>NC_079340.1:0-699961 GCF_029582105.1 Oenanthe melanoleuca
GTATGTATCAAAACCTAGCAGCACAGTGCTCTGTGTGAGCAGTAGACGACACTTTACCTCGCCTAGAGAGATATCGCCGCAGAAAACCTAGTGTGAAGAAGGAGGCTGCATAGCACTGGAGAGTGCACTTCACAGCAGATCGCTTGTTAGTGACTAGAGGCATGAAGCAGGATCAACGTCAGCTTGCTTTGCTACTACACGCCCATTCGCCAAGCAGTCTTCTGTGGTACATAGCCGTGATGCAGAGAACTCAGTTCTAAATGTAGTGCAAAGTGAGAACTACTGTGTGCTGTGCATGCTTTCTCCTTAGCGTTAGGTACACTGCAGTGCTCGTCCCTATGCAGAATTGTAACAGTGCATTGTAAGCTTTCACGGAGCAAGGCATTCTCGTATGGTATAGAGAATTTGAAAAAAACTGCACATGCCCGGCGAGTTTTGTAAGTAGCAAAACCTACCAGCAGAGTGCTCTGTGTTTTCAGGAGACGACAATTCACCTTGGTAAGGGAGAATTTTCCGTAGGATACATAGCGCGATCAATGAATCCGCAGAGTATCAGAGTGCTTTTCGCAGAGTAGCGCTTGTCAGTGACTAGAGGCATGAAGCAGGATCAGCGTCAGCTTGCTTAGCTATTTCATACCTTCTCGTGGAGCAGCATTCTGTGGTACATAGCCGTGATGCAGAGAACTCAGTTCTAAATGTAGTGCAAAGTGAGAACTACTGTGTGCTGTGCATGCTTTCTCCTTAGCATTAGGTACACTGCAGTGCTCTTCGCTATGCAGTGTTTAAACAGTACATTGTAAGCTTACGATAAGCAGGGTATTCTCGTATGGTACAGAGAGTTTGACAGATAAGTGCACACGCCAGGCGTGTTTTGTCAGCAGCGAAACCCACTACCAGAGTGTTCTGTGTGAGCAGGAGACGACACTTGACCTCGGTTAGAGAGAAATCGCTGCAGGATACAACTGCGAACAAGGAAGCTACCCGTAAAAGTCCGTCATATAAATGCCCATGTTCCCCAAAGTCAAGTTAATAAAATCACCAACACAACAAGCAAGTAAATCAAGCTGTACGAATGAAAGTGTTAAAAATAGATGCAAATTAGCAACACAAGAAAAAGTTGTTCCTAGGTCAATAAGCCCACGATGCCTCAAGTCATCAAGCAAAAATGCTACCTATAAATATGCACAAAACCGAAAAGCAACTCTAACCATAAACAATATTTCTCAAGTTATCTATATCTGTATAATGTGTGCTGCAATCAAGCAAGCCAATCAAGTAAAGCCCCTCTAGTATAGTAAACAATAGTCCAAATACAAGTACAAAAAAGCCTAGCAAATTAACTACATCACACTGCCTCAAACTCACCAAGACAAGCGCTAATAAAAGCCATAATAAAAGCATAATAAAAGCCATCACTAAATAGTTAAAAACCCACCCAGTACCTCACACCACAGTTCAAAACACCATCCCGAATCTAAAAAATCAAGTCCTCTAAAAGCACAGCACCCCCAAAAAAATCAAGTCAAACAACAGAACACATTTCAAAAACACTTATCAATGCCTAAGCCAAAAACCATGGGATTAAATAAATATACCATATCCCTTACCATGCACCTGCTGCCAAAAAAGTTAAACAGTACAACCTACTCAAGACTACTCTAAAAACACTTAGTAAGAAAACCTTGAAAAATTAAAAAACAAACTTAGCAAAAGCCGCCTAAATAGTCAGCAGCCAAAAGTCCATCAATCAAGCTAATCCTGCCCAGTCTAAACCCTTGCACACAGTCAATAAAAATAAAGTCCCTGTAGAACACATAAAAAGTATTTTAAGAAAGACTGTTTAAATTAGTCCCACCTCAGGCAAGGACAAACCCATCCATGTGACTGTCTTTGCTCAAAAAGCTAATTACATTTAGTAAGTAATGCAAAAAAAAAATAGAAAAACCCATTGTGTACCCCAAAAAACACTAATCTTAAGTGAAAACTGTGTGTAAAGTTTTCATTGTGCAAATTGTAATAGAATAAAAAGTGGATAATATCTTAATTTGCAACATAGAATATAACCAAAAATGTGTATTCTATCACCATCTATTAAAGCTAAGTGGAATAGTGACCCTTATCTCCTTAGCACATACTATCTGCTAATAAACCATCTTTAAAACTAAGTAAAGCATTCATCTTTATCTTTTCCACAACCCATCCTCCCTACAAAAAAAATAATCTACTAATAAGCCATTAAGTCCCACTATATAACAAATAAAATTGCATCATTCCATTAAAAAATGCTCCAGCCAGGAGGAGGAGCCAAGTCTTTACTTCCTAAATAAAAACCTGAAATTTTAAACAGCAAAATACTGTCTTTCCACTAAATTCCAAAAAAAAAAAAAAAAACCCAAACTGTTCCAGATCATCCCTAAACCTTAAAAAAAAAGAAACTGCACTCTTCTACAAAACCACTACTTCAACTAAACCACACCTATCATTACAAAAAAACTGTAGTCACCACTTAATCAAACTGCTACCAACACCCTTGCTGACAGAGTGTTAAGTCACATTCTAACTCTGTCAGTGTTTTAAAATTGTTCTTTGTAATACTCTATTTCTATTTTAATTTTCCTAATAAAAAACTTTTATTCCTAATTCCCATATTTGTACCTAAAAGCCCCCTAATTTCAAAATTATAATAATAATTTTAAAGAAAGACGTTTACATTCTCCATTCCATAAAAAAACTTCTGCCTTTATCAGCAAATATCTGTCCTTCAAACCAAGACACTTTGGTGCACAGTTTTCCCTCAGCTTTAGGTGCACTCCTATGTTTTCTGTTTTGCAGAATCCAAACTCTTCATGTAGTTCTAGCTCAGCAAAATGTGGCAGGAGAGAAGTACTTGCTGCATTAGTTGTCTTATGTGCAAGGTGTTTCACAAAACACCACAACCTGGGCGATGAGGGCACATGCAGGACATGTCGTTTCCTGGCACATTTTTCAGTGCGAGACGTCTCTCCGGAGCTGTAGTCCTTGTGAGGCTGAAATGTATGCTGTGCTATGTCAAGCTGAGAGCAAAGAGGATGGCGATCTGGCTGCACTCTGTAGGTTGTAAAAGAAAAAGGACTGCCCTTTGAATGTGACTTGAATGCTTCCATGTAGCCCCACAGTGCCACAATGGCTCCTTGGCTCTTTGGTGCCATGTCGTACACAGTGTCACCATGGTCCTCTCAGTTCCATGAGGCCCCGCAGTGTCACAATGGCTCCTTGCCTCCCCAGTGCCCTGCAGTGTCACAATCATCACAGAATCAACCAGACTGAAAAAGACCTCTGAGAGCTTCAAGTCCAAACTCTGACCCAACACCACCTTGTCACCTGGACCATGGCACTCAGTGCCACATTCATTCTATCCTGAAACAATTCCAGGGACAGTGGCTCACCCATCTCCCTGGGCAGTTCATTCCAATGCACAATCACTATTTTTGTGAAGAATATTTTCTAATGCCCAGCCTAAATATTCCCTGGTGCAGTTTAAAGCTGTGTTGTCTTGTCCTGTCACTGTTCTCAGGGTTCTCTGGGAAAAGAGCCTGACCCCTACCTGGCTGTAACCACCTTTCAGGGAGTTGTAGAGAGTCATCAGGTCTCCCCTGACTCTTCTCTTCTCCAGCGTAAACAACCCCAGTTGCCTCAGACACTCCTCACAGGACTTGTGTTCCAGACCCCTCACCAGTCTTCTTGCTCTTTTTCTGGACACACTCCAGCCCCTCCATGTCTTTCCTAAATTGGAGGGCCCAGAACTGGATAAAGCACATGAGGTGCTGCCCAACCAGTGCCAGGCCAGGGGAAGAATCACTGCCCTGGTCCTGCTGGCCACACTGTTCCGGAACCATAGGAGTCCCATGGTTTGGATGAGGGAAATTGTGGGGAGAGGGTGCAGATAGTGTTGTTGATTGTAAGCCATGAACGGTCTTGATTTTCATATCTATTCAGACTGTGTTAGAAGGTGCAGGAGGTCAATATCAGTTGGACATTTGTGATATCAATCTAGAAAGAGGAAAAGAAAAAATAACAGGAAAAACCAGTTCTCTCTGCATTGTTTCCAATATAGTATATTCACTTTGAATACGCTTCTGAAATCTGTCTAATTAACCACAGAAGAATAGAAAACTTAAATTATTCCCATGGGCTTGCCTTGTTTGGGTGTTTGAACAAATGTTTAAGAGCCTTTGCCACTGAATTCCTGACCTGAAGAGCTCAAGGAAGAAAAAGCCTCTGGAGTAGTATAATTCATCAGCATCCTCCAAGTGTCTGAGGATCCATCCTCATCAGGGCAGGAATGAACAGAAATGGGCACAGCTTTCTGGCTGCACCAGCTTTGGGATGGTCCCTGGGCCTGGAGCAGGAGTAGCTCTGGAGGGCCCCAAGGCCAGGGCTGTTGTACCCAGGAGATGGGATGGCAGGAGCTCAGGGAGAGGGGAGAAGGGAACACAGGGAGCATCCTTTCCCTTGGCCAAGCACTTTACCCCACGGCTCCTCTCTGAGCTCCAGCTGCTGCTGTGCCATTGCCAGGGGCTGAGGCCATGGAGCCACTGTTCAGACCCCCCTGCCCTGTTCAGAGATGTGGGGCCAGAACCGGCTGGACTGTGCTAGGGAGAGCCCTTAGCGCTGCAGAGAGCTCAGAGCAGCTGGCAGAGCTTGCAGGCAGCTAGGCTGGCCTGAGAGAGCCTGCCAGAGAAACCATCATTGTCCATCTCAGCCTGGGTGAGCATGCAGGGGCAGGACTCAGCCCAGGGCTTGCGGGCCAGGGCCAGTGCCTGTGCAAGGCATTGAAAACAGGCAAGTAGCCAAACAAGGAGGCTGCTCTGTGCACTTGGCGGCATGCACAGAGCAGGGAGGGGGCCCAGGACATTTGGCACCACCAGCCTCTGTCCCCAGCCGTTGCCAGCCCTGGCCGCTCAGCCCAGGTTTGCCCTGGGCTGAGTTTGGCTGTGGCCCAGCTCCATCTTCCTAGGGGGTTCACGGCCTGTTGCTGGCCATGGCCAGCTCTGCCGGGCCTCTCTACTGGCCCAGAGCCTGGCAGAGCCCTGGGCAGGGCTGTCATTATAGGCCCACAGGTGCCAAGGACTGTACAGGAGCTGGCAGAGGCTGCCCAGCAGGGAGGCCATGGGTCACAGAGCCCCAGGGCTGCTGTGGGCACCATGGCAGAGGGGCCGTTCCCACCCACAATGCTCCCATCCTCAGCTTGGCCTGCACAGGGGCTATGTGACCATGGCTGGGGCAGCAAGCTGTGAATGTAGGCCAGGGTGGGAAAATCCCCCAATTGAAGCTTGCGGAGGAGGCTGTTTTGAATGGCTCCACAGCTCAGGAATCCAGCAGAGAAGAAGCAACAGAGATTCTGCACAATGAGGGGGTTTTAAACTTCATTTCCTTGGGCTTCTCCAGATTTCTTCTGGGGAACAGCCCTTCCCTGGTGTCACAATTTTCTCAACCCGAGCGGGAGTCATGCTGGTTCGTTCGACCCCAGGATGCAAAAGACAAAAGGCAAGAGACTCAGGTTTTGTTAAGCAGAAAGCAGTAATGCAGTTTATTGGAGTCAACATTTCAGTTTTGCTATAGAGAAAGAGAGAGAGAGAGAGGTAAAGGAAATAAAGTAAAAGGAGAAAGAGAGAGGGTGAGAGAGAGAAATTATGGGATATAGCTACCAACAGACGAGATGCATCCTCGTGGTCGTCTGATGAGACGCGTCTTCAATCTGTTGGGGAGAAAGAGACTGCAAAGTCTTCTTTAAGAAAGTCACTTTTTATAGTCCTTTTCCAAAGTATGTTGTCACATACAAGACAAAATACATGGGATACATATCACAATCATTAAGAACACACCAAGGATAATTATGCCATACATTACTAAACGTTTAAGCTATGCCCCAAAGCCAAAGTTGCTAAGTCATGAAGACATCCCCACCAATCACCCTCATCATATTGCTGTAGCTGTTTAGTGAGCTGCTCAAGATTACTAATACTCTTATGAATGGACTCTGAATGATCCCTTAAGTTCATGCAGAACATCTGTCAAAATCTTCACCCTCATGGCCTTGAGCCAACAGCAAGAAGTCAATGGCCGCCCTATTTTGCAGTGTTGCATGTGGCACCGATTTAACGTCAATTAGCATTGCTGAAAGAGCAGTACTAGTGGCATTTGCTTCCTTTGCAAGCTTGTTTAAAGAAGCCAAAGCGTGAGCAGTACTAATTGCTGGTATTAAGCACGCAAAGTCCCTAGTGTATCTAGCTTATAAGGCTGGGAAGGCAAAGCTGGAAAATCATTCATCCTTCTCAGATACTTGTACCATGTGTCATCCCATCCTGCGGTCTTTTGCCAGGTGTCCTGGCACCACCACCTGGGCTGCAGTATACCTGGGGCTGTGCAGTTTTGTTGTACGCTCTCATTGTACAGCTTACCAAAATGCTTCTCACTAATGGGCACCCCTACCAAGCACGTGCAAAAGGGATCACCAGGGGTTATCACAGACATGCATACAGTATCGGTGTGAGCATCATTTGCAGGGGTGATCCATATGTTTGTGCCATCCATTGTAGGGGGTAAGACACACAGTGCTTTCACCTATCAGGATGATGCAACAAATGGTCACACACACCGAGAAGGAATTTACTTCGCATGGTGGCCTGTGAAGGCACAAGCATACTTCGTTCCCACGTTAACAAGTCTGTAGGTCCTACCCACTGCCCTGTTACTGCATCCTTTACCATCACCAGAGGCCTGGAACGAGCCTTTGTATCAGAAGAATATTGCCTTTTGCCTGCTTTTTGGCCAGCTTCATTTCAATTCAGAAAACTGAGAATGTACAGGGCTTATGCTAATGTGTCATGAGGGCACCCCAACTCCCCCTTCTTTTGTTTTTCAAGCATATTTTTTAATGTTGTGTGGGCATATTCGACATAGCCTGACCAGTGGGAGAGTGAGGGATACCTGTGTTGTGGGAGACACAGTTGTAAGAACTGAGCAGTCTGTTCAGAATCATAAGCAGGGCCATAGTCCATTTTAATAGTGTCCGGAAGGCCCAAAGGAGCCAATGCTGAGTAGCATCATGAACCTTTTCTCCTGTGTGGGCAGTTGCCATTAAAAAAAGTGAGAAACTGTCAACAGTTACATGAACTTATTTTAAACAACCAAATTCTGCAACACGAGTAACACCAGCTTGCCAGATAGAATTGGCAGTCAGGCCTTGAGGATTGACACTTTCTGCCAAAGGAGCAAAAACAACTCCTTCGCAAGAGGGACATGAAAGCCAATGTCACAAGCTTGTGAGGAGGTTAATTGAAATTGCTTCCATAGAGTGTGTACATTTTGGTGAAAAACAGCATGAGATAGCTTAGCCTGAGCAAACTTCTTAGGTATAACATTTGACATGACAGTGAGATCTGCACAATTTTTACCTTCTGCAATAGATCTGGGTAAACCTGTGGGCCATGTTGTCTATGCCATGCTAAAGCCATGCTGTTGGTTGTTAATCAAAAGCCATAGTGTTAACAACTCTGTAAATAAAAGAGGGTTATCAACATATAACAAATACGAGGATTCCGGATGAAAAACTATTTTAGCAGCATATGCAGAATCAGTTATGATATTGAGTGGTTCATGTGAAACAACTGAAAAGCATAGCAGATAGTGGCTAACTCCGAGATTTGTACTGAAGCATTTTGCAGTGTCAGAACCTTTTTATGCCATTGGGCAGAGTCACACTTTAGCATACTACTGCAGCTTTTCTGGTTCTGCTGGATGCATCCATTAAAAGAGTCATTCTGTCAATGGGAGTCAAACTGCAGCGGATGTTTTGCATTGAAGAGGAGGCCACACACCTCTGTCCACAGGCAATGTGAAGGGTAGTGAATAGACAATTGTCCTGAAAATTCTGCAAGCGCAGTCTGAAAGTCAGTGTCCTCTGAAACCAACCATGATAAGTTTTCTTTTTTCACAGGCACATTGATTACATGTGGATCCTGGCCACTGAGTGTCTGTGGGCACTTGCAGCCTTTCATGATGAACAGTGCAAATATATCATTGACAGTTCATACAGTCTTTGTCACCGTATGAGGTAAAAATAGCCACTCTAATATGTATAAGGGATCACTGTCATCAGCAAACCACTGAAATAAGACTATCTGTGGTGCTTTTGCATTGAAGTCGCCTAAAAGGAGGGCACAGACCCACACACAAAGAGGCTTTTCTCTGTAAGAACTTCCTCTGTGAGTTGACGGAAGATTGGAAGATGATTTAATAATTAACAGCCTAGGAAACCAATTAGAGAAGCTACTTCACCTCCATGAATCACATTGGTAAAAGCAAGAAAATGTAAGAACAGTTCTCTTTGACTCCTGGCTTTTGAGCAGGTAACACTGGCCTGGTCCAGCCCCCTCCCATGCAGCCTGGCTGGGCAGGGGTGAGCCTGGGAACCGTTGGGCCCCTGTTTTCAACCAGGGAAAGGAGAAGCCTTTGCAAAGATCCTAACTCTCCCCCTCCAGCCTAGCCACAGTTCAGCTGGGACCCTGCCGCCGTCTTGGAGCAGCCTTGGGGAGGCAAAGACCCCCATCCGCCCTTGAAACTAGGGGGAATGCAGCTGGGCTCTGTTTCACCAGAGTCGCCCCCCCACCCCCCCACCCCCCCACACACTTGTTTGCTGGCCTTTGCAGTTTCATCTAGTCCTCCCCAGCGTGGCCTGAGCAGCCTAAAATCCTGGCACGGCTCCAGCATGGCCTGGCCCAGCCCCTGCATCTTCTGTGTGAAATTTTAACCCTTCCAATGTTCAGATAAGACTTGCAGACCTCCTATCCTCTCTTGAATGGAAGGAAATAAAGCAGAAACTATACTGAAGCTAGTGAAGTAAGAGTCAAGTTTCCAGATAAGAGGAGATTGAAGAGACGCTGTGAAAAGTTGGCTAAAAAAGAATTTTGTAAGCTGTGGAGTGGACTGTACTGTACTGAAGATTCCTAGAAAATGTGGAAAAACATGGAGAACTTGAAGTGTTTGAGAAAAAGATCCTTTGCCCCAAGGGAAAGGGGAATCTGTTCTTATGAATGATATATAAACAAATAAATTTAAAGAAAAAGAGATGAAGAGAGCTTTTGCTTTTGAACAGCTTACCTATGAAAATAATACCCCATGAGTTTGACATGGCCCACAAACACAGCTTCGAGAAGGCTGTGAAGAGAGGAGGAGTTTCACAATTTGCAGATTTTTTCCCCAGGCAAGTGTGAATCATGAAGTTGAAGACACAAAAGAATTTTATTTTTCTCTTGGAAAAAAACCCTGTAGCCAATCAAGAAGAAACTATCTCACAATAGAAATTGAGTATATTAAAATTAGCAAACCTAAACAAAACCAAGACACTGCCAAAGGTTAAAATTTACTAGGTACGATAGCAAGGGCAATAGGTTAATCTGGGTCCCATCTCCAGCCCTCATGCTTTTCCAGTACCTGAGTACAATGTTCTTAGCCTCTGGAGTTAGCTGTCGGGAAGACCTGAGATCAGGGTTATCTTTGAGTAAAGAAAAAAGGGGGTGCAAAACCTCTTCGGATAAACCCAAAACGGCATGTAACCAGTTCAAGGAACCTATCAATTTCTACAAGTCATTTAAGTTTAAGTTATCTTTAACACAAAGCTTTACAGGGTGAGGGCAGATAGTCTGCTGAGTGATTTTCCACCCTAGGTAATGCCATGGGGCCTGCTGCTGCACTTTCTGGGGTGCAACACCTAATCCAGCTGCTTGAAATGCCTGAATGACAGCCACCTGTATGGAAAGTAAAACAGAATGGTTTCTAGGTGCAAGTAAAATATCATCTATGTAGTGGTGTATGGTTGCCTCAGAAAATTAGCGGCATGCAGAGTAAGGTCTACCACTCTCTGGCATATAGTTGTACATGCCTTGTGGCAAAATTGACCAGTGATACCTTTTCATTGGCTCTGCATGGTTTAGCATGGGTAATGAAAAGGCAAAGCCAGGTTCCTCATCAGGGTGCAAGGGAATGGTAAAAAAGCAGTCTTTTAAATCAATGACTATGGCGGACCAATTGAGAGGAATCATCGCTGAAGAGGGAAGACCAGGTTGCAAAGCAGCCATTGGCTCAATGTCCACATTAACCACCCACAAGTCATGTAATGACTCCATTAACCACTTTTCTTGGGCATGTAGAGTACAGGAGTGTTCCAAGGGCTAGGGGATGGCTGTATATGCCCAAGAGATAGCAGTTCATCTATGAGTTGCTGTAGGTTTTGAAGTCGTTCCTGACACAGGGGCCATTGAGAGGCTCAGATAGGGTCATCTGTCCTCCATGTGACTTTACATATGTTCAGTATTTGTTTTTGGAATAGCTGTTCAATGGCCCATATGCAAAAGAGTGATATGTGAATCAGGGTCTATGCTCACAGTGGTTCCAAACTGTCCCAGGGCATCCTGTCCCCATAATGTACACGAGACTGGAGCAATGAATGGTGTGATGCGGGCAGTTTCCCCATGGGGGCCGAGAATAAGGGTGGGAACTTTGCCGAGGGTATTGCAGCCCTCCTATCCCAATCAAATTCGAGGTGGGGTCAACTGTGGGCCAGTCACTGGGCCAGTCACTGCTTTTGATGATGGAAAGGTCAACCCTAATATCAACAAGCCCTTTGAATTCCTTCCCATTTATAGTGCATACTGTGGTTGGCTGAGCTGCTGTGATAGCACTTGCTCAAAAATTCGAGGTTGGTCAGTGCTGTTGAAGCCAGCAGTGCCACACTTACCTTTTCTGCCCAGGGCAGTGTGGCAAAATTTAACAAGCTGTGCCAGATGCTGGCCAGTGAGTATAAAGCAAGGTGGCATGGGCATCCAGAGCATAAACTGTATGTCACCCTCAAAGTCAGAGACAATGACACCAGGTGACAAAAAAAGCCCTAATTTAGTGGTAGAAGAATGTCCAATTAGCAAAGTATGCATTATTACCGGAAGGTCCTCATACCCCTGTAGGGACTAAATGAACTGAGGTGGTCTCCAACGTCACTGGCTGGCTGGTGGCCAGGCCCAATCCAGCACTTCCGGAGGTTCTGGGGATGAGCTGACTCGCCAGACATTGTGCTTTGCATTTGTTTGATTCTGTGGGACATGTGAGCATGCCTCGGTTTCCCAAAGTTGTGGGCTTACCTTCCACAGCAGGGTGAGTGCAGCAGTCCTTGGCCCAGTGTTACCCCTTTTTGCACAGGAGACACTTACTTAGCAGTAGGAGTGGTAGTGGAGGGAGATCAGATTTTGGGCATGAGCAGAGGGCAATGTTTTTTCAGGTGACCAGGAGAACGCAGTGGTAACAACTGTTCCCTTGTTCTCACTGTAAATGAACCAGATAAGCCGCAGTGGGGGGGACTAGTGTTATAGGACAGGTTAGGTATGTTTTGGCAAGCACTAACCATCTCCACTATATCACAAGTACACCGAGTACAAAAAGATAAGAGTGCCTTTTTGCAGTCATCGTTTGCATTTTCATATGCGAGTTGCCATAACAGATTTTTCATGTGTCCTCATCATCAACTTGTCAGGAGAGCACAACCTGCAGCCTGTCCATAAACGTGCATGGGTCTGTGGGACCCTATTGAATTCTAGTATGAGAAATGTTACCATTCTTGTCTGTAGAGTATAACTGTATTGCTTAAACATTTATGGGTGCTGGGTCTGAAGGATGGAGTGATTTAGGATAGCTATCTCAAGCAATCATCTCCTCAGGGGGTGGGATGGCCATGGAGCTGGCCAGTGGCTCTCAGCAAGTGTTAGGTCGGGAGAGAGGGGTTGTATTGCCCCAGAACCCGAGAGGGGACAGGGGAGCTGCAGCATTCCAGGAGCCCAGCAAGAGCAAGGGGCTACAAAGAGCCGGTGGAGCATTCACGCCTGAGAGGCCAATACCGGCTGAGGGACCAACCTTTGGCATGTGCTTCGAAGAGTCAGAGGGGCAAGCATGTCCAGGGGCCAATATCAGCCGAGAAGGCTGCTGTTAGTGAAACAGCCGTGGGGGGTTGTGCCTGGGGAGCAGGCGGTGAAGGAACTGCTGTGGTAGGCAGTGAAAAAGCAGCACTGAGGGGCACAGGCAGTGGAGGAGGCGCAGCACCCCACAGGGCCTCTGATGTAGGGGAGGTGTTGTGCAAAGGGGCTTCACCTTTGGAAGCAAGCAGGGGCAGAAATGGTGGGCTGGGGCAGGCAGCCTTTGAGGGTAGCTGAGAACAAGAGTCTCTGTGAGTTTCTTTGAGGGTTGTTGTAATAATCCCCCAAGCTGCGAGGTGCCTGGATGCATTGGCATTGCCAGTGCTCACAATTTTGAGAAGTTTGTTTCTTACTACCTGCCAGGCATCTAGCTGAAAAATACTGGCTGAGGGGAAGTCTTTTACATGTGTGGAAATCCAATGCAGCAGAGCCAGGAAGAATGTTGTATATGTAGTGCTGCAAGAAACATGCACGACCCAGGCGTGCTTCGGCAGAAGCAGTGCTCTCAAGCACTTTTGCTGCCGACACACAGCTCTGTGTGAGTAGCGCACCATTACTACCCTCCGGGGAATGAAAGTACTATGTGTTCTCAAATGTGATGAATGAAGCTGCACAAAGTACTGTGCTTGTGTGTGCAACATTACAGGCTGCAAGAGGAAGGTGGCTGCCTCTCACTTGCCTTCCGAAGTTCCATGAGCAGTCAGAAGGAACAAGTTCAATGTGATCTGTTTAGACTGCTGCTTATTTCTGTTCTAGTCCTCTGTGGAAATGATTGCTCTCACCCCTTGGTTTCGAGGTGCCATAATCGTAGATGCAGTGCATAAGGGAAGCACAATCAGTAGCGTGGCACTTATGTGGGTTACTTGAGGAAAGGCAAAAGTGCAGCCAGGCATTGGCTTGGTTTTGTGCAGCCTGTTTGATGGAGCTGCTGCTGGAGGTTTGCTACCAATCTTCAGGACTTAAAAACATTACAGTCCATAAATGTTGGAAAGAAAGTGAATATTCCAAATATACTGTGTGCAGTTTAAAGCTGCCAGAAGGAATGGCAGCCTTAGGAATGTCTTCTATCCTGAGACTCTCTTCTCTGTGAGATATAGCTGCTTGGACTGTGGACTGTACTGAAGCTGTGTGAAGTTAATTGCTCTGGAAATCAGGTTTTACAGGAGAGAGGCAGGGTCAGCAAATGCTTTCTGTCCTGATGCACCACTCTGTCTGAACTGCACACACACTCTGCGGTAACGATGGATTCTCCTACCTTGAGAACATGTGGGGATGCTCTATACATAGTTGAGAAGGAATGTGCGGATCACTAGTGTTTTTTGTCTAGTTTACAGACCACTGAGTGGTTATGAAGGCAAAAAATGGCTTTTTGCTCTGGAACTTTTTCATTTGGAGTAGTTGCTGAACATTATCTGCTGTGAGAGTTAGAGTTCATGATGGCATATGGAGTTTGAGGGAAAGTGCATATCTCCAGGAAATTTGATGCAGTTCAGTGGTTGCGTATCACATGTTGAGCACAGAAAATATTATTTAAAGAAGACGCCACGCTGGAATTGCCTTCTTTTGCAGCCTATAAAGTGCAAAGCCAACGATGAAACAATTCCTCCTCCTTTCCCACAGATCATATTCTGTCTCCAAGATCCTGAATCCTCAGCGGAGCTCTTTGAAGGACTGCTCTCACATGAATGCAGCCTAACCAGAAAAGCGCTTGTCTTTCTCTTGAGCAACCACACGATGGCGCTGTCGATCTGCAAACTCCCCGAGCCCTGCTCGACGCCACCCCAAGGGCAGAGAGCCAAGTTGGAAACTTCCAGACTTACAAATCAATGGTGTTAGGACAAAAAGATTTCCCAATTCTCCTTTTCCAAGTATAAACCATTCTTTGCACCACACTCCAAGAGCAACACAAACTCTTTTGCCCTAACAAAGCCTTTTGCTCACACGTAGTCTTGAAAAGTTCACAGCCCTGAAAACACCTGACAAAAACAGGGCTCACTGAGAAAGCTGCCAGCTGAAAAAGCTCTTGCTGCTTACAACTTCATATGCACCCATCGATTTACCAGATCACACACTGCTATCAGCACTTTCCTTCTCAGCTCAAGCTACCATCCTAGGCCTCCAGTCTCCCAGAGTCAGGATTCAAACAGAATGGCACCGGGGAGTACTCACTCACTAAAGGTCCCAGGACAAAATGATTAATGGCTTGCCGTTTACATCCCACTGACAGTTCAACATCTCTAACCCAGAGAACTGTCTATTGGTAAAAGCCTCTAAATTCACTAAGAGCACCCAGTGCGTGGATCCAAACTTGCTTTCTTTGCCAAAGAGAAGAGCTACAAATCCATCTCTAAAGAAACAGCATCCTCTCCTGCAAAATACAAAACATGCAGGGACTGATCCCCTACAAAGGTATCGGAACACTGTTCCTTGGGCACTACCTTCCTGGAATCATAGATCACCTGCACACCATAAGTCAGCATCACTGCTTACCTTGTCCAAAAGACCTGTGCTGCCATAACTTCAGAAGGCCACCTCTGAGAAGTGGAAGCCACATTCCAAATTGAATGGAGATGATGTTGCAAAGATGGATACTGACTCCTTAATTGTGCAAACTGAGCCAGTGCTTCCACACCAATATGCCTGGATGGAAAGTTTCTGCTGCCCATGATGTCCAGGAAGCAGCTTCTTTTCTGCATCTCCAACACTGGGCCTACTTGCTTATCTTCCTCTGAATAAACATTGCCATTCTCTTTCAGGATCCTACCCATACCCATACCCATACCCAAGTTGCATACCATCGCCAGTATTGAGTACATTCAAGAGTAGCTCCTACACAGAAGAGGCCTGGACAGAAAAATCTTGCTTTGCTTCCCCTGCTTGTGTCTGCCTTGCCTTGCCTGCATCTTTCTCCCTTTGCTCTGCCTTGCTGATCACTCTCTACCTTGACTTCCATGCAGGCAAGGCTATGCAAACCAAGTGTAGGCAATTGTAGGCATGTCAAGAAAGATATAGGCTAGGCCAGAGAAGTGAGGAGAAAACAAACGGAGTACTAGGCAAGAGAAGGCTCAGAAGTTGTAGGCAAGGCTGGCCATAGGAAGGTAAGGCCAGTGATGAGTAGGGCAGGAAGAAACAGGAAGGGCTAGGCAAGGCAAGGCCCTGGAGGAAAGCAGTAGGCAGGTCAAGAGTGGGGCATGGGCATGCAAGGGAACATAAGGCTACAGAGGGTTAGCAGAGAAAAGCAAGGAAGCTGTTGTGCTGCTGAGGCGAGGCAAGGCAAGTGACAGGTACTTTGAAGGATTGCTGGTACATGAAAGCAGCCAGGACAATCTGTTCTGCCAAGCAGAGCATGGTCTGCCTCTAATGTGCACCTAAAATACTTGGGCTATTTGCTTTCCTTCATATGCTGTTGTTCTGGAGCCCAAAGGTGAAATATGAATTGCCTATTCAATATTTAACACATGCAAAGCACTGATCCCAGACAAAAGCTGCCCAGAAAGATGGGTCTGGCTGCATGAAA
Organism: Oenanthe melanoleuca; assembly: GCF_029582105.1. Lineage (NCBI taxonomy): Eukaryota > Metazoa > Chordata > Aves > Passeriformes > Muscicapidae > Oenanthe > Oenanthe melanoleuca. The sequence continues at coordinate 15,517 of NC_079340.1, forward strand.
CCTCCCATGGATTTCTTCTCACATGTTCCTGAAACACTGCAGATACATGAGAGCCTTGGGAGTCCTAGGAGGAGCAGGCAGGGCAGGGCAGGGCCAGAAAATATCACAACAAAGAGGTTTTGAATTCCACATGGGGGACAGGTGAGCAAGGTAATGCAAGACATAGAATGGTTTCAAGGGCAAGGCAAGGCAAGGGAGTGATAGGTAAGGCAATGAGTGAGAGTCCAAGGAGGAGAAAGAAAGGCAAGGCTGGAGCTGGACAAATGGGAAGAAAAGTCATGTGGGGGATGGTTGAGCAAGTCAATGCAAGGCAATGGAGGGAAAGAAGCCCAAGGGAAGACTACAGAGTGGGAAGGTGGGAAGTGGGAAGGTGTGAGGAAGCAAGGCAAAATAAAGCAATAGTTAGGAAAGGCAGGAAAATGCAAGGCTGTGTAGGAAAAGCAAGGCAAAGAGATCTGACGGCAGGGTACACAAGGCCATGGGTGTGCTAAGAAAATCATTGGAGGTATGACAAGGCCAGGATAAGAGCAGTAGGGAAGTTGAGGAGAGGGATGCATGAGCAAGTCAGGAGAAGACACTGGATTGGTAGGAAAGATGGGAAGAAAGGCAAAGGAAATGAATGGCCAAGAATGCCAAGCAAATGCAAGGTTGGGGAGGGGTAAGCAACACAATCGATGCTATGCATGGCAAGGTCATGAGAAAAGCAGTAGAGAAGTCAAGGTGGGAGATGGGTGAGTTCAGCTGAGAAGGAAAGGAAGTGCATAACTCCAGGGTGGGTTTGTGTGAGGGGGTGAAGTTTGCAGGATGTAAAGTGAAGGAAGCTGTCATTTGATTGTGAAATCGATGTTTTCCTACATAAATGGCAAGATCTGAGCAATCTTTTCCTGCTGGTAAATCTATGCCTGCAGGAGGTAGCCAGCAAGTTCTTGATTTAGATTCAGACTGCAAGCAGGACACAGAATGTGATGGTGTGAATTAATTGAGAAGGAAAGTGCGTACCATCTGCATGTTACCACAGAAGCCCTTTGTCTATGCAAGAAGGAGATGGATGTATAGGACTCTGGCAATATGACACCATCAGCTGAGAAGTAAAGTGTATTCAGTGCGTGCTCTGAAGAGGAAAGACTGCCAGAAAAAGGCAATGGGGCAGGTCAGCTAAAGCTTTCTGTCCTGGCACACTTTGCAGTTTGAAGTAGAACCGCTGTTTGGTTTTGCTAAGGACTCTGTGACACTGAGAACATGTGCTCTTCCACGTAGCTGAGAAGGAAGTGAGACTCACCCCCATATCTGGCAGAGTTTGTAGGCTGCAACGGGAAGGTGAAGGCCAGGCCTGGTTTTTGGCTGTGGGACTTGTTGCAAGAAAACCATTCCTGGATGTTTTAAGGCTTTTGGGATCCATGAGAGTGAAAGAGTACACTGGTATCTAATTAAACCAATCACCCAAAGCTCTTCTGCTGGGTGGGACGTGAGTGTAGTTTTCTGTGTAACAGAGAGATACACACTTTCTACTTGGGCTTGGTATGTTTGACCATTTTTGTATGTTGCTGATGTGACAAGGAACTTAACACATGGGCCCTTCATACATATCAAGGGGGTTTATATTCCAGCCACAACATGGTTATTTAATATCCATATTGCCTCAAAAAAATGGTCAACCCATTTTTTATATGAGTTGTCTCCCAGGTTCCCTAATTGTTGTTTAAACAATAAGCACTAAGCATTAAGCATTAAGCATTAAGCATTAAGCATCAAGCATTTAGACGCTCAACAAGGCAAACCCATTGTGGATGGTATGGTAAATGCCAAACCAAATTTATTCCCTGGTTCTCTGCCCATCTGCTGGTTTTTGAAATGTGATCCTTTATCTGATTGTGTTTCTAGAGATGTCCCATAGCACAGTTCAACACTGCCTAAACCTGCTTACTGTTTTATAGCTGCTGCTATACCTACTTGGGACAGCTACTCTAATACCAGAAAAGGTATCAACTGCAATGCAAACATAGCGCTGATGTCTATGTTCAGGAAGAGAGCCTATGTAATCATTTCACCATACATCTACAGGCCCTTTACTTCTCTTGATTTGTCCCACTGGTGGTACCTATATGTCTTTGTCCTACAAGTGCGTACATCGAGTGTACTGAAAATGGTGTTAGCTACATCGGCCTGGCTATGGATGCCTCATTGTTCGGCCCAAGCTACTCTGGCATCACGACCCATCTGACCAGCTGTCTCATGTGCCCATTTGTCTAACAGCTGTATGTCTGCTTGATGCAGATCAGTATCCAGCCTTCTTTAATGCATCAACTGGTCTACTTGCACATTCAACCTTTTTGTTTCTTCTTCTGCCATGTGAGCATCAACATGGAATCCTTACATTTCTCATTCTTGTAAAAGACCCCCTCATCTGTATCAGTAGTTCTTTCTCCATGCGATTTTTGAGGCTGCCATTTACTTGGCCAATTTATGAGCCCCTGTGCTACTGTCCAGGAACCTGTGTGCAGGTAACAAATAGCATGGGGCAGTGTCTCATTGGTGGCTTGTCAAGCTGCAATTAATTTAGTCAACTGACTGCTACCCCCTTCCCCCTCAACTACCAATCATGTTTGTGTAGCTGGATTGAGTGTTGCAGCTCTCCAACTCGGCTTGCCATATTGAATTCCTGCACTGCCATCAGTAATCCATGCAGTTTGTTTCTGAATGTCCATTACCTGGTCATAGGGTTGTCCTCACCTGCCTATTTGATAATTGTGCATGTCATGTGTTCCCTGATTAGGCTCTATATGTCCTTGACTCATGAGCTCATGTAGTTGATGGACTCCCTAGGGCCCTGTTTTTGCTCTTTCCTGTGTGTACCAACTTGGTTTTTACTGTAGCTGCCTTCTGTGCATACCCTATTTTGTGAGTGGCTACTGGAGCTAAAGCCCAGGTCACTACTGACACGTCTGTGTGTACCATCAATTCATAACACACAGTTTGGGCTTCAGTACTAAGGACAGCCCTTATATACATTCATACAACAAATGCCTTTGCAAATGCTGTGTATCTACTTTTTGTGCCTGTTAGGTGGCAAGACCAAAAGCTTAATGGTCATCTTTGATCATCTTGGAGCTGCCAAAGCTCCACAGGGGCATATCCCTTTCAAGGGTAACCTGTAGTTACTGGTCCTGGATCCATTATATTCAACTCCATGTATTGCTGAATGGCTGCTCGGATTTTATCAAATGAAGTTGGCTTTTCTGACTGCCATTCAAAATGACTCTTTTCTCAGGTAACTTTTTATAATGGACTGAATAGCACAGCTAAACCAGGTATGTATGATCACCAGTACCCAACAGCAACTAAAAAGTGCTATACTCCCTTTTTGTCCTCTGGAGTGGACCAGGTTTAATTATTGGCTAAAACTTTTTCTGGAATTTGTTGAACTCCCCAGGTCCAGATGATGCCTAAATATCTAACTTCTTGAGCTGGACTCTGCAATTTGTTAGACTTAACTGTCCATCCACAGTGCTGCAATAATTCAACAACAGCATCCAGTTCTTGTTGCACCTGTTCCACATACAATCTCTGTATAAGAATGTCATAAATGTATTGCACAATCTGTACTTCAGCTGGTGCAGTGTATTGTGCTAAAGTGTGGTGTATTGCTTGGTGAGGAAAAGTAGGACTATGCTTATAGCCTTGGGGAAGACATGTAAAGGGATTTTTGTTTCCTTCCCAAGCAAATGCAAACTGATCCTGAGCGATAAGGGGAAAAGAAATCAAGAAAAATGCTTTAGCTAAATCAAGTATAGCATACCATGTTCCTGGATGTGTCTGAATTTGGTGTACCAGTACAGCAGCTTCAGGAATGGCAGCAGTTATGGGGGAGCGTTTTCACTGCCCTATAATCTACAACCATTTGAGACTTATCATGTGACTTTTTTACAGGCCAGACAGGACTATTAAAAAGAGAATGTGTTTGATTTTTGCTGAAGACCTCGCGTTATAGATAGCAATGAGATGAGGCACTTCAAAGTTTCAGTGGCAAAAAGCCCCACTTTAATGTTACAGCCCATTTTTGTACAATTTTCAAAATAATTGTATTTAACTCAAATTGGTCAGCAACCTTCTTGCCACTAAATTCATTAATTAGAATGTATCTGTGTGAGTATGTGTGTTGGGGGTTGGGGTTTGTCCCCTTACTTTTTTTTCTCCTCTCTGGAGAATTTTTTCCCATTATTATGCTAAGAAAGCCTGACAGGCTGCACCCAAGCTCTTCACGGCTCAAGACAAAGGGATAGACGGGGGCTGTCTCCCTTTTTTCGATCTCTGGCAGGATCAGAGGAGTCATCCGGGGGCTGCTCCCTTGCAGCCTGAGTGCCAGCCCACGCCAGGAGCCAGGTCCTGCTGTGAAACACTGCACTGCCATCTCTGCTCCAGTCTGCTACCTCTGAGCACACAACCGAGCACCAAGACACACATGGTGAGCGAGGAGCCCTTCCTGCATCCTTCTCCCACTTGCGACAGTTCGCTGCTGTCTTTCCCAGCCTAAGAGTCCCTGATTCCAAAATTATAATAATCGGGAGGGAGAGGGTTTACATTCTCCATTTCGGGAGGACAGACAAATACCTGTCCTTCAAACCAGGACAATGTGCTAAAGCTCTCCCTTTACACAGGTATTTACATTTTTTCTTTGTGGATTCTCACGAGATGGACTTCTTATTTTTCAGAGATGCAAACTGCCTTCTTACAAGAGTAGATTGTTATGCAAACTGATTCTCATTCTTATGATTCTTTCTCATGAAAACTTAACAGGCTGCTGTTAATTCAGCTGAAATAGCAAGGTCTGGTTTTATAAGGCCTTTTTTTAATAAGGTTTTACCTATATGCAATGTGTAATGAACAACATCTGTTTGCAGCAAATCATTAATAGTTGCTTGAATTTCTTAATCTCCTCCTGGAATTTTATATTGCTTTATATTTACAGTTTCTGTTGCTCAGGGGATTTTTGCTTCTTGTTGTTAGTCCCACAATAATAACTCTGGCATGTAGCCACTGCTTGGTTGGAGTGTATAATTTATTTCCAATGTAGCATCCTGTAAAACATCCATACCTAAAATGTATTCATCAACTGAAGCAACTGTAAGGGAATATAAATATGAAGGTCCCAATATCCAATTTGCAATTTCATTTTAGTGACCTTCCACACTACAGGTCATTCACCTAGTCTCCATATGGGAGAAGTAGTTCCCCATTTTTTTCCTGGGTTGCCATAAATGATAGTAATTGCTTTAGTTGATACAGGGTGACCTCCATCCCCATATCAACTAAAGCATGAACTCCTTGCTTATTTGTATTTGACCACTGTGAAAAATTAGGTTCACTTTCCTGGTAAATTTTAAAAGGTTTAATAAAAAGACAAATAGGAGACAAAGGCAACAAAGCAAAGGGTTAATATGGCCAGGTGCTTGGCATTCAGTCAAGAGCACACACTGACTCAGGAAACACTTCTTTAAATGCATCAACTAGTTGTATATTAATAGATCCTCATGCATTATTCAAAATATTACTTTGAGTTCCCCCAACCTGTCCCCCCCAACCTGTAAATCGACATTTTTTTATTTCTCCTTTTGGCTTTGTCCTTTCAGTACTCCCTGATAATGGACAATCAATAAATTCCTTCACTGGTTTCTGGTGTCTGTCACCACCATCTTCATCCAGATAGGATAATCCAAGAATGTGAAGAATTTCCTGATTATCGTTTTACCATTCTTTTAGTTAGTTACATGAACAAAAGCTTTTTACATCACCATGCTATAGTCTAAGAAAAAGATATATATTTATCACACTACTATTTCTAAGTTTTTTTACTAGCATAACTAAGAGAAACAGCAAAGTTTTCCAAAATTATACATATAGTATTCATTTTAATATTTGTGAAAAGCCAATAATAAAATATGTAAAATAATATATGGAGTAAATGGATGAGGGTCCGGTTGCAACACATGGCAGTCCAGTACAGTGGCTTGGCCTATTCCCAATTCATTTGTAACTTGTGCCTCTGCCTCAGCTACAGCTTCCTTCATGTCTGTCCACGATAAACTGATGCAGACGGATCAGATGATGACCTGTCTTCCCCAATCCTGGGTACTCCACCTTCCATACTTTCTTGGTCTGGGAATTATGTACTGTATGATGTAAGGCTTATATTGGTTGTCCATATTTCTTGTCTACCCTTTGTTTGAGGTGTAAACAAAAGAAGCAGATCCATTCACTCAGCTGCCCCTTGTTATTCTCCTCTAGATTCTCCTGCTTTTCTGCTTTCCCCTATGTCTTGGGTTGCAATGCAGGTTATAACCAAAAGTATGTATTCTGTCACCATCTGTTGAAACCAAGTGGGACACTGTTCTTTATCTTTCCAATGATCCATGCTCCCTCCAGGGAAGTATCTTCCGTGAATAGGCCGTTGAGTCCCACTGCATGACTGATAAAATTATATCATCCCACTCTGTGGTGCCCCACCCAGGGGGCCAAGCATTTCCTACCTGGATATAATCTGAGATTTGGAACACCACAGTCAGCCTTTTCCCACTGGATTCCCAGAGGAAGACCAGGCCTATCTTCACCATCACTGGACCTTCAGAGGAAAACTACACCCTTCTTCAGGATCGTAGCTTCAACAGAACCACATCTGTCACTCCCAGAGGACTGGAGCCACCATTTAATCAGACTGCTTCCAACACCCTGACCAACAGGGTGTCAGGTTGTATTCTGACTCTGTCAGTGTTTAGGGGTTTTTTTGTATTACTGTTTGGTTTATATTATTATTGTTATTGTTATTGTTATTGTTATTGTTATTGTTATTGTTATTGTTATTGTTATTGTTATCTGTTGTAATTCGGTATGTGAGGTATAAGAACTGAAATCAGGATACCCTGTAACCTCCTTCCTGCAAACCCCAGTTCATGTCTTCCTTTCCGGTCCTGTGACCTTCCCCTGTGTCCTTGTACCCACCGCGGGGGTCGGGCATGCTGATCCTAGTCCCCTCTGTGTCCTCATCCCATTGGCAGCCAGCCAAAGCCACTCCCATTCCCTTCTCCTGAATACCTGGTTCGGGAGTGGCTCGCCCTCTTTCCGGCCACGCCATCGCCCTGAAATAAACTGAGACTGAAAGAGCCTCTTTGTATCTTTCTCCATGAAAGAGCCTCTTTGTATCCTTCTCCATCCATGCTGTGATACTTTGTCTGATCTTAAGTAATTAGGAAAAAGACACAGTGTATAGCAGCAGTTGGCGCCCAATCGTCGGGGCCTCAGTTTTAGACCCCATTTTGGCTAAAGTGCCTGTTTTAGGACTTTAAAAGGCCCGTTGGGCTGTTCAACTACCTCCGTGGGTCGGAGCTGCTTTTTGCCAGCCCCGAACATAGGAGGGTGAATCGGATAACTTCTCCGCGAACTTGGAGGAGCCCGTTCTGGATCGGAGCTTTTGCAGAGTTACGGCGAGACCGCATTCCGTCTGAGGAAGGCAAAATATCCCTTCGGGGAGGCGGGAACCCCTATCTAGCCCCGAAGTACTGGGGAGCGGGGGGGGTTTTAGGCGGAATAGCCCCAAATTTGCGGGGGGAGGTTTGTATCCCGCGGGCTTGGGAGCTGCGGTAGTTCCCGTGTGGAGCAGCGACCACGTGGGCGGTGTTACGCAATCCCGCTGGCATTTACGTGCTCAGCCCGCTCTACCGGCGTGTCCTATGCTATTGGCGTAAGCACGGGCGCGGGAATTCCCTTAGGAGGATTTCCCCGAGACCGCCCGTGTTGCCATAGCGAATAGCCACGTGTGGTAACAAAGCCCAGCACCCCCTCAACTGGGTTTGCAACGAACTGCTATTTTGTAACTTTCTGGGACAGTAAGGGAATCGTGCATTTTGTGTTTATAACATCGGAATGGGGGGGAAATTTTCTGCACAACAAAAGAGTATTATTTCTCAGCTTAAAGAAATGTTAGATGCACAGGATGTTGTAATTTCTAAAAAACAGATTAGGAAGTTTGTTAGCTGGTTGTTGAGAAGTTATAGAATTTGAAAAGCAAGATGTCACTTCAGTTTTATTTTGGGACAGTGTTGGAGATTTATTAACTTCTAAAATACAGAAAGGCGATACCACGGCTGCTTTATTTTTGCCTATATTTCTAAATATTCACAAACACTTATCACAATTAGATTCGGAATCTTCTGTCCCTGAATTAAAATCCTCTTTGCCTAATTCGGAATCTTCTGTCCCTGAATTAAAAGAGAAATCAAAAATACCTCAAGAAACTACTGATTCTAAAAATCCCCCGAGTTATACAGACTTAGACCCTTCTAAACAACCTGCTACAAAGTTACCAATAACTCCTAACAATATGCCTTTTTCTTCCAATAACCCATTCCTGCATCCAACTCCCATTTCTGCTCAATATCTTCATAGCCATTTCAACCCATATTTCCAAGCTGCTGTTTCTATACCGCCTTGTAACCCTCTTCCTAACACAGGGACAGAAAACAATAGGAGCTCCGGGAGGGCTGAGAGAGGGGGAGGGGCAGCATGTGTTTCAGGAACGCAGGCAGAGACACAGAACCACTTAACCCCTAACTTGCTGACTAACCCTCCTCAGGTTTTTGATGTAGCACCAGTTAATTATGTGGGTAGAAGGAATGGTAGAAGAAGCTACGAACCATTCTCATACCAAGATAAAAAGGAAATTTGTAAGGTGCAAAGGGAATTTGGGAGGCAAAGTGAAATATTTAAAGGGATGCTAAGAACAACTTTTTTGTCTAGTGAATTAGTTTCCCAGGATATAAAGGACCTTTTCATGTGTTTGCTAACTCCAGCTGAATATGAATTATGGCTTAATATTTGGAAACATTCTTTAAGCAGTCTTTTAAAAGAGCTTCACAAAAATCCTGAACATTCCAAAGATTCGGATGATAATGAAATTACATTAGATCATTTATGTGGGGAGGGGGAAATACACAGCCCTGAAAAGCAAATCCGGTTATTATCTAAATTTATTTTGAGTAAGGTTTGTGATGCAGCTGAAAAGGCCTTTATCAAATTGCCAACATCTATAGTAACAACTAGTTATGTTAATATTAAACAATATTCTTCTGAGAGATTTTTAAGTTTTATAGATCGATTAAAGACACAGGTGGAACGCCAGGTGCAAAATCCAGCCATGCATGCAGAACTGATTAAAGAATTAGCAGAAAAGAACGCCAATCAAGCATGTCGCAGAGTCATCCTAAGCCTGCCACTCTACCCAGAACCAACCCTGGCACAGATGATAGAAGCGTGCACGCGCAAAGCAGAACTGTTCAGTGCTCCCGAGAAGACCCCGAGTCCAGCACCTCCTAAGCCTCCAGCACCTCAACCGCCACAGATGAAGAAGCAGCACATGTCATCACAGCAGCTAAAGAAGATCACCTGTTTCCAGTGTCAGCAGGAAGGACATTTTGCTAGGGACTGTCCTCAGAACAGGGAACAGAAGAAACTCAGCGGACCAAAAAACTAGAACTGAGGCGCTGGCCTGCCATAAACACCATAGAGCGCCAGGATATAAATTCTGCCGGCTATACTGTAGCAAAGGCCTCTCTCTTAAAAACAAAGGGGGAGGGTGAAAGGGACAATGTGGGGATAACAGATGATATAAATGTTAAATGTTCTCTTAACCAGGTCAGGCAGTCCTGTGGCCGTGTAAGGCTCCAGACTACCAAAGGTTTCATTTCAGATCTGCTGAGTGGACCATCATTACAGCGGACATCTCAAGCCCCTTAATTGACATGACGGTTTGCCACATGGAGAGTGAGTATTTTGTTGTGGGAGACACAGCACACACACCTTTAGAAATTGAAATAGCTCCTATGATCATGAAGGGGAAAATATCCAGTGTTATAATATTAGCCCGTTGCTCTCAAGCACCTTTTTATTTGTGTGAGGGGCAAGTACTGGCCCAAGCCCTTCCTATTCCAGCAGACATCACAGCAGATGATAAGTCACCAGAGGTTTACTGGGCAGAGACAGTAAAGGAGGAAAAACCTTCTCTAGCATGCAACATGACACATGGATCAGATCACCTACATGTGCAGGGTGATCTGGACACTGGCTCAGATGTCACAATTATACCTGAAAAAATTTGGCCTTCACACTGGGAATTGCAACCTGTAGCTGGGCAACTTCAGGGTATAGGAGGAGTTAAATTGGCAAAAATATCAAAACGCATTGTACAAATTGAGGGACCGGACGGCAAATTGGCCAGTGTTCGTCCGTTTGTAATAGATTACAAGTGTCCCTTGTGGGGCCGAGACTCCATGTCACAGTGGGGAGTTAAAATGATAATTCTAAAAACCCCTCAGGATTTTTGGAAGCGGCCACTGTAGAGTGCCAAGTCCAGAAGCTAACATGGCTAAGTGACACACCTATCTGGACAACACAGTGGCCGTTAAAAAAGGAAAAATTACAGGCACTTGAAAAACTTGTAGAGGAACAACTGGCAAAAAATCATATGGAAGAAACAATAAGCCACTGGAATTCTCCAATCTTTGTAGTAAAAAAACCAGGGAAAGACAAATGGAGATTATTACATGACCTTAGGGAAATAAATAAAGTAATTCAGGACATGGGGTCTCCTCAAATAGGAATGCCTTCTCCTACTATGTTACCTAGAAATTGGCAATTGGCAGTATTAGACATCAAAGATTGTTATTTCCAAATCCCATTACACCCTGAAGATGCTCCCAGGTTTGCATTCTCAGTACCATCATTGAACAGAGAGGCTCCAATGAAGAGATACCACTGGAAAGTGCTTCCACAGGGCATGAAGTGTAGTCCTGCTATCTGTCAGTGGTATGTAGCTTCATTGTTGTCTCCTGTGCGTGCACAAAGCAGGGAAGCTATAATCCTGCACTACATGGATGATGTGCTGGTGTGTGCTCCTGATAACTCCATACTCCAACACACGCTTGACCTGGTAGTTAAAGTTTTAACCTCTGCTGGATTTCAATTACAGGAAGACAAGGTTCAAAGGATGCCACCTTGGAAATATTTGGGCCTACAGATTACAGCCAGGAACATTGTTCCACAGAAATTACAAATTAATTGTAACCCTAAAACTCTTGCAGATCTTCACTCTCTGTGTGGGTCGTTGAACTGGGTAAGACCTTGGTTAGGCCTCACTAATGAGGATTTACAACCCCTTTTTAATTTATTGAAAGGGGAAAGGGAGCTACTGTCTCCCAGGGAGCTGACACCTGAGGCAAAAGCTGCAATTGAAAAGGTACAGCAAGCCCTGTCTGAAAGGCAGGCTCACCGCTACCAGCCTGAACTACCTTTCAAATTCATTGTTTTGGGGAAACTGCCACACTTACATGGTTTAATATTTCAGTGGATTGAGGGGCAGAGAGACTCACTCTTAATCATAGAATGGGTCTTCCTCTCCCACCAAAGATCCAAAACTATCACACAACCACAGGAGCTTATGGCTCAGTTGATTCAAAAAGCAACAATGAGGCTGCATGAACTGGCAGGGTCTGATTTCACATGTATTCACCTGCCAATTAAACTTTCTATGGAGGGAAAAAACTCTCCTGAAAGGCTAACAAAAGAAATGTTTGAGCATTTGCTACAGAGCAATGCCAGCCTCCAGATATCTCTGGATAGCTACACTGGACAGATATCTGCTAACAGCCCAGCTCATAAGTTGTTTAATGAGGAATTCCACCTCATCCCTCGTGAAAAGAGGAGCAGGAGACCGCTCCAGGCACTCACAGTGTTCACAGATGCATCGGGGGCCTCCCATAAGTCAGTGATGACTTGGAGAAATCCTCAGACTCAGCATTGGGAAGCTGATGTTAAGTTTGTGGAGGGGTCACCCCAGATTGCAGAACTGGCTGCAGCTGTGAGAGCCTTTGAGCAGTTTTCAGAGCCTTATAACTTGGTAACAGATTCAGCTTATGTTGCTGGGATAGTATCCAGGGTGGAGCAGGCAGTGCTCAAAGACATCAATAATGAGTAGCTCTTTAGGCTGCTGTCAAAATTAATTTATTTGATTTCACACAGAGAACATCCTTTCTATGTGATGCATGTGAGGTCACACATGGAGTTTCCAGATGAGATCACAGAAGGGAACCGGATGGCAGACACCCTTGCAGCTCCAGCTGAAAAGGCACACCTTCCTGACATTTTCCAACAGGCAAAACTGAGCCACCAGCAGTACCACCAGAATGCACCAGGTTTGGTCCGTCAGTTCCAGCTAACACGGAGTCAGGCCAAGGCTATTGTAGCCACCTGTCCCAGCTGTCAGCTCCAGGCCATGCCATCGCTGGGTGTGGGGGTTAACCCCCGGGGCCTAGGCAGCTGTGAGGTGTGGCAGACAGACATCAAACACATTCCTAGTTTTGGACGCCTCAAATATGTTCATGTGAGTATAGACACATATTCAGGTGCAGTTTATGCATCTGCACATGCAGGGGAAAAGGCTGTACATGTAAAACAACACCTAGTGCAAGCCTTCTCAGTGTTTGGGATCCCTAAAGAAATAAAAACAGATAATGGACCAGCATACACATCCAAGGAGTTCCTGGAATTTGTCCAGCAGTGGGGACTGGGACATAAGACAGGCATCCCCCACTCCCCTACAGGCCAAGCAGTGATCGAACGCACTCACCAGACACTAAAACAAGTTCTAGCTAGGCAAAGCAGTTCAACTGTGTGGATGTCTCCCCAGCAAAAGCCCTGTAAAGCTCTGTTCACAATCAATTTCTTGAATTGTTCATTTCAAAATATGAGTCCTCCTGTGGTCCGTCATTTTAACAGCAGTGAACAGTTTAAATTGTCTCAGCATCCACCTGTTTTGATTAGGGATCCAGAAACATGGGAAACCAGGGGTCCCTATGAGCTAGTAACCTGGAGAAGGGGCTATGCATGTGTATCAACCCCCTCAGGCCCTCGATGGATTCCTCAAAAGTGGGTTAAACCGTTTGTTCCCAAAACTCCAGCTACAGCAGAAGGAGATGAGAAGCAAGTAACCATTGCTTCAAAAAGAAGATGCCGCAGAGGAAAAGGAAACAAAAGCTTCATAAAGGAATACCCTCCGGCAGAAAAAGACTTATAACATGTTTTAAAATGTTTGTTTTTCCTTTTAGAAAAAAGCTACCCTCCAGTTAACCCTGTGAAGAACCCCATCCAAGTTGTCTTCCTGTTAGCCTTGAACAGTCTGGCAGCGGCGTGGATCGTCCCTCAGCCATGTCAAAACATCTGGGTAACCTTGGCACAGACACTCAAGCAGGAAAACATATGCCTGTCCACTGCAGCAGCAACAGACCCTATGTCCATCTGCCTGGTAGGAGTTCCACTAAAAGTTAGTGAGTATTTAGGCAGCTATGACATACACATGCCTAATAAAACACCTGAATTATTCACTATATCACCTAGGCAATCAACACAGATCAAAGGTAATCCTATAAAAGAGCTGCTGCCAAAACTGCCCAAAGCACACCAGGCATCCCAAGAGCTAGAGCTGCTTGGTTCCTACCCAGCAACATACCGCATTCATTTTAAAGATTATCCAACACCTGCTGACACTAAGAGTTTCCATCACATCAGACAATTTCGCAAGGAATTTGTGGCCACCAAGTGGTGTACTAGTCTAAGCCATATTCCAGCTACAGATCCAGTTCATTCACGTCCCAAAATTCTACCAAAGGGATTGTTTTTAATTTGTGGGGACCGGGCCTGGGCTGGAATTCCTTCTAATCTGCTAGGAGGAACATAGGGCGGTTGTCCCTGTTAGCACCCAACAAAACATTAATTAGTAATTGGACACACAAAAGCAAATTAGGTAATAAAATACAAAAGAGAAGTGCTGAAAATCTGGACCCAAATTGTGATGCAGAAATTTTCCATTGGGCTAAATCAAAAAGAATTGCTGTGTCTGTATTTCTTCCATGGGTTGCAGCAGCTAAAGCTCTGGGTGAATTAGGTCACCTGGAGTGTTGGGTGGTTAAACAGGCAAATTTAACCTCAACTGCCATCAGCTCCCTCCTAGAAGATGAGGAAGTAACTAGACAGGCAACACTCCAAAATCGTGCTGCTATAGATTTCCTCCTATTACTACATGGTCATGAATGCCAGGAATTTGAAGGACTTTGCTGCATGAACCTGACTTCAAAAGCTCCCAATGTTCACGCTGCTATGCGAGATATGAACCACCTAATTGGACAAGTGAAGCAAGAAACAAAGGACTGGTTTAATGAACTTTTCAAGGGCTGGGGGTTTTCTGGGTGGTGGACTTCCATAGTCAAAACCATTATGTTATTTGTTGTTATTCTTTTCCTTGTAGCAATAGCATTTGGTATCCTACGTCATTTAATATTTAAGGCCATTAATGGTATCATTTCTTCTACCTCAGCAGGCAATCATATAGAGATGGCAAATATAAAACAATCCAACTCTCCTGCTTATCACAAATGGTGGGCAAAATAATAAATTCAGACTAGAATTAGTTTAATATCATCCCCCTACTTAAAAAACAAAATAACGGGGAGATGTTGTAATTCGGTATGTGAGGTATAAGAACTGAAATCAGGATACCCTGTAACCTCCTTCCTGCAAACCCCAGTTCATGTCTTCCTTTCCAGTCCTGTGACCTTCCCCTGTGTCCTTGTACCCACCGCGGGGGTCGGGCATGCTGATCCTAGTCCCCTCTGTGTCCTCATCCCATTGGCAGCCAGCCAAAGCCACTCCCATTCCCTTCTCTGAATACCTGGTTCGGGGAGAGGCTCGCCCTCTTTCCAGCCACGCCATCGCCCTGAAATAAACTGAGACTGAAAGAGCCTCTTTGTATCCTTCTCCATCCATGCTGCAATACTTCGTCTGATCTTAAGTAATTAGGAAAAAGACACAGTGTATAGCAGCAATTATCCTAGTAAAGAACTGTTATTGCTATTCACATATCTTTGCCTGAGAGCTCCTTAATTTCAAAATTATAATAATTTGGCAGGAGGGGGTTTACATTTTCATTTCAAGAGA
Organism: Oenanthe melanoleuca; assembly: GCF_029582105.1. Lineage (NCBI taxonomy): Eukaryota > Metazoa > Chordata > Aves > Passeriformes > Muscicapidae > Oenanthe > Oenanthe melanoleuca. The sequence goes on from NC_079340.1 coordinate 30,550, forward strand.
GGCTCCTCTCTTCCTTAGCAGACAACTGTTTTTCTCAAACAAAGACACCCTTATCCTGGGCTGATTTCTAGGATTCTAATCCTGGTAAATCTCTTAACTGAATTAATTTTTCACTCAGTTGTTCAATCAAGTTCCCGCACTCTGAAAAGAGTAAGGGGATAAGGCAAGCTTTCCTTCCATTCAGGCATCCCTCTAGAAGAGTGGTTGTATTGGGTTGATATGGCCAGAAATGTGTATTCTATAACCATCTGTTGAAGCCGGGGGGTAGTGATTCCTTATCTCCATGGCACATATTATCTGCTAATGGGCCATCTTTAAACTAGCTGGGGCAATCATCTTTATCTTTTCCACAACCCATCCTCCTTCCAGGAAGATATCATCTGCTGCTGGGCCATTGAGTCCGACTGTAGACTGATAAAATTAATCATCCCATTGGGAGATGCTCCAGCCAGGGGGAGGAGCCAAGTCTTTCCCACCTAGATAAAAAACTGAGATTTTGGACAGCAAGATACCATTTTTCCACTGGATTCCAGAGGAAAACCGGACCTTTCTACATCATCCCTGGACCTTCAGATGAAAACTGCACCTTCTACAGGACCACTGCTTCAACTGAACCACATCTGCCACTGCAAGAGGACTGCAGCTACCATTTAACGGGACTGCTGCCAACAGCCTGACTGACAGGGTGTCAGGCTGTATTCTGACTTTGTCAGGGTTGGGATTGTTCTTTGTAATACTGCATTTCTATTTTAATTTTCCTAGTAAAGAACTGTTATTCCTAATTCCCATATCTTTGCCTGAGAGCCCCTTAATTTCAAAATTATAATAATAATTTGGAGGAAGGGGGTTTACATTCTCCATTTCAAAGAGAAGCTTCTGCCATTATTGGCAGACACCTGTCCTTCAAACCAGGACAGTGGTGCATATAGTGGGAGTTAAGGGCTGGGTCATATAAAGCTTGAGACACTCCATCATGACTAATTTTCATTCCTTCTTCTTTAAGCAGATTGCAAACTTATCTTAAAGTTGTCTATTCTTTGGCCATAGATGGCCAAGCAGCATCATTGGTGTACTGACTTGAAAACCCTTCTGCAACAACTGCAACCAACACAGCATAACTCTGCACACACGTACCATATGTAAATCCCTTGAACTTTTTAACATCTCCATCATCTAGTAACACAGTGTCAGCACCTTCCTCCATAAGGTGCACTAGCCAGTTTTGAGGTTTCTCCTCTGGTCTTTGCTTGTTTCCAGTAAATTTTCTATCTCCTCAGAGCTATAATCAGTTCATCCAGACAACTGGTCCATTCCCCCCAGTCATGAGCTTCTGTTTAAAGACAGAAGCTGCATGAGTACTGTTGGAGAAGATGAAACTGAGGAATCTTGCAAATATGAATGCTCAGTTTCTGGGAATTGTTGGGGAAGGTAAAACAGGAAAGCCCTTGTTACTGAATTACCATGAACACAATAGGATGGCTCTCTGAAGCTAATCCACTCTTAATTAAACAATGCTTTTGGCCAGAGGGCAAGGCCAAAAGACACAAAAGACTAGCCAACACCCAAAGATTAGATCTTAGAGTTTAGAATGTCACACACTATGCTAATATAAGGGTTCCTATAGGCTGCATGTAATTGCTATAGAATTAGTATTCTGTATTAGATTGGTTCTTAGGATCAGAATATTCATGATGGAAATGGATTTATTGTGTTACAAATGGGAAGTCGTCCTCTTCTTCCTCTCTTTACTCTTTACTTCTTGCTCTTCTTTCCTTCTCCCACTTCTCCTCTCCTCTCCCTCTTCCATTACCCCAATACTCTTTTATCCCATTACTCTCTCTCCCTCCCTCTGCTCCTCTTCTTCCTCTATTTCTTCCTCTCTTTACCCTCTTTACTCTCTCTCTCTACCCTCCCCCTTCTCTCTTTCATTCCCCCCTTTTTATCTCTTTAATCTGCATGTGGCTGTGCCGGGCAGCTCCTTGCAGACTCTCTTATAATAAACTGCAACTGTAGCTTTTAGCATTTACAGAGCGTTTGAGTCTTGTTCCGAGCGTCCACCCTGATACAAAGAATCCAGGAGTCTCCTGCAAGTACCTTTCTTTTTTATTTCTGATTTCATTAGCACAGAGAACATTCTTCCTTCCCTGGAAGAAGAGATTCATCCAAATCTTTCTCCTGGGAGTAGTCTTGGGTAGGAAAATGAAATTTTCCTATTTCTCTAGTCCCATGACTGACTGCTAGGGAATATCCGGTTCCTAACATTGTCCAAAACAGTTCCACTGCACAAATGAATAGTGTTTCAGGATCTGTAGGCTGGTTATTTCCTTGCTTGTACTTTTTAGCTGCTTTCGTCAGGTTGGTGCCTCCAGACTTTAATTTCTCATGTTCTTGGTACAGCAGATGACTTGGTACAGCAGTTTGACTGCAGGAACAAATTTAAAATGAACCAATGGACACTTCTGTTCCCCCACTATAGCTGTGCTGTGGAAGATGCCACACCTCTGGTAACAGAAAAAAATTAAGTGGATCCAAATGACTCTTGTTTCTAAGATAGTGTCTAAGCCAGGAAGAAGGCTTTCCAGTCATCTCAATGCCTTTAAAATGAAAAAACCCACTCAAAACCACAAAAAAGCCCAACAAAAATGCAAAAAATCTTAACAGTAGCGAAAAGTGTAAGTGCAATTTTTCCTTTAACAGGGTGAGATTGGAGTGAAATTGGAGTGAACTAATCTGCAGCAAGTTGGATTGACCAGTGAAAAAAGCACATGGTGAAATGTGATTTGATAACCCTTTGATGTTAAAGTCTCGGATTTCTTGCATGGATATACGGGTAAAACGTGAATGAGAGCTGTGTTTGGGGGATTGGGTGATGTGGTATTGTGCGGAATCTTTGTATCAGGTTGGAAGGTCCTTAGGGTCAAAACTCATTCAGTCTGTATAAGCTAAAAGTTACTGTTGCATTTATTGTAAGAGTGAAAGTACATAGAGTCCTACTCTAGAGTGTTGCTAGCTGCAGCAAAGAGTAGGACAAGGAGCGAGAGGGGGTTAGAGAAAGAGCAATGGGATAAGAGGGTGAGGGGGTAAGAGAAGAAGGGAGAGAGAGAGCAAGCAAGAGGGCAAGTAAGAGAGCAAGGAAAGAGAGCGATTTCCCATTTACAATACAATAAATCTTCTTCTATGATTAATATTCTAATTCTCACTAACCAATGTAACACAAGATACAAATTCTGTAGCATTTGCATACAGCCTATAAGGATCTTTACATTACCATAGTGTGTTACACTTTAAACTCTAAAAACTACTCTTTGGACCCTAGCAGGGATGTCTCTGACCTTTGGACCCACTATCTAGCAGAAGGCATTATTCTATCAAGAGGGAATTACCCCTAGCTGGCTATCCCATTGTTTCATGGTAATTCAGTAACTAAGGTTTGGTATCTCAAAAGAGGCTTTCATTTCAATCTCGTTCATGGTTTCTATATTCTCAGAATCTGAGCATTCATATTTGTAAGGTTTTCCTGTTTCATCTTCCCCAACAGGGTGAGATGTAATTTTTGAGAGGGGAAGAACTGCATTTCTGATGGGAAGTGTTTTGAGTTTGGCTTGATGTCTTCTGCTATCTGTTCCCACTCCTCTGGTTCCTGGGCTTGCCCAGTGCAGTCATATTTGACTGTTCAAGCAGCCCTAAGTCTGTTTATTTACTAAGGCTGTAAATTTTATTGAAATCTGAATTCTTCATGATGTTTTAGCAGGCACTCTGCTCCAATGACAGTAGTAACAGATCTCCCAGCTCAGCTGCCAAGTCTCTGTAAAGGGCAGGTGTCCTTGCATGGACAGTTGCTGCCTTCCAGTCATCCAGGCAGGCTCAGAAGGTTGATTTTTCTGTGTTTACCTGCCAGGATGTTGAAGAATGCAGAAACCAGGGCAGGTTTCTGGTGGATGAATGGTGTGTTCGAGTTATCTTGTGTGTGCTGGGATTTGTGAGGGAACTAATGAGCTGCATGGGCTGGTGGTGATCATTAGCAGCAGTCTCCTAAGGAAAGGACCAGAGGCTTATATTAATAAAGGAATGAGTCCTCACTGCAGCTCAGGTAAGGCTGTTTCTGAAGCAACTGGCTCTCAAACAACAACTAAACCAGCAGTACAGAGGTTGTGGGGCAATTTCCTTGACTATAAGGTTTTTTTTAAAGTCTTACACTTAGTAAGTAACTAGAAGAACATGCCTGAGAACACATAAACATCACACTCTCATTATGTGAAGTGTAAATTCCTTGTCAAATAACTTCTCTCTGAAGTGTTTGAGCCTGGAGATTTAACCAGCCAAGGCCAAAGGCCACCAAGGTAGTTGTTGTAACCTTGGGGTCCTGTGTTGTCCTGGCTGCTCCATGGGCTATGGGTTCTCCTGAAGGTGCATGTGTTGATCTTGTTGGAAGCTACTCCTCACCTCATCTGAGTGCAGTTCCAGCAGCTCAGGGCCCAAAGGCTGTGGTATTGAGCTGTGTTGATGGGGCTGTCTCACTCTGGCTTGTTTGGTAGCAACTGTTAATTATCTGTCTTACCTGTTCTGTGCTAAGTCATTGCCTCAGCAAACCACTGGAACAAGAAAAACTGGAAATGGGATGACCTCAGGTCTTTCCAATCATCTGCTCTCCCTCTGTGGGGGAAGACTCATTCACTCCACTACATTTTCCTGTACTGGCTCCAGCTTTCAGTGAGTCAAGCACAGGATTGTTATCATTTCCCCTGGGAGCCTGGCAGTCTGCTCAGTATGAGAGATGTTTTCCTAAGCCTCCACCTGATCTGTTTCCCTCCTTGATTCCAGCTTAAAACCAGAAGAGTGGTCAGCAAAAACTGCAGGGGGTTAATGCTAATCAAATGAAGTACTTGAGTACTGGTTAACCTCTTCTTGGTTACTTTGGTTCATGTTCTGAATAAAAAGGCTTGAAAGGAGAATGTTATAGTGCCACTTGAAGGCTGACAAGTGTGAGCATTGAGGTCCTGTCCCGGGTTGGTGTTGTGTCTGCTCCTCTCCCTGTCCTCCCTCTCTGTCTGCATGGAGCTGTCGCCGGTGCCGCTTCTCCCCCGCCCGGGGGTGTGGGGCCCCGGGGCTGGGCTGCTTGGCTCGCTCGGCTGCCCAGGCTGCTGCTTGCTGCCCGCTTGCTAGCTACCCCAGCTGCTGCTGCTGCTCCGCTGCTTCTGCCCTGCTGCTGCTGCCCCGGCTGCCGCTACCCCGGCTGCTGCTTTCCCCCCCACCCCCCCCACTCCCCTTCAGCTCGAAGATCTGTACCTCTTCTCCGGACGGGACCTGGACATCAGAGACTGCCTCCAGAGCCTGCCAAAGAAGCTTCTTGCCCTTCCCAGCAGCGACCGTCTCTCACTGGTGAAAACGTTTTTTTGTCATCTGGGATTGTACTTTCCTGTTGCTGGGAAGTGTTTTTCTTGTGTTTGTTAATAAATAGGTTTTTTCCACCTTTCCCCCCGAGTAAAATTCTTTCCGAGCCCAGTGGGGGGAGGAATTGTGAGGGGGGCTTATTCTCTGGGGAGCTTCTTTGGAGGTTTCCCCCCAGTTTTGTCCTAAACTTGGACAGGTCCTTCTAGGACTTAAAGGATAGGAAAAAATTTTCATCTATAGAATATAAGTATTCCTTCAGGAATGACCTTCCCAGCTGAAATATTTAACTACATGGTCAACTAGATGTGGCAATTGCTGGTTTTATTTTAGGCTGTGTCTAGAACTAAGTCAAGAAGCTTGATTTTCTTAAAAAGCTGAGGATTCTCCCATGGATTGCTTTCTCTGTTATCCTGTCTGTGCTGCCAGTGCTGTATAACCGGTTGACTGTAATGCTAAGACCAATTCTTAAAATATTGTCTGCTAAATAGATCAGTTATGAGAGAAAAAAGCCATTTTCCATGAAAGATGAGTGGCATCAGACTGTGGATAGAAAGCAGGATTAGATTCCAAAGCATGGCCGTGCAGGGGGCAAAGTAAACTCAATGTCCACCATTGAGAATTCCAGAAAAATTTAAGGCAGGGTGAAAAGCCGGCCGGCAGTGGGTGAGAGGTCTGTGGTAGGGTACATTATTGGATAGGAAGCTCTGGGCTTTTTTTTTGATTTCTTGGGAAGCTGGTTCAAGGTCTATCTGACATAAGCAGTGGGCTCTTCAAGCTGGGGTAGAGAACAAGGATTGAACAGGCATAGGGAAAGATGTTGCCCTTGTACCTCTGCTGGGGAAGTAGAGGGAAATTATTTTATGCTTCCTCACAGCCTCACACCATGCATCAGTACTGCAAACTTCTGTGTGTAGAGAGAGGAACTGCTGTTTCCTTAGGGAGAAGTTTTCAATGCTCTGACTGGCTGTGGCAGGCAGGAGGGCAAAGTCCAAGAGCATGACCAAGTGTAATGTAGAGAACCAGCCTCTGCACCCTGACTCACCCCATACCCGCACAGCTTCCCTCTGTCCTCCAAGAATGTTTAATAATGCAGCACACATGGCTGACATCGCCCTTCTGGCTAGTGACTGCTGTGGTGCAAGACCAGTCATCTCTCAGCATGGTACCTACTGCAGTCTCCAAGGCAATACAGCAGGCAACAACTCTCCTTGCTCTTTGGAAGCTCCATGTATTCCTAAAGAACCTGCCAGAGGGTTACCTGGCCACACCTGCACAGAGAGCTGCTAGTCAAGAGGGGCCAATGCGTGCATCCCAAGTGTCCCTCCAGTGGCTGGAATATCCAGCAGCAGCTGAGGAGCAGCTGGATGTACTTGGGCACGGAGCATTGCTTCAAGAAAATGCTGAGGGAAAAGCATTTGTGCCAAGGTGCAGCACCTGAGCAGGTGGGGTGTAGTAGCCGATATGGCTAAGATGGACTGGCATTTAACCCAAGTTCCCTATACAGAGGGCATGAATTAAAATCCCAGAGATCAGGCTGTTGAGAGGCAGGGCTTTAAACATTAGGTCTGGCCCCTGCCCTGCAGATGCAGAGACTGTAACCTAAAACCATGGGAGTAAGAACATGTAAAGGAATGCCCAAACATGTTTCTAGTTCTCATTTCTGGTTGGACCTTGTCCTCAGGTATCCTATGTATTTTTAACTCGACACCTCCCCCTGGTCTTTGGATGCTACCTCTCAGACTGGTTATGGGTGGATTAAAAGGATATCTCAGGCACACCATCATACCCATCCTGTAATTATTATTATAAGACAGGCTGTAACCTGCTTAAGCCAGTGAGGTTGTCACAAAGGGAACCTCCAGCCCCCACCCCACCGTGGCTTTGACAGTGGAGTAGCATATGGGGTCCCAGGGGAAACATTTCAGCTTTCCCCTTGCATCTTGCCCTAGTCCCTACACAGTGCCCCCAGAAAAGTTATTAGAAGAAAAGGGATTTAAATTGAGGGAAAAAAATTTCCTTTTTCATAATTGTCTGTGTTCAAATTGAGGGAGCATTCTCTTCCCCTGTGATTATAATGGTATATCTTGAAGGAAACTCTGCTTTTTCCAAGCTGTTAGGGTATTGCTTGTCAGGCAACCCCATTTTCCATTATTTTTCAGTTTAAGCAGAAGGGGAAAACCTGGATTATGCTATTTCATGGGCTTGAATTGAGGGCAATTCCCTCATTTTCAGCTTCCTAAGGTTTAAGTTAAAGGGGAAGCCCAGTTGTGCCTCCTTTTTAAGGGTTTGAATTGAGGGGAAAATACCCCTTTTTCCAACATCTGAGAGCTTTAAAGTGAGGAAATTCCTCTTTTTCCAATATTTTAGTGGATTAAATTAAAGGGGAGAAGCCATTTATTTCCCATTGTATTGGTTTAAGTGGTGTTTACCTCACCCCCCCCCCTCATTTTATGTGGTTTGGTTGAAGAAAGCTCTCCCTTTTTCAGCATTTTAAGTGTTTATAAACAGACGCATTTCAGGGCACTTCTACCCTTGCCCCAGCACCAAATCTCCACTAAATTCCAAGGAAGCTGCACTTGCAGAAGCAGCTGGAGTGATAAGCAGTGGAAGCTGATCAGTGTCTGCTTGTTGCCCATCTTTACCTCAGTCTTCTGGACCACCAGAAGATGTCCAGATGTCACCTTTGCTTTTCCAGCTTTGACTTTCTGACTTTGCTGAAGGGTTTCTAAATGCAGTGGAAGGCTTTGCTGAAGCTGGAAATTATTTCTGTTTCAGGAAGTATCTTATTGTAAAGTCTGCGATTTAACAGTTCCTATACCAGGTTAATTGTAGTGAAAGAAGGCAAATGTAGCCAAGAGAGTCAACTATGATGCCCCAGGCCCCTGCCAAGTACAGGTTAGAAATTACCAAATCCCCAGGTTCCAAAAATACTAAAAGCTCATGTTAGCAAAGAAAAGAAAAAAAAAAAAAAAACCAAAAAAAACCAAACCTACAAATACACAAAAAAAACCCCAGCCTACAAACATCCAAAAACTGAGGTTACAAAAAACTAGGTTCCAAAATGCCAGAATAACCTAGTTTCAAAATAATAGAAAACAAAATGTCAAAGTATCAGAAAACCACATTCCAAAATCTCAGTTTTAAAATACCAGAATATCAAGTTCCAAAGGACCAAAGTAATCCAGTTTCAAAATACTATGTTCTGAAATACCCAAGTAACCCCGTTTCAAATTGCTGTGTTGCAAAATACCAAAGTTTCAGAATAGTAGAATGCCAGTTCCAAACTACCAAAGTAACTCAGTTCAAAATACCAAGTTCAAATATATCAAAGAAAACAGGTTTCAAAATACTTGAACAGTATCTTCAGAAATACCAAAGTAACCGAGTTTCAAATTGCCAAGTTCAGAAATGCCAAAATATCCCAGTTTCAAAACAGCAGAACATGAAGATCAGAAACACCAGACTAACCCAGTTTCAAAACAGAACAGCAAGTTCTATGTGCTAGGGTGACTTTATGATGCTTGTATTCCCAATCATCTGTTCTGCTTATGCCAGATATTGAATTCTGTGCTTTTAAGACTGGTTCAAAGAGCGAAGGAGGGGAGAAGAAGCGTGGAGTTTTTTATCAGATACCGCACTTCCTCCCCTGCATTCTTTCCCATGGACTGTGTTGTCTGCATCACAGACAGCAAGAGAGAGCTCTCCTTTGTTTTTAGTTAGTTTTTTTCTAGCTAGCTGAGGCAGTGAAGTTACCTGGACTGTGGTTTTTCTTTTTCTTGGAACTGATCAGCCCTGCTCTGGACCAAAAACCTAGAAAAACACAGGGAGCTCACCCCTGTGGTCCACTGTGACCTGGGACGCAGCATTTTCCAGCACAGGAGGGACTGATAAGAGACTGAGCAAGCAGTGCTACACCCCACAAAAAGGACTCTCTCTGAATTTGCTATCTCTTCAGAACAATGAAAGGTTTCATTGTTTAATATTATTAATTTTTTTCATGTTTGTGAGTACTTTGCTTGTTAAATAATATCTTGGTTTGATTTGGGTTTGCCAATTTTTATATACTCAATTTCTCTTGGAGATAGGATTTAGGAGCAAAAACAAGGCAGACCTAAAACTTAAAAGGGTATAAAGAAAATACTTATTAATAACACAGAAAAATAAGAAATTCAAAATAAGATTTCCAGATTACTCTCTCCTTCCCCGCCACCTTCCATATCTCTTAACAACAATATACAGAGACCACTTTGATCAGTTTTCCACTTAAATAATAATTTCAGTTATTATTCTCTAGAGAGAAAAGTTCCTTTTTGGTTTAGCCATAGGGTGTGTTTTCACTTTCACAATTTGCATCCGCCTGGGGAAATCTGCAATCATGGAACTCCTCCCATCTTCACAGTCTTTCCAGAGCTGTGTTATGTTAAAAACTTCTGGGGTATTACTTTTAAGGGCAAGCTGTTCAAAGACAAAAATTATCTTCATCTCTTTTTCCATCAAATGTCTCTGTTCATCTTTCCAGTCTCCAAAACAGAGAGCCCCATTCTCTCAGGGCAAACGATCTTTTTTTCTCAAACACTTCAACCCTCCCAAGTAGTTCTCCACAATTTAAAGGAATTTCAGGGTAGTCCAGTCCACCACAGCCCACAAAAAAGGTTTTGCAGCCAACCTGCCCATGGCATCTCTTCCATCTCTTCCCATCTGGAAACTTGGCTCTTATTTCACTGACTCTAGTATATTTCTTGCTTTATTGCTCTCATTCAAGGAAGGTCACGAAATCTGCAGTTTTATCAGAGCATTAGAAGGGTTAAAATTGTACATAGAGGGTGAAGGGAGCTGGGCCATGCCATCCTGGACCCACGCTAAGACTTTCTGGCTGCACGGGCTGTGTGGAGGAAGCTGGATGAAACTGTAGAGCCCAGGTGCACTTCCCCAAGCTGTGTGGGCAGCTGGGGGCTTCTTCTCCCCCTGGCTGCTTCCAAAACGGCGGCAGGGCCCCGGCTGAGCTGTAGCCATACTGAGGGGGAAACTAGGATCTTAGCAAAGGTTTCCCTTTCCCCTGACCATCAGGGCCCCTAGTTGAAAACAGGGGGGGTCCTGGTGGCTCCGCCACCCCTGCCTGGCCAGGCCACATGGGGAGGGAGAGGAGCGGGTGGGGGGGCCGGGCAGGGCTGGGATGAGCTGGGCTGGCTGGCCTTGCCTCAAGCAATCTGGAAGGCAAAAGAGGGAGATTAAGGGAAATTAACTTTACTGGTGTGATTCACGAAAGCGAACGTTATTTACTTTTTAATTGGTTAACCAGGCTGTCAATTATTAAATCAGCTCTCTGATTGGTCCCTGCAGCTCACAGAAGAAGTTCTCATAGAGGAAAAAGCCTCTGTGTGTCTCTGTGCTTTGTGCTCCTCCTCTCAGGTGACTTTTCATGTACAACCAACACAAATAAACAGTTTTTTCCACTTTTCTGAACAGGTAGGGGGAGGGACCCTAAATTTTGCCCTTTGTGGAAACATCCCTTTGGAAGTTCCCTTTCAAATTTGTCCCAAACCAGAACACCAAAAATTACCCAGTTTCAAATTACAAGAATAGAAATTTCAGAAATACCAAAGTAACCCAATTTCAAAATATGAAGCTCCAAAATAGCAAAGTAACACAGTTTCAAAATAGTAGAATATCAATTCCAAAACAGTAAAGTAACCCAGTTCCAAAACACCAGAACGACTAATTCAGAAATACCAAAGTAAGCCTTTTTCAAATTCCCAGAGCAGCAATTTCAGAAATACCAAAATAACCAATTTCACAATACCAAGTTCATTAATGGAAAACTAATCCAGTTCCAAAAAAGTAGAATACGTAGCTCAAAAAACCAAAGATACCCAGTTTCAAATTACCAGATGGGCTGGTTGTGCATAGAGGGAAGTCGCCTGAGAGCGGTCGGAGAGGAAGAGCGCAAGCACGGAAACAGAGGAAGGCTGTTCCCTCTCTAGGAGCTTCCTCTGTGAGCTGTGAGGACCAATCAGAGGGCTGATTTGGTGGTTGACAGGTCGGGTAACCAATTAAAAAGCTATTTCGCTTTCATAAATTACATTGGTGAAAGTGATCAGGCTCTTTTGACTTCCGGCCGCCAGGGAGGTGAGGTCTGACCCAGCCCTGGCCCCGGCCAGGCTGGCCCCTCTCCCCATGCGGCTTGACTCGGCGGGGGGTAAGGGATCCTACCGAGGCCTCCCTCCCCTTGTTTTCGGCTAGGGAGCCCTGGTGGCCGGGGGAGGGGGGCGGGTTGAGGCCCTTACTAGGGTCCTGTCGTTCGCACCCCCCCCCCACCCAGTGTAGCCACGTCTCGGCCGGGGCTTCTGCCGCCATTTTGGGAGCAGCCGCGGGGTGGCCGGGCCCGTCCCGCCGCCCACGCAGCCTGTGGGGGAGGCAGCTGGGCCCAGTTCTGGCAAAGCCCCTCCACGCCCTTGCTTGCTGGGCAAGGTAGAGGGAAGACAAGCGCCGGAAGGCAGCCCTCACCCAGCTCCCCGATGCGGCCCAAGTGTCTTGAGATCCTGGCACGTTTCTTCCAGCATGGCCTGGCCCAGCTCCTTCACTTTCTGGATGCAATTTTAACCCTTTAAATGCCTGGATAAGACTCTAGATCGCCTGGGCACACTGAAGTGTAATGTATGATTCCTAAATGATGTCAACTGTGAACTCAAGGAATTTTAGAATGCTGCCTTATTGTGCTTTGTGCGTGTTCAATGGTGTTGTATAACATTACATATCCATCATCTAGGGAAAATACTGAAAAGCATAGCTCAGCCAGAAGAAAGGCTTATATCAGCAAGAGTTCACCAGGGACAGACTTGTATGCATCCCTTGGGAGCAGGACACCAAGTGAAACATAAAATTGCAACAACTGTAACTTTACTTTTTCCCGTTCCTCAAAGAAAACAATATAATTATAGCTGTAGTGCGAAGGGAGGTCAGAAAAACTCTAGCATAACTTTCACTATAAGTCAACAGGCTGAACCTGTCTTCTCCCTCGTGGGGGTGATTGTCCTCTTCTGCTGTGCACTCGAGTCCTAGGGGCAGTTTTGGACACTACAGGACAAAGACATTAATCTATAAGACAACATCAAAAGGAGCACCACAAGCATGGTGAAGGATCTGCAAGTGAAGCCTTATGAGGGGAGGCTGAGTGTTTTGCCAATTTACAGGGGTTTTGTGAATGTTTCTAAAGCAGCTGGTTTGGTGTTAAACAGCTAGCGTGTCTCAGTCATCTATTTTTAGCTAAATAATACTGACGGTGTCGGTCACATAATGCTCAGGTTTCATCTTTTAAGTCAACTCTGGCTGAGGCCTGATGCTCAGGCCTCAGCACATCTGAGTCACTTGGTTTGTTCAGCCTGGAAAACTGAAGATTTAAGGGGAGACCTAATTGAGGTCTTCAATATCCTCTTGAAGGGCAGGTACTGATCTCTTGTCTCACGACCAGTAACAAGGCCCAATTGACTGGCTATAGCTGTGTCAGGGAGGATTAAGTTAGGTATCAGCAAAAGATTCTTATCCCAAAGGGTAGTTAGGCACTGAACAGGCTCCCCAGAGCAGTGGTCACAGTACCAAGCCTGTCTTTCAGGAAGTCTTTTCAGACAATACACTTAGGCACAGGGGGGATTCCTGGGGTGTCTTGTACAGGGCCAGGAGTTGGTAATCATGGTCTTAATGGCTCCTTCAACTCAGGATATTCTGTGATTCTATGTGCACTGAATGATTATCTCAAGCTGGTTTGCACTGGCAATCAGAGCATGCTTTTAATTGCTTCCAGTTTATTTCTGCAATTTCTTTATTTCAACTCCAGGGCACTGATAGACTGATCAAACACAAAGGGTTAGAGGAAAACACCCTTTTTTACGTGGGCAACCTGGTTTAGTGAGCGGCATCCCTTCCCATGGGAGGGATGTGGGAATCATGTGATCTTGAAGGACCCTTCCAACCCAAGCCTTTCTAGAATTCCATTATTTGGTGGGTCATTCAGAACAGATGAGATCCACCAAATACTGAAAAAGTTGTTCCACATTCTAAAAATAGATTCCTCAAAATATCTATGAAACTTGACTTAGATGGAGAAACCCCAAGAAAGAAACCATGCACCTCTTCAAAATACCTGTATTTATTACACCAAAACTCAAAGTCCAAACAGTTCACGTTTTTTCTTTTTCTTCTAGGTCATCCCAAATGTGACAATAGCAAGACAAAAATGTTTGTATGTATCCAAACAAAACCATGAAATAAAAGTCCAAGAAAGGTACATTCATACAAAACTCATATGGTCCTTAAATACAACATAAGTGGTATATACAGTTTACCAGGTACAAAAAAGACAGATGCATAAAACGATAGGTATTATTTTATGTTTCTTGTGCCTGTTGTTGAAATGTAGAACATCTCACTCGCAATAAGATGGAGGGAATAAAACACAGCAGTGTTAACTAACATTTCAGCTCTTATTTACAGAATTTAGATGAGAACATTGCAGAATATTTTCTTTCATAAAGAAAGAATATTTTCTATTTTTTCATTAAAAATATCTTATAAAAGCTGGATATTATCTACTACTACTGGAGAGCTCTGCTGATGTTAGTGGGTATCAGTATTCACAGCTTGATTCTACAGTTCAGGCTATACCTGCAGTGATTATTTCAGTCAGTTCTGAGAGACAGTAACTCCTCTCCTACCTGATCACCTTTCCAAAGGGCCCTTCATGGGTTTTCCAAATTTCAGTGCTGATGCTGACTGCAGCATTAACAAAGCAAGATAGAAATAAGACAACCAAAGGGATTTTTTATTCTTCAGATTTTTTAAATTTTGCCTTGTTTCCAGCTGAGGAAGCTTTGGCTATTTCAGCTTGCTTTGCAGTTTCAGCAGGTTTCTTTTTTAACTTTTGCTTTTTAGAACGGACCAGGTCTTCTCGTCCCAGTTCAATCATTTTTGCTTCCCATGATTTCATTTCATTCTCATACCGAACCTTATCATCTTCAGCAAGCTGCAAGTATGGCTGAAAGAAAATAAGGTATCAAGAAGTTACAGAAGGAGCTTCTTCTGGAAAACAGCCATGACAGAACGGTGACTTTGAACACCACCTGTGCAGTGAAAGCCCAGGCATTTGCTTGTGCCCCGAGCTGATTGAAAAAGAAAAAAAAAAATCAAAATTGCAAAAAATACAACTAATAGCACTAAATTGCAGTTATGTCAACAGCTGGCCATTCCTGAAGAGGAAATTTATTCAGTACTGCTACAAACAGTTAAGGCTTTTTATCTGAGCATCGGTTTGAGACAGTTAGATTACATGAGGCACAAGAATATATATTGCTGTAGAATTATTTCAAATTATTTCTGTACAGTAGGAACATGAACCTAGGGTATGTCCTAAGTACACATTAAAAACCACCTGGAAGAAGGACATTCAGGAGGAAGGACAGTAGGGTACAGAATACCTGAAAATGTCAAGGTTTTGTTTAGATTTCAGTACAGCACCCCTCCACTTTTGATTTGCTCATCTACAGGTTTGTAGTTCAATACAGTGAGAAAGTTGGCAGAAAATGATCCCCCAGACAATCAAAATTAATAAATTACCCTGTGCGCATCACATGTAGATTTCTGTTACTTTCCCTTTTAAGAGTCCTTCCATGAGCTGCAAATTCTTATGCTGGTGTTTAAAGATATTATGGATTATTAGAAAAAAATTAAATTGTTGCATATTATTCCACCTTCTTCTCTAGATGTTGCTTAGTACCTGCTTTAAGGCACACCAAACTTCCACCCTATCCCACTGACTCACATTTCAACAACACTATGAATTAAATGGTCACTACCAGAATAAAGGTAATGACAACCTTTTTCAAGATGCATGGGGATCTTGAAGTATTTTCTTCAGTATTATATTTTGAGCAACCGAGTTCAAGATTTCATATGAATATATCAATTTTGATTCAAGTTTTTAATTCTGATTAGATCACAGCCTCATCCAAAATCCTCTGACATACCTGCTTTTGGGAAGTAGACAGTTTCTGCCATGTATCAAATAGTTTCTTCAGCTTTGCCTAGGGGATTCAAAACATGCAATACATGAGAGTTATTCTAGGAGTAGACTGACTTCAGAGGGGTACAGATGAATACTGCATGAGTGAATATCAAGCATAAAACAATGCAAAAAAAGCACGAAGTCACAAAAGCTTGCTTCCCCTTATTTACTCCTTTAATGTAAGTAAATAATCGACTATATAGGTCACAACAAGCTTCTGAGAATCATCTGAGCCATACTTACAGTGTGGGCCTCAGCTGACTGGAGAAACCTGTATTGTACATGGAAAACTGAGGAACAAACTATATCCACTATCCTGACTTACTGACTAAATGTGTGGGGTAAGGAACATGAGGCACACAGGGTGAGTCTCCAGCACTACAAGTGTTATAATCCACCAGTGCAACCTACATCACCCCAAAGCACAGTTTAGTGCAGAACTTGTGAGTTTGCTGAGGAGCTCTTGTATTTGTATTTTCAGTTGTATTACCAACTGAACTATAGGAGGTACAATAAACTGCTACTGCCAGAACAGGAGCACACCACCACAACTCTTTGAAAAACTCTATTTCTACATCAAAACAAAGGCAAGAATAATACTCTCCTTACAGAAGGAACTGATAAAGTCTGCAACATTAAAGTGCAAAAAATATTACAAACATTTTAAGTCTATATACCCACATAGCACTTTATACAGACCATGCTAGCAGTATAGCCAGACTGCCACAGCTTAAAAAAAATAACCTAAGTGATGCAGCATCCTGATAGTGAACTACTGAACAGTATCTTTGAAAATGACAGAATCTAAACTAGATTTTTCTGAATACAATGGATATATTTTAGAAAATGAATCTTTCCTAGCTTACCACAGGTGAAATTCCCTCACTTTCTTGAAAATTTTCTGACAGGAAAATGTTAAAGCCGCTACGAGCTCTTTTAGGTTTTCCAAGCAGATTCAATTCCTTTAAAAACAACAAGGGAAGTTATTTTATCTACCAAGCATGCATTTGTTCCAAAACTAAACTCAGCATTTATCTTTATATTTTATGCAAAAATCAAACACAAATTCTTTCTTTGGTGTTTTATTCTGTAAACTGGACTGTATGTCAAGATGCTCTTTTCAAGACTAATTTTAAACTACAAAAAACTAACAACTTGAGTATTCACAAGTTGTTGAAAAAGCATTTAAAACTGATTCTTACTTCAGCAAATTCTTCCAGAAACCAAAGAGTGCTACTAAATTAAACACTGTAACAAAGTCATGATGACAGTTTTTCTATTATTCTTCAGTAAGGCTTCAGTTTCTGGCATGAAATACTGCGTGTGTGCAGAGAAGAGGTCAAACACTTATCTGTGGGAGGTGAGAAGGTGGAAGAGAACTGTTTCTGCTATCAGAATGCTTTACCTGCAGGGATGTAGGCTAGAGAATAAAAGTACAGCAAGTTATAGATGCAATTACACTTCCTGTTTTCTCCAGTCCTGATATTCCCACTGGAGCCTAGATGCTGTAAATTACCATCTCCTTAGGTATGAGATACGCCAACTGAACTCCTTGTGGTGCCATACGCTAAAAAGGATCAGCAGAATCATTAAGATTAAAAACTTCCTCTAAGTAGAGGTCTTTTAAACCAAATTAGTTTTGCTATTGCAAATCAGGGCAATGTCACAGCTTAATTCACAGAAATAAATAAGCAATATGCAACCCCTTTGATTTTTCCAGACAAACCATAATATTGTACTGTTACAGATGGTTCTGTCTCTAAGGATCTATACACAAACCAGCCAAAAAGGAGTAGGGAAGATAGTCTTTATGAATATGCTAGTAAATGACCCAAACAGATGTCACAGCAGCAGCTACACCGTGGCAGAGCCCAAAAAGGAAGAAAAAAAGGCTACTTCAAACAGCTGCTACCTTGTAGGCCCTAATGAGGTAACAGATACAAGGTCTTTGTGAAAAGCCATTTCTGAATGTCTTCCCATCCAAAGGAAGTGTTTCTGGTCCAAACATCTTTTACTGCCTATCCTTTCTCTGGTAGCTCTAGAAATAGGGAGGGAAAAAAGCTTAGAGAAGCTACCTCTAAGCACAAAGATTCATGCTAGTTCTGTGCTCTTCAAGCACAGGAAAGCCATTAAAATAGCTGCTACCACCAGTAATTACTTTAGTCTGTGGCATTTTGGGAGGGTTTGTGTTTGTTGTGTGCTTTCTTCTATTCTGAGTTGCTTTTGTATTTCTAAAACATGCTTTGTATACTAGACAAACAGACTTCAGGTTCCTGAGAGAAAAGAAACATGAACTTCAAAATACTTACTCTTTTTGCCCTGATTGATCTTCTCTTTGCCAATTGTTTTCTCCTTTCCTCTTTCAAAGCTGCAGCCTGGGCTGGAGTCAGTTGGGCTTTATAAGCAGCCATCTGCTCTCCATATCTTTTCCAGTCTATCTTTCTTGATTCCTCATAAACCTACAGCACAAATCACCAACCTTAAACTTAAGCCAGATGCTTTCAGTCAAAAGCACTTGACCATTAGACAAGGTAACACTTCTAACCTATGAGTAGAAAAATGACAGACTGAAAAACTCACACCAGAACATCAGATTTTCATCTGATTACCTGTTCTACACTTCAGAGACATGAAGGGAAAGGTACACAGAGTGAGAAGTCCAGAAGGGATGTGAGAGCACATTAATTCTACTCAACAAAGATATCTCCTTTAGAAACCAGAATTTACTTCCTGCCTCTAATTGTTAACTGCAGTCAAGAAAGAATAATCTCTGCTATAAATGGCTTTTAAATTCAGTAATGATCACCAAGTCCTAGATTTGCTTTATGTTATCCCCTGTAATGCCAGCCATGGGTTTATGCACAGAATCACAAACGGGACAGGACTGCTGTGGAATGCGTCTTGAGCTGCCTTATTTTCCAAGCATCAGTCTCATTACATGGTTGGGACAGCAGGAAGATGCCAGCAGTTCACGTCCTCGGCAGCAGCCGCAGAACGTGATGTTACAACATACTTTGAAAGTTTTTTGACCAACCACAAAAAGCAAAAGCATAGTGACAGTAGTTCTATCCAACCACTATAAGTACACGTACCTTTGGTTAAAACAATGCTTGCTTATTTCGAATACAATATCTACTTGTAAGCCTTAAAATAAAACTCACAGAGCGCCATTATTAAGCTAAGACTTTCCTAATATCTTGCTAGATATACTTTTCCACAGCTTAGAGAGTTATTCTAGCCAAGTGTTAATACACAGACCATTTTATTGTCC
This sequence comes from Oenanthe melanoleuca, assembly GCF_029582105.1. Lineage (NCBI taxonomy): Eukaryota > Metazoa > Chordata > Aves > Passeriformes > Muscicapidae > Oenanthe > Oenanthe melanoleuca. The sequence goes on from NC_079340.1 coordinate 49,266, forward strand.
TCACTTTCTACATCTCATATAACTTTTCTGCTGACAAACCTTATGCCTACCAAGTCCAACTGCAGTTCTGCTGTTTCTGAGGCCTGCTTTTTTTCAGCTTTCCCAAAACCCTGTGATTTTAAGGATTCCCACACCTTGAAACTGCCACTCAGAGAAACTTCACTACTTATGACTTAATTTGATGAGTCTTGAAGAAATTCATACAAAGCAAAAGAAGTTGGTCCTTTCATCAAAATTAACTGAGGTTTCACCTACCTTACACACAAGAGCAGAACAACTTTACAAAACTTGTATTATACTTGTATTATAAATGTAATGCAATATTGCCATTCAAAAAGGAGAAAGAATTGGTCTGCAGACCCACAGCCACATGGAGTGAGAACTGTGTCATTTCTCTGGCAACAGATTACAGATCACAGAATCACAGAATAATAAGGTTGGAAGAGACCTCTAAGATCATCGAGTCCAACCTATGTCCTAACACCTCAACTCAGAGTCTAGACTATAGCACCAAGTGCCATGTCCAGCCTTTTCTTAAACACATCCAGAGATGATGATTCCACCACCTCTCTGGGAAGAGCATTCCAGTACTTTATTATTCTTTAGGTGAAAAATTTTTTCCTAACATCCAACCTATACCTTCCCTGACGTAGCTTGAGACTGTGTCCTCTGTTCAGTCAGTTGCTGCCTGGTGGAATAGACTGACCCCCACCTGTCTACAGCCTCCCTTCACGAAGTTGTAGAGAGCAATAAGGTCACCTCTAAGCCTCCTCTTCTCTAGGCTAAACAACCCCAGCTCCTTCAAACGTTCCTCATAAGGCTTGTGTTCCAAACCCTTCACCAGTCTTGTTGCCCTCCTCTGGACACGTTCAAGCATCTCAACATCCTTCCTAAACTGAGGGCCCCAGAAGTAGACACAGTACTCAAGATATGGTCTCACCAGTGCTGAGTACAGGGGAAGAATAACCTCCTTGCTCCTGCTGGCCACACAATTCCTAAAGCAGGCCAGGATGCTGTTGGCCTTCTTGGCCACCGAAGCACATTGCTGGCTCATATTCAGCCAGTTGTCAACCAGCATCCCCAGGTCCCTTTCCACCTGTACGCTATCCAGCCACACTGTCCCCAGCTTGTAACACTGTAGGGGATTTTTATGGTCAAAATGTAGAACTCGGCACTTAGATTTATTAAACTTCATGCTGTTGGACTCTGCCCATCTATCTAACCAATTGAAGTCTCTCTGCAGAGCCCTTCTTCCTTCCAACAGATCAACACAAGCTCCCAGCTTAGTGTCGTCTAATTTGCTAATGAAGGACTCGATGCCCTCATCCATATCGTCTATAAAAATATTAAACACAACTGGCCCCAGCACAGAGCCCTGAGGGACACCACTGGTGACTGGCCGCCAGCTGGATGCAGCACCGTTCACCACCACTCTCTGGGCCCGGCCATCCAGCCAGTTCCTAACCCATCGAAGAGTGCTCCTGTCCAAGCCGTGCGCAGCCAGCTTCTCCAGGAGTATGCTGTGGGAGACAGTATCAAAGGTCTTGCTGAAGTCTAAACAGACAACATCCACAGCCTTTCCTGCATCCACCAGGTGTGTCACCTGGTCATAGAAGGAGACTAGGTTGGTCAGACATGACCTACCCTTCGTAAACCCATGCTGACTGGGTCTGATGCCCTGGCCATCTGTAAGTGCTATGTGATAGCACTCTTTATGAACTGCTCCATTATCTTACCTGGTACTGAGGTCGGGCTAACTGGTCTGTAGTTACCAGGATTCTCCTTCCTACCTTTTTTGTAAATGGGTGCCACATTGGCCAGTTTCCAATCATCTGGAACCTCACCAGTGAGCCACGACTCATGATAAATGAGTCAAGCTCATCTGCCAGCTCCCTCATCATCCTGGGATGGATCCCCTCTGGTCCCATTGATTTATAAATATCCAAGCATCCCAGCAGTTCTCTGACTGCCTCTTCTTGCATAACAAGAGGACCATTCTGCTCTCTGGTACCACTCACCAACCCCTGAGGACAGTGGTCTTGAGGACAAGCTGTCTTACCACTAAAGACTGAGGTGAAGAAGGCATTAAGCATTTCCGCCTTTTCCTCGTCTTTAGTTACTAGGTTGCCTATTAAAGCCAAGGTCATATAAAGTACAAGTGCAAATACAAGTAGCAAAGAATCTTCCTGTATTGGGTTTGCATGGCCAGATTTTGGTAGTGAAGGGGGTACAGGAATGGTTCCTATGAGAAGCCTGATGGAGCCTCGGCCAGCCAGCTCCAAGAAGCATCCACTATTGGCCATCAGTTATGGTGGTGGCACCTCAGGGATAACAAAGTTAATAAGGTGAAAAAGAAAACTGCACTTTCAGCCAGAGAAAGGAGGAAAACCATGTCAGAAAAACTTTTCTATTGATCCTAAGGGAAGGAAGAGGCAGATGTTCCAAGCACGAAAGCTGAGGTTCCCCTTCAGCCTGGGGTGCAGCTCATGCTGAGGCAGCTGTACCCCTGAAGACCATGGGGGAGCAGAGATCCACCTGCAGCTCATGGAGGAGACTACACTGGAGCAGGGAGATGGATAAAGGGGATTATGACCCTGTGGTGGATCCACAATAAAGCAGCCCATGGGAAGAGACACATTCTGGAACAGTTCCTGAAGAACTGCAGCCCATGGGAAAGACTCACATTGTGAGCAGTTCATGGAAAACTGTCCATGGGGGGAGGGACCCCAAGTTCTCCCACTGAACAGGAAGAAGGCAGCTGAGGTCAGTCCACCACATGATGGACTGATCTCAGCCCCCATTCCCTGTGCTCCTGCACTTCTGTCAGGAGGAAGTAGAGAAACTGGGAGTGATGTTGAGCCTAGGAAGAGGGGAGAATAGGGGAAAAGGTGTCTTAGGATACCCTACTCTGATTTCACTGGTAATAAACTGATTTCCCCAAGTGAAGTTTGTTTTGTCCTGACAGTAACTGGTGAAGGACCTCTCCAAGTTTTATTCCAACCCACAAACATTTTGCTGTATTTACTCTCCCCTGCCCAGCTGAAGAGAGCAGCTGAGAGTGGCTTGGGTGGGCACCTGGCATTCGGCCAGGGTCACCCCACCACACTTCCCTTGAGTTATTCAAAGCTCCCAATTCTCCCGACTGTTTTGACATGTGTTTTCAAGCCCTTTAAAATCCAACTAACTAACCAACAAATCCACTAGACTAAATAAACAAAACCATGGAACACCAAACCAAATAAAACCTCACCACCTGTTTAGTTCAAAGTACTCAGGGAAAGGATACAATCTTACCTGCTTCTGTGATGCTGGTAACGACTTCCATGCACATGCTAATTTTTTAATCAGTTCCAGGTTGCTCGCTTCTGTACATCAAAATGAGAAAGCCCAGAAATAAAGATCAACATTGTATCTTTAGTAAGCTTCTTCAATTTTTCCCAAGGATATCTGTCACAGGTATCATCTTCCAGTACAAATGCATTTTTGTCCTTTCATAAAACTAACTCACTGTAGCAGTTAAAGGGCAATGCAATATTTGGGGGAAAAGAAAGAGTCCCTGCTCATCTGGAACACAACATGCAGTTATAAACTGAAGCACCATTTCAAGGCAGCTATTATTACTCCACAACAATTTAATGTTTTTTGCCTTTTGAGCTGGATCTTTTCTATACAATGCAAGATGGTCTGATTTGAAGTGGGGAGCAGGGAAAAAAATCAAAATAAGATTTCCAGCTCTAAGTTTTTTAGCAAAAAGAGTCTGCTGAATTGTTCACTCAAGTATAATGTGACTTCACCCACTTAATATACTTTGATTCTATTATCCTTTACTTATAATATAATTCAAAATAAGTTAAAAAGTAATTTCCTTCTCAAACAAACAAAATTAGTGACTGTAGTCTACTTTGGTTTTCATCTGACTGTTTTTGCCTCTGGCTCTTGCACTAGGGTGATTTGATGAGGCCTCCAGCCAGACTTGAATTTGCAAAGAGGAAAAGAATAATTAAAAACAAACCAACCAACCACCCACAAAAAAGCCCCAAGCAAACTCCAAACAAACTCAAGTGTGGTGTAAAGAAGATATAAGGTTTTCTTGAAAAATCCTTTCCAGGCTTTCCCTCCATAATAAAAGAAGAAACAGATGAGCTGCTTCTTCCCTCTCAGACATAAAGCTTAGGCACCTCAATGGTGGAAAAGCATAACTAAACTCTTCTCAGTGACGTGACTTTCAGAATTCTGGAAAAGCAAGGCAACTGGTAAGTTTTAGTACAAGTAGATAAACTTTAAAACCTCTGAAAATATGATGCTTTGACCACTCATAAAAGAGAATAAATAACTGGGTTATTTTTGACCACTACCTCTCTTGGAACAAGAAAACCCCAAACTCTCAATCTGTATATAAGATCCAGTATGTTTATTTACAGATTATTCAAATTTTGGAAATGTGGAAAACACTGGTGTGGTATATAACTACAATATACTGTGATAGTTCAGCTACCAATGGTTTTCCTTAAAAAATCCCTTAAATCTTCCTTAGGACTTGCCCAATATGACCATAATTCTTTAAACATTTTAACCTTAAATAGTCTTTCAAAACCAGCATATCTTTCTATTCTGCAGCTCTCCGGCAAGACTCACTGCATTGCCTGTAAGTGAAGCTTTTGATAGTAAATCAAACATATTCAGAGAAAACCATTTTCCTCTAAATACACTTACTTTTTCTCCCATATACAGATGCAATCCAGTACCCGCAATTTCTTAATTACTAAGCCTCAAAATAAAATCATACACAGCTCATAATATCAGCAAAAATGTACTTTAAATAATAAGTCCACAAATAATTGAGAATCATAAATCATTGCTAACATGTATTACCTAGGAGAGATACTGCATCAAGCATTTTTAAAGTAACACATATATGTTCATTTCTTTGACTTATGAAGCACGGAAGACCAAGCAGGCACGTGCAGGCAATGAACATGGCCATGCTGGATTCACTTGGGAAATGCTTTGGATACACAGACGGATTGGGTCTCTGTGATCACGTCTTTAGATCGTTCCCAAAGTTCGGTTTTACAATGGCATGGGTTATTCAGGCTTCCTGGCTCACTCCACTCTGGGGGGCGAAGGTATCGGAGCCCCGGCGTCCAAGAGCGCCAACCGCGGGCCCACCTCCCCACAAACTTCATACCTGGGTTTTTTTCCCTAAAAGCCGGACGGTTGTCTATCACAAAACGAAGATAGGCGGTGAGGGGCCGCTTCGGGCGCTGATCCGAGCTGATCCCCCGAGACAGGCACTGCTCCACCGCGCCACCGACCCTGCACACAACGGTACCGCCAAGGAGGGTCCCCGTCCCCACCTCGCGCAGTCCCGCTCCCGTCCCACACCGGAGGAACCGCCGCCCGCCCGTGGCCGTAAACAGGCCCGGGACCGCGGCCCGGCCCAGCAAGGCCGCTGCCACCGCCATCCCGACTTGCCGCGCCTGCGCTTGAGGGGCGCGCAGCACCCTGGGACAGCGGCGTGAGGGGCGGGGTCAGGGCGACCGCGACAAGGTGACCCCCGCGACCGCGACACCCCGGGCACACGAGGTTCCGAGCCGCGGGCGGGCGGGTTCATTGTGTGCGCCCGCAGGCAGAAACTGTAATACAGATCGGAAACCAACTGGGTACTAAGTAACTATCTGTTGATGAGGTGTGGCCAAAAACTAACCCCACGGCTTCACTGTTTTCTTCGACATGTCAAGCTTTTGGGCGCAGCCATGTCTGAAACAGCAGACGCGACAACTGTGATCAGTTCTCGGGGAAAAAGGAAGATCTACCTTTTTTTTTTTTTTTTTTTTTTATCCCCACCAACCTCCCCCGTCGTAGTAAACAGCACAGAATAAAGTAAACTTTTCAGTCATGGAAACACAATTTGTATAAAAAGCACTAACGGAGGAGCTCTGAGGGTGCAGTAGTGGTGTTTCTCTCCACAGATTAAACACAGCCACTTCATAGCATGACTGAAGTTTTTTTAAAATTTATTTATCATTTCATTCCGATAATTTCAAAAGCAGAAAGGCTGAACTGCTAGGAATATCATAAGAATCAAAGACAGCTTCACACCTCTAAACCAGCATGATCATAAGACAAGTTCCTTTTTTAATATTTACATATGCTTAATACAGCTTACATATGGATGTTGGTTGTTGGTTTTCAATCCTCCTGCTGGTTTCATACTGTGGTGAAAAGTCATTCCATGCATGGCACAAAGCAGAAACGTTACCAGTTAAAATATAAATGTTTTCAAACCATCCCTAACATAAATGGATAAACTAAAAGAAACTAAGTCAAACTTCTGATTTCACAGAGTTCAGTGCTGATATTCCAAAAATCTAAGTACAAAGAGAACACTATTTTTACAGAAAAAATAAAACTGCGAATGCATTCTGATGGTCAGTTTTCTACAATAATTTGAGCAGGAATTATAAATTATGTCTTTGCCTTCCTAGCTACATTGCCCTAGTTCAAGTATAATGAAACACTCAGTAATTAAAAAAATCCCTTTATTTAGAGCTCGCCAAATGTAGTGAACAGCGATATTTTAAGATTATTACAATCACTCTCAATCAAGCTGCTGTTTCAAACGTCACCATTACATCACACATAAAACTAGCACAGAAATAACATTTTCCCATATGTGACCAACTTAAGGTGAGTAAATCAGCAAATGTGAAGTTCATATTCCACTGGTAGGAATAAAAGCTCCTACTGTGCATGCTTACCACCCATACCCCTCATTCCAGTTTGATGCATATTAGAATAAAAAACAACAACAAACAAACAAACCCCAAATCAAATATATCTGCCATCTTAAAATGTATTCTATCATGAAAAATTTCCAAACTGAACATCATTTTACTTTCATGTGCAAAACACCAACATTTTGTCATCTTTTAAAATTTTCAAATAACCAAGAAGAATGAATGGTAGAAAATCAAGAGGTTTTTTTGCTTTTAATTTATGTTTTAAGAATAGATTTCCCCTCTCCAGCACTATTGGTTTTCCACATAGTCTGAAGCAACTGAAGTGCAAGTTAATGGAAAAGTTACTTTCCAATGTGAGAAGAAAAGTGTGAGTTGACTGTAACATTCTGATATTGCAAATCCACCACCTTAACAGACTCCTGTGATTATCTCCTCCACAGATGAATATTGGTGTAGCATGGTATTAACATATTTGAAATCCTATATCCAACAATGGGCATTCCCTAGTTTGGGAGACATAAGAGGCTTCTCTTAGAGCAAATGCCAATGTACCCCTGTTCTGTTCCCTTGGACGGCCCAGTTTCCGGTCCCTGTCCCTCAGTCTTTCGGTCACTCCCACCCTGTTTCCCCATTGGCTCCCATGCCCTAACCCCACCTTTGTGCCACATCCATGTCCCCTGATAATTAGTCTCTGATGCTCCTCCTGCCCCAAACACCCATGTACTTGAACCTGGACCCTCATGAAGTTTGCCTTTTCCTCTGACCCTGGACTATCCACGTGTGTGGCTCTGTGGAACCCATACAAAGGGCCCTCCTGCCTCTTTACCATCGACCATATTAACAGTTATCCAGGCTACAACAGCACAGTACACTAAATCCACTAGGCTAGAGGTAGTGTATAAATCAACTGCAATTCAGTTCCAAGTAGTACATGATGCATGGCTTTGTTGGACATTCTGTCTACAAAGACACACATGCTACTGGTGATTCTTTGTTACAATGTTAGAACAAGTAGGTTAAGGATATGCATGAGTTAAGATACATAAACAGGCAAAGAAAGCAGAAAATGTATTTTATTTATATGGAAAAGGCTTCATCTGGATTTGTAAAAGGTCTGTGAGAGTCTTATGTTGCCCACGCGTCAAAAATCAGTTATGAATAGCAACAAAACCGTTACATATCTTTCCACAAACCATGCAATTAGTTCACATTGCGATAAAATTAAATCAAGTATGCAACAGAATCAAAATGAAGTGCTTCTCCATAATCAGCATACAAAGATTTACAGTGCAAAGACCATTTTATGTTTTAAGAAGTTTTCTGTCTCTTAAAAATATTCCAATGGGTGAGATTCTCCAATTACTTTCACTATTAGCAGTTGTATCTTGTCAATACTGTGCACAAGCAAGTCTAAAATGAAATTACTCACATTGCAAATAAAATAGTCTATACAGTAAAAAAATACAAATTATATAAGAGAACTAACAAAAAGAAACTTGAACACACGTATGAAACAGACAATATACTTCAATGACATACATACAGTATTCATCATATGAAAGCAGCTACTTTTTCCATCAAAAACAATTTTGTTGATTTACAACTGAATTATAAGTTTTGTAGTCTGAAGATGCAAGTGTCCAGCTCTTAAAAACTAAAATAAATGTCTTCTGCAAAGCAAACAAAGACGATAAATATTCTTATCAAAGTCATAAGGTTATTATAAATTTGTTCTCTCTTGTTCCAGAAACACATTTACATGGGTGAAAAAAAAAAATCAGAGTGTCACAATGAAGCCATACACTGTGCTCCATTTCCTTCTAATTTTGAAAAAACCTAGAATTTACAGTACTCTTTGGTATACGAAAATGTCTTCAAAAGTTTACATTGCATATTTCTGAGTCCACTCTCTTGCGTGTCTGTTGTATCTGTATGTGCAGAAAGAAGGCATTACAGTGAAGAGCTGTTAGTGATGCATTGCAATGGTGATGTATTTACTTAACACAGGTGTTATTGAGCTTTTCACCTCTGAGCAGAGTCAAAGAACATTAAAGCAGTCTAAAAGCCAAGAAGTATATACCCACTACACATTCAGTTTCTAAGGTCACATATCAGAGCAATTCAGACTGAAATGAAACTTCACAGGTTTGCATTAAATTGCGTAGCATCCTTCATTTGTGTTTCACAAGTGGTTGCCTTATTTGCACCTTAACAGGAATTTGTTGTCAATTACTCCTAAAGGCATATGCTTTTAAGTGTCTAACAAAGTTTACACATTTTAGTTCCATAAAATTCAGTATAATTAACTGGGATTTTATGATCTCCATTCTGCAGTGCCAGCTGCATTTCAGAACTCAAAAAGAAAATTTTCTGAAAAGCATTTTTTACTAGGTTTTAAGTCTTGGGTCTTTTCCTTCTGGTATGAAACTGATTATCTCATAATTCCATAATCTCAAGGGTAAATGTCCTTAGAGAGTTGATAGCTTCCCCTCTGGTCCTTACATTTGCTACATTCTACTCTTCAGACTGGATTCACTTTCTTGAGTCATCCAGAGAAAAATGCTGACAAGTTTTTAACGCTTTTTCTTAAGATCAGTAGAGCAACTCATATACTAATTGGTTTTCTTTTTAAGAATATGCTACCACACAAGTCTTTGGATCTTAACTGATAATAAAATACTCATAGATAAATGCTCAGGGGGAACCAGCCATATCTTTCATTTCCTACATCCAAGATAAAACAAAAAATAAAAGTTAATAAGTGATCATCATAAGAAGATAAAGCTATTGTCAAGACTATATATTTTCTCACTTTCTCTAGCAATGATTAAATTTTGAGATTTGGAGATAGTAAACAATCCTTTATTCACTTCCTTCAGAAACAGGAGGCAAAACAGCTGAAAACACTAATAAGTAGAAAAAAGTTGAGCCACAAATGGGGAGAAGCTGATGCACATCATCTTCAACTTGAACACTATCTACTTTGCAAAATGAGCTACAGCATTCAAGCACTTGAGAAGTTACATGATTTCACTATAGCAGACATTGACCTGTGAGAAAAATGACATTTTAATAATTCTTAGTCTACGCAGAGAAATACTAGATCACACAAGTCCATGTAACTTCTAGATCACTCCTTCATTGTCTACTGCTCAAGGTAAAAGCAATACTCAAATCTTCCTGAACCTGTGACATGTGATGAGCCACAGGCCACTGTATACACTGAAAAAGTCTTCAACGGCTCAACACTAAAAAATAGGTACCAAACAACTCAGTTAATCACAGGTCAAAAATTATTCTGTACAGGTTTTACAACCAGAGAATTGCAGTAGCAATAAATAACTCATATTTGGGAAAATAATTTTTCATGCAATAAATCTAAGACATAAAAGCTTGAAGGTTTTATGTAACTAAGTACAAAAAATTAGCTACCAACAGTTGCGTATGCCTTCAGTTTTCTACTTGCCATCGCTATTCTTGATATTTAAAGAGCTAATCCTGTAGAAATCTAGGAAAACAGTATTGCTAAAATTAATATTGAAGGTGCATAGCACATAGCCATCTGCAAGTACCACACACACAATTACGTATGTTATACTCACTTTTCCTTGTCTGACTTGTAGATATGTGCAATATCTGGTACTAAAGGATCATCTGGATTAGGATCACAAAGTAAGGAGCATATGGACAATAAAACTAAAAAGAGACACTAGATTAAACAAGTTAGTTTGTTTTATTTCTATAATCCTTTAATATGTTCCAATACACCGAAGGAGGATTGTAAGAGGGTTTTGGAAAAAGAATGCATATTAGTATTAAGCTGTCATTTAACAGTTCTGTCTAGAAATGTTTATACAGCATCATTTTCCTAGGGCCCAAGTAAACACCTGATACAAGCCCAGGGAAATTGCAACCATGAACCTGTACGTTTCATAATGATTCTCTCTCCCACATCCTAGCTTAGGAACATTAGCCAAACTACAGACAACACAGTTACATATAGATACTTGCTCAAACTAAGCTTTCCATCTGCAGTTAAGGTAACTAATATTATTAATATTACAGTGCCATGCAGTATGCTATTTGTGCATATCCTTTTCCACTTCGGTGCTGACAGTTATTATCTCAATCATGAGAACATTTTACCTAAGTGTGACTTCCATTTTGGGAAATACTTGATCAGCATTAAATACAGGTATTCACTTCTAATTTCATATTAATTTCCTGGTATTAAACCAAGGAGGTTTTATTTTTTTCCCTAATATTTTTAGGGCATACTTTTCAGGCAATTTCTATTTTTATGGTCAGAACTAATTTGCATACAAGAGTACACAGTTAAACAATTCTAAATATGCTGTGAAAGGGAACTTCATCCTACCATAAGAATCAACTCTAGAATACATTTTTTTCCCCTGCTTTATCTTGAGCAACAACTCAAGAGCCCATACCTATGTTCAGGAATAGAAAGTTCAGCCACTTCAATACTGACTTATTTTGCTATAAGTGCCAGTAATATTAGAAAAACAGGTTAGAATACATGGTCATACACATGGCTAGAGGTACTATAATATGCTGTAAACTTTTGATTCAGTCAAACAAAGACTAGAAAGGAGAAACTTCCATGAGTCATTGAGCTAACTTCTAGTTTATGAAATACATAATATGTAAGCAGATTAAAAGCACATAATCTGAACATGAGACCAGCAGACCTCTCCACTTTATAACCAATGAAGTAAAAAGACAAGTAAAACAAGTAAAGACAAGTAAGAAGACAGAAAAATTCTGAAGATCTAAAAATGCTATGAGTTTTCAGTTGTAGATGCCAAGTTTTAAACCTAAGTGCCAACATTCATCTCCTTATAACTAGAAACAAGACAATTTTTAGATAGCTATAAAACAACTAATTTATGTGAAAAAATTACACCAATTAAAAATAAGAGTAATTGATGTCTTTGGCAATGACTTCAGGAAACAGTATTAGACTTAGATTTTTATATGGCTTGTGAGATTACTGCACAGGCCTGTATGCATGAAAAGTTGTTTTTCCAAGGAAGAACAGCAACTGGACTTGCATAGAGCAATTTCCATCGGACAAAGACCCACTGTTTTTTCTTTGCTTGTACACCCAGTGCAATGACACTTTGGCACATAGCTTAGAGAGCTCCCAAGTACATAACATGTGATACGGATTGACCTTTTGAGTCACATGAGAAACTTCTGTAATATGACTAAGCATGCCCTAACATTTTGAAGATGGGTGAGGAGAAACAACAGCACCCATATTTTAAGCAGCTTTTGAAGTGAAACAAAATACCTGCAACAAAAGAACTGCTTAACTGTTAAGTCAATGTTAGAAAATTCTATAGTGTTCAAGTTTTGAGAATGCTTAACTGCTGGATGAGAATATTTTAATAAATCTTTTACTGAGGACTCTGAAAGGAGCTACATTTTAAAATATTCATCTTACAAAGAAATTCAAACCAGAACAAATTATCTCATTTTAAAATAAAGTGTAATTAAGAACTTAGTCCACACAAGGATGCTCAAAGATCATGTAAGCTCACATAACATCAGTATCAGGGTTTCACATTTACTTCCATGTTATGATTTTGAAGCCCTGCTCATCAGTTTCTCCTCCATTCAGTATGCACAGTCATCTATCACATTTCAGGCTAATTGTACATTATTATCTTACCCATCTTGGTTTAGAATATTTCTTTACTGTGAACACCTTTTTTTTTTTTGGTAATGTGACACTCCCAATAAACTTGGATCCCAATATCTTGGATCATAACAAGAATTCCAATGGAATTTGCCTCTTCTGAAACATGCAGGATAAATGAGTTCCCACTGCTACCTTTAAGACAGTGCAATAATACACAAAAAAAGTGCTATGGCAGTGTATGCAGCTTCACAAATGCATTATCAAATCAGTGAGTTTACCTTTAGAAACAGTCAGAGCTGGTGACCATTGTGATCTCAAGATATCAAGACAAATACTCCCATTACTGTTTATATTTGGGTGATATATTTTTGTTGTAAAAGCAATCTGTAATAAACAATACAAAAACCACAAATAACATCAGATTAGGGTTATTACATTTGGAATCCTTAACACATCCCTTCCTTTCTAGTCGTATCAGATCTGCCAACACAATTTTTTTACAGTCTTACCTGCATCCATGATGAACATATATACTATTGCTCACCTTTCTGGTTTAACTTCCAAAATTAAGCCTCAAAGAATAAACTTTGACAAAAAACTTTCTTTCCTTAAAAGAAAGGACTTACCTTTGGTGGTTTGAAAGGATAGTCTGTTGGAAAGTGTACTGTGAGAAAAAATACTCCCCCTTGATATGCACTATCAGGCTGAGAAAAAAAACAAACAAATAAAACATTAATATATTTCAGCTGTTTAGAAGCTTCCCTTCTCCTAGATAAAATCAATTTTTTCCCTAGTACATAGCCCACTATGGGACATAAACTGGAAAAGCATAGAGGGAATTGAACCCTCTCACTGGCATGCAGTTACAGTAGAGTCAACTGTGGCTACTACTGCAGCAGCACAACAAGTTATCAAGCACTGCCCATCTGAGGAGAAAAAGAGAGGGAGAGCAATAGCTTCACTGCATGAAGGGAGTACAAAAACCAGAGCAGATCCTCCAATCCTGTCTCCATTCAAGACCACAGCTGCTCTGATCTTCCTCCAATCTTAAGACAAAAATGTACTTACCATAAGAAGTGGTTTCTCTTTGCAGATGCAAAGAGGGGGATTTTCCAACATAATTCAGTTCATCATGATGATATCAGGAGTTTTAAAACACACATCTTTATGACCTGTACAAATCTGTGAACATGCATTTTGTTAGACAACATGTGCACAGGTTTATGTCCAGGTTGCACACAGTTAATAGATATAAATAATTTTGTAGAAATGTTAAAGAACTTTCATCTTTTATTAACTAAAAATGTGAGGTGGAAAGTCTTGATGCTAAGTGATGGAGAACAGTTCTGCCATTTCTGGTTAAGAGAAAGAAGAAAACTACTCTCATTAAGAGACTAAGTAAGTTTACAACAACCATGTAGGAACTCAATCGCAGCAAAGCTGAAGATCAAATTTTTGGGTTTTCTTATGAAAGGAAAGGCAGACTGTTTTTAAGTAAATCCTTTACCTTGGAAATAAACAGTTTTATAGATGACTATATGACTGTAAGAGACAATGCTACAAATGGTCTACTAAGCTATGCTGCCTTACATGCTCAAAGTGCAGAGAGGGCTGCAGAGTTAGGCTGTGGCAGTGAATATGGTAGCTTTTCTAAAAGATGCAATTTGAAACCTAGCCAGCTTGTTAAGCAGGCAGGTACCTGGGTGAAAATCCCAGCTCATTTATTGAACCTTAAATGCCAATGTTGGTCAAGAAAGTGAATGACAGAAATTGTAACCATCTGTGTGAGCCCGGGAAAGATGAAGCACCCTATTTAAGCGTGCTCACAGACAATAAAGTGGCTTAAGTCTTGTTACAGTGAACTATGAATGGAGTGTCTTTGTCTTGGACCCAACACCACCCCCCCCCCAGCCCAACACATGAAACAACAGGAACTACTCTAACAACATAACATAAGCCAGGTTATATACTGTCATGCTAAGTCAGCATGAGGTGACTTCAGAAGATTGCCACTGTAGTTCCAATTAGGTTTGAAAGGACTTCTTGCTTGCATACTAAATGGATTTTTCAAAGTTAAAGTAAGCTGAAGATGAGACAAATTCAGTGTCAAAAAGAAGGCAAAGTGAACTCACTCTATGTTTTATGAGCAAGGTATATAAAACAAATTGATGATACCCATAGACAGAGGTTATCCTACTTCCACACACAGAAAGTGAATTCTGAAGGTAGATTTTAGTCCTACGCTTCCCTTGGGCCATCTGGAAACATACAGAAACTTAATCCCTGAATTATTTTGTTATCAAGATAAAGAATTAATATCTGAAGTGTTCTGTTCCTATATCTCTTTAGATATGGCTGAGAAAGGTTGGCAAGAGATGCTCATTCTTACCCTTAAGTAGAGACATTTGAGGAGCTTAAAGCAAAGAAAAGAATATTTTCCACTACAGAATATGAAAGCTGAACTGCAAGCTGGAGAAGAAAATGGAATTTAAGCCAAAATTGATGTGGTAGTATTTCCTTTACTCATATCATCAGAGTCATTCAGGACAGAGACATTATTGATGGCAACCAGCACATAAGCTTTTCTTAACTCTTCATTGCCACTTTGTCATTCACCCTTTGGCAGTGCAAGACAGCAAGAGTCAGAAGGCCTTGGTATGTGGAAGAACATACCAACATGCTTGTTGTTCAAGCAAAAGGGCAAAAGCATTAGTGTACTACAGAAAACAGTTGCTGCCGGGCAATGGACAAGTTGGACAAGAGACTCCAGCACACCACCAGTAAATTAGTGACTGCTGCTTCAGAACAACTGTGCTGAAAATTACTCTCAAATTTTGAGAATTACTCTCAAAACAGACACATTTCCACTTTTCTCCACAATTTAATGCTGCGTCTTAATAGATTAAGTATTATCTCAAAATTTCACCTCATACAGTGACTCAGCTCACTCTCCAAACTAGACACTCTTCTTTCCAAATTATAAAATCCAAAAGGAAAACGCTAGAAATACAAACTTTTTACCAGGACATTAATAAGCACACCTTCCCTCAGTTCATGTTGTTCTTTAGTATTTTTCTTGCTGGAATTATTCTCAGTTTTCCACCAAAATCTTCTGGTTTTAAACTTATTTTTGTTATTTCTTATGTCATTATCTTCACAAGAGTCATAATTTCTTCAACTCAAGGAAAACACCTTTCTTGCATAAAAACCAACAAAAGCACCCCACTGTTGGCCTGCAGTTTGCAAAAGCCTATGCTTTTGCCAAGGTTACATCACAGCTATCAAATAAAACAAGATCCATCTAAAAGCCCTCTCCAACTCCACTCTTGTTTATAGTTACCAACTTTACTATTAGATTTCACCCACTCTTCCTCCTTTCAGATGGATGAATTTTCCAGAATTGATCTGACCATCTACGAAAAGCAAGCTCTTTGCTTTGTAGCACACATCACCAACTCAGACACCACAGCTGACTAATTAAGCATCTCCAACATCATGAAAAGAGAGATTTTTGAGGTGTTACAGAAAGCAACTGGTACCAGACTACTAAGAAGAACAACAATAAAACCCTAAAGTTTTAAGCTATACATCACACAGCTGAACGTAGCTGCTGTGTTTACAGAAACTCAAATGAGTCCTTCTGTAACAAAAAGAGAAGGAAGGTCTTACATTTTAAGGGGCATGATTCTTATACTTACAGGTCCCATAATAGTTGCTTGCCAATGAAACACTGAAAGACAAAAATATTCAACAATTAGATTTTCTAAGCCTTTTTAGAACTGAAATGTACTGAATGCACTAGGAAGAGCTTACAGTCATCTCCAACAGGTCCAGCAGAACAGTGGGCTGGTGGATCTCGCTGCAGATCACTTAGTTCCTGCAAAAAACACAAAGATATTTGAAGGACATGAAAACCCATACCGCTTGGCATTATCCCTTCAAAACTGGGAACACCAATTTTATTAAATCCGTGGGCATTTTTTATGGCCTTTTAATAAAACAATCAACATTTGAAATTGAAGCTGAAATTGAATTGAAACTGAAAGAGATTTTTTGCCAGATGGCCTACAACTAACACTGTGCTAGAAATTAATACTTAAAAGAATATAAGAGCTGCAACCAAGTTCACAGTAAGTTCAATATACTTGAAGGAGACAAAACAAATAAAAACGGTTTATTGATTAGTCTGTAAACTCACTGTTTGGTTTAGTTAGGTGCTAATCTGATATTCCCTTAGCTTTTGGTTTTACAAAAGTTTCTGTATTGTCCTAGTCTATGGACATCAGTTGAGCTAAACTGGCTCATAAAATGTTTAGAGCCTGCATGTAGATGATGTATGAACATAATATAAAGGGTCCTAACTAAACTGGAGACTAAAGGAAAAATATTAGCTCTACACCTTATTTATTGTACCTTGATTCAATTCCGTGCATAATTTTTTTTTAATGACTACTAAAAAACTCCCAAGTTGAAACTTAAGCACTCAGAGGAGCTTTTGATGGTCAACTGATTTATTTCATTTGCAGGCGTCTGATGCATTTGCAGTGGTGGCCTCCAAAGATAAGGCCTGCTCTTTTTACTGTGGGGAACTTGGACACTTCATAAAAGATTGCCCAGAGAAGGCACCTACCCAAAACCCTCACACCAATTACCAGAACCCCTAGAAACGGCAAAGGTACCAGCAGATCTCAGGAAACTTCCAGTGGAGCACGGTGCAGGCCCTGCACCCAGACAACAAATCAAAGGCTGCTTCCCACCCCACCCCAACTGTGAAAAATTGTGGGACATCATAGCCCATTGCCCCAGGGGATCCCAGATTACATCAAAGGGATCCGACATATGGAGCATTACAGGTGGGAACCAGGTGCCAGTTGCTAACAACACTGTCCATGAACTTTACAGATGGGAGTTTTCACCGTGTTCCCACAGCAAAGAATGGACCACCAGATGGTCCTTGGGACATTCTAATCATTGGTGACACTTCCACGGTCCAACACAAATCTTTGTTTTGCCAGAAATACAAACTGTATCATCTGGGCAAGAAATCTTTGTCCAGCTCTGCTGTATGGACACGCCTTTTATCTTTCACAGGAGACACCAATCACACAGGCCTTTTTGCCACAAAGAATGGATCCCCCTCAACCCCACAATAATGTGGGCACAGATCATGGGCTCACAGAAGCCCATCCTCGAGTGCAACCTTCTCTGCAAAGAAGAAAGGATCCACAGACCAAGGATGCTGGACACTGGTGCTGACGTGACCATCATTGCCCATTTAGAACGGCAAACATACTGGGAACTTCAACCGGTAGCAGGCATGGTTTCCAGGATCAGTGGAGTCACTGTGTCTATACAGAGCAAGCACAATGTCATCGTCGAAGGGCCTGAAGGCAAGCTGGCAACCATCCGCCTGTTTGTGTAAGGACCCCCATCATGCTATGGGGCAGGGATGTCCTATTCCGATGAGGTGCTTCCATCAAAAGTCACAGTCGGGATTTCTAATTTAGGCCACTGAGGAGCGCGCCTTAGCATCTACCCCTCAGCTCACCTGGAAAAGTGAGGACCCTGTTTGGGTCAAGCAGTGGCCCCTCTCTAAAGTTAAACTGCGTGCCCTACATGTCCTCATAAAAGAGCAACTTGCCAAAGGCCACATCACCAAAACCACAAGCCCTTGGAATCCTCCTGTCTTCATGCTGCAAAAACCTGGGACAGACAGGTGGAGGCTCCTCCACAACCTTCGCAAGATCAACAACATCATCAAGGACATGGGTCCCCTCCAGCCTGACCTGCCCTCACCATTGGTGCTGCCTCAAAACTGGACACTTGCCATCATAGATATTAAAGACTGATTCTTCAGCATCCTACTGCACCCACAAGATGTCCCACAGTTTGCCTTCTCCATCTCCTCTTTTAACAGAGAGGCTTCCCTCAAAAGATATCATTGGCTTTTTCTTCCCCAAGAACTTAAAAACTCTCCCACCATATGCCAATGGTATGTTGCTCACATTCTTTCACCTGTTCAGAACTCATTCCCAGATGCAACCAGCCACCACTACATGGACAACATCCTAGTTAGTGCATCAGAAAAGACGTACTTGGACAAAGCAGTAAAAACAACCATTGAAAAACATTGAAAAAGCAGGATTCGTGAAATTCATGAAGACAAAGTACAGTACACTAGCCCATGGACTTATCTCGGACTCCAAATTCATGAGAATACCATTGTACCCCAGCAGCTCTCCATTCGAGATGACCCAAAAACCCTGAGAGGCCTACACAGTCTGTGCGGATCCATCAACTGGATATGCCCCCCCACTGAGAATTACAACAGAGGACACTGCCCCCCTGTTCAACCTTCTCCGTGGCAACGAAGACCTGGGCTCCCCATGCACCCTCACACCAGAAGCCCAAAATGCCATCACCAAGGTCCAAGCAGCCCTGTCTTCATGCCAGGTTCATCACTTCGAGCCCAACCTGCCTTTCCAGTTTGTCATCTTGGGAAAGGCCCCTCGTTTCCATGGACTGATTTTCCAATGGGACCTTCAACTTACAGAGCCTCTCTTAACTCTCGAATGGATCTTTATAAACAATCAACCCACAAAGACGATTAACACATTTTAAGAAATCATGGCACAAGAAAAAAGGCCATAACTCACCTCCACTCTCTTGCAGGGCGTGAGTTCACATGCATCTACCTGTCATTGACCACTGGGGATCTGGAGCACTTGCTCCAGACCAATGAGAGCCTCCAATTTGCTCTAGATAGCTATACAGGCCAAATTTCCATCCATTTACTAAAACGCAAACTTTTTAATCGAAATACAGCCTTTCATCTGGTCCCAAAATTAGTCTAAAGTAGGGCACCTCTCAAAGCTCTGTTTTTACAGATGGCTCAGGGTCATCCCACAAGTCTCTAATGACTTGGAAAGCCCCCAAAATAAAAAATTGGGAATCTGATGTCCAAATAGTGGAGGGATCTTCACAAATTGCTGAGTTAGCAGCTGTTGTCAGAGCCTTTGAGAGATTCAAAGACAAAACCTTTAATCTAGTCACAGATTCATCTTATGTTGCTGGCATAGCTATGAGAGCAGATCATGCCCTCCTCAAAGAGATTTCCAATCCAAAATTATACCAATTGATTTCTGCATTGACACACCTAATCTCCCACAGAAAACAACCTTACCATGTTATGCATGTAATGTCACACACCGACCTCCCAGGTTTTGTCACAGAAGGGAACAGAAAAGCAGACACACTGGCCATGTTGGCAGAGACTGCTAACATACCTGACATCTCTGCTCAGGCAAAGTTGTCACATGCATTTTTTCATCAAAATGTACCTGCCTTAATCAGAATGTTCAAACTCCCAAAAGATCAGGCAAAAGCTATTGTTGCAACATGCCCTGTCGGGGCTCTGGCTGTGTTACATGAATATGAGAGACTCTGACTTTAAGAGAACTGCATAATTCTGTACTGTTCAGAGAGAATACTGACAGTGAGCTATTCATAAAGGAGGTACAAAATAATAACAATGAATGGATGGGAAAGACTTAGAGCAGCAAAAGTGTGGGGGTCCAGAGTATTCCTCTGGCTTCCCTGGAAGGTTTAAGACCCCCCTGGCAGGGTCCCCAAAGACCCTTGAATGAGACCCAGGTGTCTCAGGGGCTGGATTTGGCTCCTTGGAGCAATTTACCAACATTGAGAGAAGAAATGCAAGCCACAAAAATAAATAGAGTGTAAATTAGACTGTTAGAATGTAGAATTAGCAGATTTCTAGAATGTTTGTGATAAGGGACACGTGGCCAACATGAAGAATTGGGGGTGTGGATATTCTTCCTCCTTCTTCTCCGTGTCATCCATGCTGGGTGACACACTGGCACTCTTAGATTGGATGAGAACAGATCTGGACCATGTAACAAGATTGTATTGTATTGGGGGTCATTTGTAAATACCTAGTACGTAGTTTAGACTATAAAAGATAAGTCCTGCCTCTGCCAGGCGAATTCTGCCATGGACGTCTGGCGAGCAGACTGCTGTTCGCTGGACAAAGCATTCCTGAGATAAGCAACAATAAACAACCATGAAAACCTCTAAGAACAGCCTCATGCAGTCTCTCATCGGCGGGCATTGGAAAGAGCTGGGTTCCAAACCACCTGCATGTCCACCAGAGGTGATCTCAGGTCTAAGGAGACACCTCAGGATGTGACATTTGGCGTCCTCTGGATGGGCTGCAGCCTGCAAAGGTGGGTGCGGACCCCTGGACCCAGAAAACCCAGCTCGAGAAGATGCACACAGCTGGAGGAGACCCCCCCAGGCAGAGACATTTGACCACCTGGCTGGTCCTTGTAGCCTGCAAAGGCAGGTACAGACCTCCAGAAGACCGAGCTTCAGAAGAGGCACGCCGTTGAAAAGGACTGCGGAGGAGATTTTTGGCCCTCTGCCAAGAAAAGCCGAGGTCCAGACGCGAGTCGGAGAGGAGGTGTCCCGGGAAGCCTCGCTCCTGTGCACTGCTGGTCAGTTTCAGGAACCTCCGAATCGATTTTGGACAAATTGCTTTTGGGTAAGACGGTTCAGATTCAGATACATCATAGGAACACTATAGGCAGAACTCTCAGCCAGGAACAGCTCACTTTACTATCCACTTTGAAAGTTTTAGCTTTTGTTCATCCTGTCTCTGTCACAGAGAAGGAATTCTGAGATTTGCTTGTGTGGGTGAAGCTTCATTACCCACAGGCAGAAACAAATGTACTATTTACAGCAGGATTCTGGCAAAAAGTTAATTGTGATTGATATAAGTCTGTAACTCTGAAAGATGAGGGAGTGAAGGACTCCCGAAAGTGTAGCTTTATCCAGTCTCTCCTTGGCAGAAAGCAATTAAAGTCCCTCAGAAACTGGGGAAGGATTCTCACCTAGCTATGAGCTGGGGGAGGGAAGTTTATGGCTGCCGTGCCAGCAGCAGCGGGTTCAGCAAAGGATTTTTTAACGGTAGCACAAGTTATGTTAGAGGCATTGTCTGCTGAAAAAAATAAAGGTTTCTAGTCCTCTGAAGGCCATAGAGGGTCTCTCAGGACTTGAAAAGGGGACATCCAGCCAGCAGCTGGTGTCTACACAAACTGTCTGCCAGCAGCAGACCAGTTCGTCTTCGGACATCCTAGATTCCTCAGATTCACCCAAATTCCTAGAATTACCTGAACCTACCCCTAAATCAGGAAAACTCAGAATGGAGGTTTTTCCAAAGAATTTTGACGATTTAGACTTTTGTTTTTTTCAATCCCTCAAAAATGACCTCACCACCAGCAGGGAGGCAATTGCATTCTACCCAGGGAGCGGTGGGGGGGATCAAGGGAGGGAGATGAAATGGGACACACGATACCTTATACTTCTACAATGCTAGAACAGACAATTCGTGGTGCTGCGGGAATACACAGAGTAACTGCAACGCCATCGGGATTTCAGACCAGGGACACTTTACCGGCTTTGACACCACTTTCGCGGAGAGGGACGCCACAGATCTCGGAAAGCGGGGCGGGGGGGACAGGAACGCGTGCAGCAGCGGCAGGGGGTGGAGATATGAGTATAGAAACCGCAGCGCGATTCATTGTCCGC
Organism: Oenanthe melanoleuca; assembly: GCF_029582105.1. Taxonomy (NCBI): domain Eukaryota; kingdom Metazoa; phylum Chordata; class Aves; order Passeriformes; family Muscicapidae; genus Oenanthe; species Oenanthe melanoleuca. The sequence goes on from NC_079340.1 coordinate 71,280, forward strand.
GGAAAAACCCCGTTGGTCAGTGGCGCCTCATGGGGAACCCAGGCGGAGCGACCCCCAGGGGCGGCGGGATCGATCCCTGACGCGGCGGGCAGGGGAATTTCTCGCGGCCGGGGGGAGGTGGCTCCGGGCGGGATCGGCGCGGCGGGATTCGCGGGGGTGGCGCTGCCCATGCCGGGGACGGGCTGAGTCTCGGCTGCCGGCACAGGAGCGGCGGCGGGGCCAGCCACGTCCGGTGGGGACGAGTCACACCCGGGAGGGAGATCAGGACAGCCCGACCCGGGAGCAGCCAGCTTCGCATGCGTGGTTCAACCTGGGCGTGGGGAGCACACGCAGGCGTGGCGCCTGGAGATGCCAACATCCCCGAACACGAAAGTGACAGGAACAGAACAGGGACACAGGCATCACGGCATGCGAGCCCAAAAGCCAAAATTTAGTTCACAGAGCAGTGATTCCAGCTCGGAAGGGCCAGAAATAAGTCACCACAGGGCGGAGCCGGCCCGTGCCGGACGGAGGCACGGCAGACGGGGTGCAGCAGCAGCGGCCCCGGCCCCGGCCCCGGGCAGGAAACGCGCGGGAAACACAAAACCCAGAAATGCCAGCGATGCAGAGAAAACTGTTTCAGGGAAAGACAGATTCAAAAAGAGGAAAAAATTCATGCTTTGTAAAGTCAAAAGATAAAAATTTAACAACTTTTAAGCAATTACAGGCAGCTGCCCGAACGGAGCTGATTCAAAGAAAACCCGGGCACAGAAGCGGGAGGTCCCCAGCCCGGGGCTCACAGAGAGGAGGGGGAGCACCGCTGCCCCGCTCCCAAAAAAGGGCTCCGACAGTACCCCCGCTGCTCTCCCCTGCCCTGCACGGGTCAAGTGCTGCTGAGGGGAAGAGGAATGGGGGATGGAGAGACGCCAAGACCTGTTTTTATCTATATTGTGGAGAACAAGCAGAACGAGGGAAATTGATAAGAGACTTAGTTTTATTTTCAGTTCTTGTATGTTAAACTAAGGTGTTTGTTTTTGTATTGTTAAAAAGATGCTGAAATTTTAAGAGTGATGAAGGTATTTTAATAGTATTAGGTATTTTAATAATTGAAGGTATAATAAGGTATTTTATATTTTATTTAAATACATATCAGCTATATTTAGTGATTTGTTATTTCTCAGATATGAGTGTACGTTTATTTAAATGTCAACATTGAGTTTTAATTTTCCTATAGTTAATTGTTTCAAAGAAACCAGTTTCTAAGTATTTGCAATACTGTCAATATAAACCAATAGATTTCGAATTCTTGTAAGAAGTTTGCAGATTTATGTTTTGTAGATTTATGAATATTTTAGTTTTCCCTTCAAATCAAATTACAATGGATTTCTAGTCTACATTTTTAAAATTATCAATGAAATGTTGTGTGAACACAAATCAAGACCACTTCTAGGATCATCATTTGAATTGTAAAACTTAATTTAAATCAAAATTCTTTTCACATATATTGGAAAAGCAGTATTTATCTATCAGTTCAATTTTTAAGATTTAAATATAATTTCTGTATTTAATTTTAAAAACACTGTAATAAGATTGTATGAATTCTGCATCACAGAATGATTTTATTTTCTGTTTCATTGTTTAATTTGAACTCTGTCAGCATTTTAAGTAAGTTTTGGAAAGTCTCCAGGTGTATTCTTGAATCAAATGTGTAATTAGTTAAGTTGTGAACTTAATGGTTTTTTGTCTTTCTTTTATTAATTCTCTCTTTTATTTTGGCAGGTCTTTTGTGACCTGACCCTGTGTAAGTTTTGAATATTTTGCAGAATTTCAGAAAATTATTTGAGCTCCATTCTCAGAATGAATTTCTAGTGTTATGGTTTTCCTAAGTTGCTATCACAGAAGCATTGCAGCAGCTTGCCATGTTCAAAGCATTTTACCCTAAAGAAGAATTTTAGAGAAAATGAGTTGCTAAAGGAATTTGATTTCTTCTTCACCTTGAAATATTTTGTATTGTAGTTTTGTTGTTAAGAGTTGTGAGTTTTTTTTTCTTTAATAAGAAGATGTCAGGGACTTCTCTTCCAATTAGAGTTTAGGCTCTGGCCAAGCCTTGATTCTAACTGAAAGAGAAAAATGTATAAACCCAGGAGTTTTCTGCATCAAAATAATATTCCAGTCGTTTGGATTGGTAATTTGACCTTGTCAGTATGACAGCTGAAGCTAACCTTGAAGTGAATTTGGTGTTCATTTTCCGGAGATGACCATCTGATTCCTCACTGAATCGAGGTTTGTCAGCTGTTTGCAGACCCTGAGGTGAAGACACAGTTTTTTAAGAGGTGATGACACCGTTTTTAAAAATTGATGATTATCTAATCTTGTAAATGTATGTTTGATGTTTAAGGTATTGTTAATTGCTGTATTGTGTTTTAACTTCAGAAGATTTAAACTTTGTGTTTGTTTTTTGTTAGAAAATAGTTGAAGGAAAATTCTCCAGTTTTGATCAAAAATCTAGAAACAAAGAAAAATTGAAAAGCTTTCAAAATAAGTATTTGGGGGAAGGGTTCTGCTTGTGTCTCCACAGAGAGAGGACAAAGATGAATGCCAATGAGATACGTGAGGCAATGTCCAGCCAAGACGCGGGCAGATGCCAGCCCTGGAAGTGAAAGAGCAAGCTCACAGATTGAATCAGAAACAAAGATGATGAACTTCTCTCCAGACACCTGACTTGAAAAACTAATAAACCTCTTTAGATGGGTCAGTGGGCCTTGAAAAAGAAGAAATTGAGTGCTTTGAAGAATTTAGTCAAGATGGTGATTTGCTCATTGCGGCATCCATGCAACAGAAGCTGCAAAAAGTTCATGACTGTCTGATCACAAAAGTGAAAAAGGCTGGATTGGAAATTAGCACTTCAAGATTTGTGAAATTGCACACTGGAATTTTTCATGTTTGTTACTCTGAAGAAGACCTCTGGTTCATGGAGATTGCTTCATGATCTCAGAAAGCTGAATGAGACTGTAAAGCCTCAGAAAATAGAAATCAGCTCAAAAACCAACAATTTGCAAGACCTACAACAATTTTTTGGAAAGATAAACTGGATGAAACTGATTTTAGAAATCACAAGAGAAGACCTTTCATTTTATTTAATTTTCTGAAAGGAACAGCGATATTAAATTTCCTAAAACTCTCACACCAAAAGCACTAAGAGCTTTGGAAAAGGTTGCAGAAATTTTATAGCAGAAACAAGCACATCGTTATTTAGATTCATTGCCTTTTTGTTTAGTGGTGTTGGGAGAAGGAACACAGTCATATGGTTTAATTTTTTAATGGGATGAGTCTTAAAGGGACCAACTTTTAATTATAGAGTGGATTTTTCTATCTTACCAATCCCCGAAGACAATTTTTACAGATTTAAAAATAATAGATCATAATAAAGGGAAAAACAAGGCTGATGACAATGACAGGCAGAGATTTTTTATAATGCATTTACCCATGAAAAAGCAGTGTTTTGATTTGGCACACCAAAATCACTGGATTTGGCAATTGTATTGTTATATTATACAGGTATTTATACAATTCACTATCTGAGTCACAGGTTGTTGAAAGCAAAATTAAAGTTCAGAGAAAAATCAAAAATGAATGAGGAACCATTGGACGAGATCATAGTGTTCACTGATGGTTCAGGGAAAACTCACAAATCAGTAATTATATATCAGAATTAAATTATAGGAAAATAGGAATTGGATGTGGAAACAGTGCAAGATTCACCACAAATTGTGAAATTGGCAGCAATGGTCAGAGTTTTTGAATTGTTCTAGTAACCCCTTGATTTAATTAAAGATTCGGTGCATGTGAAAAACATAGTTAAAAGATTGGAAGGGTCACTTTTGAAGAAAACAAGCAATGACATTCTATATTCGTATTTATCATGTATGAAAACATTGCAGAAAAACAGGACACATAAATATTCTATTACACATATTAAAGCTCATCATTCCCAGAATTTTGGTAGAGGGAATGCATGGACAGATGGATTGACCATGTCTTTTGCAAACCTTGCCAGATATTTTTAAGCAAGTAAAATTAAGCCATGCATTTTTCATCAAAATACACAAGCATTGATTGAATTTTTTCACATTTTAAAAAAAGCCAAGCAAAAGAAATTACTTAGTCCTGTCAAGATTGTCAAATGATATAGTCGCCAGTTTTTATGGGAGCAGTCAACCCTAGGGGACTGCAAGGTCTTCAACTGTAGCAGACAGATGTGACAAAATACTCATTTTTTGGAAAACTGAAAAAACATTTATATTCTAGTTGACATCATTTTATGAACAATTTTAGAGAAAAAAAAAAGGGGGGGGGAGACAGAAGCTATGCCTCACATGTGGTTGAACAAAAGTTTTATTATGTATTAAACTTCTTAAATAGTTCTTTTTTAGAGTGAACTCCACCAATTATAAGATATTTTACAAATGATACAAGAGCAAAGCTAAAAGAAAATCCTTTGGTTTTGATCAGAAATTTAGAAACAGGTAAAAACTTAAAGGCCTTTCAAACTAATCATGTGGGGAAAAGATTGTGCTTGTGTTTTCACAGATAAAGGATTGAGATGGATTCCTACAAAATACATGAAACCATATTGGGCCCAAACGCAAGCAGAAGCCAATCGTGGAAGTGAGGAAAATAGTTCGCAGACAAAATTAAAGACAAAGGATGTGACACAAAAGTAGACGAATGAGAAGGTACATTAAAGTAGCAAGCAAGAAGGTAGACGTGCAGAGAAAATATAGTACAGTAGCAAATAGGTAGAAGAGACTTAGGGTGCTAGATTGCTTGAGTCAAAGGTGGAGAAATTGCCGTAAAAGTGCATGAAACCAATCAACAAATAACAAGTAATATATGGATGATGCTTACTAACCAATGATATGTTTGCTGGCCTCGCGTGTTGCAACAATGTTTAAAGTATAAAACAAGCACTGTACAGTTAATAAATGGATTAGACTTCCATCATATTGATGTGTGAGTCTTTTCTCATCTCGCCATGAAGATTCTTCCCTAAGGCTCCAACAATGCCCAAACTGCCAAAATTACCAGATACCCTATATGGGTACAGGGGTCAATCCCAGAGGCCTGAACAGCTGCCAGCTGTGGCAGACTCATGTGACCCATTTCCCATCCTTTGGGAAGTCAAAATACATGCACGTGTTGGTCGACACATTTTCTGGAGCAATTTTTACATCAGCTCATGCAGGAGAAAAGGCTGTTAATGTTATTAAGCATTTTCTTCTTGCATTTGCCACTCTGGGAGTCCCAAAAAAGACCAAGACTGATAATGGGCTCGCCTATACCTCTCGCAAACTAAAAAGGGTCCTCAGTGAGTGGGGAATTGGACATAATAAAGGCATTGCTGCAAATCCTACAGGACAATCCATTGTAGAGAGAATCCACCAAACTCTCAAGAGTCCTCAACCAGCAGCAGAGAGAAACAGAAATTTTATCTCCAGTTGAAAGACTCTGCAAAGCTCTCTACATCATCAACTTCTTAAATTGTACAGCATCGGGACCTGACTCCCCAACACTCTGCCACTTTGCAAATTCTACCCAAGCTCAACTCACTGAGAAACCACCAGTGCTAGTGAAAGACCCAGAAACATATCAAATCTCTGGACCTTTCCAATTAATTACTTGGAGATGGAGGTACGCCTGTGTAACTCTACCATCTGGCCCAAGATGGTTCCCAGGGAAAAACATAAAACCATACCTAGGCACTGCAATACTACTCTCACAAACACCAACAAAAATTCTCTTGAGTCCAATACAAAACCTCCTTAAAATCAGACCAGTTCTGCTTGGAGACGCAGGCACCCATATACCAAAGAAAAGACCGTCCTGTCACACGACAGCAGACAAAACAGACAACTAAACAGCATTCTGTTCCAGTTGTCATAGGCCAGACTTAGCTTAGTCACAAAGTAATCTTTAGTTCAGATGTTATTATCCCTCCTGAAAAAACCCTATTGGTCCCTCCCTTTAACCCTTGCCAAAAATCCCTATCTCTATATCCATTCCCATACCCTTAGAGTTAGGAAAGGAAAAAAAAAAAAAAAAAACACACCTAAAAAAAACCAAAACAAAAAAACCCCCAAAAAACATGGGAGGAGGGAAGGAACGAAGGAAAGGGATGAAGGAGGGAACCCTATCATTCCCCTCCCACTATAAAGATAAAAAATTTTGCTTATATTCTCTGTCAGAAGCCCCATCCTTGTCCAAAGATGAAAATTATCTCTGTTGGTGCTACCCTCACTGCTGCCTGGATGCTCTTCATCATGCTGCATGCCTTCGGCTGGATTAGCCCACAACCCAACCATAATATCTGGGTGACCTTAGCAAGGACATTAAAACAAGGTAACATGCTTTTATCTATGGGCAACCTTGCCAATCCACTTTCCACATGTCTGGTAGGAATTTCTTTAGTACCAGACGACTGGCACATCTATAACTCAGAGCTCCTCTGCACCACAGGTAAGAGACCCAACCTGGTAGACACTTGGGATGAATGGACAAAAATGCTGCCAAAATGGAGGAACCCCAAGAACTGGACTTGCTGGGGTCCTCCAAGACAACATACTGTGTCAAATTCTACTTTAAATGTCCAAAACAAAATTTGCCTGAATTTAATCTGATAAAAAACACATACAGGAAAGACCTATCACCCATCAACAAAACCTATAATTATCCAGATTGGTGTAATTACACTGCTTGTGCACTCTTTGAGTCCTCTCTCTACCCCAAAACGTTGCCCCGGGGAATGCTTCTTACCTGTTGTAATTGAGTTTGGGCTAGGATGCCCTCTCGTCTCCAGGGGGGACCCTGTAGCCTTGGCAGGCTTTCTACCTTCACCCCCAACATTACCTTACTACACAACTGGAAAAAAGAAAGCTAATTAAAACGTGAAAAAATATGCTACACTGAATTCAATTAAAGTTGTGACCCTAAATTGAACAATTGCAACAAACAAAAAAGGGTTGTTGCCTCCCTATTCCTACCATGGGTAGCGGCAGCAAAGGCCCTCAGCGAAATTAATCACCTGGGGTGCTGGGTCAGTAAGCAAGCCAATGCTACATCTGCTGCCCTGAGCGATCTTTTAAAGAACAAAGAAACCACAAGACCTGCATCCCTGCAAAACTGAGCCACAATTGACTTTCTGCTACTTGCCCATGGACATAGCTGCCAGGACTTTGAAGTGATGTGCTGCTTCAACCTCTCTTCATGTTCAACATCCATTCACGCAAACATCCAGAAGCTGAAAGAACTCATGAAGGACTTGAAAGTGGAAACCAACCCAGACTGGAACAATGACCTTTTCGGTCAATGGGGACTGACAGGCTGGGCTTCATCTTTTGTTACGGGAATCTTGTGGATTTTGATTGTAATTCTGTCCTAGGTTACAATGTAAAGATATGCTCAAAGGGATGTATTCTATCACCATCTGCTGAAACCAGGTGGGGCAGTGATTCTTTTATCTGTGGGAGATATCCTCTGCTAATGGGCCATCTGTTAAAATCAGATGGGGGCAATGTTCTTTATCTGTCCCATGACCCATCCTTCCTCCAGGAATATATCTTCTGTTAATGGGCCATTGAGTCCCACTGCATGACTGATAAAATTACATCATCCCATTGTGAAATGCTCCATCCAGGTGGAGGACCTAAGCCTTTCCTACCTAGATAAAAACTGAGATTTGGAACACCAAAGTTGCCCTTACCCACTGGTTTCCAGAGGACAAGAGCTACCAAGATTACTGTCAGGATTTCTACAGGATCACTGCTTCGAGAAGACCACATCATCTGGACTGCTATCACCACACTGATAACTAGTGGTGTGTCAGGTTGTATTCTGACTCTGCCAGTGGTTTTTCTTTTGTAGTACTGCATGTATTTTATTTTTCTCTTTTTTCCTATTAAATTGTACTTCTGACTTGGAGTCTCTCTATGGTTTTGATTCCAAAATCATTACAAATTATCCTTGTGTTAGCTATGTTTTCATGCCTTGTCCAGTGTTTTAGAAAAGCTGATGGGACTGCCTTTTTAGTACATAAAGAGAGAGGAGTTGTGAAGGGAGCAGAAACCTTAACTTGGCCTCCTTGGAAAGAAATTACTTAGATAAGAATTGCTTAACTAGAGTGAGCTAATCATAGAAATATTCTCTTGTTATTAAGCCCACCACCTTATTTCCCAGTAGATTTCATGCATTATAATTTCCTAGAAAACCCTAGCTACTGGTTCCTTTTCCAAGCTACTCAAACACTATAAAACCACTGTTCGAACTCAGCCCCTTCATACTGAGCTGGTATTGGACCCTTTGCAGCAATAAACACCTGTGGAACCCCCACTCGGCTCGTCTCAGTCTCTTCCCTCTGCAGCGGCTGGGCTGGGTCTGCCCAAGACACCATGAACACCTTATCTGGGCACATCATGGCAGCCACAGGTCTGGCACCCCCAGGCCCCGACAGCTACACGAGTCCATAGAGTCCCAAATGATTTAAAATTATTATGTGATTTCACAAAACCAGCTCAGTTTTTCATCTGATTTATCATCACTATTTCAAACAGAAAACAAGACAGGCAGTAATGTTAGTTTATTTCCCTCATTTAATTCAATATACTCCTTTTGATGTCTGAACTTTTACTGTACTAAGGACAAATAACTTTTTCCAATTCTAGGCTGATAGAAACCATGCTGTAGGAACTGTAATGACTACATCCAAGTACTTCCTTCAAAGTAAGTTAAAAGATGTGTGTTAAATCACTGTTTGTAACTAACTCAATTCCTTACTCAAAACATGCACATTTTGACAATAGACATAACCAGGTCTGTGAGTTTACTATAAGGAGTAACACCGGAAACATTTTACTCAAAATACATTAGTCAAGGCAACTACTTAAAAAAAAAAATCAAGGTTTACATTGGAGCTAAGTTTAACTCAAGTGTAGAACTGGTGTGTTTAGTGTGATCAAGCCTTACATATAATTTGAAGGGTTAAAAATCTACACTTCTCAACTGCTGTGATCTATTTTTCCATTTACAACATCCAGTAAATATTTCAACTCAATTTACCATGGACCTGACACCTAAATTCAGCCAGACTTAAAGGTCTGCTCCTGGCCCTGAAATCAAAGAAAAGCACTGCACCATATCTTACTATTGCTCCGAAGTCACTTCTCACAACTCTTGTGATTTAAAACAAGCGACACTTTCTCCTATACTGAAATAGCTCAGATTGTCAGCTGGCATTACTTCACTGCACTTTAACTTTATTCTGTTCATGACACGGTATGCTGATCCAGAAACAACACTCTGGGCTAGACTTAAACTTATAAAGGCACATTAGAAGTGCAGTTCTCATCTTAACCAGAAGATTCAAATTTCATTTAGGAGTGATTCAGAGAACCAGCTATTTATGCAAAGCCAAGTCACTGCCAGTATACACACGGATTCAGCAAATCTCAAGTTTCCAGCCGTCACCAGAGACAAACATGACCAGCAGCAGAGCTGTTACAGGCACTATCTTCTCTAATTTGCAACTCAAGATCTAACCTAACAAGAGAAGGTTAAGTCTTGCAACACACTAAAACAACCCAACCAAAACCAAACAGCTACACTACAGCGCTGAAACAGAGAACTGAAACTAACAATCATGCATTTTATAATGGTTAATATTGCCTACTAAATTCAAGGCAGTAACTGGAAAAATATGTAGCTTAAACTTTTCAGAAAGTCTTTAAAGTATATGCAAACATTCCATATGTATATAGGAACTACCAATCAACCACTTAGAGCCACAAGTCTGTAACAGTGCATTTGTTGCTAGATGTATTCATTTAATTAATGTAATTCTTTAAAGGATCCCCTGAACTAAACTATCTGAGGAACTCTGAGATGAGTTTGTCACGGAAACAATACTGACAGCTCAGCCTGCAGACCAGAGCCTCAGGACCCCAGTATTCTTCCACCTACAAGACTAAAATCAACATACCTCCATGTGCAGTGATCACCTTCTTTACTGGTTACTCAGTTGCCCATTTTTTAAGAAAGCTCCCAAGCACAATATGTCTTTCTGTAACTAGGGTACAGTCTTGGAAGTCCTTGTTATCCTCCTTTCCTCGAAGACAATCAACCAAAGGCAGGATGCAATGACACAAATCCCAATGGCAATATTATTTAGAAATCAGAGTCCCAACCAGACAAAAAATATGCTTACAAACAGGTTGACATACTATAGCTTTGCTTCCTTCATAGGTGCTGTCACACTGAACAAATTATCAAAATTACTGCGAACAAACACTGAAGCTTGCCACCAAAATCCCTTGGCTGCGTTTAAGCACAATTCTGAACCATCCTAAACCCACCCAAGCTTAACTTCAGACAGTATGTCTAGACTCACAAGCTCCCAAGCAATACCACAGTCTTTGCTGACAGTGTTCTGCTATCCAAAGAATTCTTCCAGGCACTTTGTGAAACCACATCATTTCCTCTACTCCAGATCTTATCCCTTCCTGTCCTTGGGATACAACATAATTATCAACCTTTACAGCCAGTCTTAAACACCAGGAAAGTAGAAGAGATAGACACACCAACATAGAAATACACTTCATCTACCATTAAACTTCCAGTTCCGTGATTTATGTATTACTGTGACATCAAAGTACTTTGTCTTTTCAAACTTCTCCATTTTAACTTCCCATTTGAAACAAACCTATTTCTTTGCCATTCCCTTCCCTTTCTTCTTCTACTTCTTGAGAGGTAGGCTGCTAGCTAAATCCCCCTAGCAGAATTTTTTTCTTCTCCTGGAAAGGTAGAAGAGAGTGATGAGGGTAGTTAATGGAAAAAAAAAAAACGAAAACCACCAGTAGTCACTTTGGCAGCAAATACTAGAAACAAGTGGTAACTACTTCTGAATTTAATCTCAACTCTTCTTGGAGGTTCTTATCCAGTATCTCTTCATGTTTCAGGTAGAAGTTATAGTATAACGAGGAAATCTCATAGCATCTTGCAGTCAGCAGGTTGGAAAGATCACTTTGTTTTGAAAGAGTAGAAAGAGAATTTAATAAGGCTAACAGAATGAAAGATACTACATAAAAAGTCTAACCATTTTTCCATATCTATCAAAGTTATTAAACACCACATTAAAGAAAATTGTGGCTTTCCAATATGTATGAACATCTTTAAAGCAGAAAGAAAAGTTATGCAGGGAAATGATAAAAGTATGAAGAATAATCCTATTCTAGCAGGACTTCATTTGGAAAGCCCCAAACCACCACTCCACCTCAAAAATACTTAATTACCAGACTTTCCCCTTTGTCTATTTACCTTAGCAGAAAGAAGCTGAACAAGAATTGGAAAGAGATGGTATTCAGAATGATCCTTTTCTTGAAGCATGAGGGTAAGGAGATGTTCAAGAAGAGGTTGGAAATTAAAATGGCAAGAAAGGCAAACCATTCTTACAATATATAGAGGCATGACAAAGTTATTGCTAAAGAAAACCACTGTAGTTATTTGTTAATATTTGATATAATGGTCAAATGCAACATTCACAATAAACGTGATATGAAGGAAGAAAATTGCCGTGTAATTGCACTACATGTAAAGGCATAAGCTTTGCAGCATAAGACAGGACTACCAGCTACTGGTAGAACTCCATCCAGTGAAGTTGGTACCTACTGTAGAGTATTCCAAAACTGTCTGGGGTTAATCAGTCACTATAGAATCCAATTTCTGCAATACTAATGGCTTCTGATAGCAAAAGGGGATCTTGCATAAGAAATAATAGCACCGTCACATAATCAGGATGGTACCAATGCCGCCTAAACATGACACATCAACAGTAACCAAACACCACGGATTTTGTCCCACGGCCAAAGCACTAACCTTAACTCCCCTCCCGTGCTGGCCGCGATACCCTGTACCGTACAGTGATCAGCACAGCCTTGCTAAACAAAAGGAAACTAGGAATTCACAACTTGAACCAGGCCATTTACAAGTATCAGCCAAAAACACTACAATCGGGATACGTTCAAAGTTCACACCAAGAACTATGCTGACAATACTTCTAAACCCAGGCAACAGCCTGAGCACAGTGGGGACCAGCTAGGCACAACGGCAGCGCAAACGTTTGGGCGACCGATGTCCCTGCGCCTCTGCTTAAGACTCGCCATTAGCACCTCGGCTTTCCTCGTTCCCGCACGCCGCTCGGAGCATCGCGGATGGTCCACAAATGGCGCGTTAAAGCACCGACTCCGAGTGCGGGGCCTTCAAGGAGTCCCGAAACCGTGAGACGGCCGACAGGAGTTCCCCCTTCTCCACATCACACCCACTCTTCTTCCCCGGCTGCCGGTGAGGGAAGGATGAGTCTTGGCAAAGAAAGCGTACAGCAGAGGCTGCCGCGACACCTCTCGCTGAGCCCGCTCCGGCCGCCGCCTCAAACCCCGGCAACAGAGGGGCAAGCTCCAGCGACCACGCCAGGGCAAGGGGTCCTTTCCGCTCCCTCCCTGGCTCGGGCCCACTCACTTTTTGTATCCGCTTCAGCGCCATGGGAACGCGAGGCGGAAGCGCGAAGCGGGCAGCTGAAGGGTGGGGTGGGAGCGCAGCTGGGGCGGGGCGGGCGGCGGGAGCCGGCGCCGTGAAAGCGGGAGGAGCGGGTACGCAATAGCCGTGCCCTCTGTGTCCTCCTGCGTCTGCGGAGCTGCGGCCGCGTGCGAGGCTCGCCAGGAAGCGCAGTCCGCGGGCAGGGCGGCGCGCGCCTCCTGTCGGGCGGCGGTGCGCGGGTGCGAAGTCTCTGCCGAGCCGGTCCTGTCCCGCCCCTCAGGATCCATGGGGCTGAGTGAGAAACTTGGAGTGTCTGTGTCTAATGAACAAGGGGATGAAAGTCACGGCCTCCGCCGTTACGGAAAGTAACCGTGTGGAGCTTCAAAACTGCATACAAGAAAAAGGTGTGTCATATTCATGATGCTTTATGAGAGAAGCGGTAAACGTGTGTGGTTGAAAAGTCTGTTGAATATGTCATAGAAAAATTCAAGTTGAAAGAGACCTCTAAGATCGAGTCTATGCAGAAAAATCACGCTATGAAAAACCAGTGTCTATGGGTGAAGGTATGGGTGTTAATATCTTTGAAATACGTCTTAATATCACTACCAACTTCAAGCCGGAGGTTTGTTACAGAACCCAGACAGTTTGACTCCTGAAACAGACAAATGATCAAACCTGAGTTTCTGAACTTTGGGGAAAAATTACATACACAAGGGGGGAATATGTGATAGGTGGTTCAGGGAGGCTGCACCTTCGTAGTACCTCAGCCGATGGGGAAAGATGGAAGGCAACATGCAGCCGGGAGTTCCGGATAAAAGGAGGCTGCGCCCTCCAAAACCTTGAGAGAGAGAGAAAACCCTGCAGTGCAGTGTGCCCCAGTGGACTCTTCTTTATTCAAATAAAGCCGCAAGTCTCCTTTATAGACACTGGCTTTTCATAGCGTCGCTTTTCTGCTTAATATTTAACAATCTGGTGCTTGTCATCCATTTTGAACTTGATGCCAGACTTTACAATCCTGCCACAGGTTACCATGAAAGCTGCGGTTGCACAATTCTGCAGACAACCTAGCCTCAGTTACCTTTAGAGAAAGCAGTGGGAACATCCATCACCAATGGGTCAAAAAGTTTAGCAATACAATTCCTTTGAAACAGCCTTGTTTAACATCCACATACAATTCCGATTTCTTTTCGGAGACTAGCTAAAGTTTTGCTGTCCTGCTGGGGTCCATACCACAACATTGGAGCTATCTTGGTTTAAAAAGTCACAGAATAAAAAGTCCTTAATTCAGGTCCTGCAATATCCTATTAATCCTACAAATTGTCACAGCTCCCCTTCAATTCTGGGCAACAGCACTTCCAAGATTCCCTGGACTCCCTCTGGGTGAACACACCACAAGTCTTCAGTCAAAATATGCCCCAAACATTCAAACTTTCTCTCCATCACCTGTGCCCTGCCTTCAGATACTCCAAATCCCACTCCAGCCAAAAAAACAATTTCACAGTAGCTTCCCCTACCACTTCCTCCCTTTCTCCCAGGAACAGGAGGAAGTCATTCACATGCTGCAATAACCTAATTCCTGGGGATGGATTAAATTCTTTTAATATCTTGCCCAAATAAGACAGTGCTTCCATGTATCCGCATGGAAGGACCATCCACGTCTTTACTATTTTCCCTTCTTCCTGTTGTTTCGACTCAAAGGCAAAATACTGTTTACTGTGCTCTGTGAGTGGGCACCCACGGAAAGCATCTTTTAAATCAAGTACTGAATAGTAGTGGTGTGAGGGGGAAACCTGGTTCAAGATGGTATAAGGATCTGGGACCATGGAGTGCCTGGGTTTAATAATGTCACTTATTATTCTTCGGTCCTGCACCTCCTCTATAGGTTCCATCTGATTTCATAACTGGCAGGATAGGAGTGTTATAGGGAAACATACATGGCTCCAAAAGACCTGCCTTCAACAGGGACTCAGCAACAGGCTGCAATCCGTTCCTTCCCTCCCTTAAAAGAGTGTGTTGCTTTTTACGCACCACTTGTCCTGGTTCCCTCAGTCACTTGGAGAGGCTCTATATACAGTTTTCCATATTTCCCTGGGAGTCCTCACTCTTCTGGGTTCAATTTAGTATAAACTTTATTAGATAATTTACACAGTGTCACAACAGTGCTGACCTCCCAACACACTACCCAGCTCAGTCATCAAATCCTTCCTAGTGTCAGGAAAATTCATTCACCATGTCAGAAGTTTATGTCAGGAAAATTCATTTACCATGTCAGAGGTTTATGTCAAAGAGGAGACAAAGGAGTCCTATAATTTTATTCGAATAAAGGGAGAGCCTATGGGCATTTCCCAACAACTCTCAAGTTAATGGGGGATGCAGCCTTCTTTTTATTCTAAGCTCCTTGCTGCATCACCCTCTTCCTTTTCCCCACTGGCTGAGGTACTCGGAAGGTACAGACTTCCCGAATCACCTGCTTTATGCCCCACTTTAATATGCACCCCCTCCCTTTTATTATATAAAAGAAAGAAAAAAAACTATTCATAATTCTATGAAGTCTTTGGGTTTTTTTTCTCTAGGTTCAGGAATTTAACACAGGCTTGGCTGAGCATCAGTCTCTGTTGGTTAGTAACATTTTCAATAACTAATAGTTTCTTTGGTCACTTCCCTATTTGTAAGTCTCTAGTCCTGTTTGCAAGCAGATTCACACAGTCTGTTTGTAAAGATACGTTCATCTTATTCCTTTCACTAGCAAACCACAGACATAACTAGGAACAAACAGAAACTTATGCATTTGAAACTCATCTCCCATATTCACCAATAGTGGTTGAAAAAAAATGCACATACTCATCTTTCCCACTTACTCCCTGAATAATCAAAAGAACATTTGGACCACTGTCTCCCCTTTGGCATAAAATTCAAAGCAGACTGAGGGCACCCGTGTCTTCCAGGAAACACACTTATCAGTTCAGACCCACCCTGCATGTTATCAGGAGCGACCCAAACAAAATCCCCTCTTCTATCAGGCCAGGCTTTGGTGACAGATTGTGTTTACACCGTACACCAAAGTCGGTCCCTGTCCTGCCGCATTGTCCAGATGCACCCCAGCAGCAGACGTGTCCAGGCCCCGGGGCCGCTCTCCCAGCACCACAAGCTCTGTAAAACACCAGGTCCAGGCGCAGCTCGGCGGGCAGCCATAGCCAGCAGTGTAACAAGGACAGGAAGACTGACAAGACGCCCCGCCGCTTCATGGGGGCTGGGGCCACTGCAGTCCCTGCCAGCGGTGTGATGGCATCAGGCACCGCCCGGCACTGAGACCACGGCTACTCCATAGCCTCAGCTCGGTCCCGCACCTCTCCCACGAGTCCCGAGTCCGTGCCGCCAGTTCTGCACTTTCATACCTGGTGTCAACACTCACCCATACAGAAAGCCTCTTAAGTCCTGAATAGTAAGTGGACAAACCCAGATCCTCCACCCTGGCTTCAATAATGACCCGAGGAAGGGTGGGGTGGATGTAGGAACAATACTTCCCTGTTTTCCTTATCTGGAAAGACGGGAATACAAAGGACCTGCAGCCGGCCTTGTATTAGGTTGCAGGATTTGCAGATAAGGCGGCAAACATGCCGATCCTCACTGTTCCTCTTTTCTTTCCTTATCACATAGTCTCTCATTATTATTTGCCTTCAACATATTCCTCTACACTCCCCTTTAACTAGTCCTTTCCCAAACCAACACTATCCGTCCCCTGTTGCCGAGACGGCTTCTCGACTTTCCTTACTGTTCCCTCTGGGCGTCCATGTCTTTAACTGCCTCTAGGAAAATGTGCAAACCATCTCAACAATACCTCAAGGCTCAAGGAGCCTTCAGAAGTATTTCGGAATCTCATAGTTGAGACCCTTTCTTGACTTTCTTTTACTGTCCTCTCTGGGCTTTCTGCCATGTTCTGTTCCCTGAAGATCCCACTGAACTCACCGGTGAGATTTTCAGTGGTCCTTTCCTGTGGACTCTTCATAGACTTTCTCGGTCCGTCACTCGTCACTCACAGACAGTCTCGGGAACCAAATCAATTGCCTGATGCCGGCCAGTGTTGAAGGGAGCTGATCACTGAAACTAAGTGACGTGCACCTCCAGCTCCCCTTGCAGTGTGCCGTTCCCAGACGGCGGAAAGATCCGAACAAGTCCCCATCTTGTGAGGAAAAACGACTCCATGAAAAGCCAGTGTCCGTAAAGGAGGCAGAGGAGTCCTGCGACTTTATTCGAATAAAGGAAGTCCACTGGGGCACACGCCCGCAGCGTTTTCTCTCTCAAGGCTTTGGAGGGCGCAGCCTCCTTTTATTCTCAGCTCTCGGCTGCATGTTGCTCTCTGCCTTTCCCCATCGGCTGAGGTACTACCTCAGCAATCTTGCCGAACCGCCTACGACATACTCCCCCCTTGTATACTGTGTTGGGTTATGTGGCCAGAACTGTGTATTCCATCACAATCTGTTGAAGCCGGGTGGGCTAGTGATTCCTCGTCTCTGTGTCACATACTATCTGCTAATAATGGGCCATCTTTAAGACTAGATGGGGCAATCATCTTTATCTTTTTCACAACCCATCCTCCCATCAGGAAAATATCATCTGCTAATGGGCCATTAAGTCCCACTGTATGGCTGATAAAATTACATTATCCCATTGGGAGATGCTCTAGCCAGGGGGAAGAGCCAAGCCTATCCTAGAAAAGCAAATTGCCGTCTTTCCACTGGATTCTAGAGGAAAACCGGACCTTCTCCACATCATCCCTGGACCTTCAGAGGAAAACTGCACCTTCTACAGGGCCACTATTTTAGCTGAACCACGTCTGCCACTGCAGGAGGACTGTAACCACCATTTAATCAGACTACTACCAACACCCTGACAGGGTGTCAGGTTGTATTCTGACTCATGTCAGGGTTGGGATTGCTCTTTGTAATACTGCATTTATATTTCAATTTTTTTAGTAAAGAACTGTTATTCCTAATTTACATATCTTTGCCTGAGAGCCCCTTAATTTCAAAATTATAATAATAATTTGGAGGAAGGGGGTTTACATTCTCCATTTCAAAGAGAAACTTCTGCCTTTATTGGCAGGCACCTGTCCTTCAAACCAGGACATATATGTAATTTTCCCCCAAAGCTCAGAAAGTCAGGCGTGTACTGACCCATTTGTCTGTTTCAGGAGTCAAACTATCTGGGTTCTGTAACAAACCTGCGGCTTGAAGTTGGTAGAGACATTAAGATGTATTTCAAAGATACTAACACCCATACCCTCACTCATATTTGTAAAGTCACATCTTTCCTATCAAGTCCAGCCATAAACGAGGTGCCAGAGTCCTTAATCAGGTGCAGAATTTCGGTAATACTTTTTTTAAAAGTAAAGAATAGTAATTCTCACATCAATACCCCAGTTTATGAGGTTCGAGGTGGCTGTCACTCGGAGGATATCGCTTTTCGGCTTCCTCTTTCCACAACTACACAGGAGAGGGCTCATAAAGTGATCTGTCTGTCCTAAGCGTTTTGCAGAGCTGTTGGGGTCTGATAGCACCCCAAGAAGAGAACGGCGGGGCCGCGCCGAGCCAGTGTCTGTACAGCGGTGCTCAACAACCATACTACAGCTGCAGAGGCCTCCTTGAGAGCCCAGTGCCGGGTATCAGGTCAGTGACGGCCCTCCTCCTTCCTCCTCTCTACAGTACCGTCTCGCATATCCCATTACTTCCAGCTCTCCCCTAGCTTCTTGCCGGGAGGCCTTTAAGGGGCGGCCCCGCGGCCATCTTGGGCAGTGGCGCGTGCGCGGTGCGGAGTTGGGAGCGGGAGTGATGGGGTCGGGAACGAACTGCGCCGTGAGGGGTATGAGTGCGGGGGAGTTTGGGTTGTGAGCTGATCGTAGGGGCGGGGCAGAATTGGGGGCACGGGACCGCGCGCGGGCAGGACGGGGGTCGCTCCTTGTGCGGCGGCTCCGCCTGGCGCCCCGCTGGACCCCTGGGACAAGATGGCGGGCTCCCACTCCACCGTCCACGCGGGATGCGGTGGGTCTGGAAGCGGCCAGTGGGATCCGCTCATCATTAAAACCCCTACTGCGGTCAGCGAGGGGGGAACGCGGTGTGGTGGCTCGGCCTGAGGGGTCCCCTTTCCCCCGTCCCACCCCACTGCGGTGTGAGGGCCCGGTGCTGCCGAGCTCCGCGCCAGGCTCTTGCGGGTGCTTCGGCCCTCGCGGCGGGCTCGGCCGCCCGCCGGCTTTTGCCTGTAGTGTGGACAGCCCATTTCGGACACCGCTGGTTTATTTTTGTCTTTCCACCTGTTTGAGTGAAAATTTCGTGTAAACCTGTAAATTTCAGAGGTTTTGTCTGGCTTTCAATGCCCGATACTGTACAGTGGATGTAATGGTGACATTTGCGTTGTGTAATGATTAACTTGAATCATGCCTAGTGTGCTTTGTATGCTGTTGCACAACCAGACAGGATGAAAGAGTTGGGCCGGGTGGAGGATAGAATAGAGAGGTGAATTACCTAATTTTCTATAAAAAATGAGCTTCACGTGCAGGACTGGTTTCCACTTGCAAAGTTGCTCATGGTTTATGCCCTTAATTTAGCGAGCAGATGGTTTGGGGTTTTTTTCGAGGGGTGGGGGAGGGTGGAGGCCGCTGGTACATAGTATAGTGGTAAAGATATTAGTCTAGAATGGGCTACAGTGATGGAAGGCTATGCTAATTTAAATAACCAAAGCCCTCAGGATGACTTGGTAATAACTTGCAGGTTTTGTTTCCAATGGCAGCTTGCTGTCATTTATAATATTGCAAGAATTAGACCAGTTCCTAGACACTAGGAATTAAGCAGAAAAACTCAGTGGAGATGGGAGAAGAATATGATCTTAAACAAACTGAAAATATCCTCTTTGTCTAAGGAAAGCACAGGAGCATCTGATAGGACCAGGCTGGAGGGTGCTCTTTTTAGGAGACAGCATTAGGTTTTTGTGATTTCTGAAGAGATTAAACTTGATCAGTGCCTTGTGATTGGCAGGTTACAGTTCTTCCTCCAGCTGGCATGTGTCTCAGGCTGATGAATTTAAAAAATAATTTATTCTCTGCTGAAAACTAGACACCAGAAACTTACCATATTTTTGTGAGATTAATTCATGGTAGCAGTGGGGGAGTTAATTGCTTCTGTGCATGTGTGCCCTTTGGAAGGCAGTGAGTAACACACCTAATGCTTTTTGTCTGAGAGTTGTGGTTGTTTGCAGGTGTGACTAATTACAGATCTGATCATGGTGACTTGTCTTTTTACTGCTTATTGGTGAAATCTAACAATCTTTCCCCCAGGTGGCCTCTTTACCATATGTCTTCACTTAAATTAAACCTGCCAGTCATAATCTCATTTTTTGTGGATGCTGTGGAGTGGTAAAAGTAATTTTGTTGGATGGACTGCTTGGTTTTTACTGTTAGGCGTTTTGTGGATCCAGTTATCCTGGATGACTCTTCAGAAAGTGAATAGCATGTGTTTCTCCAGCATTCCTTTTGTTGTGGATAGTGACACTACTGGACTGTCTTGAATAATCTTGTACACTAATAGTCTCTTCATTGGCAACAAAATGAGGAGAAAAAAATGCTTGAAAGTTACAAGGACTTCTGAAGACATAAAAAACAGTTTTTCATGTCTGGCGTTATTCCTCTGTGACTTCTGAATAACATAAATTTTAAAATTTAAACATTTTCTAAGCAGCAGAGGTAACTTGAATATTGCCTCTTAGGCTGGATTTTGACTAATTTTGTCAGGGTGTAGTTCTTTCCCATAATATTGATAGTTGCTAGAATGTAAATTTATCTGGGTTCTTAACAAGAATGGAGAGGCAAGACCACTTCACTGGGCACTTCTCAATTGCAGATGGTAAATGTGTGTTTTGCTGTGGATAAAGTCTCTAGGAGCTCTCTAGCAAATCCAAAAAAACCCTCTGTAGTGTAGATCTGGAAACATCCAGAGCAATGTTCAAGTTGTTTAGAGAAAGAAGAGAGGAGAAACTTTGATCTAAATCTTTCATTAGGATATGTCGAAAGAGTACAGAAGAGAATAAATCCCTATCAGTGTCTCATTGCCATTCTTATCTTCGATTTTTTTTTTTTTGTTTACTTCTGTGCTCTGCCTTCTCTCCTTGGACTTTATTCTTTAATTTTGTTTCCTTCTTTCCATCTCTCTTGCCATCTCTTCTCTCCTGTGTGTGTTAATTTTTCTGAGGTTTTAGCCAAACCTATTTCCATTGCTTAGTGCTTATAACAGAAAACCAGTTTTTTCTGCCATGTTACACAGGCCAGTTTTGTCTTATCTTGTAACACTGTAGTTTGGTATTATATCAGGATTGGAAGTTCTTTCATTGTAACTTTGAAGTTGCTCCTGCTGCTTTTTATTTTAAGAAGAAATAAAACCCCCTTGACACTCCACATCAGTGTCACTCTCTTAACAGGTGCGTCATGCATGACCTTAAGAGTTTGGCAGCAAACTGTTGAATTGGCACTAGAGGTCTTTTGAAACAGTTCAGAGTATTTAAAATTAGAAGTGTTCTTCCAGGTGCATTTTTTGTTAACTTAGATTAAATGGGTGTTCCAGCTTTTCCAGATCTGTGTGTGAAACAAGACAAAAACCTAATGCCTCTGAAATCCTGTAGGGTGATTTAACAGGGAGTCTATTGAATAAATTCAAATATTTCTTCTAAATTTTAATTATATTCATTAAGGCAATTATAGAATTTAAAGAATAAGACTGCTTTAAATGTTTGGATTAATGCATTATTGGTTGATACAATTTTCCATCCTGAAAGGGGAAAAGCGAAGTTGCTCCAGGAAGGTGGTAAAAAAAGGTAATACAGAAAAGACATTCCTCTATTATAAGAAAAAATACCTAAAGCTTTTGATATATATACAGCTTATCTGTGTGTGTGAAGGATGACTCTGGCTCTTGGGAGAAGAGGTAGAGGATCACTGCAAGATGAGATGATGATTTAATTAATGATCTCTGCTTGCTGAGCTGGATCTGATGTGCACAGTTATGGGGGATGGCTCAAGAGATGTCAGACGTGTCTGAATTGGCTGCAGATGTGCAAAACAGCACTTCTGAATGTGCTGCTGAATTTTAGTGCAGACTTTTCTTGCTTGTAGAAAGTCACAGGAATATTATCAATTTTTTTTCCTCTTCTTGTTTGCTAAGTTGTCTTGGACTTTTGGATAGGTACAAATGAAGATCAGCTTCCTTGAAGTGCAGTACCTTAAAGGGTGCTTCAGTTACAGGAGCCAACTGTGGTCTTCATTAAAGTCACTCTTTCTCCTTAGATTTCATAAGGGAATGGATATGATCCCCCTGTCCCCTTATCACTTAAAATGTGGGTGAAGATTTGGACCATTGGCAGTGCATTGGTAGCAGCTTGGGTAATCCTTGCAATTGCTGCTTCCCCAAAAGCCATGCAATGAGCAGTTGCTTCGTTTTGCTTTTGCTGTTGTAGCTGCATTTGACATTTCATCAGGGGTCACTTCAAAGTTGTCAGACCCAGAAGGTCTCTGAGCTTGCTGAGCACCTCCTCCCTGCTGCAGGCCTGCTCAAGTGAGACAGGGCAGAGGTGCTGCAGTGACTTTTCTTGGGAGACCTCCTGTCTTGGATTTAAACTGTAGCTGTTCCTTTGATTAGTTTGGGCTGTTGTGCTAAATTAATGCAGATTTTCGTAGAACCCTTTTTAAAATTTAATTTCCTTCTTTATTTAAATTAATGCGTTACTCTGGGTAATAAAGGGTGAGAGAACTCACTGGATGGATATAAAACACAGTATTCAAAACATGGTCTCTGAGGCTTTTATTATTTTAAGGAGCTGGGGAGCAGAGAAGCATGCCTGCCTGTATCTTAATACCACCTTACTGTTACAGGAAGGGTTTGTCATTCATTACCAGGGGAGGTCTCAGTGTATGTTGGTCTCTTCTGTGTCATTTACTAAGAAAATGAACTCTGAAGGATTTCTGCATCTTTTACTCTTTAGTAAGACTCTAAAAGAGGGCCTGCCTTCCCTGATCTTACAGGGCTGCAGACACTGTACAGAGAGCTGTCTAACTCCACATATTGCTACAGCCAGATACAGTGGATCAGGGTGGTGCCTATGAGCTAACACAGTATTTTAGCTGAGGAAAGGGCTTGATCCAGATTTAGGAAGGTCTGTGGGACAGGGACAGAAAACCTTGATACTTTTAGTCCAAGCTCACAGTGTTAAATACAGCAAGTCAGTTGGTCATGGAAAGTAGCAAGAACTAAGGAAGGCTTTTGTTTCTTCCTAGACTTGGACGTAGTGATGTCTCTTGCTCCTCAGATACCATTTGGCTTGGCATCTTACAAATCCAGTTAAAAATAGGACAGGATAGAAATTCCCAACTGGAGACCGTTGTAATTTTATTAAGTTCTGTAAATGTGCTAAAATTTAAATTCCTGTTTATTTGTAAACAGAACTAGCAGTACATGCATATGTAGAAGTGGTGGATAAAAAGCAAAGAACAATCACTTGTTATTCTGAGAGGAAACAACTGGACCTGGTGCTGCAACTAGAATCTTTGAGCCAAAGTCCAGCATATTTTCATGAAGCAGAGAGAAAACAGTAGAGCCACAAATATATAGAAAATTTCTTGCAGGAATGGACATTGTACTAAGAAAGACTGCAAAAATTTTATTGGTAAATAAAGGGAGGAAAAGTGAGGATGAGAAGTGGTGGCAAGAGGATTTTTTAAATTAAAATTGTTTTGCAGAGGTTCAAGACTTAATTTAGTTAAAATAAATGTGTGCTATTATTCTTAAATATAATATTTTTGGATCCTTGTTCTTTCTTTTGTACCATAGTAGCGATTTAATCTAAGATGGCTTTTGTTACTGGTGGTAGTATATTTAATAATTTTCCCATTGCTAAACAACTGGTTTTAGGTTTTTTAGGTACAAGATTTTATTAAAGCTAATCAGAGCCCATACCTTTGGCGGGGAGAAACCTGTTTTTGGGTTGTTTGTGCTGACTGTTCTTTAAGAGTTTCTTGCAACTGAAACAAACAACACATTTGTTTTGCTGCTACAGGATGTACTTACACCTGGGTTAATATGCTGAACTTTGAAACAATGTACTACTGATGTTAGTATCAGAATTTGCTAAATAAAAGAGTGAAAAACAAAACAAAACCATGAAAACTGCCAGATGTAGAAAGGACTTAGGTGAATTAGAACTCTGTTCAATAGAAAAGAGCATTTTAACTAGGTGACTGTCAAAGGAAAATATTCTTCTAAACTAGAGAATTACTGCTACAGAACAAAAAGACCTGTTGAAAAGTAAGAAGGTGTTGCTGCAAGCATGAAAACTTTTACTGCCGAATAGTTTTAATAAAATGTTGTGGTCAAAACCTAACAGTCTCTTGTTTCTTCTTCTTTTATTCTAGTTGAATGGATTGCTGCAGTCTCCTTAGCTGCTGGAGCAGCTGCTGTTGGATATCTAGCTTACAAAAAATTTCTCTCTAAGGACAAATGCTTTAAAGCAATGGTGAATCCCCATATCCAGAAGGATAACCCCAAGGTAGTCCATGCCTTTGATATGGAAGATCTGGGAGACAAGGCTGTGTACTGTCGTTGTTGGAGGTCTAAGAAGGTAGGAGAAGAATGAATGGATCCAGTGTTGTTCATGTGTGTGCATCTTTCAGCAAAACTATTTTAATACTGCTTTATTTAGAGCAAACTAACCTCTTTTCACCTAAACTATTCTGCACTGACATGTTGCAATATTCTAATCTGTAGACATACGCAGGTTTGTGCTAATGCTCAGAGTAAAGTCTGCAAATTAGTGCTAATAGTGGACAAAATGTTTCTGTAGCTCCGAAGATCTCTTGAAAAGAGAGCAATTGTCTGGAGCATGACCATGAATGACAGACACCATTTTGTGTGCTACCTGTGCTGATCTCAGGAAACAGTCTGTGAGGATCTGAAACACCTCCTTTTGGAGAAAGTTGAAAGCTTAGAAAGTACCTTGCAAGTAGTACGTGGTGTATGCCAGTGCAATCACAGTGGCATACTTTAGGCTTCTATTTTTGTGCAATTAAAAGTCTGGCCTAAATATTGGTCCAGCTTGCTTGCATTTGAAGTTGGGTTGCTTCAATTGTCTTAAATTAGTGATAACCTAGCCTTTCAATAACAGTACCTCAAATTTAAATCTGATCTTGGAGATGTGTGACACCTGATGTAGCTGAGATGTAAATACTTCATCGGTAATGGTATTCTGGGATCTGTAATGACAGAAAGTGGATTGCATGATTAATCCTGTCCATTTACCACTGGTGCACGTTTAAAAGCTTTTTTAGGAGGTGCCAGTGTGTGGAGACTAAAATAATACAGATCTTCAGAGCCAGATAACTACCTTGAGATTTAGCTTGTTCTCCTCCAGGGAGGTGACTACTCAAGTTCTCAAGTCTTAGACATTGGTCTTATTAGGTCAAACTCAGCAATTTCCAGATACTTCCAGAACTTCAGGTTCTTGCCGTTGACAGAGCTGACTTCATTACCTTGCAGGTAACTCAGGAGCTTACGTATTTGTACCTGAATTCGGTTTATACGATGTAACACTGCTAAGGATTAAGCAGCATTATGATTTGATGCTGAAGTAGTCACGTGGAAGTGGCTTTCTCTTCTTTATTCTGTCTGGAGTCTGAACTGAAAAAACCCTACTTAAACCCCAGTGTTTGTGCTTTCTGCTTCCCTTTCAGTCTTCTAAACAGAAATGGAAGATAGTGGCTGATTCTACTGGTTGCATAGCAGGTCCTGCCAACTGTTTGCTATTGTTTGATATTACTCTTTTTTTTGGTGTGAAATAAAAACCTTAAGAAACATGTTTTGGCATATGTTTAAGGGGTATTGTCAGTTTAGGAACATATTACTCTACTGTGTTAGAAAGAAAGTAGATGAGGCTATAATGAGTGCATTCTCAGAATTCTGATCTGAAAAGTCTTGTGAAGGCATTTAGGAGGTCAGTGGAAATTTTGGAAGGTGTTAGTTTCCTTTTACTACTGCTTAATGATAAGTATTTTAGTCAACATGTTCCACTTCAGAGACTGTAGTTTCAAGTTTTGTTGCCTTCCTCTTGACTTGAGGGCCTGACCTTGCAGAATGGGTAGCATAGCCTTTAATAGGGTTTGCATGCTTCTCATATATTTTATTGCCAAACAATAATAAAATACATAATTCCTATATGCTTGTCATTTTTGGAAGCTGTCAGCTAGCATTATCTGACTCTTACATTTCTCAAACTATTTAAATTTGTAATTATATGGTGTCAGAATGTGGAATGTGCGAGCTTTCAGTGCAGGAAATTACAGTTACTGCAAATGCTTTAAGTACCTGCCATGTTTTAGTTAAATAGGTGCATATAAAGGCTAGGAGAAATGTCTTTTTGGGTCACTCTGTAATTCTCTTGAGATTCAGGCTCACCTGAGACATGAGGCTGTTGATAGAACTAGTACTATAATAACAAAACAGTTGGACTATACCAGAGTATTTTAGGGTAACTCTTGAAAAAAGAGCAGTTGTTTTTGTTTGTTTGTTTGTTTTTTTCCTGAAATAGTGAACTTAAAAGGCTTTTGTGCTGGCCAAAGACTTTGTGGAATGTATGTGTTTCAAAAAAACACATGTGGTATCTTGAAATAAGTTTGTCTTGGCATGTAATTATCTGTTAATAGTAAGTGGGTGGTTCTTTAAATGATCCTTTTCTATTCAGTGTTGTGCTCTGCAGGCACTTTGTAAATGTCCACTTTAGTGAAAAAACCCAATGCTCAAACTTACCAGTGTATAGGCAAGAGTTTTGTCTTTAAACTAATTAAAGTTAGAAGACTTGTTTGCTTGTCTTCATTTTTAGGTGTGATTTGAGGGAATGGGAAATTAATTTGCTGGTTTTTTTACAATGACCTGCAGCCTCTGTGTCTTCCAGAGAAATATTAGTCCCCAGGTTGTGGGTTGAGGAATACTGCTGCAGACCATCAGCAGAAATAGTGATAGAGAATCCAGGTGTGTTCAGTGGCAGGGGAACTTAGTTGAGCTGTCCAGATAACTGTACAATTCCCCTGGGGTTTGGGCTTTGGCCACTATTACTGCTAGCCTGCTTTCTTTTTAATCAGGGATGAACACATTGTGTCAGGCCAATATCCTCCTATGCAGTATCTGGTCTTCAAGGTGACCAAGTGGGTGCTCTGGGAAAGTGGTGTTTGGTTTGGTGTTTTTCCTGAGAAGCTCAAGTCCAGTGTTCCAGCCTCTGGGAGGCAATGTTTTCAGACCAGCTGACCAGTAGGATGAATGCAGAGCAGTCACCATTGGTAGCTGTTAAATATGTCTGGATACTATATGAACCTAGGAATCCCACCATTTTTGTTGCTTGAAAACTTGAAGCAAATGATGTTGCTGTAGCTGGACTTTGGGTTGCCTCCTTGGAGCTTGTGAGATGTTAATGTCTCATGGAAGCTGTGTCATTGCATCTGTGAAGACCAGTGAATTGTGGTGTTGCATGGAGAAACGGCCCAGGAACATCAGCTGTTGAAAGCTGATCAGTGTCCCAAAAACATACATTCCTGTTTGCTCAGATTTTGTCCAAGCATCTGTAACTACTTGTTCATTGAGTTGCAAGTGACTGATGGGATGAGAAAGTTTCTCCATGAATCAGCTTACATGAGCATTTTTTTGAATTCAGTGTTTCTTTATTCAGAAATATTGCATGCCATTTTTAGCTTGGGTTTTGACATTTCATTACTGTGAAAAGCCAGAAGAAACCTCCATACCTCATCTCTCTCCTTCCCTCCCAATACTACCCTGCAGATAAGGTGGCGTTACTTTTAAAGCTCTGTATATCGTTTCATTGTATTAGTTTTGTGCCCTAATTTGAAATCTTTTATTCTAAGACTGGGTGGTAGGGTATTAATGTTCTTCAAAGGCTGTGACTGAAGTAGGAACATTGAGGTCAGTGGAATGTTGAATATTGACTGTGATGCTGCTGGAAGAGAACAGTACTGTTGCAGAGGCAAAAGCTGAGTAATGCCCAACTTTGAGTCCCATTACTTCTAAGCAAACAAAATTGTAACTGAATGCAAAATACCGGTGTGTGATTTCTATGATTGTCTCCAGAGTTTCCTGTGCAGAGATGGTGTAGCCCTGAAAACGTATCCTTGAGAAGAGATGGGATCCAGCCTCACTGACTCACAGAATGTCTTTCGGCTCTTCCATGTGATAAGAGCTTCCCAGGAATAGTATTTATCTCTTCTCTGAGATCTGGGCGGTTAGAGCTGGCTAAAGGAGTCCCTGTAATTCTTGCTCTGACCAGCCTGTTCTAGAATGGGATTTTTTAATGGAACAGATATTTCTTCCAATTACTTGTAACTGATGTGGCTCTTAAAGGCAGCACTGAGGAAGTGTGGGGCAAGGTCGAGAGTAAGATACTCAAGGCAGGTTACAGCTGAAGGTCTGCTCAGACTGTAGTTTTGTCCTGGTCACCTGAGGCAGGAATACCAAAGAGAATTGAGTTTGGTGGATGCTTTTTTAGAACAAGCCTCTTATCTGCTCTGTACTAATAAGGATAAAGTTAGTGTTCAGCCAAAACTCTGAGAGACCTGAGATGCTGCATAAAAGTTGTGGCCTGTGGTTTCAGTGGATTTCATGAGGAAATGCCTAATAAACTTTCAGCCTAGGTTCTTAGTTCTAACTCTGGATGTACTTTATTGTGTTTATTCTTTCTTTTTTCAGTTCCCACTGTGTGATGGCTCTCACACAAAGCACAACGAGGAAACTGGTGACAACGTTGGGCCTCTGATCATCAAGAGGAAGGAGGCGTAGAGGGGACAGTAGAAGCTACAGAATCAATGTCTGACAAATGCTCTGTTCTCTTGTAATTGGGGGGAAAACCCCCACAAATTCTTTGTCATATGCCTGAAGACTTCCCAATGTAGTATATACATCAGATTTCTGCATGTTTATTTTCTCTGGTGCTTGTTGTCTTTCAATCACTACAATGCATAATATACTAAGTAGTCATGGTTTAAATTTTTTGTCCTGTAAAGTGTGTGTACCCTCTCACTGAGTGTAAAACTAAAATGAGGCACAGAATGTATTTCATCAGGAAATAGGTATTAAATTATTTCAAGCCAGATACTAAAGTCCTGGAGAGTTCTAAAGCTGGATAAATGTCCATGTAAAAGGCAGTGGCAGCAAAGAAATCATAGTGCCATCTTAATCTCTGATTATGCTGCATTTTCTGCAGGTATCACATTTGTCCTTTAAGACTACTGTGTTATATGGCTTCTGTAAACGAACAAATTCAAATTTGCTAGCTATGAACAGACAGCAGAAATGGCTGAAAGTAAGATGGGACTAGAGCACAACTTTACCGTTGATTTTACAGCAGCATTTAAACTTGACCGTACTTCCATTTGGTATCAAGAAAATACTATCCAAACTGTGGACCTGTATTTAGAGTAGATTAGGGAAATTATTTCTGAGAGATTTCTTAACAGATGAGTGGAATGACACAAAGTGCTCCAAGAGCGATAGGCAGGGGGTGGCAGCAGGGTTGTCTTTGCTGTTGAAGAAAGGCTTAGTTTCACTTGCAGTCTTTTAGTGAAGCCAACTTCCCAGACCACAGGATACTTCTGTGGGGTGGCTATGCTGATTAATTCTAGAAGCTAAAACTAAAACCCCACCCATTATCACCATCTGCTTCACCATTGCACTGGCTGGTTCTGGAAAACTTTTCCCACTGAGAAGGGAGGAGGCATGCCTTTCTTACTATGTGGCCTTAGGCTCTATGTGTCTTAACTCTTGCCTTCCTGGGCTGCTAATGTGGCGTAGCTGATTTTACCAAAAAACCGTGGCATGGAAGAAGAAAGGCTTTGAAAACAAAAACAAGAAGGGAGGGAAGGATGAGACAGAGAGAGAGAGAGATCTTACTCTCCTTACCCATGGCAATTGTCTTCGTGTTTGGCATGGTTGCATTAATGGCTGTCATGTTGGTTTTCTTAAATAGCTTGAATGTATTAATATGCACGTAAATACAAAGCAAAACCCAAAGAGTGGGGCAGAAGGGGGCAATTTTGTACTAAACCCAGTCCGTTAGCGTAACTGGCCTGCATAAGATTGAGCTCTGAATGTCCTGGGACAGAAACTACCTCAGGGCTAGATGAAAGGCCTTGTTAAGAAGCTGACATTTTAGCCTGGACCCTTAAGGATTCTTCAGATGATCAGGGCAGGAGAAGTTCTATTTTTTTTATTTTTTAAAGGGTGGTTGATACAACTGTTTAAAATAGATGTTTTGTGTAGTCTTTATGTGCGGCTTTCAGAGGCTGAGGTCTTGGCCAGCTGGTCTGGATTTGGGTAGAAGGCATAAAACATAAAGAAGGAGGCACAGGTAGAGAAAGATGGAATGTGGAAGTAAGGGCACTACTGTCCAAGAGACTTCTACTTGAAAGAAGTTGCCGTCAAATATGTCAGTTCATCTTTTCTGTCTGTCTTGAATGTAAAGACACTATATTTTTTACTTTGCTGAGTACTAATGCATATGGAAAGTTGTTTTAACCTTAAATTATCAAATACATTTATGCAAAGCAAAGTAACTTCTGTATTATTAGACTATGACACTGGATATTTCTGTATTTTTGTCAAATACACATTTGAGCTCATCTTAATCTCAAGGCTGTAAAGTCTGTGTTCTCATGAGTGTGCTTTTTCTTTCAGTAGTGCTGTATAATGCTGCTGTAGTCATGAACCTGTGTCTGGAGTGGATTTCCCTTCTGAGATTGCTTTTCCTGTCAATATCAAAGCCTGGCTGCTCCTGAAGGAATAGAAATTCAGTGTTAATGGTCTGAGAAATGAAGTCCTGAGGTTTCAGATGAATCTGAGTTAAACTATTTTGTGGAGTTTGCCAATAAAATATTTCTGGGTTTCTGTGTCAGGGAAGTGGGCTCTGTGAGAAATTTTTATTCCTGGGAAGCAGAGTTGCAGAAGCAGTCTTTGTTGATTTGCATCCTGGTGACTGTTTTGGAGAAGTGTTGCATTTCTGAATGTTGATTTGAGTATTCAGATCTTAATTAGAGGCACATACAATTCCTGTACTGTACCTTATTTATGCAAGCTGTTCAAATGTGTTAAGAGAATCTTGGATTTGAGGAAACAAACTTAACCAAGTAGTCTCAATGAGCATCACAGAGAACACTTCATTTTTTCTCTTAGTACCATAATAGGTCACAACATTCTAACGGGTGCAATGCTTGACAGTTCCAGTATTTTCCTAAGTCTCCTTCTTTAGTGCTTTCCTCAAATAATCTCTAGAGTATGAAGTGCATTGGTTACATTTCTACCAGTTTAAACCATAAAGAAATTATGCAGATGTGCAATTTTGATCTCAGATTGAAACTCCGAATAGAAATCCTTCAAAAATTAAAGCAGAGAAAAATCCCTGCCACAGAGTAAAACTGTTTCTGCTCCTCATTGCTATTTTCAGCATGCAAATGTTTGTTGGGAAGGTCAAGAAATTCCTGTTTCTTGAGTAACTGAGTGTGATTCATCCAAATAGTGTGAATGTCAGGTAGAGTGCTTCTACAGTCAGGATCCTTGAATGGGAGAGGCTGTAAGTTACAGGTATTGCCTGCATATTTCATTGCAGTACTCTCAGTCTGCAGGCTGCGGAGGCAGTGGAGGCCAGCAGCCAGCACTGCAGCTACACTGCTCTGCTGGATGGAAACAGAGGCCGTGTGTCATGGTGTGATGCTGGCAAAATGCCAGGCATCCAAGAAAGCTGATCACTCACCCTCTCTTGCTCTCAGCTGGGCAAAGGAGAGGGGAAAAAAACTAATGAAGGGCTATGAAGTTGAGGACTGGGAGAAAACACTCTTAAAGGCAAAACAGGTTCAAATTTAAAGGTATAAAGTAAGTTTATTATTAACAAGGATAATGAGAAGTAAAATAAGCCTTTTAAAACATCTTTTTTCCCCCCGGCCCCTTCCTCCTTCCCATCGACAGTGCAGGGAGACAGAGTGTGGGAGTTTTGGTCAGTTCCTCACCCGAGATCATCAGTTCAGTCAGGGAAAGGAGTATCTCCTCTGCTGTGCTGTGGGGTCCCTCACACGTGAGCCAGTTCTCTGTGAATTTCTCTAGCATCTCTCTAATCTCATGAGCAGCAGTCTTGCCAAAATGCTGCAACATGAGTCCCTCCCACGGGCAAACAGTCTTCCCAAAAGTGATGTGGGTCACTTGTCCATGCGGTGCAATCCTCTAAGAATAGGCTGCTCTATTTGGAAAGCAAGGGCCCTCCTTCTATCTCTGGAAGCAGGGACCCTCTCTCTCCATTTGGGTCTCCCACTAGATGACAGCTTTCTCTGGCACCCACCCGTTCCAGTGTGAGCACTTCTCCCAGAGACTGTGAGTGGATCTCTGCATCCCCCGTGGACTTCATAGGCTGCAAGGGGACAGCGTGCTTTACCATAGCCTCACCACGGTCTGCAGAGCAATCTCGGCTCTAGTGCCTGGAGCATCTCCCCCTTTTTTCACCTGACCTTGGTGCCACTATGTTGTTCTCCCTCACCTGTGCTCACTTCCTTCTCTGACTAGAAAAAAAACTGTTGCCTGTACCGTTGCCAACATGTTCCACTAATTCGAAGACTGCTTCAGGATCTCGCAGTGCTGAGAGGTTGATCTCGTCTAGGTTCCGTGCCGGAGAGTCACTCACCATGTTTTCCCTGTTGGCCGTGCGCCCTGCCGCCACCTTGCGGGCAGTGGCGAACGCCACGGCATTGGTGCTATTTAACGCCTTTCTTCAGGCAGGGCACTGGGAAGGGGAAGCCACCGTCCCTGTCCTTCTGCCGGCGTCGTGGTTAACTAGGGGTGGCCAGGCAGGCAAGGTTCGGTGCAGGCCGCGTCGAGGTGGCGGCGGACTCACCACATTGTCGCGCGCTGCGCTGAGATGGCCCTGGTGGTGGCGCCTCGCCACCCCTGGAAAAAAATAAAACCTGTGCGTGCGCTGTTTTGATTTTCTTCTTAAATAGATCATCACAGAGACGCTACCAACCCTCTCTGGGCCAGCAGCATTTCCATCTTCAGAGCCATCAGAGATTGGCTATTTGGACGCTTCTAGGAGCTTCTCAAAGAAACCACTTTCTGTGGCCCTCCCCTGCTGCCAGAAAACCAGTCCATGCCAAATCAACACACTGTGCAATGGGGAGCCCATGGGGCTTTCTCCACAGCCGTTGGATTTAAGGGGTTGCAGCAGCAGCGCTGGCTGGATGAGCCCAGGCAGCTGGAACTGCTGCATAAATATGTTAGTGACTGAGTAGCATTTCATGCCCAGAGCCTCATGCACTTTGAGTGCATGCAAAAGCCTGCTAAAATTACCATATCGTTACTGTTTGGGCCTTGTTCTGGCACTGTTGGGGTCTGTAAAACTTACCTCGTGCAATTGTGTAGCAATTAGACTTGGCTTTTTAGGTTCCCTGTAACTCGACTAAAGACTTGGAAACATGAGTCACTATTGTATCACAGTTGCTCACTTCCAAGAAACAGAACATTTTACAATTGCAGGAAGGATAAGAATGTAAGCATGAAACGAAACATTGATTTTGCAAAGGAATCTTGTCAGCTGGATTCTCCTCAGCTACACTGGACATGGAAGTCTCATGCTAAAATTGGCTTTTGTTTCAACTCCTGAAGCTTCAAGCTTGACAAAACCCATGCTGAGTCCCGACTGGATTAGGTGGACAAGTACAACCTCCCCCTTGCCTATGGGCAGAGAGAGGATGTCCAACACCACTGCCAGGAAGCTGAGTTTATTGTTCACCATTGCTATTTCAGCCCAGACAGAACATTTCATGTAGATCTGCGCTGACACATATTCTGTCCAGCAGTGTCAGATACCTGTTCCCCCAATTGCTTTCTGTTCTGCCGTGGCTTTCCTGCATTGATGAGTGGCTTCTTTGTTTTGCACTGTCATAATAATTTTCCTAGAGCCATGATTAATTTGGAATGGGTACCTGGGCCTGCTGCTTGAAGCTCTCTGATGCTTGTTTTCTATAGCTGCCAGGATGTGTAGTGCTGAGGCTAATGCAGAAAGCAGCTGAATAAAAAGTAAATAACATAAAAATAAACAAAATTGTGAAGAGAAAGAAGAAGAGGAAAAGGGAGAAAAAAAATGTGGTGGATGGGAGGAGCACATAAGCTAGAGAAGATTTACCATAATGTAACAGTACTACATGGTAGCAAAAAGGGATAAATCAAACAACACAATGGTATGTTGCATTTCATTATATACCCTAATAGAGCCAAGCATAAAAAGTATAAAGTGGCAGTTCTACTAGCCAAACCCATGCTTCTCAGAGTTGAAGGAGTTATGTGTTTGAGCAGATTTCTCTTACTGGGGTTTTTCTTCCTCAACTGTTTGTGAAGTCCTGCAGTACTGGACAGAAAGCAACACACATCAGTGCAATGGGTCCCATTAGCAGTCTCCTGTTCCTTCACACCCCACTTTGTAAACTGTTTAATTAGATGTGCAGTTGTAATAAATAGTAGGAGTATTTACTGGTATTCCCCAGCAGTCAGTAAAATCACAACAGGTTTACTGGACTAGCAAAGCAGGATGCAGTCCACCTTTCCCAAATGCAGTTTGGAGTGGTAAGAAGGGATTTCCCTGGCTTCTCAAGCAACTTCTGTTTCCTTCAATATATAGAAGCTGCACACATCTCACATAAGCACAGATCATGTCTCTTGTTATGTTTTTCCCAGCTGAAGACTCAACAATCCCTCTTTCCTATTTGACATTGCACTGCCCTGAACCCACTCTGCTCTCCATCCTTTTTTGTCATGCAGACTGTGGTTTTCTTTTGCTGTTTTTGTATGTGTGGCAGACTTACACTGAAAAAAGGTGCCTTCTCCTCTCTAGGAGCAGCTTGTGCAAAAAAGGCTTCCTGAGCATCTCAGAGATTACATCTTTAAAGTGTAAAGCATTCAAAAATCAGTGTACTCCAAGGGTCTGCTCAGTAACTGCAGTGTTTGTTCTGTTCAGTCAAGTTAGCTGGCAACAGGCAGCAAAATGAATGATATGGTTACACTGCATAACTTTTCTCAAATACTTTTCTACAGCTGGAAAATATCACCATACATGGGTAAGACGTGTTCAAGATGCATTGTCTGTTCACTGCCAGGGCTCTTGCTCAAGATTCAGGTACCAAAACAACAGCTAACACAGACTTCCACTGCAGTAATTGTTAAATATGATGCTCTTTTAAAACAGCATGTACTTTCAATCTCATTCTTGGCTTTAACAGCTATGCAGGTTAAATTACTTTTTAAGGGTTGTGACTGTTGTTTTGTAAATAAATTTGGCAGTAGAATACTATTTATTAGAACAGACTTTTTTAATGCCAGTGGGTTTAATTTTACTGCAGGTGAAGGCAACTGAGTCACCTGTAGGGAAATACAAATGGCATTTTAAATAAACCTCTTGGCATATTAATCACCTTAAATCAAGTTCTGGGCTTATCCAAAAGCATTAGGATGTGACTGGTAAAATCCAAATGCCATCATGCATTTGTAAACACTGAGCAACCCGCGATAGTGATACAACACTGTACTTGGAAAAAAATCCCTGTTTAGAAGGAGAAAGGAAGCATCTGTATCTGCCTGTAAGCCATGAGATCAGGAGATGGTACCAAAGACTTTGATCTAAAGTTTCTGTTTCAGATAGAAGCTCAGCTTCTTTCTTAAGGATATCAAAGCACACATATCTGTCATGATGATGAATCAGGAAAACCTTAATATGATTGCCTAGGAAAAGATTTTGAAATTGAGATTGAAATGAAAGCAGTCTTCAACTAAGTGGCTGGAAAGCAGCATTGTGGATACTTGAAGATCTTCTCCCTTTGTTAAGATAACGACAGTTGCTGCAAATACCAAAAAGCCAGCAGAGACCTCTCCAGGCATGACAGGAAGGGTCCAAGATAAGGCTTAGAGATAAGAAAGTAGTAAAACATGGTAATGTAGCGATTCCTATAGATTGTATGTAAATGTTAGAGAATTTGTATCCTGTATTAGACTGGTTAGTGGAAATTAGAATATTCAACATAGAAGAAGTTTTATTGTATTGTAAATGGAAAAATATCTCTCTTGCTTTCTTGCTCTTACATCCTTGAACATCCTTTCGCTCCCTTGCTCTTGTCCCTGTACCCCTCTCCCCGCCCTGGGCTGCTTTGAGCTGTGTCTGGCAGCTCCCAGCTAAGCCCTTTTCACCCATGCCCGATGCAATAAACTGCAAACTTCAAGACCAGAAGAATATAGAGAGCGCCTGAGTTTGTCCTGACCACCGTCCTGCCACCAGCTCCTACACTAAAGCATGCTTCAGCTATTTAGGTTTTCCACAAATCATGGTTTAATCTTTCACACTGTTAATGATATGTTCCTATTCACTGTGAGAGACCAGGCATGGGAGTTGAACTCAGTATATGTTATGCTGAAGGTACACAGAGCAACAAAATGACACCTTTTGTTTTTCTCTCAACGTCTTTCCTGCTGCTTCCCAAAAGTTTTGTTGGCTTTTTTTGGCAGATGCACACTGGGCTGATGATCTCAGGCAACTGTTAACAGTGACTTCGGCGACTTCAGGTCTCTTTCCTGGGCCATGATGTCCAGTTCCATCAACAGCATCAAAGAGCTTTGGTTTGGATTATTTTCCTCTACGTGCGTTACCCTATGTTCATTTAGACTGGAACTCCTATGCCAACAGTGTGCATCTTGTTTGTGAGATCCTGCATTATGTTGTCATTGACATGGCATTTGACTGCCCGAAGGAGATCAGGAATATCTGTAGACATGGTAATTTTGTGCACTTTCTCTTCTGCAGATTGTAAATGAAGATGTTGAATAAAACCTGTCTCAGCAAACACCCACTGCTGCCGCCTCTTCACCATCAAAGCCCTTTCATTTGCCTCCCAGCCTTTAACCTACTCTCAGTTGAAAAATGAACTTTTCCTTCAAATACTTGGCTTAGTTTCTTTATTGATCACCAAGAAGAGAATAAAATCCAAGGATTCTGAAGAACTGTTGAAATGAGCTTCTCACTTTTATAGTCCTTGTATCTTTCTAATACAGAACAGACCTCCCCAGATTTACAGCAGATTTCTGATTGTAGAAAAGGTGATGTCCTGGTTTGAAGGCCAGGTGTCTGCTGATAAAGGCAGAAGTTTTCCTTTGAAATAGAGACTTTAATTCCACTCCCCCTGAGTATTATAATTGTTTGAATCAAGGACTCTGAGGCAGAGATAAGGGGGTAGGAATAACAGCTCTTTTACTAATATATCTAAATGTACAAGCAGAAACAACAGCAGTTGTTAAAATTACCAACAAAACAGAACAGATGACTCGGTTCTAGTCCTTTCTTTAGCTGTGGGCACACTCTCTCTTGGTGTGCTCCAGACGGGCAAAGACCGGCAGCTGCAGAGAAGCAGGTGGGAGCGGAGGCAGGAGGAGGTGGCAGCGGCCATGCCGGTCTCGGGTGGGAACAGGCTGAAGAGGGCAGCTCCTCGCTCACCATTTGTGTCCAGGTGATTCGCTGTGTCCACAGAGGCAGGAGGCTGCAGTGGGGCAGATGCAGGGTAGGTGATCGCAGAGGGTCTGGCTCTCCTGTGTTCGGCCGTGTGGCTCCAGACGGGGAATCCTCCTCCGAGTTCACTGTAAACACGAATCCCCCCTCTGGAAACACAAGTCTCCTCCGGAAACCCAGCTCACACCTACCCCTTTTGTCCAGAGTCGTCAAAGGTCCTGGGTGTAACCCGGCCAGATCCTTTGGCATGATAATGGGAAAAATTCTTTAAATTGACACAGTAATAGAAAAACATTCAACCCCCAACAGGTGATCTGGAAGATACACTACTGCCATGACTTAACCTTGCAGTAATTTTTTAAATGTATCACAGTATCACAGAGAGTGTAGGCTGGCTTTTGACAGCATCCCTTTGTTTTCATTCTAGAAAACCCAAATGGACCAGTTGCCAGGGACAAGAGTAGTGTCAAAGAATTGCATTTATTTGCCAGGTAAAATATTAATCATTGTGGGACATGATGCCTAAGTGACATGGTCATAGGTGGGAAAGAAAGCAGTATGGCACCCTTGAATTTTACAGTTACATCAGATAAGGGTAAGCTTAGATTTTCTTTCACTTAACAAGAACAAAACAGGACAGAACTTCTGTGAATTTACAAATGCCCTGTGTGATTTTAAGAGGTCATAATACAGCAACACTTCTGCCTTGAAATGGCAAGAAAAAAAAAAAGCTGCAATGCAGCTAGAACTTTCTTGCTGCTGCAATGGTATCTGCCCTGCATTGTGTGAGTGGTGTCCCACTGCCTCCCTGCCTGCAGAAGCCCCACTGCACATGCTTCCACCTGTCCAGCAAATAACTGGTTTGGGTGATGGACCTTTGTTTGCAAGCCCACAAGTATGGTCTTGGCTGGCTCTGTTGCAGTCTGTTGCAATCTGTTGCAATCTGGCTGGCAGGAGCTATGCACATGTGGCAGCCTGATTCAGGAAGTGGCTCTGTGGGCAGCAGGATCCACATCTCTCACACAGACCTTTTGCAGAAAGCACTACTCTGCCAAAACAGCAGTATTTTTGGTAAGGTATGGAAGAGGTGGCTGTGAACCATATGAAGGCATAGTGAAAAATCCAGCAGAGTTTGCTGTTGGCATACTTCTAGATTACCAATATTTTGGCGAAGACACAGCCCCACTACTTTGTTTACCTAATGTCCTCCTGCACTTCCACTTAAATAGGAGCTTATTTCCTGTACTGAACTACCAGTGCATCTTGTGGTTAATTATTAAGTAGCTTTTATGTTTGAAAAAAACCCTTTATTTCAGCAGAAAGCGATTCTTTTGTAATCCTCGCTCAGTTTGGTGCCACTGTGCAATCTGCCCATGACACATCCTCTCATAGCACAAACACAGTCCTGGTATTTTCTAGGCATTGTTAGTCTGTACATTATCATCAGACTGAATGAGGTAAGACTGATTTTCAGCAACAGTGGGGAAGAGTAAATCAGAATTAAGTATAATTTTGCTAAATGCATTTTGTCAGGGGAGTTGGAGGAGATTCTCAAACTAAAGCCCCTCCTTCAGGAGCTATTCACAGCCTCTTCTGCTTTCTCCTGGAGTGCAGTTGCACAGCCTGGAGATGAGAAGTTTCCTTGGGAATCTTGCTGGTAGGTTCAGTTTTCAGTGCAATCTCTTACAGTATCACATTGCGGAAAAAGGAATTGCTTGCCATTTCTGCTATTCTGTTTCACTTGTTTCATTTTAGGAAAAGTTCCCAGAAAGATTAGTGAACTCCATGTGCTGAAGTGTGAGGGTGGAATGACTGAGTGGAGGATTGTCTGACATTACTTGATTCCTATATGCTTAAAACTGACTAAAGCAAATGTCAGGGAAAACGAAAGAGTCAGTGTTTGCTTATTCCAGTTACTCATGCTTTCATATTTATTTTAATACCCTCCAGGCACATTTCTGTTAGGTGCAGTAATATCTAGTAGCTATCTGTTGAGGACTAGGTGCTTGAATAATCTTTAAATTCCAGGGTTTTTGTATTTTAATTCCATTCTTTCTTAGAGATTTTAAGTTCAGGCAGATTGCTGTGTTAGATGGGCACTTAGACAACTTTGAAAGGCCATCGCTGTTTTTCTCTCTGTATTTAGACCCAGATTAGCCGAAGTGCCTCACATCTTTGCAGAGGAAAATATCTTTCTGCAAGGCTCAGGTTTGTTGCTGTACGAAGGGTTACGGAGCGGCACGGAGAACACGGCAACAAGGCACTCCCTTACATGGTGCAAGAAAGAGCAGTTTATTGAAGGAAGCCATGGCTTTAAATAAGATAGTTCATGAAAAACAGAACACAGACAGTTCATTGGTCAGAGAAAGAGACACCTCTTGTCCCTGGCTTTCCTACGGATCCAGCAGGTGTTTATCTCTTATTATGATTCTTTCTCTTGTGTTTACAGTAGAGAAAAAGCCTCTAGCCTGGCCAGAACTAAGAAAGTTTCACAGCCTGAGAAAAGGATTCAAAACCTGAGAAAAAGGCCTGGCTGAAATGTGCGTAGGCCTTCAGCAGTGTCCACAGAGGTTGGCATCCAAACCATGCAGCAGCTACTGCTGTCAAGACTGGGAGCCTTCTCTCTGCCAGACACACATACTTGTGCTTTTTTTTTCACTGTATACCTCACTAATTCTTGTGCAAGAGTTGGCCAATCTGTGTTATTTCTCTCCTGTGCCAGCAACCCCTTGGGAAAATTCATCATTGGGTATCTGAAGATAGGAGCTTACTTTCACACCCATCTGGTTCCTAATCTTTAGTGCTGGACAGTAATGACTGATGAGAAGGGGATATTCAGGAGAGAGAAATGTTTTCTGCCCAGCCTTGTTACTTCACGAAGGATCTTGCTGAGTTGTAACCCTGTCTGCACCACCTTATACAATTGTGTAAAACAAACTGTTCCATGAACAATGAACTAAGAAACTCAGTTTCAATAGATTTATGTTTTGCTCCTTTCTCTCACTCTTCAAGTTTTAATTTTCCCTGTGACCTTTCTGTTCCTTTAATACTTTAATTTCCCCAGTAAATCCCTTAAATTGCCATCACTTCTCCCAGCCATCTGCCACATCTCCACATCTCCACATCTCCCAGCTATGGGATGGGGAAAAAGTGGTAAATGGCCAAGCTCACCATATCGAGGTTTCTCTGACATCATTGCCAATTCTTGAATATGCATTAGGCCGTTTTATTAGACTGGGGAAAACAACCTATATCTGCTCAAATTAATTTTCCTCCTGCCTCTGGCGTTTCTGGCCTTTTTTTTTTTTTTTTTTTTTTTTTTTTTTTTTTTTTTCTGTTTTTGTGTCCTACTAATGCTAAACAGAACTTGATACTGGCAGATATCACAGCAAATGTGCATATTTAATACTCACAGAGATCTGCTCATTTTATAAGGGAAAGAAACAGCAGAAAGAAAAGGCAATAATTACAGGCCGCTAAATAGAGCTGATACGAACCCTAGTGAAGTGTTAATGAAGTCTCCTAGCCAAGCTTTGGGGTCTTGAGAGTGAATGCAGGGCCATGCATACCTTCCACTGGTCATGGGGAGATAAAATTCAATTTAGAGATTAATCCTTTATCCAGTTTGATCTGGTGTTAGGCCAGGTGCACTCATCTCTAATGCAAGACCCGCACGTAAAGTGTGTGTAAACGTTCTGGTTCAGGCTGCTTTAAAGGGTCCCTGTCAACTGTAAAGGTTAGTACTGTTCGTATACCTCGGTTTGATCTTGCAGTCACTCCGATCTACTGGAGAGAAATTGAGCAACCCTCGGCGTAACGGCAGATTTCTTTAAAAACTAAGGGGATTCGGGGGTGTTTCAGGTTACTGAGAACCAGTGGAGCAGAACGACTTCTGCCCTCCACAGCATGGTTCTGCCGGCTCTCGCGAGGGAGCAAGGGCTGGGTGCCCGCGGAGTTGCGGTTCCAGGCCGTTCTGCGGCTTGGGGCCGGTTCAGCGGTTACGCCGAGCCCTGTTACTTTCTCCAGCGTCCGCTGAACTGACGCTGTCCGACTAGGCCTTCTGCTGGGGCCGCGCCCCACGCGGCGCCACCAGGCCCACCATCATCGTCGCCACAGCGGCGGTGCCGCTGCGAGTCGGGGCGGGGCGGGGCGGGCCAGGCGGCGGAGGCGGAGCCACGCCTGGGGCGGGGCGGAGCTGTGGCGGTCGCTTGTCCCAGCGCGAGGTGGGCGGGTGGCGCGGTGCGGGATGATGGAGTCGCGGGCCCTTGCTGGCCGCGTCGTGTTTCGCAGGGCCCGCTGAGGCCCGGCCACCCCACCGCCCGCCGCTTTCAGCCTCCCATCGCCGGGACATGGCCACGGAACACCCGCGGCCGGCGGGGCGCCCCGAGGGCGGGCGCGGGTGCTGCGTGGGCGGCGGGCGCGGCGCGGGCGGCGGGCGCGGTGAGACGGAGGAGGCCGAGGCCGAGGCCGCTGCCCAGCCGGTGCTCGGCGCCTCCCTTGGCCCCGCGGCGGCGGGGGGCGGCCGGCGGCTGGCGCTGAACGGATGTGTGCCGCTGTCGCACCAGGTGGCCGGGCACATGTACGGCAAGGATAAAGGCGGTGAGCGGCGTCGGGCGCGGGGAGGGGGCGGCGGGCCTGGCCGGGTCACTCGTGAGGGGGTTCTTCCCACCTCCACCCTACCTTCCGTTTATCTGAATTCTCCTAGACCAGCTGTAACGGGTTGGGTTTGGCGTCGATTTCCCTCGCGCCGGAGGCGAAGGGGCAGCTCCGTGGCTGGCGGGGCAAGGGTCGGTGCAGGCGGGAGCGGCGCCCGCAGGCGAGTGCAGGACTCGCCGTCGCCGTTCCCGAGCTCCCGCCGCCGGGCTCCGCCCGCACCTGTCCGCCGGACACCGCACCACTACCGAAGGTGCCTCAGCAGCGCGGGAGGTTGGTGCTGGGGCCTGGGGCAGTGCGGAGGGACCGGAGCCTCCGTGGGAAGGCCGGAGCGGGGGCCGGTCGAGCTCCCCGCTACGCAAAGACCGTGGATGGAGGAGCAGTGTAACCGCTGCCAAGTTTCATTTTTCTGGTGCTTTTCCTAATGGCATTTGTCTGTCAGGACGTGAAGTTATCAGGCACCCTTAAACCGAAGGACTTCTGCCGTTCAGCTTCATTTTATCAGACACGTTTTTGAAAGTGGGAATTCAGGTAATAGCATACTGGTTCTCTTAGAAGAGATGTCAGAAACGTGGTTTATCTAACGGGACCACCTGAACCTGTGGCCACCAGAAACTTCAGCAAATTATTATTAAGCTATTGTTAGTTGCTTGTTTATTTGATGATAAATCTGAACCAATGTCTAGGAATAATACAAATACACGAGGACACAGCATTTTAAAGTATGCCTCCACCAGCTCTAAATTTCTGTTTTAATTTCATGTTGAGGAGTAAGGTGTTAGTGAAGGGTGAAGGGGCCTTTTAGCTTAGGCAGTGGTCAGTACCAATGCAAGCGGTCAAGTTAATATTGCCAAGTGGCATTTCTCACCTTTCCAGAACGTCCTGTTTGGGATAACTCATGCCTCTCAGCCAGGTGAAAGGTATGCATCCATTCAACTTGCAACGTGCCCTCTGAGAGTAGTTATAATGAGTACCTGCTGGCATATTTCCTTTGATCTCTGGTGGTAGGAACTGCCCCTGCTGAATAGGCCAAGGGCTGAATTACAGAACTCTGTCAACTGTCAGTGAGTGAAATTACAACACTTATGCTGTGAATTTGTCTTATCTACAGCCTCCATGCATGGTTTGCTTTGCTGCAGATAATCCAACAAAAAAGTAATTTGTCTCTTTGCCCATGGCAAGGGCTGAACTTCAGAATCTTTTCGATCACTAGTGTCTGGCATTACAGCACTAAGGGCACTGTGAATTTGTCCTATCTACAGCCTGTTTTCACGGTGTGTCTTGCTGCTGATAATCTCCACAGGAAAGTAATTCTTGTCCCTTGCCCCAGCTGCAGAGAGTGCAATAAAATGTAGATGGAGGTGCATTGGATCCTGGAAGGTGTATGTGTTCTGTGTTCATACATCGGCATGAGGTGGGATCAGGCAAAAAAGGGCTCACTTCAGGGAGAGTTTCACCTTTGGCACATAGTCTTACTGCAGTTAGATCGAACAGCACAAGTGATCATCTGTATTTTGAGTTCCACTCCAATGGATTAGGTAAAGGTAGCCCCACTACATCTCATGGGCTTTTC
Organism: Oenanthe melanoleuca; assembly: GCF_029582105.1. NCBI lineage: Eukaryota > Metazoa > Chordata > Aves > Passeriformes > Muscicapidae > Oenanthe > Oenanthe melanoleuca. Next base: position 114,670 of record NC_079340.1, read on the forward strand.
TGCAGAGGTACCACTATGGTGGTTGATCTCATCCTGGAAACTGTTTTATGTTGAAGACCAAAGCTGCTCTGATACTCACAGCTCTCCTTTTTGTAACTTGATTTTCCCTTCTATTCCTGCATACAAACAGACAGAGGACTTGAAGGTATCCAAAGTATTTTTAACAAGGTTTTTTGTAGTAAAAGTACCTGTAAAATTTCTTCTGAGTAACCCTCCTTTTTCCCTTCTTTGTTTCCTGTGACTGTTACTGCCTTGCAAAGAAAGGCCTTTCACAGCCTCTGTGCATGCATGTATAGACATTAGGCGTCTGTGCATTGTAAATGCCCTTTTGTTGAATGCTATGTGCAGTGGTGCTTCCCCCAGATAAATCGTGCTTAGCAAGTAATGACTTTGGGTTGTGGCTTAATTCTGTAGGTGGGTAGAGAGAGACAGAAGCTGGTGTGATATGTCACTTACAGAGCCTTCTGCACCTGGCTATGATTTGGTGCCTGTATCTGCAAAATGCTAGGGGTCCCCAGGCCAGTAGGGGATTCTGTAGCTGAAGGGGCCATTCTCCTTCAGAGTGAATTGCTTGCTCATTTCGTAATGGTAGCAAGCTTTCCATCCACAGGCAGAGAGAAAAGTTTGTGAGCTATTTCAGGATTTTATTTTCAACATAATTCTGTTGATTCATCAGGAATGTTAATTTACTTTTTCATGTGTTAAAACAGTCCTATTCTCTATCTGTGCTGAAAACTCCCAGGAAGCCTACAACAAAGCCGTGAACAACATCCATATGATTGTATATCAGAGGGAAGGTTATGGAGTTTGCATCTTCATGGTGAATGTTGAAACATGGCTCCGGTTTTCAGGCCTGCCCCAGTCACAGTGACAAGAGTAGTGTAGTAACTGCTCTAATCTGTCAAGAATGCAGAGAATGAGGGAACTTTGGATATCAATTTATATTAAACTCTTCAAGTAATACATATCAACCCAATAGTGTATAGATTCTGCTTTCAGGAATCTTTGCCTGGTCTTTCTACCTTGTAGATTGTCTGCTTATCAAAGCCAAAATGCAAGTTTTTTGTGTTATAAAACCTATTTTAATGTTTAACCTATCTTATTTTAATGTGATTGTTAACAATTCGCATGCCATTGAAGTAGTTGGTGCACTTTGCAGAGTGATTTCCATCACATGCAAAACGGTACAGGGAGGGTGAACACAAGCTGCTGTGTCTGGAAGATGTGGTAGTCTGCATGTGTGTGGCAATATTTTTCTTGTTTTGTAAAGTGCATAAAATCCAACTTTAAGCAAGAAACATGACTTGAGAGCTGTTTTACACAAATTTTAAAAGCAAATCTTTGGCATAGCAAACTATTGAAACAACTATTCTAAATCTGGTAGTTGTTTTAAAGTAAATATCTTGGTCTCTAAATATTTTTAGTTTCTGAGACTGCACAACAGACCCTATTCATAGATAATGGTTTTTAAGAGATGAAAAACACAATTGCTGTTATAACTGCAAACTCTCTTTGGGATGCAAAGCTTCTGGCTCATTTTTATGTTTTCTCACTTGGTAGTTGAAAACTACCTTTTTTGGATACAGTTGACATTTTTGCTATCCTTCTAAGCAACATAAATTAATGTCTGAAAAGCTAGAAGTTAATCCTAGCAGAAAATTTCTTTTCCATACATGGGTTTTTTGTTTTCCCTTGCACCTGATGATGCAACACAGTTCACATTTCAGAGGAATGCAGTTACTTTTCTCCGTTCTTGCCTAGAACAATGTCTTAAGCATCCTTGGATACTCAGTTGCATTTCTTCTGCAGATATTCAGAAATACTGATGTCTGGAGAGTCATAAGGCTGTTTCATGAGGATATTTTGGAGAGGATTTTTGTGCAGGCTTGATGAAGGTGTTGACTGGCTGAGATGAAATTCTGTACTATAATTATGGGTGATACAAATAGTAGCATCTGATGGCTTGGAGTGCTGTATAGATGCTACTTCTTGTAGTAAAGACACTTTCTACTGACACTTTCTGTGCCCCTAGTATAGATGTACATCCACAGGACATTTATTTTTCTTCTAGTAGTGAGAAATGCATTAAATGTGGTACTCCTTTAATGTCTACGCATTGTTGGAAAACAATTTATGAATTATTTAAAAAGGGAGTGTCTGTGTAATCTTTTTTAGTTAATGATGGGGGTTTTGAGGGTGGAAGTTTTAATGTCAAGTCCTAGTACTGTGTTGGCCTTGAGCAGAACTACACCCAGGAAGTTATTCAGTGGGTAGAAATACGAGAAATGCAAGCAAACCTCTGCTAAGGGTTATATGTAGGAGCTGACAATTTTGTCTCTACTGTGTGTGCAGTGGAAGTAGTAGCAGCTTTTCAATAGGCTGTCCTTGATGGTGAAGTCACTATTTCTGGAAAGCAAAAAGAAAATTGTACCTCTTAAAACTAAGCCCTGAAGAAAATGCTTCTCTTCTAGGCATTCTACAGCATCCAGATGGAACCGTCTTGAAGCAGTTGCAGCCACCACCACGTGGTCCAAGGGAGCAAGAGTTCTACAACAAGGTGAGGGTCCCACAGTGTGGAGGAGGCTGGCTTGCTCCAGGTAAAATGAGGGATGCGCTTCCTGTAGAAGTACCTCATTATCATTGCAGTTGGGAAAGTGCAACCCAAAATACCATGCCATGGAACTTTCTGCTCCTTGCATGTCAGTCCTCATGCCAGACCTACTTAATTCACAGGACTTAAGCTTTCTTATTTGTTCATAGGATGTCAGACTTTCACAGCATCTAAGAGAAATTATTGAGAAATGTTATCTCCTCTCTATGTTTAAAAGGTTGTATGTTTGATCCCAACTTTCTCACGTAGCTAAGTCTCTCAAAATTGCTTACATCTAAATTTAGCATGTTTTATGCTTCCTCCTAGTCTGGTTTGCTGCTAGAAGTATTGCTCTGTTTACTGTATTAAAACTCAGCTCCTTTAAAAAGTCAATAAAAATCAAAACTTTAAACTTGTTTTAACTTCAGTTGTTGTATTTTCCTATTGCTCATCTTTAGTTTGCTTTATCAGTAACTTTAAAAAGTGAAGACCAGGAAAGCTGTTGCTTTCCTTTGAACAGTTTCTAGAGCCTGCAGTGTCCTACCTGCTGGTGATAGTCTGTCATGTGGTTTTTGTATGTCAGATTGATATGCCATGCCTTTCCATGGCTTATTAGGTACAATGAACTATCAAAATCTTCACACTTGATGTAAGAGGAGTCTTGAGACCCTCTACTTGTTCTGGTATTTGGCTTGGATTTTGGTTGGTTGGTTTATTTTTCTCTAAAAGAGTATTTATTTAAGTTACCAAAAGACCTTGCAGATTTCATGAAAATGTCTCATGTAAACAAAGCAAGGTGCTTTAAGGGAACAGTGTGTTTGCATACTAGCATTATTTGATAATTCTCATGATCAGATAGAGCAGCAACTCTTGAGTTACTAGGAGCCAGTTAAATGTAAATATTTTTCTGAGTTTCTCTGTGACTCTCATTGAGATGAGGTTAAGAAATACACTGTCCAGCCTGAGTGGTAACTTGAGTAGAAGGAGAAAGCTTGAACAGACTCCTTTGAGCACCAGGCTACTTACTGTGCTGTGAAATCTTCGGGCAAAGACAGTAACATGCTGTCCCTGCCTAAAGCCAGTAGGTAAGAGGGGTAAGTTCAGGCATTGCTTGGACATGAACTCTTCACATCAGAGACTTTGTAATTTTGCCTGTTTAAGCTTAGACTCATGTGACAAACCGTGATCAAGACCCTGGGCAAAGTCTTTGAGAAGGGGATGTCTATGCTAGTGTGCTTGTTACTGTGCTGTGAAGAGGTCATATCTCAATGTTAGTAACTTGTGAAGTAAGCTTCTATTCTGTCTTCTAAGACCTTGCTGGGTTGCTTTCAACACTGAATTATTTTTTATTATGTCATCTTGGAAAGGGATTGGGCAATTCTTGAAAAATAACAGAGAAAGGGAGAGGGGTAGACGTGATTAGTTGTGTGTGGACTAGGTGTTTTAGTGGGAGAAGGGAAGGGGAGAGCACATACATGTGTGTTGTGTTGGTAAAAGTACAGGAGAAAGGTCTTGGGGATTTGTTGCTTTTCAATTATTAACTGCTATCATGTTTACTCTCAGGCAAGAACTGTGTCATGTGGGCTATAGACATCTAAGCACTATATATTGTTGTTATAGGATGATAATTGCTCTGGTTTGGGAGGTTCAGGTTCAGGTACAGTTTCACATGCAGCTTGAGCTGATCCAATAGCTCATTGTTGCCAAAAGGGAAATGCTTTTCTTCCCATTCCTGCCATTTACCTTGCTCCATGATTGTGCTTTTTTGGATGTTTATGAACTGATTTGACCCATGTAAAAGATGGCAAAACTTCCTTGTTTTGGTAGACTTCTGGCAGTTTAGGTGACTAAGCTGACAAGCAGTGGGAACAGCAGTAAGGCTGCCCTGCTTTGGTGACTGAGTTCAGCCCATCTTGTGGGCTGTAATCAAAGAGACATTATCACCTTGGAGAAGGCTGCTGAGCCTCCAGAGATTGAGGGAAGGATAATTTTACTGCTCCTTGAGACTGGGAGTTGTTTGAAATACAGCTATTTGCAGGAGATGGTGAGAAACCGTGCAGAAATGAAACAAGTGAAATAAGACTGATAAGTCCCAAGCTGTCACTTTGTCACTGCAAAACAGTAGGTCGATTGGTAAGATCAAAGCAGGTGGTTGTCCATTTATATATGTGGATTAATTGCACTTTTTTTTAAAATTTCTTCTCCTGTTTCTACATATATGCTTAGAACTGTTTTGCCTGTAGGTAGGTAAGTTATTACTCCCTTTGCATCCCACCTTATACTACCATGAATAAAAATTAGTGCCCCAGTACCTGGGTAAGAAACAAGGAGGGGTGTCTTTCCTCCTGGAACAGCACACCTCCTCATGTGAAGTAACTGAGAAGCTCTGTAGTTTATGGTAGCAGGAAGATCAGCATGTCTCAGTTTCAGCTGCATGAGTCAGCTGGAGAGCAGCTATCACAGATCTGAAGCAGAAATGTCTTCCAAGAACCAGGAAGTGGTATTTCAGTGTGCAGTCTAGTGCTTGTGAGCTGAAGGCTGCAAGGAATGTTTCGTGATAGATGATAATGAGGATTTAAGAGACCAGTTTGATTAGAACTCTGATGTATTTAATGTTATACCCAGTAGATATTATCTTCTGTTTGGACCAAGAAAGTCTTCTCTTCTGAAACTGCTGGATTTGCTTGCAGCTCGATGTGTGACCATAACAGAGGTAAAATTCTGTGTTAGTGAATCAGATGTTTTTTCACTTGTTATTGATGGCTTATTTTCTGTTCAGCCTGATGCTAAGTACTTACCAGTGGAGCCCAAGCAAAATGGGTTTCCATTTTGGAATGGAAACTTGAGCAAGACATGTACTGCAAAATACTAATAAGTGATCCAAAACTTGCTCAGAAGCAGGTGGCAGCTGAAATTTGGAAGAATTTCACAGGTCTCTGTCAAATCTGGAAAACTGCTGAGGTAATTCCACTCGGGCTGCTGTCAGGTTACCTTTCTATTTTCTTCATACTATGTTTGACTCCCTTTAGCAGTCAAAAAAAAACCAGATTTTTTTTGGTAAGAGATTATTTCACCAAATAAACCAGTCTTTTATCCACTGTAGCACTACGTCTCATTCTCTACTGCTAGGGAAGGGGATTGCCATGTGTTATGAGGGAGGGGAAAACACTATGACAAGATTATAATGAATACCTTCTATGATAAAACAGTAGAACAATGAGCTGTTTATACTGGTTTGTTAATAGCTTACTGTGCACTACTTAACTTCTTGTTGGAGTGTGACTTTCTAGCTGTAATGTCCACTTGCTAATTGAATTCTGTAAATCTGAATAATAATAATCTAATAAAAACAATAACATTTTAATTTTGTTTCTGCAAACTCCCTTTCTGTACCTGAGGGCAAACATTACATTGTCTGCATAATCATGGAGTGTTTTACTTGGTATTCTGGTACCCTTGTCTGTGTGAAAAAAATATGAGGTTTTTTTAACCTCTAATAGCTACAAAAGACTTCGTTTTCAATTGGTTTGAGCAACAAGAGAATTAAGGTAATGGAGATGTAAGGGTGGTGTTTATTTAATGGCTATCTACACTGCTGATCAGTTGATTCTGTGTAATGGCAATGCTCTGTGAGAAAGTGTAGGTGGAGGTACTCCAAAGGACTGCTTTTAAAGGGGTTTTGGGAGGGAGCAATATACAGCGATGTGGGAACAGGGAAATAGTGTTGCTTGAAAATGCAGTCTTTTGAATTAGAGAAACTAAATTGGTAAAAGGCAGTGTGAGCTTACGGTAGGCTGCCTGTGCAAGCATGCTAAGAAATCCACAGAAGTGGCCTGCTCCTCAATGTGTTTCGGCATTTGGCTTCAGCCTGATTTATATCAGGGCTCATTTATCCATGATGAAATGCTCTGATTTAGTTCAGCATTGTTGATAGAAGGAGGAAACCTATCAGCACTCCTACGGTGATCTGTTGCACCAGGTGAGTTGAAAAATGTTAGTATAGTGTAATTTGAAAAAGTAAGTGCAGCCACTGTATGAGGTAACCCACTGCTTAGCTGGGTGGGGATCTCCTGTCTCAGCTGTCCTCCAGAGCACTCTGTGCTAGCATAACTCTGTCTTTGAATTTCAGAGCTCTTCAGCCCTAAGGGCTAAGCACTAAGGGCTTTCCTTAGTTTGTCATGTCAAGGATGTAGCATTGCAGAAACTGTTTTCCTGTAGGAGAGGGTGGATGCTGGAATGTCAAGCCTTAAATAGGGCAGCTGCTTTTGTTGGTGCTAAAATAGAGATTGGGCTGCAAGGAGGGGATGCTGACAATTTCAGGTGAGACTCCATCTGCAGAGCTACCTCCAGCTCTGAAGTCCCTGGCACGGGAAGAACATGGACCTCTTTGAGTGAATCCAGAGGTGATGAGAGGGCTGGAGCACCTCTGCTATGAGGAAAGGCTGGGAGAATTGGGGTTCTCTGGCCTGGCAGAAAGGGCTCTGGAGAGAGCTTAGGGCCCCTTCCAGTTCCTAAAAGGGCTCCAAGAGAGCCTGGAGAGGGACTTTGGACAACGGCCTTGAGGGACAGGACAAGGGGCATGGCTTCCCACTGCCGGAGGGTAGGATTAGATGAGATATTGGGTGGAAATTCTTCCCCATGAGAGTTGTGAGGGCCTGGCACAGATTGTCCTGAGTAGCTGGGGCTGCTCCATCCTTGGAAGTATTCAAGGCCAGGTTGGACAAGGCTTGGAGCAACCTGGGATAGTGGAAGGTGTCCCTACCCATGATTCCATGAGGGGAGTGGAGCAAGATGTCTTTAAGGTCCCTTCCAACCCAAACCATTCTGTGATTCTATGAAAACTAAGGAAGAGAGAATTTATAGTTGTTGTTAGCTTTGTGACTGTGCACAAAGATAGGTTTCCTCCAAGCTGTGTGTTAAGCATGAAGAGATGGAGTGTTTCTTAATGTTCATTAGAACAAGAGAAGGTTGCTGAACTGGCTACTCTTTCACTTCTGATCTTGGCTTTCACTCAGTGTGATTGTAAACCTGTTGGTTACTGTGTGTAACTTTTCTGAGCATGGCCTACTGAAGTTTAAAATTTGCTTCTGGAGCAGCTAATAAACTGGGATTTTATGCTCAACAGATCAATAAATGTTCCTGTAGACTTTTATTTGAACTGCCCTTCAGTTTTCCTGTGGTGACTGTAAAACATGTGGGGGGTGTCCAATATACTTTCCCTCCTCCTGCTGCCTGCTGAAAACTGTCCTGAGAAAGCTCCTGCAGCATGGACAGCTTCTAGCGGATACAGTTTTCTTTTTTCTGTTTGCTGTACATCAGAATTGTCATAGCTGATTCTAGTGGTGTTGCCATGTCATGGCTTCAAATAACATAGCTGCAATGGTATAAGGTTTCCAAGGCTACAGTAATGCAAGTTGTACTCAGATGCTCAAATAGTTCTGTCCCAGGTGCAAGGGTGGTTTTGGGGAGTTGGATTGAAGGAGGTGGACAGGGTTCTCCCAGTCCCAGCTCAGCTTCGGTAACTTCCTACCTCTGGCCAGTGCTTGTAAACCAAGGGAGCTGATAACCCACACACAGCATCATGAAAAGATAATTCAGCTAATCATTTGGCTCTTCTGGTTAACAAATCTTTCATCCGTGCTCAGTTAGTGATGGCTCTGTTAACTGCTGTAGCAGTAGTCCAGGTTCAGGGTTTGAGTCCTGCTGACCTGGAATGCAAGGAAGTTGTTATCAGTGGAGATAGCAGAAAATATTTTTCACTCTTGTTATGTGTCCTAAAAACAAAGCCAGGATATAAGAGAGACAAATAGCTCTGACATGTGAAAGAGCTTTACAATGGTTAGGTGAGAGGCACTTGAAAGCTAGGAAGGAATGGTTTTGTGGTTGCCTTCACAATTGTTCTGACACTTCCTTGGATGCATTGAAGTGCAGCTTCCATAGGGCAATGACCTGTGTTTGTTTTGCTTTCCCTCAAGAACTTACTAGCTTATTTTAGAGCTTGATACAAGGCAGAATGGATATTGTTTGTGCAGCTTTTGCTGTCTCTTTTTTAGCAGTCAGTCTTTGAGTTTGTAACCAGAGGATAATGTGTTAGTGAAACCCAGTTACGTTAATATTTCTGAAGCCACAGTTCCTTGTGCTTCTGGGGTTACAGAGAGGAAATGTTCAGGATTTGTGCCCATTTGGACCATTAGCAGTAATCTCCTTACTCTTTTTATTTTTTATTTTTTTTTGTTCTCAGTAGCCTGCTGCAGATCCTGGGCTATGTCTTTTCATTCCTGCACGATGCTTGCTTTTTTTCTTACTAATTTTAATTAGTATTCCAGTAGCTTCAGGCAGTGCAGAAGACTTGTGGTGATTTCTCCCCCTTTCCATGGCACAAAATGAACCCAGCAGTCTGAAAGATGGGTTTTGACCTGAATTTGCACAGAATTGCAATAGCTGACTCATAAGGCTCAGCTCCCTTTAAGCCTATATTGCATAAATTATGATAAGGCAGGCTGTGTTCCATAAACTGTTCTCTGCTACTGACAGGAAAGGAAAGGGATTGGGGAGGCAAAGTGCATCTTGTTTCAGAATAAGTTATCCTATTTTGTAAGCTTAGTTAAGTACTTTTGTACTCTTGACTTAGATGATTATCCTTGGCTGAAAAAGGATTGGATGATGGCCATTGTGCTGCTGTTTTGTACTGAAATATCCTTATCCTGTGATCACGTCTCTGGCTAAGGTTTTGATTTTCAGTCTCATACGGACAAAAGTACAGAATGCCTGGTTTTCTTAACATCTTGAGATGCAATGCCTTGCCCTTGCCTTTCATTACTACTGTACTTGGAGCTGTAGCTCAAAAGGATCTTTGGCTGTGCCTCATTGTGATACATCTGGATCTGCTGCATTGACAGCAGAGATGCTGGTACTGAAGTGTACAAATTACCTGTTGGCAAACATAGGAAGCATGTTCTGATGCAGTTCATTCCTGCCCTCAGCATCATTCCTCTGCTGAAGAATTGTCTAGAAGGGATGCCGTTTTGGTGGGGAAATGAGCAAACCAGCATGTGAAGTTGCCTCTAAACCATGAGCCTGGGCATATGTAAAGAAGGACACATAGTAATTCTTAACAATGACAGAAAATGCCTTTTTGACAAACTTGTGAAATAGTGGCACAGCTGGTATTCAGATCTTTTTTCACATGAGGAGTCGTCTAAGAGATGAAGGATGAAGTGTAAGAATCTGCTGAGTTCCTACTACTGTTCTGTAAGTACCTTTTTTGTATTCACTGTTAAATGACTGGACAATAGGAGCTGGAAAATATGGCAGATTTTTGTGGTTCTTGCACTCTGCAGCAAAAACAAGCTTGGAAGAAACACACCACACAGTAGAAAATTAACCTAGAAGGGTCTGTTGAGTGTCTATTTCCCATGCTCTTTGAGGACAGTGTATCACAGAATAAACTACAGCCAACTACAGCCTGCTTTTACACATCTAAGAAACCCTTTAAAAAGGGAGACAGTAAAAGGCCATTATTGCAATTTAATGCAATTGTGGAGCTACTGGGCGGAGTTGGGAATGGACTGAGTAGTCTATAGTCCATGCAAATCAGCAGGAAAAAAATCCAATTCTCTTAGCAGCCTGCATTTGAGGAAGATTCCTTACCAAGAGTAGATCTAGTTGAAATTAAAGTGAAAATGCATTGGTGTAAAGTGCATACTATGTTAAATTGAGTTAAGACTCAGCAAAGTGCTCCTGCTCTGCTGGAGGGTCATGCAAGTTTTTTTTCAGCCTGGATCAAATACTGTTTAGATTTCAGTCATGAATGTTTCAGAATATGGATCAATTTATTAATATGTGTTGGTGTTATACAGGAAATCCTTTTTCATTGTAAGTTTTTTTAAAAGTAAGATATGATTGGTGAGCTGACAGAATGAGATTGAGGAAAGTGGAGGTTGCCTATTTGAAAGAAAAACAAAATAAATTCAGTCTCCAGAAATAATTCTAATTTCCAGATTAAGAATACCCAAACAGGCAGGCTTGTAATATGAGAATATTGTTGCTGATGCCATACTTGAGGGAAGGGATGCCATCTTGGGAAACCTTGACAAGCTCGAGAAGTAGGCCAATGGAAACCCCTTGGAGGTTTCAGCAAAGAGAAGTACAGGGTTCTGCCCCTGGGGCAAGATAATCCCAGACACTGATGGAGAAGGGATTGAGAGCAGCCCTGGGAGAAGAACTTGAGGATGATTGTTGTTGAAAAACTTGCTATGAGCTGGCAACGAGTGCTCCCAGCCCAGAAAGCCAGTGGAATTCTAGGCTGCATCCAAGAGACCGTGGCCAGCAGATTGAGGGAGGGGATTCTCCCCCTCTACTCTGCTCTCTCCTTACCTGGAGCAATGCACACAGTTCTGGCATCCCCAACATAAGAAGGCCATGGAACTGTTGGATCAGGTCCAGAGAAGGCTGTGAAGTTGCTGAAGGGACTGGAACACCTTCCCTGTGAAGACAGGTTGAGAGAGTTGGGGGTGTTCAGCCTGTAGAAGACAAGGTTGTGAGGAGACCTTACAGCATCTTTCAGTATCTGAGGAGGCCTCAAGGTAACTGGAGAGACACCCTGCATCAAGAACAAGTTGCCCAGGGAGGTTGTGGCTTTCCCTTTTTTTGTGTTCAAGGACAGGTTGGACAATGGCTTGAGCAACCTGATCTGGTGAAAGGTGTCCCTGCCTATGCCTGGGGGTTTGGGACTACATCATCTTTGAGTTCTTCCCAACTCCTAACATCCTTTGATTCTGCCCTTCTATAAATGGCAGTTAAAATGGAATGCCTTGACCTGGCACGTGGGCAGTGAGCCAGTTTAAGGTGCTCAGGAGGCTGTGGGACCAGCTGTATGCTGTCACTGTTGGTGGGGAGGGCATGGAAATGTGTATAGGCCTGCTGTCTCTGAGTGGCTGAACCTACCATCAGTCTGCCCCAGCATGTAGTTGCTGCAGTACATTCCTTCTGTGGGCTCCTACAGCATGGACAACTTCCAGTGGATAAGTTTTTTTTTCTCCCTGTTTGCTGTACATCAGAATTGTCATAGCTGGTTCTAGTGGTGTTGCCATGTCATGGCTCCAAATAACAGCTGCCTCTTCCAGTCCTAAGAAAAAAAAGCTAACATATGTCTGTCAGGACTTGGTTCCTGTTTCTGTCTCTTTGAAATGTAAAATTAAATTTTGCTTATTTAAGTGTAAGTGCTTCAGGATTCCTCCCAAGTCTTGTTCTCTCCCACTCCTCTTTGTAAATATTTAGTTAGGACCTAATTACTTTCTGGGAAAGACAAAAGAGTAAGGCTAAATGTTCTCAGAAAGTGGGCCAACCATACTAGTCACATTTCCCGTTTGTTGTATTGTTCTACCATTCCACTTTCAGTAATTTCAGTGATAATTTAAGCTGATTTGTTGGAGCTGCTTAAAAAAAATTATTCTTGGAGCAGAGAGTTTTTATTAAAACACTCTGGCTGCTGGCTTTGCCTAACTTGCTTTGGGTCTGTGAGCTTTGATGTGGTGGTGGTTTTTGGCCAGCTCTGTGTCTTCCCTCAAAATCCCAAGCAATATTCATGTTGCAGCACATAGTGCATTTCAGTAACAGAGCTGCCTTTTGGCACAGTAGTTGTGAAGACAGATGAGAAAACTGGTTGTACTGTACTTCTGCTAGGGAGTAGTAATTGACTTTCTGCCTTGAAATTCACTGGATCTCCCTGCCTCCTGGTAGCTTGAGTTTTGCAGTGGGCAACTTCAGGTCAGCGTCTCTCCAGCTCTGTTGAGCGTGTTGTCAAAGAGAAAGGAAAAATAAGAATGTGATAAATGTTTAGTGTGTTAAAATTGAAAATTCCTTACCGGATGACCAATAGTAGTATGTCTTAACCGTTTTTTAGTTTATGTTCTCTTTATTTTTGCCTCTAGTGGAGACTACCTAATGTGAATCCTGCTAGAGTTTGTTTACATGCATTTTGATACAACTGAACTGAATTCTGATTAAATTACAGAGTAGAGACTTTGATTTGCAATTTGCCATGTGTTTTTTGACCATTCATTTAATCTCATAACCTATTTTAAGAGGCTGCTTAACAGGTATTTATGAGGGCAGCAACCTCTGCATTGTCCTGAGTATCTTTAAGAATTGTCTTAGACTTCAGAGTGCTCTCAAGTTAATTGAAGACTCCAGCTCCTATGCAGTTGAAGCTGAACATACCTAACTGTGCTAGTGAGTTGTGAACAGGGGAGAGGCTGAAGGGCAAGAGAAAGCTCAATTCTAAGGAAAGAGATTGGTGTTGAAACATGATCTCTGATTTTGCAACAAAGAAGGCTCTTATATGTCCACTACCCTTTTCCATGCTCAGCGGGGTGACTTGCAGAAATTGTAGGGAAGTGTGAGTAGAGTAAGCAACTTAAACTTGTTTGTTGTTAATCTTTAGTTGCCCAGGAATCTTGTGGAATGAAAGTGCAGATGGGAGTTTCTGTCTTGTGAGCCCTTTTTTACTTCTGATAGGATATGGCCAAATGCCTGCTAACATTTTTGAAAATCCTTTACTGCCTTGCCTCTGCAGTAAGTTGTTATTGGAGAGAAAGAGGGACGGAGGATCTGTCTCTACCCAACTTATTTCTAACCATTTTGGAGTAACTTGCTGCAGATGGTGCCTGTGTGTAGTATTTGTTTAGTGTTATAGTATTTATTCAGTGTTGCTGCTGGTGGCTGTGCCTGACTGCAGCCTTTTGGGTGGTTCTCTTGGCTGTTGAAGACTTGAAGCTCTACTACATCCTCAAAATGGGTTAGTGTTTGCTTTGTCTCTTCTAAATATGTTTCCATGCCTGAGGCTTCAAATCTTGCTCGGGCCAAGCCTAAATTGACTATGTAAAATGCAAAAGTGGATGAAATAAGACCTGCCATTTTTTTGGCATTATTAGAGTTTGACTTGTTAATACACATGACCAAATGAGGGTCTCTCTGGGAGATTTTTGAGGCTTATTTTCACAGCCTTTATTTTATGGAAGGTAAGACGGCCAACCCCTTCCTATGTGTTTGGTTTTTTTCCTGACTCCTGAAAGACTTTTGACTTTGTCAAAAGTGTCTACCATCTTTACTTGAAAATCCATTTATGTGATCAGATTGTGGGAATAGATCCTCATTTGTTTTAAACACTCTTTCTGTATGTATGTATTTTCAGTGAAAATTATTGCAATCTCATAAATATGGCTGCATATTAGGTAGTAAATTAAGCAATTTGGTATAATAACATTTAGTAGAACAGCAGTCACAAATATTTAACTTCTGAAGTTATTGTGGCGTGAGATTTTGAGCAGAGCTGGCTCAATGCCAGTCATTTTTGAATAGGTTCTGTGGACACATAACTCAAACCATGATGGTACCAATTAAAAAAAAAATAAAAAGCCAGCGCTATCTGAATTGTAGAACCAAGCAGATATGAATTGCTAAAATCACAGCTGCTGTTTCATCCTCAATTTTTTTGACCCTTGCACTTGCCTGGTATAGCTGGCTGATGTGGAAGTCCAGAGGGGAATGCCATGTGTGCTCAGGTAATTAAAGTCTGTGGTATAATATGTACCCAATGGAAGAGGGAGTTAAGGTTGCCCTAGCATCTGTAAATCTTGCATTTGCTAATTTAAGTGCGTGACTTAGCTGTCATGCACTTAAATGGATGGTAACTTGGGGGGAAACTGGACTTAGACCTACAGTTATATGTCATCCTCAGTGGTCAGGCCAGATTGTCAAACCATGACACATGAGGAGAGATCAGTTGCCTGTGATGTGACACCGTGCCTTAAAAGATACACTCCCAGCAATTTCTTTATAAGTTATATCAACAGTAGTAGCAGAGGGTGTGGTGTTGGGTGTACCCTAGAGTTTTGCAATACACTGTGCATATTTGTGTGGTTTGAGCTTTCAAGATTCTGCCCCTTCCCTTAGGATCTTTTAAATGGGGCATATGCTATGAGTTAAAGGAGTGAGTCAAATTCAATACCTTAGCATACAGTCTGCATGTGTATCATGTTCTTGGTAACTGCCCGCTAAAAAGTAGTGAAGGTGTCATAACTTGGCTGGTGCAAGCCCTCCATTAGCTGTGGAGTAGTCCTTCTGTTAGAAGCATGCTGGTGATTTGAGTTTACTTAGTTTGAGATTTAGGAAAATTTGGGACAAACTCACATTAACTAATTTTAACACTGCTGCTGCATGAGGTGCTGTCTTGAGTTACTGGCATAACTGAGGATAGCCAAGGCTTGCCTCGGTGCTCCAAAATAGCATCTGCACTTCTGGTCTATTTTTTTTCCTCCACAGCTGTATTAATGTAACAACACTACAGGCATATATTTTGCATTACCTCCCTTTTGTAGTTGCTATTGCCAGGTATCCCCCCCATAGTTAAATGTGGCCTGGCACAATGAGCTGAGCCAAGTCTTCAGAGCTGTTAACACCTGACATTTTTTTGCCTTGCTGCCAACTTTGCAGTGGCTTTGGCTGCACTGCAGTGACAGCAGAACCCTGAGCATGCCTCGGTCGCTGTGCAGCATCAATGGGTATTGCTGTGTGACCATGATATGGCTGAGGGGAAGGACACCACTCTAATGGCAGCACAACTGGGAGATCTCTATGGGGAGTGGGATGAGATGGTTCCTAAATGCAGTAACAGTCATTGTAACCCGTACTAGTGTGGATATATATACAGAGTGTGTGGAAGTGGGTATAGGCAATCCCCTATGTCTGGAACTACATCATTGGTGGGATGGGGGGAATCTGGGTAAGGGAATGGTTTTGAAACCCTCTTAGCAATGCCGCAAACTGGTAAGAGTCATGCAATTCCATAACAGATAGTATCCAAAGCTTGATTTTAACTGCGAGGAGTTGTTCCTTCAGGAATATAAGCCTGCTGCTGTTTCCAAACTGTTACTATTTTTACTACAGAAGTCGAAAAAAGTGTTGAAAGTGTTAAAGCAAATGAAAAGAAATATACTTAAATTGCACATAGTCTGTGTGACGTAGCTACAGCATGAATTGTCTTGGGGAAGACAGGAAAATGCTATCTAATCTGCACTTCTGTACTTTGCCTGATATAAATTTAAAAGATTTGTGTATAGAATATGATGCAGTTACCTATATAGTCTTGAAGGCAAATGTGAGATCACCTTTTTCAATAGCTAGGCTTTGAAATTAACAGTTACAGTTCAGATTTTTATTCAAGTTAAGCCATAAATTGTGCTTGGCATCGTTGCCACTTTAAAATTTGAAAGAAAGGATGCTACTCATTTATGTTGGACTGTGGTAATTATCATCTTCATCCTCTATGTTTTTAAATGTAAGATAAGTATGTTAGACTTAGGAAAACAAAGTCTGTAAGAAACTATAATTACAGGACTATTGGAAGTTGTCATGGTTTAGCCCCAGCCGTCTACCAAATACCTTGAAGTTATTTGTTCACTCCCCCACCAGCAAAAACAAATGTTGAAAATTATGATCTCTCCAACCTTCCCTATTTTATTTCAGGTCTATGACTCCAACTGTTGCGACAGCATTCTTCTGGAGCTGCGGGAATATCTGCCAAAATACTTTGGTGTCTGGTCACCACCTACTACACCAAATGGTACTGTTCTAATTTTATCTCTTAATCCAAACCTCCTGGAAGCATTTGCTGGATACTACTTTTTGGCAGTTGTGAGCTCCTTAGGGGTTTTTTGGACTTGTTTTGGAAACCACTGACATTCCCTCTAATAATTGGTTTCAGTTTTCAGTCTTGTGGCTGGATTAGGTCTTTGGAGTCTTCCTCCCAGGAAAGATTGGGTGTGACTGTTTGTGCAGCAAAGGTTTCCTGAGTAGCTGGACCTGATGCACCTTGCCCCAGAGCTCCTGCTTAGGGTGGGGTCATGGTGGAAGAGTGGGCTGGTTGCACAGTTATGTCCAGCCAGGCAATCAAGGCAAGAAGCACTTGTGGGTGTGGAAGAAAGGAAAGATGTGTACTCTGGGACTGAGGAAACATTCAAACTAGAATCTGCTGCTGTTTCTCCAGAGGTTGGATCCCATCACTGTGCCTTACCGCCCAAAGCACTTATTTCAGCAGGTGCCGTGGTGGGGAGTTCGCTTGTCATCCTCTATTACTTGTTTGAATGAGGATCTAGTGTCTTAAAATTTGTGTTTGTATAACATTAAGAGTCAGGAAGAAAAGGCTGTTTTGGTAGAACAATTGGAAGATTATCCATTTTCTCTTGAAGAGACATTTTTGTATTAGACACTATTTTTTCTTCTGGGGACTTTCCTAATTCACACTGAGGAAATGGAGCTTTTGGAACACCCAGAAAAAAAGGGATGCCATGGAGTCTGTTTGAATACGTGGGCACCAAACTAGATGCTGTGCTCCTTTAAAATAACTCTGTAGTCTTCTGCTTATGCTGTCACTTGATGGACTTGTTTTCCAAAGAAGTAGTAAGACAGTATCCAAAGACATGGTGTAATATCTACAGGAAAAAATGAAAGGAAGATTTTGGTAGTACCAGCAGTTTCTTAGCTCAGATTTACCTTCATGCTTTCCTGTTTGGTGCTAACTCAAATAGCTCTACAAGAATTATCTTTTTCCTTCCCTCACAATTTAATGTGTCACAGAGTTCACTAAATGTTCCCTCTCAATTGCAAATAATTATTTTCTATTTGCAGTATGATCTTAAGATGTTAAAATATGTGATTTAACCAAGAGACAATAATTCAACACATTGCTCATTTGCTTTGGGGATTCAAAAGCTCTGTGCACCATGGGGCTGGATTTTGGAAGGTTGCCATCAGTCATTCAGACATAGGCAGTAGGAATAACTGTTTAAGGGAGGAGAAACTTTTGATTTTGTTTGTTTTGCTTCTTGAAAAGGCTGTGCACTATCATGAGTTTTCTTCATAGAAAGCTGTGGCAACTGTTCAATCAAAACACTGCACTGCCAACTCTGTTATCTGTGGTATTAATGAGCTTTGTGTAGTCTTGATAGAAATCCAAGTTACTGGAGATGACAGAGCTTAGCAGAGAGTATGTGTGTCTTGTTCTTAAATGTAGATTGAAGATATATTTGTAGGTTTGCTGCAATCTTGACATTAGAAGCCTGACCTTTCCCCTGGCAATCGCCGCTCTGCAGGCTCTGGAATCACATCTTCATATAACTCAGTAGCAGTGAATCCAGTAATTTCCTATTGTTGCTAAATTGGTGGTAGATGAATTCTATAAAAAACAAAACTTAGTCCACTCTAAACTTGATTTGTGACTATCCATGTGACAGGTAAGCAGAAACTGCAGTTTTGAAGGTGAAGAACATAATTTATTTCCTTAGAGAAATATTTAGGAAGAAGCATCAGCATTCTATACTGAAAAAATAGGTAAGTGGATGAAATTGCTAGCTGGAAGGGGTGAAATATGTGAAGTGTAAATGAGAATATAAGAAATGTGGCAGAAAAGATGGACTCTCCGTATCAATACAATTTGTAAAACAGCTCCTGTTCCACTGAAATCACATTGCTACTGCAAAGGAAATGGAGGTAGAGGTGGGATGCTGTTTTCCTAAGCTCATCTAAAATGGGTTGGATTTGAAATTTAGCTTCACTGGCATTGTGGTTATTTGGAGTTTATTCGAAAAGCAGTTGAAAAGTTGTTATAAAGATGTAGAAGCCATCTGCTGCTGAATTTTCTGAGTGTGATGCCTAGTTGTTGCCTTTTTTTTTTTTAAAGTAACTTCACTGCTGCTTGTTTCATACTGTTACCTAAAGTTGTTGCCTAACCTGAGAACAGGATAGATACATATAACCCAGCTTCAAACCTTTCTTTTTTCCTTTGTTATGGCGGTGGGCAATTGAGGCTCTTCCTTGCTTATTCCTATGTTTTGAGAGATGTCTCCTAAGTTACAGAAAAGAATCAGATGCCTCAAGTGATTTTTCTTTTCTGTCTTCAGTGAGGACTGAATGCACTGGTGTGTCTGTGCTGAAGTCTGGAGTGGTTCATGCCATGAATACTTCCTGAATTTAGGTGGTCTTTTGGTTTATCTCCTTTGAGACTGTAAAAAATACGTAAAGAATGTGACCTTCCTGTCATCCTGTAAATAGAAAAGGGCAGGGCAAGCCTCTGATGAATGATTAATTTAAATCCTTGAAATGTATGATCAAGACTATCTAGCAATGCAAGTTTTAATATAAAAATCTTTATGAATTACTCTCTCCCTGGGAGTTGTTAATTTTATCTAGTTTTAGATGGCAAATGCATTATTTCCTGAAGCACACTGGATTAGTAGGGCACTTCATAATAATTCTAAAAGTCTGAATTGCTTGAAAAATCTTCAAGTTTCTGTTTAACCAAGCAAGGAGAAGGGAGGAGAGCACCTGGGCTGAGGTGCAGACTCAATGATGCCCTTGAGAAGGACATTTATGGTCAGAGCTTCAGAGACTTGCAGTAACAGACTTGAAAATGGAGAGCAGTTGATACATATCTGAGGCTTAATTTTATTTGTCTTAGTCTCAGTGCTTGGAGATATCATAGGGGTAACTGCTGAAGTGAAGATTATTGTGTATGTACCAATATTGTGGGTTTAGGAGCTGTTTCATTAAACTATTAAATACAGTGCAAATAAGCATCAAACAGTGCCAAGAAAAATTGAGTGTAAACTATTGATCCATTTGTTTAAAGCAATAATGAGAAAAATGGTGTAGTATGATATGATGCTTTATCTGGGTGGCATTGCTCTCCCAACAAGGCCAGACAACGTTGTGAGAGCAGAGACATGTATTAATAACAGGCCTGATTCTGAGCTAGTGGTTAGCTGACAAGAAAGGTTTAATTCCAAGAAGTGTGAGAGAGGTGAGAAATTTTTGGGTAATTTACAGGCTTTGCCAAATAATTAGTGTTTCCCAGAGTTGGTATTATCTACAAAGGTAATTTAATGCTTAATTAAAAAAAAATATTTATTGTTACATTTTTAGGAGGTTAGTAACGTAGTCCAGTTTAAGATATCTGAAGTAGGGTGGGGAACAAGGAAGTGACAGATATTTAGGACTTTTAAGTATTTGGGAGGTGCTGAATGTTGGTGCTGTATGGTTAAAAACCAGGAATTAGGACCAGTGCAGTAGAGGATTGCAGATACCCATGGGTACCTATGGAAATAGATGTTATATACTACTTATTTTAGGTCTGATGAAAACATTGCATCTTAACAATTTGTATTACTTTATTTATAACAGTTTGATTCTGAAGTGCTCACAGCATACTCCAAAGCATTTTGGAATTGGTGGTGAAGGACTGCAGCCCTTTTCTGAGATTTTTTTGCGTTTACTGTCTTTCCTCGCTTCCCATGTAAACCTGTGGCTTTTTGCTTTTTGATGGCTATGTACTGAAAACCTTGAACTTTATTTAGTTATTTCTGCATTGTTATAGAGTGATGACACAAATCTGTTGATTGTAGTGATTTCTGAGTCAGAAGGATGACACTTTGACTTTTACAATTTTTGGCTTAATAAGAGATAGCTAACAGATTTTATGGGCTCTCCAGATATTTTTAGGTTTCTCAAAGTCCTGCAGAAGCTGTACTAATATCTGACTGAATTAGACCTCTGTATAACAACTTTGAAGAGTAAAAGTAGCACCTGCAGTTCAGTTGATCCAGAATACACTGCCTGGTAGGGAGAGTATTTGTCTTGCTTCTCCTTTAGGGATATTCAGTGAGCAAATATCAAGTATATTGGCTGCCTAGGGCACCTCAAAGTTAACTTTGAGTTATTTCAGCTTGGATGTATTCCTGCAGTTGTAGCTAGTGGATGAGCTAGCCTATAACAAAACTCTTTTTGCTGTAGCTAGATTGATCCTGTAGCCCAAAGGACATTGAAAGCTGGTGAAGTGAGTTAGTCGAATAGTAGTTTTGTTTTGTTTTGTTTTTGATTAGTGTATTGGTTTGACATGTTTTCCTGAAAATGACTACATTAACAAGGTGCCTGGTTCCATTCATACAGAAAGCAGGCATCTAAACAGGATTAAATCAAACCTGTTTAAGTTAATACATACATTTAAGTGTAAATGAAATGTTGCTTCTTAGCTTTGTCCTGACTTGGACTGGTTTGTTACGTGTCTGTAAAAGTTTCAAACAAGGCACTTCATTTCTCTTTTTAAACTTGAACTAGTTTTGCTTTCTCTCACAATCCCATTTTAGATCATGCTACAAGAAATGGGGTATAATACAGTGTTTTTTTGTATTTGGACTGCATTAAAGCCAAAGAAATAACATCTGTGGAATACACTGTACTGGAAAGAAAACCAGACTTGAAGTTTGTGCCTGGTGACTGGTGGATTTACAAAGTACATATGAAGAATGAGACTGGTGTTGAGGTTGTGTGTTGCCTTGGTTATGCCATGTCTTGGCAAGGACCAGAGTTGGATGCAGATGTCTCCCAAGCAGAGTTGTCTGGGAGCTGGGTGGGTGCTGAAGTCCATATCCTTGTTGTGTTCTGATAGTGAGTGTGGGAGTCATGCTGGTAATGATTATTTTCATCAGGTTTTAGATACTCCTTTAAATCTTAAGGTACTTCAAGTACTTTTGGAGTTTCTTAGGCCAGCCACCCTCCCAAAGGAGCTGTTAGAAATGGATGAAAGGCAGCCTAGGATTTCAAGAGCTTTTTCTCCAAAAAGTGTGCAGTGAGAAATGAGTGCAGATAGGAGTGGGATAAAAAGAAGTAAAATGATCTGCACTTCAGCCCCTGAAGGCTAGGACTGAACACTTCATTTTTAAAATGACACAGGAGACCATCTGACTTGCAAAATCAGCCACACAGCTGAAAAACCCTGCATTTATATGTGGTTAGTAATGTTCTTTATAATATGTTAATGACTTAATAAAAGCTATTCATGGATTTTATCTGGGCAATAATTTGAATGCTAAGTTAACACATGTTAATTGTTTGCAATTTTTTAAACAAGAAAGCATTTAGATTTTCATAGCAATAGAATTTGTGGGTGTCAGTGACCCTGATTTAGTCTGCATTCAGAGACAAATTTGATTCTTAAAGAATTCATGTGATATTAAGCCTTAAACTATTCACATTCCTTCTCAAGTGCTCAGCAGAACCTAGGTAATAATTTTGCTTTGACCCACTGTTAACAAAATTTTTGATTTTTTGACAGATACATACCTAAAACTGGAAGATGTGACCCGTAAGTTTAATAAGCCCTGCATAATGGATGTAAAAATAGGTCAGAAAAGTTATGATCCTTATGCTTCAGCAGAGAAGATACAGCAGCAGGTCAGCAAGTACCCACTGATGGAAGAGATTGGCTTTTTGGTTCTTGGAATGAGGGTAAGAACTTGGTTTGTCTTCACTTTCAGTTTATGCTCAGGCCTCTTGTCCCTCACCAGGTACTGCAGTTGGTTTTCTTAGCAAACAACAATCCTCTTGAGTTTTACGTAAATATTGTGTTACCTGAATATCTTGGTAGTTGTTCTGGTTTAGGGCAAATTTGGGGAAGGAGCCCCCAGAAAACAAACCCCCATGACTCCTCCCCCCACCACCGGTTTGGGAAGAATTTCCTCAGAGAAAAGTGGAAAAAATCTGTTTATTTAACAAACAAAAACACTCCCCAACACAAGAAAAAAAATGAACAGCCCCATATGACAAAAAAAAAACTCTTTCACCGCTCTGAGAGGATGACAAACTCAGGAAGTCTCTCCTGCAAGTGGTCGGCCAGTTATTGGTCTCTGGCGCTGGGGATGACTGCTGCAGATCACAAAATGCAGACTCCCGGTGTTCTTCGGTGTTTCCCAGGTCCCGGTCTGGAACAGGTTCAGGTGGTATTCAGGAAGGGGAAAGAAAGAAAGAAAAAAACAGTCCAGGGAAAGAAATTGGACTGCCTAGCTAAACTAGCTAATAAGCAAAAGCAAGCGAGCAAGCAAGCAAGCAAGCCTAGCCTCTCCTAAGCACAGACCATGTGGGAGGTGAGTTGGCTGATAACCAGACAAAACAAACCTTAACCTTCAGAGTCAGTCCTGAAAGCACAGAACATAATACCAGGCATAAACAGAACTCATGATGGGGGATACAAGCACCATAACATCAACCCAGGACATTAGTGCTTATATCAAGTGTTGTGTGAAATCTGTTCTAAAGCACTGCTCTGGTTCAAAACAATTATTTAACTTGACTGTGTCCATTAGGGCAAGCTATTTGCAACCTGGGCACTGTATATGTATTTAAAACTGAATATAGTTGCAATTAATTCTTCACCACCACAACAGATATTTAAAATTATTCAGAGGTTTTTGTGTGGTTTTCTTTCAGGCTTATATCAGAGATTTACATACTGAACCAGTCTTTCTAATATAATAATGAGCTGTATCCTCCTCATTTTTCATCTTGATACTCTGTTTTTAAATAAAAATAATTTTACATAATTTTTCTTACGTACTCTTAGGGAAGAGTAAGTAAGCTCTCAGAGATGATGCATATAGCCATGAACAGCTGTTTATGTTTTACATTTTAAAAAGCTTTCCATCAGAAGGAAACTTCTTTTGATATTTACATACTCAAGGAGCGGCTGTCAGGGAAAGGTTAATTGGGCATGCAGACATCCCTATTAATTCTTAATACTCTTAGAAATACTAAGAGTCAGTATGTGTGTATTGGCTACTTTAAAACCTCAGTGTATAGAAAAGCTGTAAGGAATGTTTGTGGCTCAGTAAGAAAAATGTGTTCCTGAGCTCCTGGTGGAATTCAAAAGTAGTTTTTTCTGCAATAATAGGTACAGGAATAGTTTTCTTTTTGATGTGAGATTTATGTTTTTCTTCTCACATACGAAGCCAGAGCTCCTCAAGCTCTGCATCAACATCCATAAATGGCTGGAGACTTTGATAAGCTTCCCCTTTGCTGCTGAGTAGCAACAGCAGCCAGATTGCACTGCATTATTGTTCAAGATAATTCTAACATCTCCGTAATGTTTTGTGTAGAACTTCCCAGCTCTTAACTCTGCCTTGAGATAAGCTGCTATATAAATTATAGTGGTCGGGAGTAGTAATTATGTAAGCCTATGAGCAAGAATGTGGGAGATAAGTCAAAAAAAAGCCTAACAGTTTGGATGGAAAAGTTAGAGATTATAGCTTTAGATTTGGCTGATGTTATTATGTAATCTTTCTTATCTCATTTCTAAAACAATGCTTCATGTCCTTTGTTTCATGACATTGCAAAAGAAATAATTGATTGCTTCTGTGGTATGCTTGTGACTATTGTTTCTAACATTGTCACTTATTTGTGTCTTTATCCAGTTGCAGAATTTTTTTTAATCCCCTAATTCAGACTGCATGTATAATGATGATTCTCCCAAGTAGTTCAGTTTTCCATCCAGTGTTTAACTAAATGAGATTTGGATTTTTGCCTTTGCTACCCAATTGCATGTGGAAGTTGTTTTCTGAGGAGAATTGAAAAGGTTCCTCCTACACTCACATGGTACTTAGCAAAGTCCGAATTCACAAGTCATGTTCTCTGCCTCTTGATTATGGCTTGTCTGCTTGCTTTATTTTTGCAACATTCTGGCAACATTCATGGGTATGTGTTGCCCAGAACAACTCACATGCTGGACGAAGCTTGTTCCTGTTTACTGGACAAAACACGATGTAACAAGGAAGTACAGGGGTTTGGTTTTAATCTCTCCACTGAGTGTTTTTTTTTACCAGAGAGGTGGGCTTGTGTGGTAAATTTTTTCAAGACCAAGAAGGAAAGGGCCAGGAAAAACAGAGAATGTAGCTATGGCTTTTCTAAAGCACCCATAGTATGAGTTGTCATGAAGAGATACCAGCAAAAAGGTGCTATAAGTAGGGGTTTTACCCCAAAATCTATTTACAGTGTATTTTTACCCAAAAGGCTATTGAAACAGATTTTTCTTATGCATTGCTAAACAAGCTGTTGTCTGTTCATATATAAAATATGGATGGTGTGTCCTTAAAAACAGGAGTCTCCGGTCTAGCCCGGAATCAGTTTATGTACACAATTCTGGCATTTGACCTGTGTTTAGCTTAACACACTGAATAGACAGAATAAATGTTTGGAAACACATGTAGAAAGCACAGTTATTTTAATAACATTGTTTAAAAACACAATTCTGTAGTTAGTGGAGAAGTTCCTTTCTCTAACAGATGACGCTGGAAGTGTCCAAGGCCAGGTTGGACAGGACATGCAGCAGCCTACTTTAGTGAAACATGTCCCTGCCCATGGCAGGGGATTGGAACTGGGTCCCTTTGGAACCAGATAATTCTGGGATTCTGTCAGAGTGGATGTGATTT
Organism: Oenanthe melanoleuca; assembly: GCF_029582105.1. Taxonomy (NCBI): domain Eukaryota; kingdom Metazoa; phylum Chordata; class Aves; order Passeriformes; family Muscicapidae; genus Oenanthe; species Oenanthe melanoleuca. The sequence goes on from NC_079340.1 coordinate 139,573, forward strand.
GTTATGAAAGTAGTTAGACTTAATATAGAGATTGAAAGTCTCGGGTACTATTGCAATAACAAAAATACAAATTGTAATGTGATTTCAGTAGTAGACATACAAACAGGTAAGTAATCTTTTCACAGCATGTGCAGTGTTAAATACAGGGCATTCTGCATGCTGTTGAGTACAAGCGCAATGTGTGGGCTGTGCTCTCATTTCAGATTCACAGTCCTTTTGGAATCCACAGTTCCCAGATTCTGCAGATTTTCTTTTGTTTCCAGGACATTGATTGCAATCTCACTTACTCCAAAATATTTCTGAAACGCTTTTTTAAAGCACAAACTGGTGATTGTGTAATTTTACCTGTATAATCCGTAATTGACTTCTATTGTTTGTGCCTGTGAACATGCAGGCAGTAATGTATAATAATCAAAGCTGGTTTTACAAGAGCATTTTCTAATCTATAGCACATGATTCTGCAGGGTATTTCCAAATTGACTGTAGCTGACTCTATGAGATTTTTATTAACTCTTTTTAGTATTGTGGTAATTTTCAATTACGAAAATTAGATTTAGGAGGGAAGATTTTACAAGATTTAGGAGGGAAGTCATAAAAGTGTTAAATCTTGCATCCAGTGTTCAGATTCTTCTACACTAAAAAATTGCCAGAACTGGGTTTTTTTACATTTATAAGTCTAATTCAAGTTTTGATGTTTAAGAAAACAAGAAGACAAAGCAAAGCAAAACCCTAAAGAAAACGAACCAAACATCCATGAAATGATAAATAAATAAAGAAATAAACAAAACCCTAACCCAAGGAAACCAACTGAAAGCCCTGAACAAAAACAAAATCTTCCAAGCTGGAGCAGGTGGTCTTTCATTACATAAAAGAAATTTTTCTAAAGAGATGCTTTGTGGAAGTTCTTTGAGACTAAAATTACTGTATTAAGCTATTTTTAAGATGATTCATTATTTAATTGCAGCATTGTCTTTTATTTAGGAGATTAATAGCCTGCTTTTTCATTGAATAAATGTCAATATAATTTCATTCTACAACTTTTTTATGTACGGACTTTACTGAAACTGTATGTTGACTGTCAAAGCACTTAGTCATATGAAGCACTTAAAGTAGAACAGAGGAAAAAAGAGGCAAGATGAGCAGTCTAAAAAGAAACTCCTGTGTAATGTCTAAACACTTGCTCACCCCTACCTTTATGTGACTTTTAGGTGTATTTACTGAAAAAAAATCTGAGAGGTGAGACGCTTGGCCCTTGGCCCTGTGAAGTCTGGGTATCTTGAATCTCCATGTCCTTGTGTAGGACAGCAGATCCCAAACTTCCTGTGCGTGGGGCATGCAAGGGACCAGGGGTGGGCATTGGGAGCTGCACAGGAAGCTGCTCCCCAGGCGCCATTGAAATGTCAGTGCCACACAGGTCTGTATTGTGCATGTTACCAAGTCAATCCTCGCTCTCCAGGTGCTCTGTAGTGTTCTACAGGCCTGCTCAAAATAGGTTAAGATTGTTTTTCCCAGTTTCAGTGATTAGCAGATATTTTTTGCAGATGTGAAAGAGCTCTGCAACTCACTGAATAGGGATTTTAATTTGAGCCAGCAGTATCTCCCCCAAATAGTTCTTAACATGTATTTAAATTGTACTTTGTGGAAGTCAGGGAGTTGCCACAGTAAGTATTTGAACACAGTATGTACATTTTTCTGCCTTATCATGGACGCTGGTACTGAATTCCATAATTAACTTTACATAACGTTTGATACTTGTTTGCCTTCAGTTTAATGTCCTAAAGCTGAAGAGGCAGGGTTTCCAAACTCTGTATCTTTGCTGAGACCTTCCAGAGGTTGTGATTTTTTAAAGACTATGCTGCACCAACTTCTTATTTTAAGGTTTCCATCAGTCCAGAAACATCAGATGAAGGAACTGTAATTGAAAAAATGTACAAAAAGCTGTTTTGGTGTGTGATTAGCACTGACTGAACACCTCACAGGGAGACAAAAGCCAAGTGCAGGTTTATAATATCTGAAGATAATTTCCCTCAACAGTTAATGGTCTGGATTTTTTGATGTGCTGCCCGTACAGAGTCACTACTACAGCTAATTGTAAACTACACCTGTTAGCTTGCTGGATTCCAGAGTCCTTTGTGCAGGAAGCTGAGTGGGTGTCACTTAGGACAGATTTGAACACATACAAGAGATCCCAGGCAATTCATTGAACCCTAAATGCAGATATATCATTGGCCGCATCATTGCAGATATGTCAGGGTTGTTTTAAGACCCCAACGAATCACATGTATACATCCAGGAGATTGAAACCCTCTATATATATGAAGGGTCTGGGAACAATAAAAGAACTTTTGTCATATGGATCTCTGAGAATACTGTCGTCTCTGTCTACAGCCACGACCTACTAATGTAATAAGTGGGAGCTATGTGTAGGCACGAGGAGAAGCCTTTGCACAGAGCCAGAACAGCTGTGAGCTTGCATAGTAAGAATATATAAAAATGGTTGATGAAGCAGGAGGTTTTTTGAAGGCAGTGTTTTGTGGCTCATAGAGTTTTCTTTGTTTTCCAATCTGCAGGAAACCTGCTGGGGGATACAGAACAAACACATAACAAGCTGTGGCAGGTGGACAAGAAATGAGGTTTTCCTGTCTAATAATTTCTTGGCTGCTGTTAAGGTTACAGATCTGACTTGTCATTGTTCTGACAGAAATGGGCTAGTACAGACAGCTGCAACAGCAGGGATACAGAAAAAGTTTGTTTCAAAGGCAAAATGTCATTTTGGGAAGAATTAAAAGCAGATGATTGGTGGTGACCTGTGAACAAAAGCATGGTAGAGAAAGAAGTTTGTCGAATAGGAAGTTGGTTTTAGCCTTCTGCTCCTCCAGCAGAGCCGCCCCTGCATTTGCGTGGGTGAGGGTGGAGCAAGGGCTGATGCGAGATTGTTTCTGTTTGAGCTTGGCTTTCAGCTCCCTTGCTTTCAGAATGGGGTGTAACATATTTGTATTTGAGTGAGGTTTTCCAGGAATCAACCAGTCTCTTCCTGCAGTTGTGCTGAGTCTTAAGGTGGTGGTAAGAGATGGTTTTTGTGATAATGCATGTTTGTTGTCCTTTAATGCCACTGGCTGCAGCCAAGCCTCTTGGTGACAGAGGGCCTTCTGACTGCACAAGGCTGTTAAACACATACATTACACTCATGCTGTGGGTCTGGGACTTGGTGCTTTGTCACTGACTGTGACTGTTTTGTATAGTTAAAAATGTACTGTTAATGCAGCATGCACATCTACCTTTGTTTATAAACTGTATAGAAAGACATTGGGGAATGGTTTTGTTCAAATTATGAGAAGAGGTGGAGTGACTTCTTGGGAAACCCAGTTCAGAAGCACAGGGTCTGATGTGCTGCTTTTGGGTTTTTTTGGAAAACAAAATGAGTTTGCAGATCTTAATCAGCATGTTTGAGCTAGTGCCCATGTCACAAAAAAACTGTAGCTCTTACGGGAAGAGATAAGGTTCTGGTAAACAAAATTATTTGGTCAGGTACTGCTGCAGTTCTAATGTCTGCAGAAAGCTGCCCCTTGTCCAACTACTGGAGAGTGCGTAATATCTTTAAAACCAAGTCACAGCTAGTTAAAACTTAGATGTAGTCATCAGATTCTTGATTATCTTTCAAAGTAATATTATTCTTTATTTAACTGCCTTTGACTTGTAGCTCTTTAGAAAGTTTTGAAACTTCTAGTATGTTTTTGAAAGTTACTTTGCTACCTGAAGTGTTTACATAAGTAATCTGTGGGTTTCTGTGTTGTATGCTATACATCTTTCATGTGCTTTGGGGAAAAAAAAAGTAAAAACTAAGTGGAGAAAAATTACTGTTCTTGTGAAACCAAAATCACAGTTGTCAGATGCAGTTTTAGAATAACTTATCTCTGCTATGGTCTTCTTCATTTCATAGACATAGAGGCCTCAGTTTCTCCAAGTATCATAGCAGTGTGAAGTGTCTCTGCTACTGAGTGAGTTAAAATATTTAGACTCACAGCTCTGTATTTTTTTACACATTTACGCCTTTTTACACCTTTTATTTTTTGCACCTTCAGTTCATGACTTAAAGTCAATTTCTACACACTGTGATTTAAGTTTCTCGAGGAATGAGTTAATTACTTCTATCTTTTTGTCAAAATAAAAGCTATTTGAGACTGTTCTTCCCAGCTGCTTTGAAAAACAGGAGGTGTGGATCTATGTAATCATACTGGATTTATTGTTGTTAGGAGGGGGGAGAGACATTTTGGGGTGATGGGGTGTAATGAAAACAGGGAGTTCTATTTTCTTTATTTAATGCTCCTGTACCACTCCTTTTTATTGCTGCTGTTTCACTATTGTGGAATTTATTGGTTGGCTTCAGCAAGAATAAGGCCCCAGAGGAGGGATGAAGATCAGGCACCTCAGTAGTGTGCCCTGACTCTTTCAGTGGGATCCTCTCTGTTTGCAGCGGTGAAGGGAGAGCAGGGCAGTGGATGAGGTGTATGCCGTGGGGATGAATGGTCTGAAAAAGCGCTAAGCACCAAGTTCCTGCCAGAGACAACTGCCTGCCTGGTAACACCATTGTTTCTGCAAATAAAAATCGTCTATACTCTCATAAATTACACTTGGGCCATGCTGCCTCTCACATTTCTGCTATGGAAATATTTTAGTGTGAGAGAAAATATGTCTATATGTGAAGCAGTTTTGAATTAAGTTCTTAAGCTTGTACAATTCCTGATATGGAAAAAACTGTACTCATGTGAATCCTTTCAAGCTGAAGTACTGCTGTTGATGCTGGAACCAGCTTTTGCTTGGCTGCTGCCATTTATTTAGTGCAGCCTCATTTGTGCTGACAGTCACAGTGGAGCTGGGCCTTGGTGGTGACATACAGTAATTCTTACTGTTTTGCTCTTATGTTTAATAGTTTTATAGTTTTAAGAACTCAAAATAATTGCATTAAAATTTTTGTTTTGTCGTCTTACTGATTTAACTGCCACAGTAACAGATAGGAATCTGATAGTTTCAGGTCTCAGTTGTGATTTGCAAGGCCTTGTAAAAGAGTCCGCTGTAATGAGTACATTGCTTTTTGCCACCTCCAGGATACCTCTAGCAGAGGAAAGCTGTAGCTTGGAGCCCAAGGGCTGAAGGAGAGTTCTGGAGAGCACTACAGAGCACTGCTGAGCACTACAAGAAACTTTATAACTGTGAGGGCTAAATGTTTTGTGGCCTGTCTGTGAGGTGTCTCTTGCTCTGCAGAAATACTGGTGTTCAAAATACATAGGGAGCTCCCTTCATGCCTCTTTCAGGTGTACCACATGTCTTCAGACAGCTATGAGACGCAAAACCAGCACTACGGAAGGAGCTTGACCAAGGAAACAGTGAAGGATGGTAAGTAAGGGAATTGGGGTGTCAAGAACTGGGTGTGCTTGGATTTTTCATTTAAATACTTATTTATAGAATCATATGGAAAAAGTAGTCTGGGCATTCCTGTTTTAAAAGTCAGTTTTTGTCCTCATGTCAGATGGGTCTTTGGCTGTTCCCTGTACTATTTGAGCTGCCTGTCCATCTGAAATTAAGTGTGAGGTTGGCTGTAACAGCAGTGCAGACTATAGAAATTTCCTCCTTATGTCTCTTTTACTACTATAAGGTGGAGAGAATTCTAGAATTCAACTTCTTTGCAGCTTTGAAACTATAATGAAATAGAAATCTAAAAGTATGACATGTTTTTGTTATAAATGTATTTTTTTTCTCTATTTGTCTTCTGTGAATATCTATTTTCTATTAGAAAACTAGTACAAAAGCATCTTCCAATTCAAAGGACTTTATCAGTTGAAGTCAATCCACGTGTTGCTCTACATTAACAATTAATAAAAATGCTGCCGTCGTGGGGCTGTTTGGTGATAATTATTGCAAACTAGTTATAAGTTGATACCGGCTCATCTATCCCCCAGCAAGGGACAGAAGGTACATACATACACACTCATAATAACGAGCTGCTTGAGCCTCTTTGTGCGATTCTTTGTGAGAATTTAATGGATCGCTGCCCGAAACTGTCCGGACACTTGTTCAGCTGACCTGGGAGCAGGAACCATGTTCATTTACTCTTTGTTTTACATACAGCCCAAGCTGTAGTATTACACAGCAGGTGACATGACTGAAGGTTTCAGAGTTCTTAGGTACACTTTGGGTTTAGTTATAATTGCCTGAACAGAAACTACCTGAATGGTGTCTATTCCTTCAAATAAGAACTATTTTCATCGCAAAAGAAAAAGAAAATTGTTTGTTTTCTGTTCAGATTTGAAAATAATCCCAGTATGTGTGTATTTCTTGCAGGCATCTCAAAGTTTTTCCACAGTGGGTACTGCGTGAGAAAAGATGTGGTAGCTGCCAGCATTCAGAAGGTTGAAAAGATTCTGGAGTGGTTTGAGGGCCAGACGCAACTCAACTTCTATGCAAGCTCGTTGCTGTTTGTCTATGAAGGTTCATATCAAGTGACAACTGTGCGGTTAAGTGATGCCACCTTGGCAGAGAAGAGAAGAGTACCCAAAGGCCTTTTATCAGGTGGAAATGTATTGGAGTATAATAATAATATTCATGTAATAAATTCTACAGAGAATGGAAAAATTGAAGCCTCTGTAAGTAAAGGCTTGTCTAAATTTTATGCACTTCATAAAAAGGCGTGCTCGAAGAGGCACCACAGTCAGCTCTCACTAAAAGTTGAAAACTCAGAGCAAGACAATGTGTGGAAAACCAGCACATGCATTACACAGGAGCACCTGAATGGAAATGTTCTACCCCAACTGGAAAAAGTTTTCTGTCACGTGCCAGCAGAGACCAAGGAAAGTGCAAATGTCGAAGTCCGAATGATTGATTTTGCTCATGTGTTTCCTAGCAACACAAGGGATGAGGGCTATATTTATGGTCTGAAGAATCTAATCACAGTACTACAAAATATTTTGGATAACTAAATTCTTTGCTATGTTTTTTATTGGGGGCCAATGATAAAGAGCAACAACATGCACTTGTAATGCTGCATAACTGGGTTTGTATTGTTCTATATTTTATTTGTCTTTGTACATTTGGTAGAAGGGTTTAACTTTTTATAATTTCACTCAGGAAAAATATTAATAGTTAATTAGGGAGTATGAAAGGATGAAGATACTTGAGATAAAGTAGGGTAGGTAAATTAATAGAATGAAATGTATGTTGTTGGCTTAAGTCCAAGGACTACCAGAAGCAAGGGTTATGTTAGTTCCTTTAATGACTTTAGCATAGACGACATTTTTGCCCATGTAGCCTTGACACTGAGCCACACCTCCATGAAGAGGTGTTTAGAAAATAGACTGAAAATTGTAAGGTGGAGGATTGATATCCTCAGTACTGCCCTTGTGTTTACTGTATTTGAATAACTGGAGAAACTCTGCTTGGAGAGAAATCCTGTTCTGTGTCAGCAGTCTGACCTGAATCCAGTGTATCCCTAAGTGCTTTTCCATGTCAGGGGACAATATTGTTATTCTTTCAGCCCTTCCCTCTTCGTGGATGTTCTGTAGCCGATGTTTACCACAGATGAGCTACCATGCGATTTGTGTTGAGGTGCTAAGAAAATGCTGGAGTACCATACCATAACAGGCTTAAACTGCACAATTTCTAGAGAAACTGTTTGTTCCTAAGAATAAGTGAAAGAAGGCAAACACAAGATGTTCCAGGAACTAATTTGGTTTAGGAGATTATGTCAGTCTGTTAATGGAGTGCCTGATGCTGTGATTAAGGAAAATGTCTCACTGTTGTTCTCATGGCTTTTCTCCAATGACATTGTTTTAAAAAGCAATCTAGTAGAATGGGGAAACAAGTGTTTTGGGCATGTGTACAGAGCTCTGCTGGCTGTAAGCCACTTGCATTTTTGCAGAGAGCATTTATGCTTCAGCTGCTGGGGAGCACTGACTGGAACCACAAGCAAAAGAGGCGGAGGAGCCTCCTGTGAGATTGGTCAGCCTTGGAGCCACTACCTGTGCCACTGCTTGTTCCAGTGGAGCTGTGGCTATCCCGTCCAGGGCTAAAGACACTGCATGTTTCTTTAATAATACACAGGCAATCTGTGTAGTTTGAAAGCTGTCCCATTTCTTTCCTTGTCACGAGAAAATTTCATCTTTTGTATGGAATACTTGAGATCAGGATGATGTATCCAAAGCAGTTTTGATGTGTCTCTTCTGTATGCTGTGTAGGTGGCTGTGCTGCCATGCATATTACAGTGAGCTATATGAAAAGTGGGCATGGAGAAATCTTGCCATCCCTAGAGCAAGATTTTAATGTTTAAAGCATTTCCAGGACAAAAATGTTTTAGAATGGAAACATACATCTTTTTCATGTGGACTTAGTGACCCTGTGGCCTTGCTGCTCACTCTCTATGATATTGTGCACTATGCACTCAGCTGTGTACACATCTTGGCAAGTTCTTCATTGGACATCTGTTTTCTACATGACAGAGATTCATACTTTTTCAAGCAAATTTGCTGTTTTAAATAAAGCTTAATTTTTTAGCTCTGTTTGAGAACTTGGGTTAATTGGGAGACACAGGGTATTACTGTGTGTAGAATTACATGGTTTAAACTTTAGAGCTTGTATAGGCCAATACATTCAAGACTGAAACCAACCTTTTAGTAACATGATGTTTTAGAAGTATGGAAAAAGGGGCTTGCAGGAAGGGTGAGACCAGTGTGTTGAAAATTTTATGTGAAATACAGTGAAGTCTGAGGGGGAAAGTACCAGGAAGAGGGGGGCTTTTTTTCCTACCTAGTATTTCTCTTGCACCTTATAGTTAATATATTCCCAACTCTCTGTGAATTAATTTAAGCCATATTCTAGAAAGAGTTCATGGTTTTGTTTGCTTTGTCACTGGTTTCTCTTTGTTGTTCTATCCCGTAAATAATCAACACTAGAGTAGTCCAGACTGGTAGTGGCCTTGTATGATAAACTTACAAGGTTTTATAGGAAAATATGGGCAAAAACATTTAAACGTCTTCATTTTTGTCCTCTGTAATTCATCTCTTCCGGATTTTAATCCATTTTGTACCAGAGAAATGAGGCATTTTCCTCAAGTCAGTTATTGGAAAATTATTAGTATGCACTTAGTACCATGCACTCTTCTGTCTCTGCTTTAAGATACATGTCCTTGGTGTTTGAATCCTCTTTAAGTATTGATTATTTTGTTGGCTATGGCAGCATTTGTAACATGCCTGGAATATTGTCAGCCTGTCAGAATATTTTAAATAAAAAAAAAATCTATCATTGTTTTTGTACCAGTAGTTATTATCAATGTATTTCTGGTAATTTCAAATGTAGCTTGAGTAATAGCAGGATTTTTCATTGGAAATTGTGTAAATAAAGCTTGCTGTGGCGATGTTTGGACATAGTACCAGCTGAGTTTGAGCCTGCAGAGGCCTTATATTTGCACTGTTCTTGCAGATTTTAGACTCAGTGTGTCTAGTGTCTTGTGTCTGAGCCAATGTTTTCAGTTACAGTTGGAAATGTATTCACAGAAATAATTAAATGGAATACATAATTAATCAGAAGATGAAGAGGGAGACAGTGGGTCACTGAGCTCATGTATTCTCAATGATTGATCTCCCTCCCTCTCAGCAATGCCCCTTTTGTTCTCTGGACAAAGTATACAGGACAGGCAATCATTACATGGAAATCTCTACAGGAATGTTTACAAGGCTTGTAGGTGTTTATGTCCCATAAAACAGTGGGTCGCTGCCCTAGGCTGCTGTGGTGTAGCTGGGCACTAGGCTTGCTGAGGAAAATGATGATTTTAAGCAATAAGAGTTGGGTTTAGCAGAGCCGACTATTAAAAAGGAAGAACTCATACAGCATTGTCACTCATGGACTCTGTGAGTATAGGCTTCTGAAGCCTTTCTGCCTAGGTGATATGAGAACTGTGCTTAGGCTTACCTAAGGAGAACCTGAGTTGTATAAAGTTTTATGAAAAACATTTACAAATGTATTTTTGAATATGGGTGAAATTTGTTGCGTAAATTGCATTGGAAGTTACTATACTACTATGAAATACTTAAAATAATTTAATTAATTTGTTTTATGAACTGGAGACTATGCGTAGTTGTGATTCTGATGAAACTGTTTTGTTTTTTTCTACTGTAATGCATAACCAGAGTGTTCTTTTCCATAATCTCACGATTTCATGGAGAACTTTTTAAAAGTACTGAGTACTTTTAGGAAATAATTATTTTCCATTAATTTAACAGAGTGTGTATTTTCTTAAAATATCTCAGTGCATATAATATTGGAAGTAATGTTAACATGCTACAAATCTAGAACCCCAGTAAAACTTTCTCACCTGAAGAGAGCTCCTGATCTGAGTCTGGATTGTGCAGTTTAAAATGGGCCTTGTCAGGTGTAACAGCAGCAGTAGTGGAGTGGCATCACCTACACTGGCCATGTCAGGTGTGCAGGCATGTTTACATTATGAACCCTAAAATCATTGGAGTGACTTGCTCACTTCATGATTTGAAGCACAATCAAATGTACGAAGACACTGGAAAAGTGGAGACTGACATCCACACTTGCTGTTTAAAGTTAGGATTGGTTGTTTATCTTCTTAATTTCTTTAGGGGTTTTTTCTCCCACATGCAGTTTCCTCCCGAGTGCCCTTGCCACAGGTGCCATCACGATGGAAATTTGTATTTCCTAAAAAGCTTATGCACCATAACTCCTCTTGAAGTGCTGCTATTGAAAAACACTGTAAGATGCCTCAAATACTGTGGGAGTGCAGTCTCTCCTGAAAGAGCAGGAGTGGCTGCTGGTGGACAGCATGATTTGATGGTAGACTGGATCATAGGTTTTGTGTGAGTTCTTCACTCGTGAGTTGAGGAGGACGTTCTGGGGGCAAGGTGAATGACAGCTGAACTCTGTGGAGTTTTCCTTCCCTTACTGCAGTTCAGGTGGAGGTTTGGGTTTAAGGAGTACAGCAGAGAGCAGTGAGAGTTTCTGAGATGCCCTGAGCAGGACACTGGGTTCATTCTGTGGCACAAAGAATGGATCCAAAGGCTGCAGACCTTCAGGTGTCCCACAGAGAGAACATGTTTTACTTATTCATTCAGTTAAAAAAGGATGTTATCTGGGAAGTGCATTCATCACCACAGTCATGGGCCAAATCGTGTGTTTTTCATGTTCGTTGCAATCTGTATATAGAAACTGTAGTAGAAAATTGTCATTGAAAGGGCAAGTGTGTTTGAAAGGGGAAAATAAGCAAACTAAGGGTTGTACCACAGAAAACATGTTTCAATAAATATCTTTTACTCTGGTCTTGTTTAATGGAGATGGGCCTTGTGGATTTGGAGTTTAATTTGTTGCATGACATTGAGTAGCAAAGAACAAAGGTACTTCAAAATACCTTATTTGAATGATGTACATTGTTTCAAGTAGCTATTTTATTTAATAGATCACTTTTTTAAAAAGAAAGTACCTTCCAAATACAATTTGTGTTGCACCTGACTAAATGAAACTACAGTGCACAAAGGCATTTCAATCCTCTAGGAACTGTACTGGAACATAGATGAAACCATGTGAAATTGCACCTGATGCTGTGTTGTTAATCATTTTTTGAGATTTAAAGTTCTATATTCATTATGGTTGATGAATGAATGTGTCTAGTCTAGTCTCAGTTTCTTTGATCCAGATGTCTAAAGCTGCCCCTCAATCTCCTCTGATCTGTATGTGTTTGTAATTTCATTTGCTATTTTCTGACCTTCTTGGACCACAGGAAAAATACTTAATATTACCTGTGTTTATTTTATAGAACATTGTACTGTGCTGTCTACCAACTTCTGTAACTTAATTGTTAGTGATATTTAGGGTCATTCTAATAGCTGTATATTTGGCAAATTAAATTTTTTCTGCAAGTGACTTGCAAGTACAATTTGTTTCTTTTAAATACAAGAAGATTGTTGAGAAAAAGTTTACTTGAATATTTCCTGCACTGATGAATCCTTCTTTCTCTTTTTTTCTGTGCTCTCTATAATGGGTTTCCCTTGGATTTACCAGGTTTGCTTTACTACCATGTTTTTGTCACAGCATCCATTGCCATTGTTTATTAGGAATACCTGCTGGGTATACAAGAATCATCTCTATAACATATAACATAAAAAAAGAAATTCCACAATCCTTTAAAACTCATCCTGGAAAACCCTTAACAGGACCACAAGAGGCTATATATGTTGTTGATTACAAGTCTTTTGCATCCAACATCAGGTCCCAAATTCTGAAAGCATGCAGGAAGAGCCTTAGTGCTTCGCTTTTAAGTTGGTTTGGTTTGCAGGGGGGATTATGTTGGGAATTTTTTGGTTTTTTTAATGTGTTGTCTTGCTTGTCTACCACAAGCTTTCTAAATGTGTTCAGTAGTCTTAAATACTGAAGTACACGTGGCTCTGTGCAGCCTTCCTTCCCATGCTGTAGAATTGGAAGAAATGATGGAGTGAGGCTGTAACTGGCAAAATCACAGTATTGTGAGGATCTAGGTTTTTTGTGTTTTGTATTTAAAAAATGAAAAGTGTTTATTCAGTGATGAGTCTTGTAAAGAAATCCCTATTTCTTTGTTGTTTTAAAGTGAAGAAGGAATCACACTCCTTCATTGCCTGTTCACATCACTTGTCAGGGGTGTTGCCTGGCTGGGGGCTACTGTCTTTCTGTTCTCTTCTTCCTTTCACACATGTGCTTGTTTGAACAACTGCGCAGTGAAATATGTCAGGGAGCTGATGCAGCTGAGAACTGCCTCAGAATAAGAAAATGCCATGTGGGGAGGTGTGGAAAGGAGCTGGGGAACTGCACAGAGCCCCCACACAGGGACATGCCATCCAGGATGGACACAGAGTTCAGGCTGTTGGGATATGGCCCTGTGTGACAACCAAATCTACTATTCTCTTAGTGCAAAGACCTGCTTCTGAGTCTCTACTAGCATACCTCTTGGGTATGTGTTCCATTGCCTCTGTGCACAGACTGACTGCCTGGCAGATGCCAAATATTACAGTCCCACCTGTCTGACACATAAATTACTAATTTTCTGCTCTCTTTGCTTCCTCAATTTGGCTCATTTTTAGGGAGAGTTGTGCTTCATCTGTGTGGAAGAAAGATGGGCTGTATAAGGGTGTTAATATATTCCTTCAGTGCAGCTAGGTCAGGGCAGCTGCAGTGGAGCTGCAGGTTGATGTCTGGCGGAGCCCACGGCCAGAGGCTGTGACTTGCTGGCCCTCTCTATAATGAGTAGCCCAGGGACCTGTGGCCTGGCTGGGGGACCAGACACTCAGAGACACAGCAGAAGCGGAGAACCTCAGACTTTTGTGCCAGACTGTGAGGGGATAAAAGCCAAGGGGGGTTCCTTTTTTGGGGTCCCTCCTTGAAGGAACCAGGTGGAGTTGTTATTTAGTTATTTGGTCATTGCACCAAGATTAAATTTTTTAAAGAATTTGAATGCCTGACACTCTACCATGGGAAAACCTGGGTCTGAGCCCATAAGGGAACCCTGTGTGTGAATGTAGGATGCAGCTGTGGAGGAATCTCAGTCCAGCTCAGGTGGTGCAAGAGTGACTGTCAGAGTAGTCCTGGATGCTCAGACAGGGAAGTTTCCTTATGGAATGGAACAACAGTGTCTAGAGAGTAATTTAAAAGTCTCACATTTAATATCAAACATTTCCCTTATCTCCTGGTGCTGCTCTGCTGTTTTTGCTTATATTTTTCATCCTTCTTGCCATCCCCAAATGTAGACTTCCTCTAAATGTAACTGTAGTTTGAGGTTTAGGCCAGCACAAGATTTGAGTATAAGTACCTAGAATAAGAACTGTAAAATACCTGCCATATACACATTTTCCTCTGGCCATCTCTACACTACCTTTAACCTTGAACAGAGCAAATAAATCCATCTGTGTGTTGTGCAGTGTATCTGAAGATCAACCAGTTGCCTGTTGCCTTGGAGGGCAGTAAAGGATTGGTGTCAGCACACACTTTTTGGTTTATAAAGCATAAGGAGGAACTCAGCCCGTTTTTCCATAGGTATATAAACTGCATGTGGCTGGCAATAAAAACTTGATTTTTTAGCAGTTTCAGTGGATATAAATTGGGCCAGCAGATGGGAAGCTGTCAAATAGAAACCATGCCCTGGTACTAATTTTAGGAAATCACTTCTCAAAAGAAAACAAACCAGGAATAGCTACAAATAAAATGCTGACAATTTGGACTTGGGCAAAACGAACCTTTTGTTTTCAAATACTCTGATTATTACTACTGTTGTCTCACCTAAGATATGCCCTTAAGCTTCCCCAATACCTGTTCATATAAGTTTGTAGGTAGGAGGGATTAATTCCCAAAAAACATCATGTTCCATATCAATCAAAACCTCTTGGGAATTTATGGGTCTGTTTTCAAGCAGAAAACTGTTATGCTACTATTTAAATCTGTAAAAGCAATGGTCCTCTGTTGAGCATAGTTGAATTCCAGCTTGAATACTCAAGTGTGGGAAGCAGAGCTGGCTGGGCAGAATCATACAACTTTGTGATAGGTTTAAATTTTCATTTTGTTATCACCTGTGCATGGTGCATGTCCCGGGACACTGCTTGGGTCACCAGGGCACATTTCATCTCCAGCTGAGGCTGGAGGAGTGTTTCCCTCTGTCCTTTTTTTTCGTATACCATGAAACATTGAGATTAGGCACTCCTTATCTTCTTTCCTAGTTTTATTCCAAGTTCTTTATTGTTTCTTTTTTTTCTTCTTCTTCTTCTTTTAAAACACATCTGGGGGGAAAAAAACCCAAAGCAGCATTTTCCACCTGTGAAGTGCCATGTAATCTCTGATGGCAGGCTGCTTTGGTTATCGAAGCCCTCTTCAGCAGTACACTGCTCTCTGTAGTGTGTAACAGAAGTCCAGAATAACCCATTAGACTACATATGTTGCCATGGGTTGAAGTAATTATTATTAATACTGCATTGTACAACCTTCTTTATAAAGAAAAATAGCGTTTTTCTAAATAGACAGCATGACCTCAGGCTGGCTGTTTTTATTTCTTTTGAACCTTTTACTGAACTTCAGTATTAAAACCATTGTTTAAAAATTGTCTAAGAGACATATTATAATTGTTTCTATCAGAGTATTTTGTGATCTGTATGTGGAAGATGGCAGCAGTGAAGTGGAAAAAGATTAATCTAGACATCAAAGCAATGGTTACCATTTGTCTGGATCTAGAGCTGTATTTTTATGGGTGTACTGGTTTGAAAACAAACCAGTGGGAGATTCCAAGTCAGACTTACAATTTAATAGGAAAATTAAAATACAGGCAGAAAACATTGGCTTAAACTGACAGACTCAGGATACAGCCTGACACCCTGTTGGCCAGGGTGATGGTAGCAGTCCCATTAAATGGTGGCTGCAATCCTGTTGAAGTGATAGATTTGGTTCTGTTGAAGTAGTAATCCTAGAAGGACTTGGTCTTCCTGTGAAGGTTCAGTGGTGGTTATTGAGCTTGTCCTCTTAGAATCCAGTAGGTAAGGCTGCCTGTGGTATTCCAAACCTCAGATTATATCGAGGTAGGAATGTTTGGTTCCTCCCTCTGGGCGCACAATTTCACAATGGGATGATTTAATTTTATGAGTAATGCAGCGAGACTAGATTGGCCATTAGCAGAAGATATCCCCCTACACCCCCAAGGGAGTTATCAGGGATTTGTCATGGAAGAGATAAAAAACACTGCCCTACCTGTTTTTAACACCTTGTGAAGATGGTGATAGAATACATACTTTTGGTTATGTCTTGCTATAACCTAAGACAATTTGCTTGTAATTATCATTGGAAAGCTGGGCAGTTCAGACAAGCTTTTCTTTCCATTGCAATGTTTAACAAAATAAACCAAACCGATGGCCCATAAATAACCTTTGATTAAATTGCAGTTATTCTTAATCAAAACTCATGTAGCTGAATTTTTCAGTCTAATTAAAACCCAACAGTGCACACACTCTGTGAGACTCTTCTGAAACAACCTGAAGGTTTTCAAGCAGCTCAGCTCGAGCTATCTGAAATATTGGAGCTGACATACATAATGTTAATGGTAATGACAGTTTCTTAGTTTGACTAAAGCTTAATATTTGCTTGCTCATGAAGGAGAGGTACTCTCAAGGAGTGTAAAATGCACTCCTTTCAGGGAAACAGCTTTTTGTTCAGTGGCCTTTTCAGATTAATTGTGCAGTGAGAGAAGAAGGCAAGTCTCCAGTGCAGCACACCCCCTGCACTCCCCCTCAGTCAGGAATCTACAGAATTCAGCCCAATGACTGGAACCACACAATGTGTATTGGCATTTATCAGCTGGAACATTTTCTTAACCTGCCTGGAATCTTTTTGGGTCCATTTTTAATGTTGCAAGCCCAACACTTGGAGCAAGGAGGCTACAAGTCTCTCCCCTGGAATGGTAATGTCTTGCTGGAGGCTGATAACCAGCCAGGCTTTGTCACATCTCAGCTTTCACATCTACTTGCTTGGGGCATGACCAAAAGTACCAGTGTATTAACACTATTAAAACTCTGCCTGGAGAAGTAAAATGATAAATTGCTTGACTTTCAAAGGCTGGTGTGCCTCTAGGAAAATATCAAAGACACAAGTCCTGAGTAAGCCCTTGATTTGCACTTCTTTACTGAGTTTTTTTCACTTTAAAGGCTTCCACCTCACCTCATACAAGTGCAAAAGCAGCTGTGCTATGTGGTAGAGCAGTCAGCGGGGCAGGCAGGGAAGCCGGAGAAGTGAACCAGGAAGTATTTATAATGAAAACTTCTTTACCACCAGGTGTGTTGGTTTCACGTGCTTGGGGGGAGGGGCTCTCCTGTCTCTGGGAGCTTCCCCTGTGAGCTGCTGGCACCAATCAGAGAGCTGATTTGGTGATGGACAGCTCGGGAAACCAATGAAAAGTTATTTTGCTTTTACAAATCACAGCGGATCAGGTTTGCTGGCTCTCTTTCAGCTTCTGGTCTCCGGGGGTGGTGGTCTCTGGCCGGAGGGCTGCGACCCGGCTCTTGGCTCGGCCTGGAGTCTGGCCCGTTGCCCCGGCTCTGCGGGGGGCCCAGCTCGGCACCCCGGCTCTGCTGGGGCCCCGGCTTGGGACCCTGGCCCGGTGGGGGGCCCGGCCCGGCCGCATGGTCCCGGCCCCCCCTCCCTGACTGTATGGCCCCACGCGGCCCGGAGCTCCCCTCTCCACGTGCCATAGCCGAGCAGGGGGGATCGGGGAGCCACCAAAGGCTCTCCCTTCCCCCTTCCCTCCTCGTTCTGAGAGAAGAGGCCTCCAGCTGCCCATGCTGTTTCTTCACGATCTGGATACAATTGTAACTTCTTTATGCCTGGATAAGATCCTCGATTTTTCTAAGCTCTCCTGAATGGGAAGAAATAAAGCCTGGAGACTTCAGAAGTCAGCACAATGATGATAAAGTTCCTGGCGGGAAGAGATTGAAAAGATGCGAACTGATAAGTAGCTGAAAACCTTTTCTGTGGGCTAAGGGGATTGTGACTTCACTAAAATTCCTTTAAACTGTGAAATATACTTGGGGAGGTTTTGGGTGCTTGAGAAGAAGAACCTTATTTTTGCCTTGGGGAAATAGAGCTCTCTGTTCTGGGACTGAAATGTGAACAAAGACATTTAATAGAGAAAGAGATGACTTTTTGCCTTGGGGAATGAAGCTCTCTCTGTCCTGGGACTGGAATAAAGACAGAGACATTTGATAGTGAAGGAGATGAAGAGAATCTTGTTTTTTTAGCAGCCTGCCTTTAAAAGTACTACCCCATATGTGTGTAACATAACCCATTGCACAGCTCTGAAAGGACTGTGACAGAATGGGAGGAAAGTCATAATCTGCAATATTTTTCCCGGGCGGATGTGGATTGTGAAGGTGAAGATGCCCCTAAGCCATAACCAAAAAGGGACTTTTCTCTCTTAAGTAAACTGAACTGATTATTTGAATGTATCACTGACTGAAGTGCTCTCTGTATGTTTGTTGGTAAGAAATGTTGAATGAAGAGGAGGAGGAAACAATCTAGGGATCTTATTCTGAATATTTTTTGTGTTATTAATAAATTTCTTCTTGTACCTTTCTAAGTTTTAAGCCTGCCTTGCCTCTACTCCTGGGTCCCGTCTCTAAAAGAAATTAAATATATTAAGGTTGGCAAACCCAAGTCACACCGTGACACCAGGAAAGAAGGTCCTACTTTTAGTCCTCAATTATCTGGCTTTGCTTAAGTGTAAATATCTACATAGAACCCAACGCAGAATAGACAATCAATTAAAGAAAGGGCAGGGAGAGAGAACCAGGCTGAAGAGGAGGAATTAATTTGCAGGGAACTGGGCATTCTACCTTAAAGGAAAGTGCTTTGAAATAAAAGTTTAACAAAAAGAAGAGTTTCTACACAGCAATGTAGCACAACAGTGTAGTAACAGAAATTCTGGTCCTATTTCGTCTCAGTGCCTCTCAGCTTGTCTGGTTCCAGAATTTCCAGTGATCCTCTTGAGATTTTCTTGCTTCAGGGTTTTTTTCTCTTTCCCTGTCTTTCTTTCAGCAGGAGCTAAATTCACCAATAGACAGTGTTGAATTCTACCACTGGAGCATTATTTCCAAATACTTCAACAGCTATTCAAACTTGTGCAACCCTACACATGGGAAATACATCATGCAGCTTTCTTACACACAGAGAATAACTGAGGGTTTTGGGTGGACAGTATCTTCTGCATTTTTCTGCCTGCCAGCTTGGGGGGGAGACCTTGGAGTCTCCCAGATTCTCTTGCACTTTCTGGCACTTCTGCAGCCCTGGCCCCATTCTTAGTGAGAGTGTTCATACCTCACTAGCACAGGACAACCCTGGAATTGTTCTAGATGAATAGCTGCCAAATTCCTGGCAGAGATGCCTACTCCCCATGGAGCTTTTAGTTTATGACCTGCAATTATTTTAATTAAAATTTATCAGATATAATTACATAGTTTTTATTCTCTGCTAGTGATGGTTTATCTTTCCCCCCCCCCCCCCTCCCCCCAACTCAGATACACGAGCTGGGCTCTGCATCCTTCAGGAGCATTTGGAAAATGTTGTGCATTTGTGTTTCAACTGTGGGATATCTTCAGCTGCCAGGTGAGACATCCTAGAGTCAGTGTTCCAATTACCTGGAGAGGAAAGGACAACACTTGTCAATCCTTTGTACAGCATTTAGCTTAAAGTGGAGATTTGGTTAAATAAGGCTAAAATTTTGGCTTGAAAATAGTAAGAGTATTTGGCGGAGCTTCCATGACGCTCCATACTCTGTGTATTGTACAAACAGGTGAGGACAAAGGGGTTTGCTAAGTGGGCTGCTGAAAACCTCCATGAATTTCTCTCCCCTGATAGGAGATCTACAACTATTTTCTTTGGAGGCAACAGCTGAGATACTGCCAACAATAAGGAGAGTTGTTCTGCCTCAATAAATGGAGACAGTGCATTAAAACTGACCAAGACAGGTTTATTACTGCTTATCTGTTGGCTTTATAAATGTCTATTAGAGAAACCAATCTACACATGTATGGGATTATCTCACCAGATGTGGCAAAGTAATAGAGCACTTCTATCAGTGGATTTATGGTAAATACTCTTCGGACTAATTATTAATTACTATGAATATGCAGGAGCACTTTCCCAAAGGGGTGTGTTTAAGTGCAATGTGTGTTTAACATATGTTAGTAGGAGCTTTGGTCCCAGCAATGAAAATCTGGGGCAGTGGGGGTCTTATTGTCACAGTGGCTGGGAATTGCAGGGAAAATTCCTTCTTCCTGGTGAAAACTTGAGAGAGTTACAGCTCTGCCAGCACTTGCAGCAGTGTTTCCAAGCTGGGTCCAGCAGCAGAAACTCTGGAGGGAGCAGTAAACTCTGTTTCAGCACAGCTTCTCCTTTTAAATTTTTTTTCCTCTTAGCAAAAGTGAAACTTTAAAGAGGTGGCATGTTGGGCACTTGAAGGTAGATACTATTTTTGAGTGATTAAAAATGAAATAGTTTTACTTAGCCCTGCACTGTTTGCTTCAAATATAGTCACTGAGGTTTCTGAATGAAATATTCACCTGTGCCTTTGCTGGTCAAGCTTTAGTGGTTTTCATCTGTGTATGAGATGACTTCTGTTTTCTGTGATGGATATCAGTTTCCTCTGGAATAGAAAAAAAAGGGGATTGATAAAAATACAAATATAGACAGTGGTGTGGATTTTTTTTCCTTTTCTTTGGTAATGGATTGTCATGGTTTTTGAGTGCTTTTGCTGTTTTAGAGATGGTAAATAGGGGACGGGATGGTTAAATTTAAAACTTGAGATGCTAAAAACCAAAACTGACCAAAGTTTGCTCTTAGCCGTCTGTGCAAAGCTTTGCAATGCTTATTAACTAACTGTTGGGAGGCCTTTCTTATTTTATGTGCTTTTTTTGGTTTGGTATGGTTTGGTTTTTGTTTTTTGATGATGGGAAAATTATTGCTGAGAAGTTACCAATCTCAAAGGTGGGCTAAAAAACACTGAAAAAAAGTCTTGTCAGAGGCTGATCTGGAGGCTGTGGAGCTCTCTTTTTGCATGAGGGTTGTTCCCAGCCCTGCAGGCTGATGATAGGAAAGATGTGTGCTATTGTCTTTACAAACAATTCCATGGGTGAGGGGAAGGATATTAAGATCTTTGAAATGGGTTTCAATGTCTCTACCGACTTCAATATATAGGTTTGTTACAGAACCCAGACAGTCTAAATCCTGAAACAGACAAATGGGTCAGCACAAGCCTGAGTTTCTAAACTTTGGGGAAAATGACAGGTTCAAGAGGGAATATATGGTAGGCGGTTTGGCAAGACTATACCTTCCTAGTACCTCAGACAATGGGGAAAGGAAGAGGGCAACATGCAGCTGGGAGTCTAGGGTAAAAGGAGGCTGCATCCTCCTAAACCTTGAGGACTCCTCTGTCTCCTTTATGGACATAGTGTGATTTTCCATACAACTGCAACTTTATTTGAGTAAGGGAGAGAGGCCACTAGGACATATGCCTGCAGGGTCTTCTCTTGAGGTTTTAGAAGGGAGCCAACCCGTTTGTGTGAAAAAATACCCTATATCTTTAGAAGGAAAAAAGGGATTACAGATCATAATGGAGCAACTTTTAAAGGATGGATTCTTAGAACCCTGCATGTCCCTTTATAATACCCCTATTTTACCTGTCAGGAAACCAGATGGGACATACAGACTTGTTCAAGATTTGAGGGAATTGAATAAACTTTTTCAAGTACGCCATCCAGTAGTCCCTAATTCATATACTTTACTAAGCAAGATTCCCCATAATGTGGTTCAGTGAATTGATTTGAAAGATGTATTTTGTACATGTCCACTAGCAGAAAACAGCAGGGAGATATTTACCTTTGAATGGAGAACGCCACTACTGGGAGAAAGCAACAGTGATGATGGACTTCTTTACCACAGGGATTTACAGAGTCTCCAAATTTGTTTGGACTGTTTTTAGAACAGGTGCTTGAAGAGTTTAATCTAAATCCAGAGGCAAAGTGTCACAATATGTGGATGATGTGTTAATATCAGGATAAGAGAAAGTCTGAGATGTCACAATTAAGCTATTGAACTTTTTGGGAGAAAAATGAATAAGGGTCTCTAAGAATAAATTACAGTTTGTGGAGAAAGAGGTAAAATATCTTGGGCATATGAAAAGTGAAGGGCAGAGGAGGATAATAACCCCAGAACATGTTTCTGGCATTGTTGCTATGCACCTACCTAAAACCAAATGAGAAATAAGAAAATTTTTAAGTTTGCTTGGATATTGCCACCTATGAATTGAGAATTATGCACAGCATGTAAAGTTTTTGTACGAAGAAGTACAAGAGAAAGGAGAAAAAAAATGAGTGGGATAGGAATCAGCAACAGAAATTTGAACATCTAAAAAAGAAATTAATTCAAGCACCTGTTTTAGCACTCTCTTCCCTAGAAAAATCCTTCTATCTGTATGTCACTGTGGAAGAGGAGACAGCTTATGGAATATTAACCCAAATATGGGGGAGGGCAGAAGAGACCTGTGGCATACCTTCCAAAAATGTTAGATCCAGTGTCTCGAAGATAGCCCTATTTTCAAGCTATTGCTGCTACTGCCTTATTACTAGAAGAGAGCAGAAAACTTACTTTTGAGGGTACTTCAATTGTAACTACTCTGCATACAGTCATGACAGTTTTAAATCAAAAGTCTGAGAGGTGGTTGATTGTCCTGGTTTGAAGGACAGGTGTCTGCCAATAAAGGCAGAAGCTTCTCTTTGAAATGGAGAATGTAAACCCCCTTCCTCCAAATTATTATTATAATTTTGAAATTAAGGGGCTCTCAGGCAAAGATATGGGAATTAGGGATAACAGTTCTTTACTAGGAAAATTAAAATAGAAATGCAGTATTACAAAGAACAATCCCAAGACACTGACAGAGTCAGAATCCAACCTGACACCCTGTCAGTCAGGGTGTTGGTAGTAGTCTGATTAAATGGTGGCATCTGCAGTGGAAGATGTGGCTCAGCTGAAACAGTGCTCCTGTAGAAGGTGCAGTTTTCCTCTGAAGGTCCAGGGATGATGTGGAAAGGTCCAGTTTTCCTCTGGAATCCAGTGGAAAGATGATATTTTGCTGTCCAAAATCATGGATTTTTTTATCTAGGTAGGAAAGGCTTGGCTCTTCCCCCTGGCTAGAGCATCTCCCAATGGGATGATGTAATTTTATAAGTCATACCGTGGGACTTAATAGCCCAGCAGCAGATGATATTTTCCTGGAGGGAGGATGGGTTGTGGAAAAGATAAAGATCATTGCCTCACTTAGTCTTAAAGATGGGTCATTAGCAGATAGTATCTGCCACGGAGATAAGGAAATCACTAGCCCACCCGGCTTCAACAGATGGTGATAGAATAAACATTTTTGGCCACATCCTATATATATATCCTGTATATTGCAACTCAAGACAGTGACAGATTCTAGAATTTGGAAATACAAAACTATTCTTATGGAAAAGGAGTATTTGACATTACTCATCGACAAAATTTTAAACCCCTCTTAATTTTTATACAGGAAGTCAGGAGTAGAGGTCCCTGAACATGACTGCATGGAGATCACTGAATATCAAAAAAAGGTTAGGGAGTACCTACAAGAAACTCCATTAGCTGAAGGAAAAAGAATCCTAATGGATGGATCACCTCAATTTACAAGTGAGAAATGCTCTAAAAGTTATGCTATTGTGGATGTTGAGCAAAGCAGTCTGTTAGAAAAAAAAAAAAATTGTTCAGCTCAAATGTGTGAATTGTATGCATTAAAACAAGCCCTGGAATTGCTAAGAAGAAGAAAGGGAACGATATATACTGTTTCTAAATATGCTTTTGAGGTAGCACACACCTTTGGAAAGAATGTGGACTAATTTCTTCCAGAGGGAAGGACTTAGTGCATGAAGAATTGGTTTCGGAAGTTCTAGAAATCCTAGGATTACCCGAAGTAATGGGACACCAGAAAGGAGGAACTTTAGAAGTAAAAAGCAACCATTCAGCTGACAAGCTGTCTAAAGAGGCTGCAGAGGAAGAGGAAACAAAGGTACTAGCACTAGTATGTAGTGGAAAGACAGAGGAGGTAAAACTGGCATTTACTAAAGAAGAGGAATAGTTATAAAAATTGGGAAGTGAGAGAAATCAGGATAGTGGCTTTTACCAGATGGGAGGGAAATAGTGAATAAAGCAATTGCTAGAGAAATTTTAATCAGACTATATCAGGAAACACACTGGGGAATGCAAGCTTTATGTGATTAATTTTAAGACCCTATGGTTGTATGGGAATTTACACAGTAAGCAAGCAAGTGATAGAACAGTGTGTGATCTGTCAGAGACTGAATAGACACATAATGAGAAAACGCCCTAGAGGGGGAAGAGCCTTAGACCTTAGACTATTTCAAAAATATACAAATAGATTATACTGAATTCCCCAAATTACATTGATGGAAATACCTTCTTGTAATAGTTGATCACCTCATCCACTGGGTAGAAGCCTTTCCTATCTCAACTCAACTACCTCAAATGTGACTGAGATCCTATTAGAACAAATCATTCCCAGATGTGGGATAATTGAAAGAATAGACTCAGATAAGGAAACACACTTTACTTCAAAAATATTACTTTCTATATATGCTGCATTAGACAAAAATTGGGAATTTCGTACCCCATGACACCCTCAAAGTTCTGGACGTCTTAAGATAATAAATGCTATCTTTAAGAACCATATTACCAAATTAATGTTTGAAACCAGATTATCATGGATTAAATGTTTACCTCTGGCATTATTATGGATTAGAACTGCTACAAGAAAGGATATAGAAGTATCTCCCTATGGAATGTTATTTGGGTTACCTTATCTGGGAAGGGAGGAGGAGTTGCCAATTGCTGAACTAATGACTTTAAGAAATTATTTGCAGGCAATCACACTTTGTCTCTTAGATCTTAGAAGAAAAGGGCTGTTACCCCAAACATCATCTTTAGACTCTCATAGACACCGGGTTGTTGCATTGCATATTGCAGCTAGGTTTAAAGCTGCAATCTGAAGCCCAGCCAGCCTGTAAGCAGGCAGCTACCTGAGTGAGAATCCCGGGCCATCTATTGGACCTTAAGTGCAGATGTATCATTGGCCAAGGAAACGAGTGATTGAGATTATAACCAATCACGTGTGTTCCCCGTGACTCCCTATTTAAAGAGTGTTTTAAAGAGGAAATAAAGTGCTTTTGTCCTTGTCACAAGAATCAGAGTGCCATGTCTCTGTCTCAGACCTGGCACCAATCAATGTTACACCAGGTAAAATCAGGAGATTGGGTTC
Organism: Oenanthe melanoleuca; assembly: GCF_029582105.1. Taxonomy (NCBI): domain Eukaryota; kingdom Metazoa; phylum Chordata; class Aves; order Passeriformes; family Muscicapidae; genus Oenanthe; species Oenanthe melanoleuca. The sequence goes on from NC_079340.1 coordinate 164,474, forward strand.
TGATAAAATCTGGGAAAGATGATGATGGGAAGGTCCCTTTCAAGTACTTTTTAACAACTGAAACAGCTGTCAGGACTTTGGTAAAGGGATGGTCTCATGCCTCTCAAGTAAAAGGACCAGTGGAAGCTCCTCCCCAAACTTGGACAGTTGTACAGGGAAGTGACCCTTTAAAGTTAATCTTCAAATAATAATTTAATAGTAAACAGTCAAGGGCAAGACTGTACTGACCTCTGGATTTGCCACCAGACTTTTGCTCCACTGTGGACTGTAATCCCTCAGGTGTTGAGTAGTGGAAATATAAGTCATACCAGACCATGACAAAATAGGAAATGATGTTCTAAGACTTTGGAAGTTGCTGGATGGAGTATCATGGTTTATGTGCTTTACCTGTATTATCCCTACAGTGTGCTATTCTAGTATATAGAACTTAGGAAGCAGGTATGGATTCAGAGGAAGGGAATCTATACAGTCATGGTGGTCTAAGGTTTACTTAGAGTGCAAGCAAGCAAAGATGGAACTGCTGATAGGAGGAACCGCACAAGTATATACACAAGTATATACAAGTATACACAAGTATATCTACTGCTTATTTTATGCAGGTTGGAGGAGACCAATGAACAACAACGTGAATTGGCAGCTCAGGTATATTTTAAATAAACGGAATAAAAAACTGACTTATCTTTTTATAACTATTTTGAAAAAGGAATCAGTTTTTGCTGATCAGACAGGATAATTAAATCAAGGGCTTCAGCAAGAAAGGATAATAAAAGGAAAGGGTGGATTGTGAGAGATGAGGTAATATTTTGCTGCAGCCAAAAAGTTCTTAAGTGAAAGTTTTTGGTTCTATGTGTTGTTGTTTGTGGTTTGAATTTGTTCTGGTTGGTTTGTTGGGTGTTCCTGCGAGCTGGGAGAGAGGCGGAGTTGAAGACCTGACCACAAGAAACTGGAATTAAAGGGGAGGGGACAGAAAAGTAGGCGGTCGGAAGAGAATGTGAGTTCCGGAGTACCCAGACAATGTAAAAGGGGACAGGGACCACCCCTGGCCAGGGAAAGGGTCTAAAATGTAGCCATTTTGTTGGAGGGTGTGTGTGTGTGTGTGTTTGGCTCGGGGAAGGGTGAGAGAAGTCCACCTCGCTCAATTGAATCGTTACTAAAAAATAGTTTTCTTTTGCTTCGAGTACTTTGCCCCCATTTAATTGTATCTGAAAGTTAGTTTATTTCTAACACTGCTAAACCCAATGCAGATCAGGCTGGTTTGTGCTAAACCAAGGGGCGGCAGCTGGGCCCTTCTTCTAGCCCTGAGCTGGGGCTCCCAGGAGGGGGGGAGGCAGTGGCTCCTGAATGGGTGAAGCTTATGCTGCAGGTGAGCCAGGCCACACTTTAACCCCTGTCACTGCCTTCAAGGGGTGTGTGCATGTGGAAAATGTTGGGGCTGACATCAAGGTGGTGGTAAGCTGACCCACACTCACGCAGCCGCTCCATTCTGCAGGGCACATATCTGTGTGCTATGAGGTGAATTTGAAGTTTGTCAATGCTCAGGTCTCTGCCTTCACCACAGTCTTGGATCCTGGCTCACAGAGAGTTTGTTTTACCCCTTGAAGCCTGGCTCATGGGGCATTTATTTTCCCCCAGGCTGAGAGGAGCTGTAGGCTGGGCTGTGGAATGACAGGAATGTCTGTCTCTGGGGACACATATGAGGTTTTGGGGGGCAAAACTCCCTTTTGTTGTTTGTTTTGCTGTTTTGAAAGTGCAAAAAGGTAGAGCCTGAAGCTTATCACATCAGTATCCTGCTGACACTGCCTTCATCTAAGCTCAGATCTGCTTTGAAGTCCTAGAGTGAAATCCTGTCCCACTGCTGCCAGTGGGAGTGATATGGTTCAATTAGTTAAGTTGAGGGCTCAAATCCTGGCATTGATCCAGCAGGGTTTGCCTGCACTTTGTCACCTACTTCCTGGCTATTGTGTTCCTTTAAACAGAGGAAGAAGGTCAAGCACAAGCCTGAGAGAAATGACCACTCTAAAATTTTAAAGGTTCATTAAACCTTAACAAACACAACAAAGGACTCAATAAGGTAAAAGGAACAGCACTGGGATCATGGCCTCTGCCAGAGACTCATCCAAAAAATGGCTTCTCTGCCTTTTATACTCCTGGTGTTGCCTCAGCCAACCCTGGCCCCTCCCAAAGTTTGCCAGTTAACTCTTCTTTGCTGTCCATTTGTGGAGACCTTCTTATGACTTGGTTGGCGGTGAGGTGTCTCAGTTGCCCCATGCAAAGGGCACATGTATACACCCTCCCTCCACATGACCCTGACAACCAAGGCTGTCAGGTGGCAACGATACAGGGGGGGAAAGGAGACCATGGGGAGAACAGACGGTGTCCAAACAACAAACTACAATAACATAACCATACATCAACAAAACTTCTCTTAACATACACACAGTATTAGTCTCTTAATTGTGATAGCAAATCATCACATTACCCATCTATAACAGGCCAAATTATGGTTCAGGACTATGAGCAAGCTACTGCCAGCTTTTATGCTGAAACAATGTCAGGTGAGACAACATCTTGTAGAAGCAAAAATTTACATATACTGGTGGGTACTGCAACTACTTTGCAATGCATGACTATGAAATTATGTTTCCAGTCTTTGCCAAAATGGAAAAAGTCCTGACCTGATGTCCTTTTAAGTCTTAACCAGTACAATTTTATTTTAGTGTTGTCTCAAATATAGCTTTGAGTCCTCTTTTTGGATTAGAAAGAAATAAGTGCTTCTGCAGTGCATGTTCAATGCTGACAAGCTGTGGTGTAGCACTAGATGTCAGTAATGCTTTGCCAGCGTCTGTGTCAGTCCTTACAGGTTTTATTTGCTGCTGGCTTTTGGCACATGATGCCTTTTCCTTACTCGATATTTTCAAAAATAAATACATACAAATTTACTGTCCTTCGAAACTATATTTTCTCCTTCTTTGCTGTCCTTGGTGAATAATTATCTTAGGTCACCAACTTTCAAAAATAATGTGTTTTCTGACATTTCTCTAGATCATGCATAGGCTATTTAGTTCTTACTGTATAAAATTTGCATCTTGGCTTGTAACTTGGCAAATATCTGTCTTGTCACAATTGCTTGTTAAAAGGCAGGTGTGAAAGTTTCAAAGGTGATTCAAACACTACCAAAGAACATTTTATTTTTAAAAAGGTAGCTTAGGTCTAAAGGCTCTGGTTTAGCTGCTTGCCTCTGTAAACTTACACTGGACCACTGCCAGCAAGGTGCTTTAATGAAGCATTCTTTATCACACTTCAGGAAAGCTAACATAAAAAGCTGGTGGCATAATTGCTTAAAATATTCAGATTTTTCTGCTTAAAATTCTATAAAAGAAAAAGTACATTTTCATGGTGGTCCTAGACTGTTTCCTGGTTCATAATTCTTAGTAAAAAAATACTGTGGCTAATGTTGTGACAGAAGCTGGATAATACAGCCAACTTTGCAATCCCTGCAAGTGTTCAAGGCCACATTGATCTGGGCTTGGAGCAATCTGGTCTAGAAGGTGTTCCTGCCTATGGCAGGGGAGTTGGAACAGGATGGTATTTAAGATCCCTCCCAACCCAAACCATTCTGGGATTCTATTCGTACTTCTTTTTCCTAAGAAATATTTAATAGATTAATATAAAATTTTTGAGTCCAAACGTCTGTTTATAGGAGTTTAAGGACAGACGTACTGGTCATGCAGAAATATTTTATTTTGTAGTGGAAAAGAGAAATGAACTACTACTACTAATAAATTGTGTAAGGTAGCTCAAATAAACTAATCATAAAATAACCTTAAATGCAACATGAGGTCTACTGTCCATTACAGACAGGTATTTGTGACATCCAGAATACATGTGTATGTTTCTGTATATTGTATGCACAATCTCTTGAATTTCAAATGGGTGAATGTAGGAGAGGTGGCTGTTACCCAGAGTCGTTGTCCTGACCCAGTCTGAGAAAAATTGCCACCATCAATATGCCAAAGGGTCAGGTTTACACTGGGGGAACAGAGGTTTAAGTGATTGTCTTGGTTTGAAGGACAGGTGCCTGCTAATAAAGGCAGAAGTTTGTTTTTTTTTTAATAGAGAATATAAATCCCCTCTTTTCAAATTATTATAATTTTGAAATTAAGGAGCTTTTAGGCAAAGATACGGGAATTAGGAATAACAGTTTTTTACTAGGAAAATTAAAATACAAATACAGTATTACAAAGAACAATTTTAAAACACTAACAGGGTCAGAATACAACCTGACACTGTCAGTCCGGGTGTTGGTAGCAGTTTGATTAATTGGTGGCTACAATCTTTTTGCAGTGGCGGATGTGGTTTAGTTGAAGCAAGTGAAAAGAAGGTACCTTGGCGTTCAAAATTTCAGTTTTTGTTTAGGTAGGAAAGGCTTGGCTTCTCCCTTTGGTTGGAGCATTTTTTAATGGGATGATGTAATTTTATCACGCATACAGTGGGACTTAATGGTTTATTAGCAGATGATATCTTCTTGGAGGGAGGATGGGTTGTGGAAAAGATAAAGATAATTGTTTTCTTGGTTTTAAAGATGGCTCATTAACAGATAATATGTGCTACAGCAATAAAGATCATGCTTTACTTAGCTTCAACAGATGGTGAGAGAATACGTGTTTTTGGTTACTTCTTGTATTGCAACCCAAGACAGTGATGTATTCTGTTATTGTCCAGCACCAAAGATAGGTACTCTTTATCCCTCCTGAGGAGATATATGCTGTCAGTTTAAAAGACAATTGTATTGGGGTGAAAGAGAACACTTGTGTTGTGTTATTGTACACATAGCAGTGAACATTGCTGTCCAGTCACTGTGAACTACTATCAAATACTAACCAAAGCTGAAGAAAAAGGTTAAAAAAGTCAATCCCAATGTGAATCTGTGAAAAAGAATGTCAACTTTGGGATCCCAGTGTTTTTAATATAATCTGGTGTTGTTCAATTTAAGGTGTTCTCATGGAAACTTGAATGTGTTCTATGACTTTTTGCTTGGTGGCATCAGCCAAACTGAGCTTTGCAGCTAAAGGACAGGAAAGTATTTTAAAAACAACTTTTAAAACTGTTAAGTTACTCTATGTACACAGACTGTCTCTAAGACAAGTACAATTTGCTCTTTCTGTGTGATTATTTCCAATAGTGGGAATTGGATCAAGTGTTACTCTTAAGTAAAGGCTTTCCATATTGGCTCTATCATTCCCAGAAATAAATAGTAGCATTTCTAGTTAAGAACAGTAGAAACTTGTGAAGTGATAAATGTGGAGGTTATTGGTTTCAAAAGCTTATAAGGACAGATGAGCATTGTGAATATGAAGAAGATATCATATACTTGAATTAATTTGTACAAATTGCTATTTAACTGAGTCCTGCAAAACTATATTTTACAATAAGATTGTGTTATATTGACAGGTTGCTAGCAGGAGTATCTGGTTGCCTGATGCTAATAAAGTAGATTCTTTAAATGCACCTATGTATGTAAAAATTTAATGTACTTGTGAATTATTTCAGTGAAATTATTTGCTTATTCTTCTCACTATTTTTTCCTCAGTGTGTCCCCATGTATTAAACAGCAAACCAGACTTGATGCAATTGGACAGCTGAATTTTTAGAACAGAAAATGAAAGTAGAATTCTTCTACAATTTCTTAGTTTCCTGGATGCTGAGCTTCATCCTGTTCTCCAAAATAGGGTAATGACTTTTAAAGGGCTAAGTGGTCTTGTTTCAAATCCCTTAAGGAGCTGAGAACAAGTTGAGTTTAATTTTTCCCTTAATGTTTGTAAAATAACTGTAAGGGAAAGAATCTTTTAAAATTTGTGGTGGCAAAACTCTCTAATGGGTAGATATAGCCACTGTGGAGCCATCGTGGTCTAAGCAGGTGCAGTCAATACTGCTGAGATCTCCCTGATGTTGTCATACTTTTGATGTCCCATTTCATCTCTTGCCATAGTGGATTACCTGCCTCTGCTAACTGAAGCTTTTTTATCATATTGGGAAAATGTGATGAGTGGTGGTCATGCATGGCTGGTCAAGAAGGAAACAGGAGAAACCTTGTTGAGAAACCCTTGTGTTGGTGCTTGAACCTCAAATGAGGGTCTCCAGATTTATGTATGATTTATAGGAAGACAGCGCTGTTGATGTTAAATATTACATGACGTGTATACTCTGACACTACAGGGAGTGATTTTAAGTTCATTCCCAATGCCATACGCCCTGGCATTTGTGGGCACAGCTCTCTTGCATGTACCCTGTTCCTCCTGGTTTTGCTACACATGACTTTGTCCTCTCCTTGTAATTTCTGGTGGGCTTTCTTAGAGCTACACTAGAAGCAATATCAGGTCCTCAAATAATAGGACTTTCCCCTGGCTCTGCTTGGGACCATTTTCAAGAAGGGTCACAAAGTGCTCTGTCATCACTTCTGCTTCCAGGAGAGATTGTGGGATCTTTTTCTCTGGAGGAGTCTTTCACTAAAAGTGGGGGGATTTTCCCAGTGATCTCCTGCATGTAATTTCAGGGATGACTTTTCAGTGGTGTTCTAGAAATAACCCATCAGCCCACACAGCTTGCCCCAGAAGGCTTTAGTGAACACCAAAACACTCTTTTGTACCCCAAAAGGCAGCAGGTGGATTTACGCCAAGCAGTAAATTATTTGGTCAAACTTAATGTTTATGAAAGAGAAAGCATAGTATCAGCATGTGCCATACTGTGTGTTCCTTTCCAAACATGGATGGGTTTTTTGGGAAGGGGCTTAGAGTTTCAGTCACCTTTTCCTGTGACTGGTCTCGGGTAGGACAGTTTGCAAATGCTGGTTCTCAAAACCATAAAAATACATAAGGTATCTGAAACCTTCCATTCGCCCTCAGATAGTGTTTACAAATTTTATTGTGAGTTCTTGGTAACTTGGTCAAAAAGTATTCCAGTATTTGATATGGGATTTAATAAACTGCAATGTTAAAGTAATAGAAAACAGGAGTTGCTGAAGCAGGATAATCTAGCAGTACTGAGACACACAAGAGGTCACTGTCCTCATGGGAGGAAATGGGGTGGATTGGCAAGGAAGAGATTTTTATACCTTGAAACTAGTGCTTGTTTTGAAATGAAGAGTAGAAAGTGATTAGTGATGTACAAACTGTGGCAGAATGGAATGTAGAACCAAGTAAGTAAATTCTCTGAGTAGTAGTACATGTGCAGTCCAGAGAGGCCTTTGATTCATGAGGCAAAGGAAGGCTGTGTTGATAAAGGGACTTGTGCCTGACTCGTGAGAGTTGGTTTTGTCCCTGATTTTACTGGTAACCTCACACCTCTGTGTTTTTCTCCTTTCATCTAATGCCTTGTGAATTCAGACTGTGCTTCTTTGTTTGCAGGCTAGCCTGCTGGGAAGAGTGTGTTCATTCAAGGCCTTGGCTAGAAACAACAGACACTTCTATGATAGAAATATCTTCAAAATGTGTGAAGAAGCTGTAGAGAATGTGGTGGAGGTGACACTCTTTGGTGCCATTTTTGTTAAGCTGACAGCAGTGTTCTGGATATAAAGAATTACTTTTTTGAAAAGCATTCTGCTGTACCAGAGAGGCAATTGAGGGCAGCAGTAGATATTTGGAAGAGGCTTGATGGTGCAGTTTCTAGCCAGAAGGGGTGGTGAACCAACCTAAGTGTTCCTGCAGCCGGGAGAACTATGAGGCTGTACTAAGTTTAAGTTTCCAAATTAATTCCTGCATTTGAAGGTAAGTGTGGAAAGGCTCACTCAGAAATGATGCTGTTTTTAGCATCTGCTAATTACTGGATATGAATAAAGAAGATTGGAGTCTTTGTTAGATTCAAGCCTTCCCCTCTGTAGTGATATATTGACATTACTAAACTTGAATCATAAGTGGCTTTTGAAAAGTTTTAAAAGCTATTTTGTTGTAACTTAAAAAGCAGAAAATACCTGAGGATAAGGAATGAAGCTGAAACACTAATCTTAGAAAATTTGGATTTTAGTTACCTTGCTGAAAACAATTAAAAGTTAGAAGGAAGTAGTTATCCAAAACTTAAATAATTAATTGTCTGTCATTTCATGTTTGCTCAGCTGTGCTTACAATGGGAAAAGATGAAACTAGTGAGCAGATCCAAAGGAAAATAGACAATGAAACCAGAAACCCATTCTTTGGAAAATTGGACTATCCCCAGAAATAATTTGTATTGTCAGTGATAGAAAAGGTCAAAAGTTTAGAGTGAAGAAGACGTGCCTTACTTCCTCCTTTTAAGACCCCTCCCCACAAAAACGACCCCAGACTTAATTTAAGAAGTCAATCATGCATGCTTAATAGCTATTCGAGCTAATTATCATAGGAAGTGGGGGATGGGAGGGGCTGTTATTATGAATATGTATTTGTTTGAATCCATTGCTAATAAATAGACTTTGTGATCACCTTTGTGATTTTGCAGTGCGTATTAGAGGATTACCTCATACTGCTGCTCAGCGCTGAATAAACATACACTTTCTAACTTTAAACTGTTAGAGAGTCTTTTGTCTGTCACAGCTGAGTATCGGTATTAGACCAATACTCTTATTTTGGTAATTCAAAGCTAGTGTATGAGCCATTATGACAAGAAAAATGAAATCTGAGCTCCTTGAAGCAGAGATTTTTAACTTTTAAAGAATGCTTTATTTGGAACAGAACAGAGGGAACAGAACCAGCGTGATGTGGGCATCTCCTGCAGTCAGACATAGATCCATGTCCTGGTGGTGATGTGGGCCAGGTGGAGCTTCCTTACCTGGAACAAGTGTGGACAGTGTTGCTTTAGTAAGAGTTGTATGATTTGGGCACGTCAGTGATTCCCCAGCCCCTGTGAAGTTCATATTGTACCAAGACATGTATTACCCTTCAACTTGGAGAAAATGGGCCCAGAAAAAACTAACATAATTTCTTGTACTAAGACTAAAGATGCTCACCCAGCAGCTTGTGGTCATGTGTGACCAGCCTGTACCTGCTGTGGGAGCCTGAGATTTTAAAGCTGTTTTACTGTTAGGGTCTTCTGTACAGCAGAACAGGCTTTCCATAAAACTCAGAGCAGGTTTTCTGACAGTGACTGTAGGAAATATCACTAGGAAATATAGCCTGGGAGTCTGAGTACTCTGGGAGTTTCTCATATCAATGATCTTTCCAGAATAAAGCTACTTATTTTAGCTCTTGACTGCCCATGTTCATTAGGCATATTTTGTGCTTTGAAATGTGTGCTGTTGAATCAGAGAAGAGTAAGAAAGGTCAGTGGGAAAAACCTGTGAAGACTGCAAAAAAAACGCAACAAAAACCTGGTAAAAGCATAAAAATAAAATAATGCTGAGGGGGAGCTGGCTGCTGTTTCTGAGCTGAGGTGGTCAGGCTGAGCAGGAACAGCTGAGAAATGGGCATTGGCCAGGAGCCCACCAGTGCTCCCATCCTGCTTGGCTGGGGATGCCGGTATGGAAATCCCTCTGCGAAGTTCCTGACAGAGGCAGTTTTCTTTCATTTCCAGCTTTCCATGAATAGCCTGAGAGATGTGACTGTTCTGGAGCTGTCAGGGCACTTGGGGCCCTGAAGAAAAGTGCAGCTGTCTGCCCCTGTGGGCTTAAGCTCCTTAACTGGAGTCAGTTTGTGTGTCAGTGCGTTAAGGTGAGGCTGTGCACAGCATCCTTTGGTGGGCTTGCTTTTTCTTGTTGTCCTGCCTTTTTTAATCCACATGGAAATGTGGATAGCAGTCTGTAAAATTAAACTGTTTAAAGATTTGTGACTTGAACTTCTCAGTAAGGTTGTATGTTCACTGTCTGCATCAAATTGCTTTTCATTTTAGTGGTTGGCTGTAGGGGTGTCCTGGGTTGGTGTTTTGTCTGCTCCTCTCCCGCTCCCACACCTCACTGTCTGCATGGAGCTGCCGCCGGTGCCCTTTCTCCCCCCCTGGGGGGGTGGTGCCCCGGGCTGTGCTTGCTTGGCTTGCCCTGCTGCCCCGGCTGCTGCTGCTGCTTGCTGCGCTAGCTACCCCGGCCGCTGCTTCTGCCTGCTGCTTTTGCCCTATTGCTTCTGCCCGCTGCTGCTGCTGCCCCAGCTCTGCCCTGGCTGCTGCTGCCTTCCCCTTCCCCTTTCTCTCCTTCAGCTCCAAGATCTGTACCGGCTCCGGACGGGACCTGAGCATCAGAGACTGCCTCCGGAGCCTGCCCAAGAAGCTTCTCGCCCTTCCCAGCAGCGACCGTCTCTCACTTTGGTGAAAACAGTTCTTTTGTCATCTGGGATTGTACTTTCCTGTTGCTGGGAAGTGTTTTTCTTGTGTTTGTTAATAAACAAGTTTTTTCCACTTTTCCCCCCGAGTAAAATTCTCTCCGAGCCCAGTGGGGGGAGGAATTGTGAGGGGGGTTTATTTTGGGGGGCTCCTTTGGAGGCTTTCCCCCAGTTTTGTCCTAAACTTGGACAAGGGGGCAGCTGGGTAGTAGAGCAGAAAGCAACTGCAGAGTTGATGGATGATGTGGACATCCTGCACCTGGTGGGCTAGAAGCTTTGAGAACATCAAACAGATATCCGAAGGATGAAGCAAAAGGAATGTTGTACTTTGTCTAAAGGGAATCATGCAAAACTGTGATTAATCAATGTTGCTAAGAAATATAAATATTGCGGTTATTGCCTAGGTGGTAAAGAGTTCTATCCAGAGCTGTAAGAGTACATAAACTGAGCTATAGAATCAACGAACTGACTTTGGCTTTGGCTTCTTGCAGAGTCCCGTCTCTCAATCACCATCAATTGGCATCAAAATGGGCAATTGGCTATTCATAATGCAAGGATAAATTTCATAATGAAAGTTATTGACATTGCTCTGCAGCCCTGTATAAGCATCATTACAAACACTGATGAATGCTAATTCACATGATATGAATAATATGTTAATTAATTCTAAAGAATGAGTGTGTTGTTCACTTGAATACATCATGACCTTAGCACAAAATAAATTTTTTGAAGAGAGCCCCTTTTAGAGAAGAGCAAATGCATAGTGTTTAACAGTAGCTGCCCCTACTGTCCTTGGAGTGGGGTCCAAAACTGATTTGCTGTGCCCACAGCCTGCTCTGTATGCTGGGCCACTGAATACCAGTTTTTCCTCACAGTATATCTGCATGCCTGTGCAACTCCTGTTGTGTTACTGGGTGAGCCATTGCCATCTTCTGATGGTCCGAATTCAGTGAAATGTTTTTGCAGCAGCAGGATATATGCTTTCCTTTACTTGCTGTAGAAATGATGCTCTTGAGCCTATTTTGATGGTCTTTTGGGTCCCTCTGAATGGAGAATGAAGTGATTCAGATGAACTTTGGGCAATATGTGGGGTTTGGGGCTTTTTTGAGCACAGGCTATTTCCATATGTATGTACTGTTGAGCAAAGGTAGTCACTGACAGCCTGTGCAAGATTAAGGAGAAACAGCCAACACACTGGAGATAACTCTCTCTGGCACAGGAGAGTGTGGCCTTGCCCCTAGAGCTCTACCTGGTGTCTATTTATTGTAATAATACTATATTTCCATCATTTTATTGAACCAAATAAAAAGGGTCATTAGGTGGCAGATTCACCCAATGCCCATACATGTAAAGAGAGGATATTATAGTGCAATGTTTTCCTTCTCTGGATAGCACAGGCTAAATTAATTTATTCTCAGTCACCTCTGTACTATGTATGAGCGTGCTCAAGAATCTGATTGATTCTTGGGGCATTGAACAAGTCTGAGTGTTTGAAGAGCAAGCTTATGCTGATGATAAATCTACCAGCTGGTGTACTTAGCCTTTGCCTGCCTCTGGGGACATGTTCAGTTTGAAATTGTGGGTGTTACCCATTAGTTTCCTTTGCTTTTTGAAGTGGGCAGCAGTGAATGTGAAGTGGCTGCTGTGGCTCTGGGTGTTTAGAGGAATAAAGAATTACAAGAAAAAAAGAAATACAAGTCAGAGCCTTGCAGACAAACTTACATTGTTCCTTAAATCCTGGTTACATATTATAGCTGCTTCTGAGTATGTGATGCTGCTGTCTGTGTCTCAGAGCATCTCATGTTAGCTAATGCAAAGAATGATGTTGGAGAAACTGCATTTGTTGTTCTCGCAAACTTCTTGCTGAAAGACAAACAGCTATAATGAAGTATTTAAAGGTAGGAGTAAGTCCAATGTTTGGATAGATACATAAAGTTAGGTAAATTTTTAAGGGAAAACACTGCTGTAATACTGCTGTAATAGCTTGAACAAGTTAATATTGACTATTGTGGGAGTCCAGAGTATTCCTCTGGCTTCCCTGGAAGGTTTAAGACCCCCCTGGCGGGGTCCTCAAAGACCCTCGAATGAGACCCAGGTGTCTCAGGGGCTGGATTTAGCTGCTTGGAACAATTTACCAACATTGAGAGAAGAAATGCAAGCCGCAAAAATAAATAGAGTGTAAATTAGACTGTTAGAATGTAGAATTAGCAGATTTCTAGAATGTTTGTGATAAGGGACACGTGGCCAACATGGAGAATTGGGGTGTGGATACCTCTTCCTCCTTCTTCTCCGTGTCATCCATGCTGGGTGACATGCTGGCACTTTTAGATTGGATGAGGACAGAGCTGGACCATGTAACAAGATTGTATTGTATTGGGGGTCATTTGTAAATACCTAGTACGTAATTTAGAGTATAAAAGATAAGTTCTGCCTCTACCAGGCAGATTCTGCCCTGGACCTCTAGCGAGCAGACCGCTGTTCGCTGGACAAAGCATTCCTGAGATAAGGAAGAATAAACAACCATGAAAACCTCTAAGAACAGCCTCATGCAGTCTCTCATCGGTGGGCATCGGAAAGAGCTGGGTTCCAGACCACCTGCATGTCCTCCCGAGGTGATCTCAGGTCTAAGGGGACACCTCAGGATGTGACAGACTATGACTTCTTAATAACCCTGTAGAAAGCTCATCCAAAACCCAAACTGTAAAACTATGAGATTGTCAAAGAAATGGGGGTTCATTGTTCTGGAAGTTCTTCTTTGGACAGGAGGATTTGTAAAGGGAATTACATAAATATATATGTCTCCTCTGGTTTAGAGCCTGAGTGGGTTTTATTTCCAGTATTTTACACGGTATCTGAGTACTTTTCTTTGCATTAGTGTTTCATTCTTTTCTATATATCCTGAAGTGTGACTGAGTTTGGGTGGAAGTTGGGGAGTCTCCCTCCAACATGTTGAACCTGAGAGTAGGTGAAGAAACTCACTGAATCCATCAGGAGCCATGCTAGTACCAGAAAGCATAGTTTTTATAGTAATATAAAGATTTGCATTTGTTGTGTGTTCATGTAGGTACCCTCAGAATAATTAGTGCCAGCTTGAATTTTTGAATTTCTTACAAGGAACCATTAAAAAAAATTTAGGATGCTCAAAAAGACCTTAGCTGTTGAAATACAGATCTCACTTGGAATAAGCACTCTAGTAGAGGTACAACTTAGCAAAAGAACCAAGCTATAAAAAAAAGTAAAGGAATTAAGTGTGACTGCTGCATATAACTGCAACCGCTTTTGTAAATAGAAACCTAGCCCTAAGTGGGCTAAGGAGCTAAGAAGGGAAGGGTTTGAATGTAACTACTGCTGCTTCTGGTGGTTTAAGGAGGTAGGAAGGACATGGCAGGAAGGAAAAGTATAACTGCTGTGTCTAACTTTAACTTCTGTAAACAAGGGTCCAGCCCAGGTGGGCCAAGAAGATAAGAAGGGGAACTGATCCAAAACAATAAAAAAATAAGTTATTTTGTAACAGAAATGAAACAGAAGAACATAATCAATAAAGCACAGCTATAAACAGAATATAAGTTTTGTAATAGCAAAGTTAGGTGTGTACTGTGTGCTGTGTTTGTAACCTTGAGATAAAGAAGCCACAAGTTTTGTAAGACCCTTAAAACTGCAACTTTTAGATAAGCAAATAAACAAGGACAGTCACCAAAACTGTAAAAAAATAAAAGTCTGTGTAAAATGAACAACAGCTAGACATATACATAGAGGTATTAACCCTACATGTTCTCTGGTGCCAATAAAGGTGTACTTTACAATACTGTCACATTGCAGCTAGCCTAAAAGCTGCAGCCCTGATAGAATGATTTGAACAAATACAGAGGAGCCCAGCCAATCTTTTGAACCCTAAGAGCAGATGTATTATTGGCCAAGGAAATGAGTGACGTAAGACCACAACCAATCACATGTGCACACCCAGGAAATTCAAACCCCCTTTTTAGCGGGGTTCAGAACAGTAAAAAAAGCTTTTGTCACATGAACCACCAAGAGGGTCATGTCTCTGTCTCCAACCACAGCCCCATTCAACGTTATACAATACCTGCTGTGGAGTAGATTCCTTTGAATCACTGTGAGTATTTTAAGTCATTTTATTACATAGATGGTAATCCATAGCAGGGCAGCGTTATGTGGAAATGCACTGCTGTAAATGGCTATCCCCCTCCAGACTGACCACTAAGAATTACATTTTTTAGAAATCAATTCAGTGTCAACAGTAGGACTTCACAGACATACCAGTGTATATATTTGCTGTTTTATCCCCTGCCCTGTAATAATGCACAGGCATTGGTTATCATGCTATAAAGATGGAGATAATTTAATGCATTTAGGTTTTATGTAAAGTAAAAAAAGTTCACCAACAAAACACAGCAAACAAGTCCAAACCACTTAGAAAGGTATGAGTCCAGGTTAGTTACTTGGAGACACTGGTTTTCATACTGATAAAACTTTAAGAGATATCTGTCTTAACTGTGTTTCAGCTGAGCCTAACCTCCCTATGGAGATACCAGGGGAAATGAAATGGCCTTCATCAACCTGTCCTCGTAATGCACAGTGCTTATTCAAGCCATGTGCCAGCTCTGTGTCTTTTCAGCTGGTGACTAAGCTGGAATGCGCCCATGTGCTCCTACCACATCACCTGCTGGGAACTGACTTTCTGCTCTCCCAAAGGAAGCTGCAGAAAGTTCCCTGTGGAGGGCAGGCTTGTGTTCACAGTTATGCTTTGCAGCTGAGCAAGCACAAAGAGGAGCAGCTTAGAGCCACGGTTCTGAGGCATTTACTTGAGATAGCAAGAGGCCTATGGAAGAGACCTCAAGGGAAACTCTTTTCACACCATGCTTCAGGAAACGTTTCTAATCTCTGAGCCAGGAATGACTGAAAACTACTTCATAGCAAGAGGATCAGTATTACTATTCCTCAAATAACTTCAATTCTTGGGTGTACTCATGCAGATTTCTGTGTCATTTTGTTTGGTCTTTGCTTACACATGCTTTTAGGGCAGACCATTGGTTATTTCTGCTTTGTTATGTCTACACTCAAATAATCACAGGAAACTCTAGAATCTAAATGCTTTATGTTCTCACAGCATAAAAAATGCTGATGATAAATCATGTTTCTCTGTAGTGTCTACACCCAGTTGCACTTGATTTTACTGATGGCTAGCTTTTGCTTAACCAAACTTATAAATTCAACCAAACTTATAAATTCAACCAAACTCATAAATTTAATAATTCATTTGATGAGTTAAGAAAACCAGAAAAAGGATACAAGAGCCAAATGCATTATGGAGTAAAAGGAAACTGATTATTTTTATATTTTATTATATTATACTTCTAGATGTATAATCTAGCATTGAAGACTAAATGTCTATGTCATGATTAGATATGAAGACAGAGTTTTCATTAGTAGGATAATACATTGTAGGCCCTGCAGACACCAGATCATCTCATAAATTTGGGATCCTGCTTCTAAAGTAGACCTGGTGTTAGAAACTTTTCACTTGCTGGAGATCTAAAAGGTAAGCTTTGGAGCTGGAAGTGTTATTTACCACAACTTGCTGGATTGTTATCTTCAGTGACTGTATTTTGATGGAGGTTAGTTAAAAGGATATTTGCAGGTGCGAACAGCAGAAAATCCCATCCTCCTTCCTTTCTGTGGTACCTGTAGGAAAAGGTTTTTCAGATGCAAAGTCTTGTGAGTTCACCCCCTCTGGGCTTTCCTGGCTACTTACGTATGTGCACAAGGATTCCCAGGCTCTCTTTCCTGCTTCTCCATGTTTCCACTTGCACAGCCCTTCATAGGTATCATGTGACAAGGGGAGATCTCAGCAAACCCTTTGTGCTTGCTCAGTCTTGTCAGTGCTCAGGAAAGCTGAGACCCTTGTGCCCAACCAGTCTGTCAGTGTCCCATTAGGGGGACTCCCCACTGAGCAGTCCTGCTGGATCAGAGGGTGTTTGACTGACATGTTCAGGGACACACACCAACAGCATAAGAGTCTCCATAGAGACTCTCAGAGAGTCTTTCCTGAGTCTCCGTACCTTTGAGTCTGTTACCCACTACTGGTGACTGCCAGCACCTGTGAAGGACTCACACTAACATTTTACAGAATAACACTCTTTATTACACACACACTGGTAATAGAAAATTGTGACAGATTAAGGTTCAAGGTTTACTGGAGACAGTGTCTGACTGCAAAGAAGTATTCAAAGTGATATATAGACAAGCTGTAATCCCTAGTAAAAGTGAGCTTGAGATAAGCATTCAGTATGCACAAAGTGCAGGTCTCACCCAATGGGTGCCTGTGAGGGAGAAGGCAGGTTCAACCCCTCAGCTGGTCCAAGAAGATATGATGGAGTCTTCCTTGATTTCTTCACATTTTAAAATATTTCTTTATGTTTAGGTGGAGCTTGAGTGACTCTAGTCATACATACCTTTGTTACTGATTGGTGTAAAATTCTCTGCCTTTGCTTTTAATGATATAGCCAATAAAATATCGACTGCATCCCCAGCGAGGGGTGAACATACCTTGGATGCCAGTAACTTCAGGATGGAGGTGTGCATTAATATTATGGTTAGGTTTTAATAAATCAAGTTCACCCGAGGAAAGTGATTTTTCCCCAGTTGCTGGCTCACCAACAGGATACCTTTCTGCTTCACCTCAACCCCTGGCTGAGGGGTTCTCTGTGTTTGATCTGCTACAAGGTATGGAGTTCCCCAACCTGCAAGGATTTCTACAGAGCCTGGCCATGGTGTCTCCACTCTGCTCCAGCCTCCCTTCCATCTCCCTAGCAAGTGCTATGGTTGGTGAGTGAGGAATCGTCATGGAACAGGTTTTGGGCATTTCAACTGCATTCCATCCAGGGAGTATCAAATGCATTTCATTCTATAATTTCTGTATCATTATATCGACGACTGAGAGAGAGGCAGGGACTACTGATTCATGATCTGAATCCAATTTTACTGTGAGCTACATACGCTTATATACCATTTTTAGGAAGGCTAGTAATTTTTTACTACGTACATTGGGTTAAAAATCACACAGACAAACTTTACATTTCTACTTAATTCTATCTTCTTTCCTGCTGCCAGTCTTGATCCAATCTTCTTGTAATCTTCAAACTTGTTTGCTCTTGCCAAGGCATCTTGGTTATCAAACTGCATATGCCAATTAAATTCACAGTACTCTCTGTCTTGGCCATTACATCTTACACCTTCTGTTTACATTACAACATTACACCTTCTGTATACTTCCCAGTTGTCCCAGTTTTGGCCAGGACAGAGGGGTTATTCTGTGCTACTTCACATCATTGCTGGGGGCAGGGGAAGGGGCTCCGTCTTCCAAGAAGAAGCCTGGTGGTTCTGGTCAGAAAAGGTAGTGGCATTGTCTGTCCTTGTTCGTTATGTCAGGGTCTTCAGTGAGCATTTTTGTGTGTGAATCACCCTCTCTCTTTGTGTACTTCCGTTACTAATATAGTTGCTGTTACTATTTGTTTTCTTACCTCAATGCTGTTTCTGGAAGATTGTTCTTATCTCAACCTATGATGTTTGCCTTTTGTGCTTCCAGTTCTTAACTCCATTGCCAGAGAGGGAAGGGAAGTTTCAGGGAAGGGAAGTTTCAGGGAAGTTTCAGGGAAGTTTCAGGGAAGGGAAGTTTCAGGGAAGTTTCAGGGAAGTTTCAGGGAAGTTTCAGGGAAGTTTCAGGTAAGGTAAGGGAAGGGAAGGGAAGGGAAGGGAAGGGAAGGGAAGGGAAGGGAAGGGAAGGGAAGGGAAGGGAAGGGAAGGGAAGGGAAGGGAAGGGAAGGGAAGGGAAGGGAAGGGAAGGGAAGGGAAGGGAAGGGAAGGGAAGGGAAGGGAAGGGAAGGGAAGGGAAGGGAAGGGAAGGGAAGGGAAGGGAAGGGAAGGGAAGGGAAGGGAAGGGAAGGGAAGGGAAGGGAAGGGAAGGGAAGGGAAGGGAAGGTGAGTAGCAATGTGGTTTGGAGTATTTGTGGGGGACTTAAATTCCTAAACCACATCAGTTTTCTCTAATTTTACCCCAGACATCATTCCACAATAGGCATGCAGCAATCCAAAATGCCACTTATACTTGTAGACAATTAAATACTTCTATCCACACTGCTTACCCTGGTATTTGTATATTGTGCCTGAATCAACCAAACTATTTGGGGGTATAATGGCTGCAATTAAGTTGCCTTTGTTATAGTAGCTAAAGGCCTTTCCACTCCTTAGGGAAAGCTCCAATTATTTTGCAGACTTTTCACTGCCCCAAAAGTACTTGGGTGCCCAAGCTCTAACAGGCAAGCCTTGCTATGCTGGTGCCTTTTGCAGGGGGAGCATGCTTCCCACATCATGACAGAACTTTGGTAATGCCTAGTCTCATTTCACTAGCTTCAATGAGAGCTAGTTAAAACAGCTGAAAGATCTCCCTCAAAACACTGCTTCCTGCTGAGCACTGTTTTTGTGATCTGTGGTGAAAGAGAGGTCACAGTATTAAAATAATGCAAAATGTCAGTTGAAAATCAACGTTTAACTTAGCACTGTGCTTCAACTGATCAATTGTCACGGTGCGACTTGGGTTTTGCCAATTTTAATATATTTAATTTCTTTTAGAGATAGGATTTGGGAGTAGAGACAAGGCAGGCTCAAAAATTAAAAAGGTACCAGAAGAAATTTATTAATAACACAAAAAAGAATTCAGAATAAGATTCCTAGATTATTCCCTCCTCCCTTCATTCCACATTCCTTAACCACATCATACAGAAAACACTTCAGTCAGTTATCCACCCAAATAATCATTTCAGTTCACTTAAGAGAGAAAAGTCCCTTTTTTTAGTTATGGCTTAGGGGGGTGTCTTCACCTACAAATTTGCATCCACCCGGGACCTACAGAACCATGAATTTTCCTCCCATTTACACAGTCCTTCCAGAGCCATTTTATGGGTTATGATTCACACATGGGGTACTACTTTTAAAGGCAGGCTGCTGAAAAAAACAAAATTCTCTTAATCTCCTTCTCTATCAGATGTCTCTGTTCATAATCCAGTCCCAAAACAGAGAGCCCAATTTCCCCGAGGCAAAAAGTTTTCTTCTCAAGCATCCAAATCTCCCCAAGTATATTTCACAGTTTAAAGGAATTTTAGTGAAGTCACAATCCCCTTGGCCCACAAAAAAGGTTTTCAGCTACTTATCAGTTGCATCTTTTCAATCTCTTCCCACCAGGAACTTTATCTTCATTCCGCTGACCTCTGTAGTCTCCACGCTTTATTTCTTCTCATTCAGGGCAGCTCAGGAGATCAAGAATCTTATCCAGGCATTAAGAAGTTAAAATTGTATCCAGATCGTGAAGAAAGCCACATAGGCAGCTGGAGGCCTCTTCTGCCACGGGGCCGGTGCCGGAGCCATGCGGCCAGTGCTGGGGCCATACGGAGACGGGGGCCACCAGGCCAGGGCCAGGGCTGCCCAGAGTCATGCGGTCAGGGGCCCGGGGGCCAGGACCATGCAGCCAGGCCGGGCCAGGCCCCCCCCCACCAAACCGGGGCCAGGGTGCCGGGCCTGGCTCCCCCCCGCCGAGCCCAGAGCCGGGGTGCCGAGCCAGTCCTCCAGCCCCACAGGGCCGGGGTGCCGGGCTGGATTCCCCGCGCCGAGCCCGGAGCCAGACCTCCCAGCAGCCAGAAGCCAAAAGAGAGGGCAGTTAACTTAATCCAATGTGATTTGTGAAAGCGAAATAACCTTCCATTGGTTTCCCGAGCTATCCATCACCAAACCAGCTCTCTAATTGGTGCCAGCAGCTCACAGGTAAAGCTCCCAGAGACGGGAGAGTCCCTCCCACTCCCCAGCCTCATGTTGCTTCCCTCAGGTGAATCAACCCCATTCCCCTAGCATGTGAAACCAACACATCAATATATGATTTTTTAAATTTACATCTCAAGACTTAAAGCCTGCCAGTTTCAGCTTTTTTCAACATTTAGAAGTTAGCACAGCAGAAGTTCCATCAGAGGTGAAGTACTACAGGTGAGATCCAGAAAGAGGGCCTAACTGCCAGGATGTACTGCAGGAGTTTTTCTGGGCTGCAAAGTCATGAAGCTTGTTACTGGGAGACAAGCAGAATGACAGCTAATTGCAATGTTTTCAGGGACTGATCAGTGTTTTCACTGGGGGATCTCCTAGTTCACGCCATTCATTCTGTTGCGTGAACACAAATCACTGTATTTAACCTGTGTATTCTGTACTGACCTTGGGGATGGGCATTTAGTGAATGCATATTATAAAGAATTTTATTTGATTTGAAAACACAAGAAGATAGAGAATATACAACTAATTAGTTATTTTTCCCCCATCCTGCTGGCTAACTTCAATAATTGTTTGCAAGGATATTGCTTAACTTACAATTTGGCTTCAGCTTCTTCCTGTTGGTTCTTAACCTTTCTCTGTTACTCTGTTATTCTTTTGGGGACTTGGAGAAAGATGGAGGGAACCGTCATTTGTTCTTGTTAGCTTGATGCATTGAGTTGAGATGGGCACCTGGCCCTACTGTAGAAGGATGAGTGTACCTACATTGCCACAAGAGCAGTGTGTTCCATGCTTTGTGCCTGGTGTGGATAGGCAGGACACTCACTTTTCCTGCCTTGGGAAGACTCTCTAAGTGCTTTGGGGCAGAGTTGCCGTGTCAGGGTATGGCATGTTGGTTCTTCTGCACATCCTTCAGCAGTTGCCATGGAGATGTACTAGCACCACACTTCCAATGTGCCACCCTTGTACATTGTTGTAGAAGAAGATTTCATGATAAGGGGTCTAATGTTATTTTCCCCTCCTTTTTATTGTGCTTGCCCTTTTCGGTTTTTGTTGTGGGTGTGTTTGTGCATGTATCACAGTAACACAGTGTAACTAGGTTGGAAGAGACCTCTAAGGTCATCCAGTCCAACCCACATCCTAAGACCTCAACTAAACAATGGCATCAAGTGCCACATCCAGTCTTTTTTTAAATACATCCAGAGATGGTGACTCTACCACCTCCCCAGGCAAAGCATTCCAATACTTTATTATTCTTTCCATAAAAAACTTCTTCCTAATATCCAACCTATATCTCCCTGGCGCAGCTTGAGTCTGTGTCCTCTGGTTCTATTGGTTGCTGCCTAGTGAAAGAGACTGATCCCCACCTGACTACAATCATCTTTCAGGAAGTTGTAGAGAGTGATAAAGTCACCCCTGAGTCTCCTTTTCTCCAGGCTAAATAACTCCATCTCCCTCAGCTATTCCTCATAGGGCTTGAGTTCAAAGCCCCTCACCAGCCTTGTTGCCTTCCTCTGGACGTGCTCAAGTGTCTCAACATCCTTCCTAAACTGAGGGGCCCATAACTTGACACCGCACTCAAGGTGCGGCCTCACCAGTGCTGAGTAGAGGGGAAGAATGTGCTCCCTGCTCCTGCTGGCCACACTATTTCTTATACAGCCAGGATGCCATTGGCCTTCTTGGCCACCAGGGCACACTGCTGGCTCATGTTCAGTTAGCTGTCAACCAGTACCCCCAGGTCCCTTTCTGGCTGGGCCAGAAACTGTCCAGTCACACTGTTCCCAGGCTGTAAGGTTGCAGGGGATTATTGTGGCCAAAATACAGGACTCAGCACTTAGACTTATTGCACCTCATCCCATTGGACCCTGCCCATCCATCCAACCCATCCCAGTCCCTCTGCAGAGCCCTGCTATCTTCCAGCAAATTGACATCAATAAAAGATTCAATGCCCTCATCCATGTCATCAATAAAAATATTGAATGGGACTGGCCCCAGCACAGACCCCTGAGGGATACTACTAGTGACTGGTCCCTAGCTGGATGCAGCATCGTTCACCACCACTCTCTGTGCCCGGCCATCCTGCCGGTTCTTAACCCAGCAAAGAGTGCTCCTGTCCATGCCGTGGGCTGCCAGCTTTTTTTTTTTTTTAATGTGCAGATAGGAATCAGTAAACTCCTTGGAAATCTGCAACTTTTCTTATTGGAGTTGATCAACCCAGATTTCAGCACACCTCCCCATAAAAAAAACTAAATGCGTAACCTAGTAACTCTGCCCTTGAAAATATTTTCATTCACTGAGACAGAACCAAGAAAGTGATTTGTTTGTTATATGTTGGCAAAGTATCCAAAATTATCAGGTTCTTATCTAGCTCTGACTATTACTGTGATACAACTAAAGGCAAACAGTAATATTTCCCTGGAGGGGCACAAGGATGGGAGATGAAGGGTTCTGTGTGACACTAGATGATGCTCTGTATCACCACAGGTATCACTGGCTGTTTGGACTACCCTCCATGAGTCCTTTGGCAGTGTTTAAGACTTTTTAACCTGTATCAGTTTTAGTCATGATCAAGTAAGACATAGTTTGTTACTCTGGAAAGTACAATTGGTAGAACCCTAGTTCAAATACTTAGATGAGACCACTTGAAGTGTATCTTATTGTCTGTGAATCTTAAAGTACTTTTTTGAGTATTAACTCATTTAACTGGGTGACAGTGAAACTAAGTTAGCAATATACATCCAGTTTATAGATTTTAAGCACACTTGGATTTATTGACTGCTGGAAGTCATGTAGAAAGGCATTGATGGGGCTGAGTAAAATTCAGGAGTACTGGATTGCAATTCTCTCTTCTATGTGTTTACAACTTTTGTAAATAAAATTGGAACCAGGAGTCTAAAAATGAAATTTACAGAAAATTAACTTATTTTTATTCTAAGTGTTAGTCTAGGTGTGAATAGGTGAATTTCATGTTTCTTAATGTAAAAATCTGGATATAGCTGTAGAGCTCCTAATTATATCAGTGTCGTCCACAGAGTCCTTCTGAGTCTGCTTGAACTGGCAGTACCTGCAGACAGGAAAGCCCTAAATTCCTTTTCCATCAACCATCAAATATCTCTTCCTATTGTTTTATTTTTCCTTGTCTGATTGAGATCGACCAAAGCTCAAGTTGTTTGCTAATTTCCTTGATCTCTTCTTTAATTTTGGGGTTTTCACTGATTCCTGCCATAGAGAACCGGCAATCACAGCTCTCTTCTCAGGCAGGTGAATGATATTTGCCTCACCTAAATTAAATACTAGAGGCTAATACATGTTAATGTGGGACAAGCTGTGAGAAGCATAGGACGATATCTTTGTACTCTCTGGTTCCCTTGGTGTTTGATGGCTGTGCCACCTTACATGGTATCTGCAGATGCTGGAGCTTGTTCCTGTGCTGATAAGGCATTTCCAGATGAGGTCTGCCAGAAGAACAAGGTTGCTGTATCTCTAGAAAAGCAGCTGGTGGTAGGTAGCAAATTAATCTCATTAGAAAAATGGCAGATAGTTTGGGAACCAAACTATAGTTTGGGAAAGGCTGGTTTTATGCAATTGATCTCCCCAGGTACTTGTGGTTTGTTGTTTGTGGGGTTACTGGAGTCTGTAAGTCAAGAGTCTCTCTGAATTCTTCAGAGAGAAATTAGAGGGCAGGGATTGAATTAAAACCTTTGGATGGATTGAAGTATATTAAGCCGCTCACACATAAAGTAGAGGTGTAAGTTTAAGTTTTAGAATAAGCAAGCAAGTAAGTAAGGATAACTTTTAAGAGAATAAATGCCAGTGTAGAAGCATGAGTTCTAGTGAAGGCTGAAAAACATAGTCCTAGATACTAGTGTTTCCTTAGAGACTCCAGGAACATAGTTTTAGACATCATAAAACTTTAGTAAGAATATCGCTTATATTTTTTAGGTAGAACAAGATATGCGTAGTTTATACATGTATATTAAACTCCAGTATAGGACTGTCCTGGTTTGAAGGACAGATGTCTGCCAAGAAAGGCAGAAATTTTCCTTTGAAAAAAGAGACCCGAATTCCATTCCCCCCCAAATATTATAAACGTTTGAATCAAGGACTCTGAGGCAGAGATAAGGGGGTAGGAATAACAGCTCTTTTACTAATATATCTAACTGTACCAGCAGAAACAACAGCAATTGTTAAAATTACTAACAAAACAGAACAGATTACTCGGTTCCAGTCCTTTCTTTAGCTGTGAGCACGCTCTCTCTTGGTGGGAGCAGAGGTGGGAAGGGGCGGCCGCGGCCGCGCCGGTCTCAGGGGGGAGCGGCTGGAGCGGGCAGCTCCTCGCTCACCGTTGGGTTCTGGTGCTCAGCTGTGTCCGCAGAGACTGGAGGCTGTAGCAGGGCAGATGCAGGGCAGGTGATGGCAGAGGGTCTGGCTCTCCTGCCTTTGGCCGCGTGGCTCCAAGACCGAGAGGATCCTCCTCCCCGCTCGCCGGAAACACGAGTCCCCTCCGGAAGCACGAGAGCCCCTCCCCAAGCCGATCCCACCCACCCCTTTTGTCCAGAGCCAGCAAAGATCCACGGTGTAACCGGCAGCTCCATTGGCATGACAATGGGAAAAATTCCCCAAATTGACACAGTAATAGGAAAACACTCAACCCCCAACATTATCCACCCCGAATTTTTTCCATGCCAGCATGCTACAGCAAATTAAAACTTTTATATCATATACATACATGCAGTTACAGGCACAGTATCATAGCTCACCCTAGAACAAGGTCTCCTTGGGGTATGCATCGGGTCTGTCCATCCTTTTGCATCACCCACCAAGTGCAACCTGGTCCTTGAGCGAAAACCACCCCACGAACAGGATTGTCTTTGCTGGAGGGAGAATTCACCCAGTTTTTCCTAACATGCCTCTCAGGTGTACCACAGGGACCTTATCTCCATCTGGTGTTCCCAAGGGCTCAGATTGGGCAGGGCCTGCTCAGTTAGTGGAACCTCGGGTATTCACTAACCATGTGGCCTTTGGTAGATTGATCTCCCAGTTTTTGAAAGTCCCCCTACCAAGTGCCTTTAAGGTGGTTTTAAGCAGGCCATTGCACTGTTCGACTTTCCCAGCTGCTGGTGCATGGTAGGGAATATGATACACCCACCCAATGCCATGTTCTCTAGCCCAGGTGCTTATAAGGCTATTTTTGAAATGAGTCCCATTGTCTGATTCAATTCTCTCGGGGTACCATGCCTCCAGAGGACTTGTTTTTCCAGGCCCAGGATGGTGTTCCGAGCAGTGGCATGAGGCACAGGGTAGGTCTCCAACCACCCGGTGGTGGCTTCCACCATGGTCAGCACGTAGCGCTTGCCTTGGCGGGTCTGAGGCAGTGTGATATAGTCAATCTGCCAGGCCTCTCCATACTTGTACTTGGACCACCGCCTCCCATACCAGAGGGGCTTTACCCGCTTGGTTTGCTTGATGGCAGCGCACGTCTCACAGTCGTGGATAACCTGGGAGATGCTGTCCATGGTTAGATCCAACCCTCGGTCTCGTGCCCACTTGTAGGTGGCATCTCTGCCCTGATGACCTGAGGCATCGTGGGCCCATCGAGCTAGGAACAATTGTCCCTTGTGTTCCCAATCTAAGTCTATCTTTGAGACCTCTGTCTGTGCAGCCTGATCTACCTGCTCGTTATGCCGGTGTTCTTCATTAGCCCGACTCTTGGGAACGTGGGCATCCACATGATGGACTTTCACAGGTAGCTTCTCTACCCGAGTGGCAATGTCTTTCCACTCATCAGCAGCCCAGATTGGTTTTCCTCTACGTTGCCAGTTAGCCTTTTTCCACCTCTCCAGCCACCCCCACAGAGCATTGGCTACAATCCAGGAGTCAGTGTAAAGGTAGAGATTTGGCCATTTCTCTCTCTCAGCAATGTCCAAGGCCAGCTGAACAGCTTTGAGCTCAGCAAGTTGACTTGATCCACCTTCTCCTTCGGTAGCTTGTGCAACCTGTCATGTGGGGCTCCATACAGCTGCTTTCCACTTCCGGTTCATCTCCACAATGCGACAGGAACCGTCGGTGAAAAGGGCGTAGCATTTTTCATCTGCTGGCAGTTGGTTGTATGGTGGGGCTTCTTCAGCCTGGGTCACTTGTTTCTGCTTCTCCTCGTCAGCGAGACCAAAATCTTCACCTTCTGGCCAGTTTGTAATTATCTCCAAAATCCCAGGGCGATTCGGGTTGCCAATACGGGCACGCTGCGTGATGAGGGCAATTCACTTGCTCCATGTGGCGTCGGTGGCGTGGTGGGTAGAGGGAACCTTTCCTTTGAACATCCATCCCAGCACTGGCAGTCGGGGTGCCAGGAGAAGCTGTGCTTCTGTGCCAATCACCTCTGAGGCAGCTTGAACTCCTTCATAGGCATCCAGGATTTCCTTCTCTGTGGGAGTGTAATTGGCTTCAGATCCTTTGTAACTTCGGCTCCAGAATCCCAGGGGTCGGCCTCGGGTCTCACCAGGCACCTTCTGCCAAAGGCTCCAGGACAGACCATGGTTCCCGGCTGCAGAGTAGAGCACATTCTTTACCTCTGGTCCTGTCCTGACTGGGCCAAGGGCCACTGCATGAGCGATCTCCTGCTTGATCTGGGTGAAGGCTTGCTGCTGCTCAGGGCCCCAGTGGAAATCGTTCTTCTTGCGGGTGACCGGGTAGAGAGGGCTCACAATCTGGCTGTACTCAGGGATGTGCATTCTCCAAAAGCCTATGGCACCTAGGAA
This sequence comes from Oenanthe melanoleuca, assembly GCF_029582105.1. Lineage (NCBI taxonomy): Eukaryota > Metazoa > Chordata > Aves > Passeriformes > Muscicapidae > Oenanthe > Oenanthe melanoleuca. The sequence continues at coordinate 191,334 of NC_079340.1, forward strand.
AGCTTGTGTTTCCTTCTTGCTTGTTGGTGGAGACATTGCAGTAATCTTATTGATGACCTCAGTAGGGATCTGGTGCCGTCCATCTTGCCACTTCACTCCCAGGAACTGGATCTCTCGGGCAGGTCCTTTGATTTTGCTCTTTTTAATGGCAAAACCGGCTCCCAGCAAAATCTGGATGATCTTCTCTCCCTTCTCAAAAATCTCCACTGCTGTGTTCCCCCACACAATGATGTCATCGATGTACTGCAAATGTTCTGGAGCCTCACCCTCTTCCAGTGCAGCCTGGATCAGTCCATGACAGAGGGTGGGACTGTGTTTCCACCCCTGGGGCAGTCGGTTCCAGGTGTACTGCACGCCCCTCTAGGTGAAAGCAAACTGAGGCCTGCACTCTGCTGCCAAAGGAATGGAGAAAAACGCATTGGCAATGTCAATGGTGGCATACCACCTTGCTGCCTTGGACTCCAGCTCGTACTGCAGCTCCAGTATGTCTGGCACAGCAGCGCTCAACGGTAGAGTCACTTCATTCAAGGCACGATAGTCCACAGTCAGTCTCCATTCTCCATTAGATTTTCGCACAGGCCAGATGGGGCTGTTGACGGGTGAGTGGGTTTTGCTCACCACCCCTTGGCTCTCCAGCTCACGGATCATCTTGTGGATGGGGATCACAGCATCTCGATTAGTCCGGTACTGCCGGCGGTGTACTGTCATGGTGGCAATTGGTACCTGTTGCTCTGTCACTTTCAGGAGCCCCACTGCAGATAGGTTTTCTGATAGTCCAGGCAAAGTGTTCAACTGCTTAATGCTCTCTGTTGCTACAGCAGCTATTCCAAAAGCCCACCTGAACCCCCTTTGGGTCTTTGTAGTAGCCATTCCTGAGGAAGTCTATGCCTAGGATACGTGGTGCCCCTGAGCCAGTTAAAATAGGATGTTTCTGCCATCCCTTCCCTGTCAGGCTAAACTCAGCTTCCAGCAAAGTGTATTCCTGTGATCCCCCCGTCACCCCAACAATAGAAACAGGTACCTTCCCCACATGTTCTGATGGTATCAGGGTGCATTGTGAACCAGTATCAACTAGTACTCTATGTTCCTGTGGCTTTGATGTGCCAGGCCATCGCACCCACACTGTCCAATACTCTCTGTCATCCCATGCCTCTCCCTGGCTAGAGGCAAGGCCCCTCTAGCCCTGGTTATTATTTCTTTGCTGGGCATACATAGTGGAGGTTCCTTCCAGGGGATCTGACAGATCATCCTCCCTTCTGTGATACCCTGCACCTTTACCATGGGAGGTTGAGGCTACCTTCATCTTAGCACGGTTTCCTCGGTTAGCATTTCCCTCCCTGAGCTGACGCACCCGTGCTGCCAAGACAGAAGTGGGTTTCCCATCCCATTTTCCCATGTCTTCTCCATGGTCTTGCAGGAAAAACCACAGGTCAGCTCGTGGGGTGTACCCTCTCTCCCTAGCTGGAGGACATTGGGTTCTAGATTTGGGGCCTATGACTCACACTGGTGCTGCACTGATCTTTCTTATCTCCTCCCTTATCTCCTCCCTCATTTCCTCCCTCATCTCCTCCCTCATCTCCTCCATCCTGTTTTGGACCTCTTGGAGGTCCCTGGCCACGGCAGAGACATTGGCCTGCATTGGGCCATTCATCATACTCTCAAAATTTCTGAGTCTGTTGGCAACAGAACCCACTGTCTCTTGGTGGTTATCAGCATTGATCATTGCAATGAAGGTGGTATACTGAGATGGCCCCAGGTTTGCCAGATTCCACAGCATCTGCCCTGTGCACCTGACCTTGTCAGGGTCATTGTCATGCTGTCCATCCCTCCCAAAGAGTACCTCTAATACTGCCACTTTTCTCAGCTGCTGGATCCCTTCCTCAAGAGTTTTCCAGTGCATTCTATGGTGGTACTCCTGCATTCTCTCTTTGTGGACAAACTTCTCTCTCACACTCATTAAAAGCCAGTCCCAGAGGGAAAGGAGGCCTTGCTCCCTTACAAATATCTGGTCCACACCTGAATCCTGGGCCAAGGATCCCAAATTCCGGGCCTCAGTTCCATCCAGTTGCACATCTGTTCCCGTAAGGTCCCAGACCCGGAGTAACCAAGTTGTAAAAGGCTCACGGCCTCGCCATGCAATGTCTTTACGCAGGTTACGGAGACTGTCGTATGAGAGGGACTCTGTGACAATCTCAATCTCTGGCTCCCTTGCTGGCTGTGAGGACCCTCCTGGCTGATCCCCATTATCTAGGTGCCTCGTTTTAATCTTAGATTTTCTAGTTTCCACAGGGGCAACTGCTGCTGGCTGTGGCTGCCCCTGTGATCCGGCTGGAACCTGGACAGATACAATATCTATGGGTTCCACTGCAGCACCATCTGACTCTCCCTCTTTAGGGCAGGGGGAGGGTTTCTCACCAGCTGAAGAAAAGTGCTCCTTCAACATCTGGCTGTGCTCCTTAAACATCTGGCTGTGCTCCTTCAACATCTGGCTTTGCTTCTTCAATACCTGGCCAATATCCTTCACTAGAGCTCCCACTCACTCTGGGTGGTTCATTTCTGCAGTGGGCTGTGGGGCAGCATCAGGCTCTGGGGCAACATCCCTAGTCCCTTGGGCAGGGTCATGTTCTGGGGCAACATCCCTCTTCCCTGGGGCAGGGGCACACTCTGGGTCAACATCCCTGGTCCCTGGGGCAGGGGAAGACTCTGGGGCAACATCCCTAGTCCCTGGGGTAGGGGCAGACTTTGGGACAACATCCCTGGTCCCTTGGGCGGGGTCATGTTCTGGGGCAACATCCCTAGCTCCTGGGGCAGGGGCAGACTCTGGGGCCATATCCCTAGTCTCTGGGGCCACATCCCTAGTCCCTGGGGCAGGGGAAGACTCTGGAGCAATATCCCTAGTCCCTGGGGTAGGTATCAGGGCTGTTAACCAAGCCAATATTCCCTTGTTTCTGAATGCTAAGTAGAGCAGGCCTATCAGCAACGCCAGCCACTGTATAATAACACTAGCAATTAAAACAGATCTGAAATCCTTGAAAACTGGTGGAGTAGCCTCAAAAAACTGGGTGATAGGTTGGGAGAAAATTTCCCTTGCATTCATTACTTCACAGTAAGTACCATTATTGAAATAACCCCAGAAACACGCAGTTAGAGTATGATAGCTCTGGATCCATGTGGCCACTTCCCAGAGAAAATTAAAAAAACATGAATTCCTGACATAATCAATCCACCAAACTAATCAGATAATAGCTACAGTAACTTTGGTGAGAGGGCCCATATTCAAAAAAGGGCTTACAAATGGGAGAGAGGTATCTGTGGCCACATGGAGCCCAAACCAGATTAAACCGGACAACATGTTGCCCCTCAAGAGAGCTGTTACTCCTGTCTTAACTCTCCTCTTAATGCCCTCAAGCCCCACGTTGGGCACCAAAATCTGTCCTGGTTTGAAGGACAGGTGTCTGCCAAGAAAGGCAGAAATTTTCCTTTGAAAAAAGAGACCCGAATTCCACTCCCCCCCAAATATTATAAACGTTTGAATCAAGGACTCTGAGGCAGAGATAAGGGGGTAGGAATAACAGCTCTTTTACTAATATATCTAACTGTACCAGCAGAAACAACAGCAATTGTTAAAATTACTAACAAAACAGAACAGATTACTCGGTTCTCGGTTTAGCTGTGAGCATGCTCTCTCTTGGTGGGAGCGGAGGTGGGAAGGGGCGGCTGCGGCCACGCTGGTCTCAGGGGGGAGCGGCTGGAGCGGGCAGCTCCTCGCTCACCGTTTGGGTTCTGGTGCTCAGCTGTGTCCGCAGAGACTGGAGGCTGTAGCAGGGCAGATGCAGGGCAGGTGATGGCAGAGGGTCTGGCTCTCCTGCCTTTGGCCGCGTGGCTCCAAGACCGAGAGGATCCTCCTCCCCGCTCGCCGGAAACACGAATCCCCTCCGGAAGCACGAGAGCCCCTCCCCAAGCCGATCCCACCCACCCCTTTTGTCCAGAGCCAGCAAAGATCCACGGTGTAACCGGCAGCTCCATTGGCATGACAATGGGAAAAATTCCCCAAATTGACACAGTAATAGGAAAACACTCAACCCCCAACAAGGACACAGTCTGAGTCAACATTTTCATGGTGGTGAATATTGTCTTTGGGGATTTGTAAAGCAAAAAGACCTATTCTATTATCAGCAAAGGATCTTTTTAAGAAAAGTTCTATTGAAACATGAGGCCATACAAATGGAAAAGGCAATGATGGTACATATTGGTGAGCTTGTTTTGATTGAAAGATTTTAGTAACTTTTTGAAGGGTTCTTTGACCTTTAGGTGATAGAGATCTTGGAGAGGTGATGTTATAGTGTACTTTGAGCAAGTAAAAAACTAGAGCAAGTTCAATGTTATACTGGCTGTGATCCAGTTGATTTTCCTCAAAAGTTGCTGCAGGTTTTGTAAGGTGTTAATTTTAGTTTGAAACTGTATTTTTGAGGCTTGATGGATTGTTCTGTCATTCTTTACTTTAAGTACTTCCATGGTGAAACTTCTTGTATTTTCTCAGTGGAGATTTCAAGTCCTGCATCTTGGACTACTGTGACAACACTGTCACGAGCCTCTTCTACTTCCTTTTGAGTAGAAGCTGAAATAAGTAAATTGTCCATGTAATGTAAAATTATTGCTCATGGATGCTTCTGTCGAGTTGGAGCCAGAGCTGGAGCCACAAACCATCGGCAGATAGTAGGTGAATTTTTCTTTCCCTGAGGCAAAACAATCCAGCGGTATTTTTGCAGAGGTTCTTGTCAGTTGATGTTTGGAATTGAAAAGGCAAACTGTGGAGCATTTTTTTAGATGAAGTGGAATATTAAAAAAACAGTCTTTTAAATCTATGTAAACAAGAGGCCAGTCTCTTGGAACCATTGAGAGAACAATAAAACAAATGGGAGATGGAACAGACAGAGAGCAAGTACAGTTATGGAGATAGTCTGGCCTTAGTTGGATACAGACTGTTAGAGTAAGCTACCATAGTACAGCATATGCAGCTATCAAGGTTTTCGAAACTATGTAGTTTTGTGAGGCTGCCAAGTAATGCAAACAATAGGCTGATTCTGTAACTAGGAGGAAATTCTGGATTGGGGATGTGACTGCTTTAGAACTGTAACTGCTTGGGGTTGCAACAGTATATAAGGCTGAACTGTGAGAACAATAAATTACTTCAACAACTTCAATAAGTTAAATAACTTGAATGACTTCAACTCCGACTTCAACTCCGATTCTTTTTGCTCGAGTTTTGGCTTCTTGCTTGGATTACTTTTTGCACCTCTCCTTTGAAGTCCTGTCTCTCAGCCTCCGAGCAGTCAAGCTGTGGGGAGAAGCAGGTTACCATGGACCTCTGTGTGGGAAATTGGAACTGGCTTTGCTCTTGGAGTCTGTGTCCTCATTACAGTGGCACAAGATGTACACTTGCACACTTGTGCATCATTGATGTATGAATGATGTAAAAGTGCACATCATTCCCCAAAGTGAAAACTAAGTTAGCAGCCTGCATTTGGCATAAACTACCTATTTTGAACTTTAACTGTATGCTTGTAAATGTGTGATGTTAACCAAGTGATATTCTCTGGTTCAGGGTTAATGGTGCATTTAAAGAGTCTCATCAATTCAAATGACTGAAGCCATTCAGAAATGAACAAACATCCCTGCCGCTCTGCAGTGATGTCTAGAGGTGGCTATTTTTGCCGGTCCTTCTGAAATGTGGCTTTGGTCAGGCCCACTGTCTTCCAGCCATCTAAGCCCTGTAACTGTGTGGGACCCAAAAAGCCCCACTTGTAACTGCATAACTGGAAAGTCCTCAAGCAAATGAATATAACTTCTTCAGAAGTTAATTTCTGGCAGTTTGGAGCAAAGATTTGTTTGGTCATTTTACTTAAATTGCAGCTCTTAAGACTCATTTTATCTGCTAGTGATATTTTGGAGGCTAGTGCATTTTCCCTTAGTACATCATTATTATGAAAAGCTGCAGGTTGCGTATTTGTATTACAGTAGTGAGCATTTGCAGCTGCTATGGCTTAAAATTTCTTTGCTTATGTAATTTTTTTAGCTAAGTGCATAGTGCAGGTTACTAAACTAACTATATCATAACATTTCCATAGATCTAGTCTTTTTCTCTAGCTTCTTGATAAAACTCATCTAAATAATACTGACAATTTCTTGAAGAGAACGGTGGAATAAGGAACTCAATGGTGCTAAATGACATAAAGGGTGAAATTATGATGAGCAGGTGAGAAACAATGACTGTGCTATGATTACAATATATATTTCCTTGACACTGGAATTGTAAACATAGCTTCTGTTTTCAACAGTCATCCATATTTCCATTTAGATGATGGTGAGGGAGTAGATACAAGTTTAAAAAGGTATCCTGAATGAAAAATAGTGCTAGAAATCTACTGAGTGCTGGAGATCAGTGGCAAAATTCTGCCACTAAGTCTGTAGATACGTAGTGTGAGTAGCTTGGTGAATTGGTCCTATTTCAAAGCAAGTGTATGGACAGCCTATTCCAATATTATTACAATTCTGTTACGATTTGAATTACACTCAATTATTTGAGGGGAGACTGTGCTAATGAATCTATTACAATGCAGAAATTGCTTTTGTAGGATAATGGTTTCAGTGCAAATCTGTGTATTATCTGTGATTGCATATTATTAGATGGGCTCTGACATAATTTAAAATAAAAATCTTGTTGAGAAATTATTTTAATATAACTTTGGGATTAGGACACAAATTTGTACAGTGCCAGAGTTAAGCAGAGAAGTTGCTGTTGGTATTTGTAGGACTGTGTCAGTCTTGCATGTAGGAGCTGTTAGCTCTTTGTCTTGAAACAAAATTTTTATTTATATGTATATTATGTATATGAAGTTCAGGCTTTCTACTCAGTTCTTTGACTTACAGGCATTCTAAATCTGTTTGTCTGTGTTCAGTGACAGAGCTGCCAGCCCTTCCCAGTGTGAGAAGGCAGGAGCATGGGTAAGAGGCATGGAACTGGCTTTAAAAGAGGAGAGCAGCAATGGCGTTGAGCTGCAGACAGAGTGCTAAGGGTAGTTGGGAAAAGATTCTTGAGGATGAAGACAGTGGAACAGAGGTGGTGCAGCTTCTGCTGACCTCCAGGGAAGATTTATTTGCGCTTCTCTCCATTTTTTGTATGTCTTCCTCCACCAGTTCATCCATTCCTGCCATTGCCACTTCTCTTTGGATATTTCTGTCAGATTAAATTTAACACAGATAGGGCTAATCACACAAACCTTCCTCCTGCTCTCTCCACAGGTGACACCAGTGCTTATCTGACCTGTTTTCAGGCTTGCAAGACATAGCCTATTTGTGTTCCTCCCTGCTGTCTGTAAACATTTAAGCTGTTTCTTAAATCTCTTCCTCTTTCTCTAAATCATCTGCAATCTTCCCCATTTTCTTCCTCCAGGTGTCTGGAAGGGTTGTGTTTGGGTAAGGTTAATCAATTGCAGAGAACTTGTTCAAGACCTACTGCCCTTTATCCTTTGAGTCCTGTCTACCTCCTCATCTTTCTCTACGTTATTTCTTTTTCCCTTTGGACTTCTTTGATTTCTTTCAAAACCTTCAGGTGACTTCTTTTAACACTGCTGTGAGCTCATGACCACCAAGAAGCGAAACAGTGTCCAGCTTTTGGAGGGTTTTAAGCCTAAGCACTGTACCTTCTAGACTCAGGATAGGAGGCTGCATGTAAGAAAGCAACGTGCCTCAAGCAGAAACTCCTTCTCTTTGATTTCTGATTTTTCATTTTTCATTCTTTCATGAAACAGACATAGACTATCATAACAGCAGATTCATTCCATCTCAACTGCATTTTTGCAGAGAGCTGCTGCTGTCTTTTACTGTCTAAAAGATTATGGAGTGGGTTTGTTGCCTGCTCCATAAATGAAGAAAGATATCTGCTAAACAACATCTGCTGCTGCTAAAGTAAAAGAATGTTTGAACGGGATCTTTCCTCACTTTTCCTGATTTTTTTTTTTTTAAATCTTTAAGTTTGTTGGTTCTTTATTCCTCCCCAGACCCTTCCCAGGGTTTCTGCCTACAGTAGACTATAGCAGTCATGAAATTTTTTTCCTTGAAAACTTAAAACATTAGGTAACAACTTAAACCTAGATAATGGCAGGTTCACTCTAAGATTTCTGACCTCCAGATGCCATTTCTTTCATTAAAATTAAGGTGTCACTTTATGTATATTAGTGTTAATGCTTTTTCAAATGATATTGTGGAATCATCCAACCCCATGTAGGTGGAGTGGGTAACCACTAGGTTTCACTGTAAGTTGATCTTTGTGCTGTCAACTCTGTTCATATTTGCCTGTGATATTGAGGCAATCAGGAGTATGACTTGTTTGGAAGAGGGACTGTGTTTCTGTTCTATACAGCAATTAGCACAGTGTGATCTAGTCTTCATGAGAGATTTGGGAAAGAAAAATGAGAGAACAACCTTATAATGGAGAAAATATCTCATATTTTTTCACATCTGGGAGCCAATCCATATGGGTTTTAAAGTTTGAGTGATACCCTCATCGATTTTACAGTGAATATCTTGTTTCTGGGGAATTTCAGCAGCTTTCTTCCAAGTTCCTGTTTCTGGATTCATCTAAGCATATTGCATAATGCTCTGTGCAGTAGTGCTGAAGCCTAGAGAAAACCAGTGGTCTGTAGTTCTCTGTAAGAATGTGCTCCCTATTTCTGCTGCCATAGATGGATCTCTATGCAGTTCTGCAAAAAAGGCTGCAGCAAAGCAAATGCTCACCAGGGAGAATCAGTGCTTTGCACTGGGTAGCTATAACTTGTATGGTATTTTTAATCACTGCAGAAACTCATTTAGTTTCTTCCAAGGCATCCCCAGTCACTCCAGACTCATTGCAAAATGCTTCTTTCCCTTCAGCTTTAGATCTCTTTCAGAGCTGAGAGAGGTGTTGAAAAGAAGGATGCATCACACAAGGGAGAAAATATAACAAAGCTGCAAAAGTACTAAAAAACTGTGAATAAAAATATACTATAAAAATATACTTTGTAGGAAGCAAATAAAACATCAAGTGATAGTAAGAGTTCTCAGAGGTATTTGGTAAGTTAAGCCTTCTCTTCAATGACAAGTAAGAGAGGATTGATCAAAATGTTTTGCTTATCTGTCTCAGTGAATCAAGTCAAGTCAAATATTTTACCGTGCCTAAACATGGACTTAGGATGGTGTTTTGCTACACAGTTTTTGATGAAATCTTTTAAATGTTTATTGTATTGATATGATGTGTGAGCCAGTTTCTCCCTATCCCAAGGAAAGAGTTCTCCTGATTATTTTGGATGGATTAATTAGTGCACCAGTGTCAATTAGTTATACCACCTCTGGACAGTACAAAGCATTTACTCTTTTTCACATAAAGAAAAAAGAAAAAACTTTTCTGGAAAATAATTTCTGAAATGACTATGATAATTAATCTTTAACAGCATAAATAGCAGTGTCAGGGATACTTGTTCCAATTGGCTTGTAATAAACAAGTTTATTGGCTTTCTACGTTTATTAGAATACTACATTTAATAGAAGAATTAATGGTGTAAACTGCTGTTATTATGATGTTTTAATGACTGAAACAATCTTAATGGAACTATTCTGCAAATGTGGTCCAAGTCCCACTGCCTTTGGGTCCTCCATCTGTGTGTCACAGAGGGACTGCCACCCCTCCTGCTGTTGTGACTGGAGTCATGCACCTGAATCTTTGTCAGTGCTACTTCCATAAGTAATCCCTAAGTAGGTAATGTTTGATTTGATTATGTTTTTGATAATGAAATACTTCGTTCTGCCCTCATGAATGGAATTGTCCCTTGCAGTTCCATTATACAGCTTTATTCAAATAACTTGTGTTTATGTGTAAGCCCAGAATTGTGGGATTTTTCTACCTCCTTTCTCAAACCCTTTATTATCAACACTTTAATTTTCAGACTATTCCAATGTTGATTTTGGAAAGGCCAATATTCAGAAATAATGAGATTTTCTTAAATTATAGCTTAATTTATAGTTTTATTTATAGCTTAATTTATAATTTATATATATATTATAAATATAAATTTATAATTTTTATTTTCTATTATATTTTCTTAATTTATTAGCTTAATTTATAGCTTAATTTATTTAATTTATAGGAGATTGTGGTTCCTGCTGCAATAAATCATTCTTTAGAATGTTTTGAGGGCCTTTGTAGTTCAAGGTTAAAGATGCTAAAGTAAGTCAAACTAGATTTAGTAGTTTTTAGCAGTGTACAGAAGAGGTCTTTGCAATTTCGGAAACCACTTATTTCAAAGTGTTACATCTTTTTTCATTAGCTAATGAGACAGACCAATTTGATTTTTATTTATGCCTCAGCATGTGTTATACATGGGGAAAAAAATTACTCTAGGCGGTGCACAGGTGATGAAGGGGAGCCCTCTCGCTGGGCAGGCTTTGCCTGACAACAAATCAGGGCAGCGAAATCTTCCATGACTGAGCTGCAAGTAACCCCTCACTGCTGGTGGGGCAGATACCCAGATGCCCAGGAGAAAGTGCTCAGGAAATTGGGCTATGGGAGGAGCCTTAGCACATGAAAGCAGTTAACAGTAACACCAACAGACACCATTTTGCTTTGAGTTTCTTGGAGGGAAAAGGGGTTCGCTTGGAGGGTCAGCTTGGCCCTCCTCCAACTTGTCTTTTCCTCCCTGCAGTCCTGCTTCCCTGTCTGCACCTGTCCTGCCCTTTGCAGCTTTGCTGCTTCCCAAAGTAGTTTGTCGCCGTGACAACCTAGCACTCCGCTGTTTCCCCAAAGTAGATGCTGAACCTTCATGCAGCTGTTGCCATCACCAGCACCATACTTCCCACGTTTCCTCAGCAGCCAGCCCGCAGCAGCCAGCCTGCAGCTGTCGTTTGCTGATGGTGGAGACATGCTGCTGCCACTTGGAAATTGCACTCAGCCGGTCATAAGAGGTGTGCAGGCCCTTTGCTGCTCACAGCACACATGCTCCATCTGCTGAGCTGATACTAACAGGGCTTCTGGGGTACAGTGACAGTGATCTGTTGCTGTCTTCTGTTTCTCTCTTTGACTCTTTCTTCCCATCTCTGCTCTCTTTTCTATCCACCTTTGGTAGGAACACTTACCCTTCTATATCAATAAATAGTTATCAGATCAAATATTGCTGCATTTGTGCTTTTGTTTTCGTCCAAGAAATCTATCAAAAAGAATCCTTCCCTTTTACAGCTGGACAGGACAGCTGATTAGCTTGTTAGGTGAAGAACAAAAACATTTCTAGACATTTATGTTGTGATTTTTGATTGGCAGAAGTAATATTTACTCATTAGGGTCAAGTTACTAATGTTCTATACTTCAGTCCAAGTTCATCCTAGTATTTTCCTAGTTAGAAGAAATATTGTGCTGTTATACTCCCACTATGTTACTTCTATTGCATAGAAGTAACAGAGTAGAGATAGACTAGGTCACGAGTGGTGCTCCCCAGGGCTCAGTTTTGGTGCAGATTCTGTTTGGCACCTTTACTGATGATTTGGACATGGGGATTGAGTGCATGCTCAATACATTTACAGACAACACCAAGCTGGGTGGGAGTCTGCATCTGCTTTAGGGCAGGAGGGCTCTGCAGAGTGACCTGGGCAGAATGATCTATGGGCCGAGAACAATGCTGTGAGGCTCAACAAGGCCAAGTGCCAGACCCTGCAGCTTCAGGCTGGAGGAGGAGTAGCTGTTAGGCAGAAAGGGCCTTGGGGGTGCTGGTCAACAGCAGCTGGACATGAGCCAACAGTGTGCCCAGGGTGCCAAGAAGACCAAGAACATCTTGACCTCTATAAGGAATAGTGTGGCCAGCTGGACCAGTGCAGTGACCCTGTACTTGGCACTGGTGAGGCCACACCTCAAAAGCTGCATCCAGTTCTGGGCCATTCACTTTAAAAAGGACATTGAGATTCTGGAACATGTCCAGTGAAGGGCAACAAAGCTCTTTAAGGATCTAGAAGACAAGTCTGATGAACAGCTGAGGTAGCTGTGTAGTCTGGTGGAGGCTCAGGGGACACCTCATCACTCTCCAAACTCCCTGACAGGAGGGTGGGAGTGAGGTTGGGCCTGTCTCTTTTGCTGTGCCTTCAGTGAGAGGAGGAGAGTGATTTGCCTTAAGCTGAGACAGGGGTGATTCAGATTAGATATTAAAAACCCCAATTTTCACTGTTTGGGTTGTCGAGCGTTGGAGGAAGCTGCCCAGGGAAGTGGTAGAATCACCACTTCTGGAAGCGTCCAAAAGGTGTCATGATCCGCTGCAGGGTGCTGTGGTTTAGGGGTCCATTGAGGAGTTAATGTAGTCTGCAGTGCTCACTGAGATGAGCATGCTGATTTTTAAAAAAATAAATACAGAGTACTTGGATGCAATCAGTCAATTCTGTATTTACTTGTGCCTGGAGGTTATCAGGAGTACAGTCTGGCCAACCAGGTCAAGCAGGTATTAGTATGTGGTTTACTGAACTGTATTGAGTTTCTGTACTACTTTTTATAGGTATTTCATAAAATTTGGGTTCTGCCCTAACAATTTTTTTTTCTATATTTGTGATAATATTTCTGCAACATCTAGAGTGCATTGGAGAGGAATTTCAGAATAGTAGGGCATTTTTGTGTCTTTAATTATAATAGTAAGGCTAAATGAAGAAAAATCCTATATAAAGTAGCAGATATCTGGAGAGTGTTAGGAGTATGGGTACCACTGAGTACCATGTTAAGAAATATAGACCAGCCTTTGGCTACTTGCTTATGATATTTCCTGCATTAAAGTGGATTTTAATGTTCTATGTAAAGTTTGCATTGCATTATGGAGAGCCAATGTTTAGACAAATTACTAATTGCTCCTTGTGGCAATGTGTAGATATAAAAGTATGAGATGCTGTTTCCTCAAAATCCACTGAAATCCAGAAGGCTGATTTACAGGTGTAGGTCACATATTTGAGGGGGTCCTAGTTTTTCTTACTTGACAACTTTATCAGCAGACAAAAAAAACATAGCAGGTTTCTGAATGTAATACAAAAATCAGTTCAAAATAGTATTCTGTTTTCTTCAGCTGTACTTAAAAGAAGTCTTACTCTGTTGTATGTTACTGTACTCTGTGAAAAGAACCAGGACAGGATTTCTGTGGTCACCTTTATTCTATCCCTGTTTTCTAGAAATGGTGTGTTACCTTGAGCTGTCTATGTCACCTTCATGCTAGTGATACATCCTTAACCAGGGTTTGTGGTTCTAAGGATTACTGCAGGGACTTTTAAATCTTCTGTGTTCCTGGAGTGTGGAATGTGTTATACTCATGGCTGCATCTACTGAGATGGGAAATATTTCTGTATATTTTCTGGCTGCAGCCTTCAAGTGCTAAAAAATAAAAAGGTAACTGGATAACAAATTATTCTAAAAAAACCCAACCCTGAATCCATAATGTTCATGAACAGCTGTCAAAAAGTACAAGAATTATAAATGAAAAAAAATTATATTTTCTGTTTTCCTGATAGTCCTATTTGAGTGCTGCTGTGTCTTTTCTTTCTGAATTAATTTAGTATTTCTGTAAGGTGAAAAATAAATATATTTTAATTAATGTCTCACCATGGTTCTGTTTAAGAAATAATTATATCAAATAGTCATTCCATAATAAGTTATTTTTCCAGAAATCAAATGTAGGAGGGATGGAAAGAGACACTTTAGTAAGTCTGTTGCTTTTCTTGCTCTGGTTTGTTGTAGGTAATTTTTGGGGTTTAGGATTTGTCATTTTGTTCCTTTTTCTCATGGAATTTTGTCCCATTTGTGGCTAAGGAAGGATAATGACATGGTACTAATGAGAGATAAAAGAACTGGCCAAGCTCAGGGGAGGAGGGTGTCTGGCTGCATTTCTCTTATCTGAGGGTTTATTGTGGAGAGGTGGGGATGTTATAATCAGCTGTGTAATAGATGGCTTTTGCTATAATGTATGTGCTTTTATGAGTTATTATAAATTTTAATTGCTTGTATTTGATTATTATAAATTGTAACTGTTTTTAGATATAGTACAAATTTGTAATCACTTTTGTGGACAGTGTAACTAAAATTTTGCATGAGGCAAGGCTATCACAAGATGTAAGTGGGCTTCCAAAGATATATCACAAGATATGATTGCTTTGGCAAAGGGCTACCTAAGGTTGCACATTTTGCAAGAGCAGCCATTTCATAAGGTATGGCTGGTCTTGCGAAGTGTATAACCAAGATAGCATAGGCAGAGAACAAAATACCATAAAAGGAAAATACCAAGTCTAAAGTGGCATCAGAAGACCATTAGAAGACCATCCCAGACTGCTGTCCTATCAGACTCTTGGACACTGCAACTGGGGACTTTTGCAATGCTGTAGCCATCTGAGGTGGAGTTGTGGTCAATGGACTCTGAAAATGTGCCAAGATATTTGAGGAAGTAATGCAATTGCAATAGTATAAAGGATTGCTTGGTGATGAATAGGGTGCTCCCCTGGCTGCTACCAAGCACGCAGCATTGTTACTTTTGCTTTATTGATTTGTCCCCTATTATTGCTAATTAAACTTTTAAAATTTGGAGGAGTGGGCTTTGTTTCTCGTTGAAAGAATTGGGCTGGGAGAAAGAGTTGGGCACAGCTCCTCTCTCCCTCTTGCACTCTTGGCATTTGGAGGGGAAGAAGGCTGAAGTGGTGAAGGAAGAATTCACCACCTGGGGGATTCTGTCTCCTGCTGCTTTCTACTGTGAGTGGAGCTCTGATTATAAGAGCAGCGTTGCATTGGGACCTTATTAACACCCTGTCTCACCAAACAAATGACCCCTCCTATCTGCTAAGGGGCCTTAGGGGAAAAACCTGGGGATCCCGACCCTTCTCTCCTTTGTGTTGGTTTGACACAGCTTGGATTTTGGTAGCAGGAATGGGGTATGATGTGGGGGGGCAATAGGGGTAGCTTCTGTGACAAGCTGCTAGAAGCTTCCACCATGTCCAACAGAGCCAATCTCTGATGGCTCTGAAGATGGACATGCTGCTGGCCCAATTAGAGAGATTGTTAATGCCTCTATGATGACATATTTGAGAAGAAAATCAAAACAATGCATGCACGGTTTTTTCCAGGGGTGGCAAAGCACCGCTGTTGGGGGCTGTCTCCAACATAGCATGTGGCAATGCACTGTGGCTGCTGCCATCTTGGCACAGCCCACGGTGAGCCCGGCCTGCCTGGCCACCCCTAGCCAACCGTGCTGTGAGCAAAAAGGGCAGGGGTGGCAGTGGTGGCTTCCTCTTCCCGGTGCCCTGCATGAAGAGAGGTGTTAAATAGCCCTAGCACTGTGGTGGCTGCCACTGCCCATTCTATGGTGACGGGGCCACATGGCAGGGAACAGTAGCATGACAAGCGATTCCCTGACGCGGAACACACATGAGAGTAATTTCTTGGCTCTGCAAGATCTTTCAAGAATTTTTGAGTTAGTGGAACTTGTTGACAGTTGTACCTTCAAGCAGCAGCTGTTCTTGTAGTCAGAGAAGAAAGAGAGCACACATGAGGGAAAACAACACGGTGGCACCAAGGTGTTGGGGGTTGGGTTTTTTGTCCCAGTTTAAAGAATTTTTTCCATTATCATGCTAACGGAGCTTGCTGGGTTACACCCAGAATCTTTTTGAGGACTCTAGACAAAGGGGTAGTTGTGAGCTGGCTTCCGGCAGGGAGGTGACTCGTGGTTCCGGCGAGCGGAGGAGGAGGAACCCCCCTCTGTCTGCACTGAACGTGGCCAGAACGCAGGAGAGCCCCAGACTCTCTGCGATCAACTGCCCTGCCTGCTGTAGCTGCCCCGCTACAGCCTCCTACCTCTGAGGACACAGCTAATCACCTGGACACAAATGGTGAGTGAGGAGCTGCCCTTTCCAGCCCGCTCCCACCTGAGACACAGCGTGGCTGCTGCTGTTCTTACCCCCTCACCCCCCCCACCCCCGCCTCTGCTCCCGCATGCTCTCCACAGCTGTGCTGGCTCTGCCACGTGTTACATTACCGGGAACAGACACAGGCCGAGTGTGTCGGCAGCTAAAGAAAGGACTGGAACTGAGTTATTTGGTCTGTTTTGTTGCTAATTTTAATAACTGCTGATGTTTCTGCTAGTACGGTTAGATATACCAGTAAAGAGCTGTTATTTCTACCCCCTTATCTCTGCCTTAGAGTTTTTGATTCAAACAATTATAACACTTGGGAGGGAGCAAAATTAAATTCTCTATTTCAAAGAGAAGCTTCTGCCTTTACTGGCAGACACCTGTCCTTCACACCAGGACACAAGGTCAGTGGTAAAAAGGAGAGGGAGGAAGTGCTTCAAGAGTTGGAGCTGAGATTCCTCTGCAAACCATGGTGAGGGCTATGGTAAAACAAACTGCCCTCTTGAGATTCATGAAGTCCATGGGGGATGCAGAGATCCACTTACAGCCTGTGGGAAAATGCTTACAGCGGAGTGATCCTAGCACAGTGGGTGGATGCTGGGAAAAGCTGTGTTCTAGTGGGAGACCCAGCTAGAGAAAGAGAGGGCTCCTGCTTCCCTAAATAGAAAAAGAGGGCTCTTGCTTACAAACTAGAGCAGCCTATCCTTAAAAGACTACACCCCATGGGTAAGAAGTGACCCATGTCGCAACAGTTTTGGGATGAATATTTGCCCAGGGGAGGGATCCCACAGCATAGCAGAAAAAAAGACTCCATTCCCTGAGCAATCGGAAGAATGTCTTGAGTGATGGACTGACCATAATCCCCATGTCTTGTCTGCCTGTGCTGTCGATGGGAAGGAGAGAGGGGGTGGGGGAAGAAAAGGCATTTTAAAGGCTTATTTTACTTCTCATTACCCTCCTCTGACTCTGTTAATAAAAAATTTACTTTATATCTTTAAGTTTGACCCTGTTTTGCCCTTAGAGTGTTTTCTCCCAGTCCTTATCTCAACTTAGGAACCTTTCATTAATTTTTCCCCTCTTCTCTGCTCAGCTATAGCAGAAGAAAGTTGAATCCCAAAACTGGGCAAGAAAATAAAACTATATATATATATAATCAGAGGGCTATAGAGCAGGTATTTGTCTATTCAGTGCTGAGTGAAGGAGTGAGGGGAATCTTTCCACCAAAAACTCACTCAATCTTCTTTAGCCTTCAGTTACATTTTAAAAATCCTTCTACACAATATCACAATTACAACATATCATTTACATACTCATATTTGCATAAAGCTGTGTCATTGTATTACAACAGTTTGTTGTTTTTGCACATGCGTCAATTCCTCTGTGGTGGTCAATTTTTTGATTAAGGCTTCTGTAGTCTTCCTCAGATTTGAACTTTTTACCTCTATCTTCAGTGCATGCCTGGTGCTTCTTATGTTTTCAGTCTAACCTGTTTTTAGCTAATTTTGCAGTTTGCAAGTTTTGTTAAAACTTGTTATCTTGCTCTTGATGTTTGTTATCTCACTTTCTCTGCCATCTTACTTTGTTATCTTGCTTGCATTACTTGCACATCTTGTTACAATGTTACTTATGGTTAACCTTTTATTATATACCACTTAGGAGTCTGGCAAGCAAATTACATGAGGGAGTACCTGGCGTTTGGGCAGTGTCAAACCAGGACACCCTCCCAGGGAGCCTTTCCCTTGCCCTGTTCAGGAGTGGGCTACCCCTGCCCCACCCCCACTGTTTTTGCCTAGGCTCCAAAGTTTCTTTGCTGCACTGTAACTCATACCTTCTGCCCTGCAGAATGACTTGCAGTTTCAGCTACAGCTGCTGAGATTCTGATACATCTCATCTACCACTCCAGGACTTTGCTTATACCTGCCAGCTTGCTACTCCGAGGTCCCTGCTACAGCTCCTTTTGCTATCCAGAGTGCACACTGGGATCAGCTGCCCCTGGCAGTTTGTAAAAAAAGCCGCTTCTCCATCCCTTTCTGCCAGCTGTGTCAGCCATTACTGCACGCCGAGACAGGGCTGAGCTCGCTCCACAGTGCCCCCTGCAGCCGCGGGGGACTCATTGCACCTACCCTGCCTGGCCAGGAGCCACCAGTGCCCCTGCCAGCTGTGACCGCAACTACACCAAAGGTGAAAGTGCTTAAAGAGTGGGAAGAGATTGTTTATTGGGTTTCTGATTGTGGTTGTTGTTGTTGTTAGCAATGTTGTTGTTACTGTTATTGTTGTTTGTTTGCCTTGTTATACGTACACACACTAACAATAACATACAGACTCTGGTAAAGAAACATACACGCTGGCTGTTCACATATCCTTGCCTGAAAGCCCCTCAGTTTCAAATTGTAATAATTTGGAGAAAAGGGAGTAATATTTTCCATTCCAAAGGAGTCTCCTGCCTTCCTTAGCGGACACCAATCCTTCAAATCACGACAGTCATGATTTTGAGCTATGAGCAAGGGCACAGTGAAGTGTTGGGGAAAGGCTAAACCAGTGGCGTGAGGAAGGACCATCTCTTCTCAAGTCTCCTGGTGTTCAACAAGAAAAACACTGGTCCTCACAAAAACTGCAACCTCACATAATGGTAGACCATGGTCATTGCAAAAAAGTAGTACTTGTGGCTTAGAGGGATGTTCCCACAGATCTAAGAGGGCATGCATATTCTCAATAAATATCTGAGGATATAAACACTTGCTGTCTACAGCAACGCAATTATTCTTGTGACCGTTATTATCTTTGGGAAGATCTGGCATAATCCTTGTGTTTGTGAAGCTTTCCCAGCACTTAAGGAAATCAGTTCCCAGCTGCACATGTCCAAAGTGAAGTGGCCTAGGAATATGCTCAAGCATTGCATGGAAGAGACACAGCTTCCTCATATATGCAGTTGCTGGAGATTTTAACCTGAATTTAAATTCTTTGAAAAACTTTTAATTTTTAGCTGCATGTTTTAATGATGATGTCCAAGTCACAATGGGGTTGCAGGAAGTAATTTGACTGAGGGCACAGAAACTCTGCATATTTCTTGAATGAATAAGAGGAGAACAGTACATATTATCTACTTTACTTCAGCAAGGTGTTTGACTCTGTCTGTCTCTCAACATCCTCCCAGGCAAACTCAGGCAACGAGGGCTGGATGCAGGGGAAGTTAGGTGATTAAGAACTGGCTGATCCCAGGTGGTCATGATCTGTGGAACAGGGTGTGGTTGGAAGGCTACTATGCCTGTTGTAGCACACTGCTGTCTGTGAAGTTCAGTATTGGGCCCAGGATTTAATATATTCATACCTGATAAGATGAAAATGTTGGTGCCTCCACAGCAGGTTCAATGCCAATACAGAGCTGAGAGGAGTGGCCGATCACCCCAAGGGCTGTAAAGCCCTTCAGAAGTGCCTTGACAGCTTGGAGAGATGGGCACAAAACTGTCTGAAACTCAACAAGTGAAATGTACGTCCTGCACCTGGGCAGGAGCAATCCCAGGCACCAGCTCAGGCTGAGAGGGACTTGCTGGGGAAGCTCTGCGGGGAAGGACCTGGGGGACACCAAGCTGTCCCTAAGCCAGTATAGTGTGCTGGGGCCAAGTAGGCCAATGGGATCATGTGGGACATAAGGAAGAGCATTGCCAGCAGGTCAATATCGATCCTACCGCTCTGCTCAGCCCTGCAGGCACCTCTGCAGTGCTGTGTCCAGCTCTGGATCCTCAGCACAGCAGGGACAGGGAGCTACTGGAGAGAGGCCAGCAGAGGCTGCGCTGCTGAGGAAGGGCCTGGAGCATCTGGGTGCCCAGGAAAGGCTGAGGGAGCTGGGGCTGCTCAGCCTGGAGAGGAGCCCCAGCTGAGAGGGGCCTCAGCCCTGGGTGTCCCTGTGTGCAGGGAGGGGCAGAGCAGGGCCCAGGCTCTGCTCTGGGGGCCCAGCAATGGCACCAGAGGAGCACGCAGGAACTGATGCCCAGGAAATTCCACCTGAACATGAGGAAGAACTTTTGTTGTGCAGTGCTCAAGCCCTGAACAGGTTGTCCAGAAAGGGTTTGGAGTCTTCCCCCACTGAGGATACTCCAGAGCTATCTGAACACAATCCATGTGCCATGTGCTCTGAGATGACACTGCTGGAGCAGGGAGGTGGCACTGTGGGCTCTTCCAACCTGAACCATTCAGGGATTCTGTGATACACTGCTTATTGAACAGATAAGGAAAACCAGCAAGCAGTCTTCTGAAAAAATAAAAGTAGTACTTGCCATTTTTGAATAATGTTCAAATTTATTTTGCATTTTTACTTTCCCTCATGGTAGCTCACTATTGCTTGGAAATATTAATGTTCTCTAAGTGCTGTACCTAGTGTCAGACAGTAAAATAGGTGTTCTGGTGGGTGTTTGAAATTGTGGAACTGTGTTACTTGTGTATTGGCAGCCACCAATCTTGCTATGCAAGCTGATTTGTTGTAGCACATAAAAGATATGCTCTTTGCTGCAAGTGGAGCTGTGGCATTGATGTCTTTACTAGTTAAAAAATGTGAGCCTTGCAGTTGATGCTCTTTTATGGGAAAAGTGATAGAGAGACCTGCATATATCCAAATTGTCAGTGGAGGCTTGGCAAGTGCCTGGAAATACCTGAAAAGAGTGTAGGACTTTGGGTGCTTTGTTGGTTTTTTTTTTTTTCCTTCCACATGCAGTCTTGAAAAACTGATTTCTATATTTTGTCATTGAAAGATTGGCTTAATTGCATACAAATTATATATAATAGGGACAAAGCCCTTCTATATGATACAGAAATATGTTTCTTGTGCATTATAATGCCAGCTTTAATATACCTGGTTTCTTTGTTAAATTGTTAAATGTATCACTGTTAAATGATACCTTGGCAGTACAAGGTTCAAACTGTTACATTGGTGTATTTATATCTTAGCATTCTACTATTCTGCTGTACCGGTGTTACAAATTCTTCATCTTTTTCTTTGTATTGGGCTTGTTAAGAGGATGGCTTTGGGTGAATATTCAGGGTAATAGATTTTGACCACTCCTGTGAAGGACCAAATTGACAGCTTTGTTGTAGAGTGGCAGATTTAGACATGGATTTAGGGACCTTCTGAGAAAATGCTACTTCACTCTACTTCAACACTTCACTTTTTCTCTGGAAATAGCCAGGCTGGGAAATCACTTTTTGTTCCATTGCCTGTCTTTGGGATGCACGTACATATTCACTAGGAAGTAATAAAACCCTACGACTTCTGCTGAAATCATGAATTGATGTTTCTTAACTCTATCCTTTAAGCCACCTCCACTCTATCTTTTAAGTCCATCTCCTGCTCTGTCACAAAAGTAAATCTCCATAATAATCTTTTAAAAGCTCCAGCATAGTCTCCCCATCTCATTTTGTTGGTCAGCTCCTCAGACTTTTAAATCTTTTAGCTGAGGTTCAGCTTGTGATGAGGCTGATGTTGTCTATTATCTGCCAGTGATTAAATGCAAAGCTTCTGCTGTGCAGTCACCTAAAAAGCCTCTGCCTTTTCCTGATACTTGGACCCTGAAGATACCCCTGCTAACTTAAACATTGCAATCAAGTCAGCAGTCAACAGCAACAAAAAAAATTCAGAGTATATTACTCCTGTGTCATCAAGAACCTGCTTCTTTCATTCTCTTCTGTTGCTGCCCTACTGCCTTCTCCACTTCTTCATCCAAATGCTTAATTTATTTCCAAGCAAGGTGGAAAGAAGAACAGCGGGAAAAAAAAAAAAAAAAAAAAAAAAGACTTGTGAAATAAAGACATAAGAGTGTAAATGCTTTCAAGAGGTTTGTTGTGATGGACTTCCACAAGTATTGATTGGGGTACACAGGTAGGTCGCTTGAGGCAGTGATGTATTAAGTGAAGTGGAAAAAGAGGAGCTTAGTCCAATTATTGGTTTTAATTGCTGTGAAACTGATCAAAAGTTTTCAATAACTTGAGTGTTTAAAGGCCAATCCCTTTTCTCTGCAAGCAAGGTGGACAGAGATGGGTTTCTCCTGTTCCTGGGAGATGGTTCAATTAATGCCAGCCCATGCCCTTCTCTAGTACTCAGGAACACTGGGAAAAAATGATGGTAGGGAGAGGAGTAAGCACATCAACTCCTGCCAGCTATGAAGGGAGCAGGTATCCTGCAGGAATGACTATCCATTAGTCTGTTTAAGAACCCAAATAAGACTTAAAAATAATTTATTTGATACATCACCCTTTTTTATTTCATTCTAAGAAAAAAAACCCAGTATATGAAATGACATGCTTACATATCATGGCAGAAAAATGAGTGTCTAAAGCAGGCTGCAGAAATCTGTGTAGTGCATCCACTCATACATCAAGGAAGCCTAAGGAAATCAGCAGTCCTCACCTAGGGACAGGAATTACTCACATCCTAATTTTGGGCTGACTTCAGTAAAGACCCTTGATTTTAAAATGAATACTTAACGTCATTTCTAAATTGTTTTATTAATTCCATATTTTACCATGGCTGTAAAGTTGAGCACATCTATAGGTTTGTGGCACTTTGGGGCCTTGTTTGAGCTGCTGCCTCTCCAGAAATCATATAAATGGTAATGTGAGGTGCACTTCAATCAGCCTCTGTGAGTAGGGCTTCTTGGCTTTCCCTGGGACTAGGCATGTCTTGAAAAGTTTCTGTCTACCTTGTTTTTTTCTATCTTGCAGATTACTTTTTTACTAAGAATCCAAAACGTTCTTTTGAGTCGGAAGACGGAAGAAGGTTTTAAGTTTCATTCTGTCATCTCTAGCTAATGTAAATTTCTGAAAGCTGTGCTCAGCAAAAGTGAGGCCAGCTCAGTAAATCCTAATTAATTGAAATGGTGAAGTATGCCCAGCTTTATGCACTGGTCAAAATTGTCTTTCAGCTTGATGAGTCACATACCATCAACAGTGGACAGCAAAGCATGAAAATTCAGTAAAGTACATTAATGCCCTTGTCAAAAATATTGGATGGCTCTTAGGCTTAAGAAGTTTGCATAATGTTGTTCTGGATAATGAAAGTGATGTAAGGTTAAACAGTCACCTGAAATACTACCTCTACATTATTTTTTTAAATCTACTTTTTGATTTTTATCTCCTGGAAGTTTTTTGTTCTGTAAGTGAATCTTACAGTGTCTTCACCTTGCAGCTGGAATTAAGAGTCCCTGTGGAGGAAAGCTTTGTGAAGATCAGGCTCAAAATCTGTACCACTGTAGCCAGGATCCAAAATCCATATGGGATTTTTACATGCTCTGAGGATACAAATTCAGACTGTTCCAATATGGTTCATGCAGAGAGACTAAAATAAATTTTACTCTTATGCTGAACAATATGCTAGCTTTCTTCCTGGTAAAAATGGATATTCTCTTGCAGGGCAAATACAGAAATTTGGTACAAAATAAATGAATGCTTTGAATCTATTACTGCAACCTACTGTCAGCTTAATGCAATAAGAAATCACGGGGCCTGATTCACATATGCATTACTTATTCATACTGGTAGAATGTTTTAACACACTAATAAGGTAAAGAAAAAATTATTCAATTTTCCCTCTTCGCTCCTGCTTTTCTTAAATGTAAGACATCTTCCTCTGCAGGCTCACATGGTGTCTTAGGGAGACTTTATGATACTCTATCCCCTATCATCTGTTTTATGCCCAGACATAGGTCCTGTAACTTTAGGTAGGTCCAGGAGACAAGGTGGGGGCGGAAGGGGGAAACCGGGGTAATTCTTTTGGTGGTCTGTGTTCAAACACAGGTAATCCTCCAGTTTTTCTCAGCTCTCAGTTCTGCATATGCAACAGGGTAAGGAAGTTGCATTCTTTGCTTTTAGGTAGCTTCTTTTTTGTTAGCTGAGGCAAGAAGTTTTCCCGGCATTGTGGCTTCTTCTTCTGGAACTATTCAGCTTTGCCCTGATTGGAAACACTAGACCATCGCTGGGGAGCCTGTGCCGAAATCCCGAGGGGAGGCCCCAGGGACACTGCATCCTGGCTCTGGATCCCAGGAAGCTGAGCCAGACTCCAAAATCCATCAGCTTTCTCTGCAGCAGGAAGGTTTTAATATCTAACATTATTCATTATTTTTCCCATGCCTGTGAGCACTCTGCTTGTTAAACAAACATTTTTTTTCACTTTCCTCCAAGAAATTCCTTTCGAACCTGTGGGGGAGTGACTACCAAAGCTGCTTTTTTTTCCAGAGGAGATTTTACTTTTGGGATGTTTCCTCTAACTTGTCTCAAACAGAGACATGTGGCAGTGTAACATACCAGCAATTTTTTTTTTTTTTTTGTGCTTTCTAATTAGAATAGTGGGATGCCTTGGTGAGCCAGCCTGGTGGTATCCCCCTGCTCTCTTACAGCACAGCAGCTTGTGCCAGGTGGCTCAGCAGGCCCATCATCTCCAGTAGTTCAACAATCCAAGAATTAATGTCTCTGTGGCAGCTACTAAGAATGCCCATTCTTTTTATCAAGTCTGCTGTGAATTCCCAGAGGTGAGGAAGGTGGCTTAGGGCATATCAAAGCAGATAAGCTGAACTTGAGCATTTGGGTTTATTTTTATATTTGCATGTCCATATATGTTTTATTTATTGGAATCTGCTATCAGACAGTTTTAGACTGCTAAAGACAGTTTTTTCCCTTAAAAATCCCCCACAATGCAACACCCTGCATATAACCAATACTGACTTTTTTGCTGCTCTTGTTGTTTTCTGGCTCTCATCTTTACAGAAATTATTGGGTTTTTTTGGTGACATCAGAAATGTGCCTTCATCCTGACATATATAGTTTATCTTCTTCCTTCAGTTCTCTGGTTGCAGTAAAGAAATTATAATATACTTCTTTATATTCTGTATATCCATTTTTCTTTCTTCTCATCTTGATTTTCCTTTCTCATCTACAGAATGCCACTTTTGCCAGAGCACTTTAATATGTTTTCGGC
This sequence comes from Oenanthe melanoleuca, assembly GCF_029582105.1. NCBI lineage: Eukaryota > Metazoa > Chordata > Aves > Passeriformes > Muscicapidae > Oenanthe > Oenanthe melanoleuca. The sequence continues at coordinate 216,232 of NC_079340.1, forward strand.
CTATACATGTTCTATTCTGAGAGAAGATACTGTTGTATTTCCACATTGCTACTGCTTGTAGTTTTTCTCTTTCTAGGATTCATTAGCTTTCACTGTCTGAAATCTTGTAAGTGGAAGAGAAACAAGGTCATCATTTACACTAGTAAATTCAGAATGTGAATGGGTGCAGATTTAGATACTGAAGGGTCATTGTCAGAATGTACAGTATACACTTAGCTAGGTGTCTTGGGTTGCAATACAGGATGACCAGAAATGTTGTAATCCAATATTCAAGAGACTCCTGTAAATGTCCCATGGTTTGACTCTTCCCCTGTGTTTTATCCTCTTGGCAGAATGCCAATGCTCCCCCCTACCCCGCTCCTAGAAAACACTGCTACCCAATACTCTCTTCCTCTTTGCTCCGGATCCATCATGAAATAAACATCGAACCTTCAGAAAAGGCAAAAGGCCTCTTTTGAATCCTTTATTCTGTCCTAGCAGTGACCAAGCTGCTTCTTAGAAACTGATCATAGTCTGTAGCTAGGAAGTAGTTTTTAGCACCCTGCACAGACATGTGTATTCTATCACCATCTGTTGAAGCTGGGTGGGGCAGTGACCCTTACCTCTGTGGCACATATTATTAATGGGCCATCTTTAAAACCAACTGGGGCAATCATCTTTATTTTTTCCACAACCCATCCTCCCACTAGGAAAATATCATCTGCTAATGGGCCATCGAGTCCTGCTGTATGACTGATAAAATTACATCATCCCGTTGGGAGATGCTCCAGCCAGGGGGAGGAGCCTACCTAGATAAAAAACTGAGATTTTGAACATGAAGGTACTTTCTTTCCACTAGAATCCAGAGGAAAGCCGGACCTTTCTACATCATCCCTCGACCTTCAGAGGAAACCTGCACCCTTCTACAGGAGCACTGCTTCAGCTGAACCGCATCTGCCACTGCAGCAGGACTGTAGCCACCATTTAATGGGACTGCTACCAACACCCTGACTGATGTGGTGTCAGACTGTATCCTGTCTCTGTCAGTATCTTGGGATTGTTCTTTGTAATACTGTATTTCTATTTTAACTTTCCTAGTAAAGAACTGTTATTCCTAATTCCCATATCTTTGCCGGAGAGCCCCCTTAATTTCAAAATTATAATAATTCAGAGGGAGGAGGTTTACATTGTCCATTTCAAAGAGAAGCTTCTGCCTTTATTGGCAGAAACCTCTCCTTCAAACCAGGAGAGATTTTGGTGCCCAAAGTGAGGCACGAGGGCATCGAGAGATAAAAGGGATAACAGTTCTTGAATAACCTAATTTTTTTGCACTGGATATAGAAACCTCATTAGGTGGCATCATGTGGTCTAGCTTACCCTGGTTCAGGTGGCACATGGTTGTGGCTAGATTTCTCGCATTTGCAGGCCATTACCTAAACATGGGCCCTATAACTAAGGCTACTGTATCTGTTATCCAATTTACTTTAGGGGTTAATGAGGTGAGGAATTCATGGATTTTTAACTTCCTTTGGAAGGCAGGTACATGGATTCAGGGCTATCACACACTAGCTCTATGTTTTTGGGGTTACTTTAATAATGACACCTACTGTGAGGGAAAGACACCAGGGACAATTTTCTGCTAACCCTTCACCCAGTTTTTTGGGTCTACCCCACCAGTTTTTGAAGGGTTCAAAGCTCCTCTGAAGGCCAATGATATCATACAGTGGCTGCTGCTATGCCTGTTCTTTTTAGCATTAAGAGATAAGGGGATGTTGGCTTGGATAACAAACCTGATACCTACCCAAGAAAATAGGAAAGCTGCCCCAGAGCCTGACCCTCTCCCACAGCCCACCTCAAAAATAAACTACCCAGATTGGATGGAGGTAATGGAGGAGAAGATGCGCCAGATGCTGAAGGAGCCAGCATCTAGCTGACTAGTTTTCCCCTGCTAGTGAGGAACCCTCCCCCTGCCCTAAAGAGGGAAAGTCTGATGGTGCTGCAGTGGAACCTGTAGATGTTATATTTGTCCAAGTTCCAGCTGAACCACAGGGGCAGTCACAGCCAGCAGCAGTCATTCCTGTGGAAACTAGAAAATCTAAAATGAAAAGAAAGCACCTAGATAATAAGGATCAGCAAGGAGGGTCCTCACAATCAGCAAGGGAGCCAGAGGTTGAGATCGTCACTGAATTCCTCTTGTACGAAAGTCTCCATAATCTGTGAAAAGACATTGTGTGGTGGGGCTGGCCGTGAGGCTTTTACAACCTGGTTACTGCAGGTCTGGGACCTTAAAGGAACAGGTGTACAGCTGGATGGTATTGAGGCCAGGAATATGGGACCCTTGGTCCAGGACTTAGGTGTGAATCAGGTGTTTGTAAGGGAGCCAGGCCCCCTTCCCCTCTGGGAACGGCTTTTAATGAGCATAAGAGACAGGTTTGTCCACAGAGAGAGAATGCAGGAGGACCATCATAGCATGCGCTGGAAGACCCTTGAGGAAGGGTGTGGGAGCCCAGGGTGTACCCCTGGCCTCCTTGGGGGTCTCAAAACCCCCCTGGCGAGAGTCTCAAAGACCCCTGAGTGAGACCCTCACTCAGGTGCTGAATTCAAACCCATGGGGGAAATTACCAACACAGAGGGAATGGAAACAAGCCACCAAAATTAGTAAAGTGTAAATTGGGTTGGTAGAACAGATAAACAGACTTTTGGGAATGTTTGTGATAAGGGACACATGGCCAAGATGGAGAATTTACGGGTGTGGATACCTCTTCTACCTTCTTCTCTGAGTCATCCATGCTGGGTGACATGCTGGCACTTTTAGATTGGATGGGGTCAGAGCTGGACCTTTTAACAAGACTGTATTGTATTGGAAAATTTGTATAAACATATAGCACATAATTTAGAATATATAAGATAAGCCCTGCCTTCACCAGGCAGATTCCATCCTGGATGCCCGGCTGAGAAGACTGCCGTTAGCGGGGCAAAGAGTTCCTGAGACAAGAAACAATAAACAATCCTTGAAGCCTCTGAAAACCATCTCCTGCAATTTCTTATTGGCAGCTTGGGGAAAAAAAAAAGATTTAAACCACTGCATGTCCTCCTGAGGTGATCTTGGGTCTAAGGAGAAACCTCAGGCAGTGACAGAAGGGATCCAGCAGCTGAGAGAAGTGGTGATATTAGAGGTACCCTTTGGGAGGGATGGACAGCATGACAATGACCCTGACAAGGTGAGGTGCACAGGGCAGATGTTGTGGAATCTGGCAACTCTGGGGCCATCTCAATATACCACTTTTATTGCAATGATTAATGCTGATAACAACCAAAAGATGGTGGGTTCTGTGTCCAACAAGCTCAGAAATTTTGAGAGTATGATCAACGGCCCAATGCATACTCATGTCTCTGCCGTGGTTAAGGAACTCAAAGAGGAGTTTAAAGACGAGATGAGAGGGATGAGGGAGGAGATGAGGAAGATCCATGCAGCACCAGTACAAGTCACAGGCCCCCAAGTTAGAGCCCAATGCCCGCCAGCTAGGGAGAGAATGTACACCCCACGAGCTGACCTGTGGTTCTTTCTGAGTGACCGTGGGGAAGATATGGGAAAATGGGATGGGAAACCCGCTTCTCTCATGGCAGCATGGGTGTGTCAATGCAGGGAGGGAAGCACTAACCAAGAAAGTTCTACTAAAGTGCAGGAAGCCTCGACCTTCCATAACCAAGGTGCAGGGTTGTACAGAAGGGAAGATAATCTGTCAGACCCACTTGAAGGAACCTCTACTATGTATGCTCAGGAAGGAAATAACAAGCAGGGCTAGAGGGACATTGCCTCTGGCCAGGGAGAGGCATGGGATAAGAGGATCTATTGGATGGTGTGGATCCTATGGCCTGGCACATCAGAGCTACAAAAATATAAGGTATTAGTTGATACTGGTTCACAGTATACAATAATGCCATCAGAACATGTGGGTGAAGAACCTATTTCCATTGTTGGGGTGACAGGGCGATCAAAGGAATTGACTTTGCTGAAAGCTGAGGTGAGCCTGACTGGGAAGGGGTGGCAGAAACATCCAATTGAACTGGCCCAAATGCTCCACCTATTCCAGACATAGACTTCCAGGAATGGCTACTATAAAGATGCAAAGGGGTGCAGGTGGGCTTCTGGAATAGCTGCTGTAGCAGCAGAGTGCATTAAACAGTTGAACACCTTGCCTGGACTGTCAGAAAACCCATCTGCAGTGGGACTCCTGAAGTACAGAGCAACAAGTGCCAATTGCCACCTTGAGAGTGCACCACCGGCAGTACCGGACAAACTGAAATGCTGTCATACCCATCCACAAAATGATCTGTGAGCTGGAGAGCCAAGGGCTGGTCAGCAAAACCCATTCACCCTTCACCACGTTGCACAAGCTACCGAAGGAGAAGGTGGATCAAGTTAATTTGCTGAACTCAAAGCTGTTCAGCTGGTCCTGGACATAGCTGAAAGAGAGAAATGGCCAAAGCTCTTCCTTTACACTGATTCATGGATGGTAGCCAATGCTCTGTGGGGTTGGCTGGAAAGGTGGAAAAAGGCTAACTGGCAACGTAGAGGTAAACCAATCTGGGCTGCTGATGAGTGGAAAGACATTGCCACTCGGGTAGAGAAGCTACCTGTGAAAGTCCATCATGTGGATGCCCATGTTCCCAAGAGTCGGGCTCATGAAGAATACCAGCACAACGAGCAGGTGGATCAGGCTGAACAGATAGAGGTGTAAAAGATAGACTTAGATTGGGAACACAAGGGGCAATTGTTCCTGGCTCGATGGGCCCATGATGCCTCAGGTCATAAGGCAGAGACGCCACCTACAAGTGGGCATGAGACCGAGGGTTGGATCTAACCATGGACAGTATCTCTCAGGTTATCTGTGACTGTGATTTATGTGCTGCCATCAAGCAAGGCAAGGGGGTGAAACCCCTCTGCTATGGTGAGCAATGGTCCAAATATAAGTACAGAGAGGCCTGGCAGATTGACTACATCACACTGCCTCAGACCCACCAAGGCAAGTGCTACATGCTGACCATAGTGGAAGCCACCACTGGATTATTAAAGACCTACCCTGTGCATCATGCTACTGCTTGGAAAACCATCCTGGGCCTAGAAAAGCAAGTCCTCTGGAGGCATCTCTGAGAGAACTGAGTCAGACAACGGGACCCATTTCAAGAACGGCCTTATCAATGCCTGGGCCAGAGAACATGGCATTGAATGGATATATCATATCCCTTACCATGCAGCAGCTGCTGGGAAAGTTGAACGGTGCAACGGCCTACTCAAGACATCCCTGAAGGCACTTGGTGAGGGAACCTTCAAGAATTGGGAAACAAACTTAGCAAAGGCCACCTGGATGGTGAACACTCTAGGGTCCATCATTCGAGCTGGTCCTGCCCAATCTGAACCCTTGCACACAGTGGATGGAGATAAAGTCCCTGTAGTACACATGAAAGTTATTTTAGGGAAGACTGTTTGGATTAGTCCCACCTCGGGCAAGGACAAATCCATCCGTGGGATTGTCTTTGCTCAAGGACCTTGTTACCCTTGGTGGGTAATGCAGAAAGCTGGGGGAACCCATTATGTACTGCAGGGAAACCTAATCTTAAGTGAAAACTATGTGTAAGGTTTTTTCATTATGCAGATGGTAATAGAATAAGGGGTGGATAATATCTTGGGTTGATGTGGCCAGAGATGTGTATTCTGTCACCATCTGTTGAAGCTGGGTTGGGCACTGTCCCTTATCTCAGTGGCACCTATTATCTGCTAATGGGCCATCTTTAAATCCAGGTTGGGCAATCATCTTTATCTTTTCCACAAACCACCATCCCTCCAGGAAGGTATCATCAGCTGCTGGGCTTTAAGTCCCACTGTATGACTGATAAAATTACATCATCCTATTGGGAGATGCTCCAGCCTGGGCTGGAGTAGCCAAGCCTTTCCTACCTAGATAAAACCTGAGATTTTGGACACCAAAATACCTCCTTTCCACTGGATTCCAGGGGAAAGCCAGACCTTTCCACATCATCCCTGGACTTTCAGAGGAAGGACTCTTCTACAGGATCACAGCTTCAGCTGAACCGCATCTGTCACTGCAGGAGGACTATAGCCACCATTTTATTGGACTGCTACCAGCACCCTGACTGATGGAGTGTCAGGTTGTATTCTGACTGTGTCAGTGTCTTGGGATTGTTCTTTGTAATATTGTATTTCTATTTTAATTTTCCTAGTAAAGAACTGTTATTCCTAATTCCCACATCTTTGCCTGAGAGGCTCTTAATTTCAAAATTATAATAATTTGGAAGGAGGGTGTTACATTGTCCATTTCAAAGAGAAGCTTCTGCCTTTATTGGCAGAAACCTCTCCTTCAAACCAGGAAAGAGTCCCTCTGATTATAATGAAACTAGGGAACAGTGAAAAAGAAAAATAAAATTAATAGACACAGGGGCAGCACATTCAGTGTTAAGAAAAGTCTTATTACCAAAAACAGGTGATGATGTCATGCTAAAGTGGGCAACTAGCCAATCTGAAACAGGCTATTTTTGTAGACACTGAAATATAAACTTGGGAAACAGCAGGGAATTCACAAGTTTTTATATATGCCCACTGCTCCATCAGCCCTTTTGGGTTGGGATGTATTGGAACTACTAGAAGCAAAAATAATATTCAAAAATGGGGAAATTAGTTTTGAGGTAAAAGATCAGCAGTATGTCGAACTGTTAAGCTTAATGTCAATAACCAAAGAAATTGAAGTTGAAAATGAAGAAGAAATTATTATGAAAATAACGGATCAGGTGTTCCCTGGGGTGTGGCCCTCTAACATACCAGGGAGAGCAAAGAATGATCTACCAGTACAAATCTTGCTTAAATAATGAAAACAACCAGTTAGAATTAGGCAATATACCTTAAAGAAGGAAGATAGAGAAGGGATTAGTCCAGTGATTGAGAACTCTTTGCAAATAGGACTATTAAAAGAGTATCAATCTGATTTTAATACTCCTATTTTGCCCCTGAAAAAGATGGATCATACAGGTTAGTACAAGATGTAAGTGCTGTTTATAAGATAACTGAAGATTTATACCCAGTGGTTGCCAACCCCTATACCTTGTTAACTCGTTCAGCATTTGAACTAACCTGGTTTATTGTTTTAGATTTGGAGCATGCTTTATTTTGCCTTCCTCTTCATGAAGCCAGCAAGAAAATTTTTGCATTTGAATAGCAGAATCCCAAAACTGGATGTAAAAGTCAGCTCACATGGTGTGTACTACCCCAAGGGTTCAAGAACTCCCCTACCATCTTTGGAGAACAACTGGCAAAGGATCTAGAATCCTGGGAAGATCCATCAGGAGAAGGACAGCTGTTACAGTATATGGACAACCTCTTATAGCTACCAAAACTCAGGAAGCATGTGTGGAGTGGATAGTAAGCCTCCTAAATTTTTTGGGTCCGGAGGGGTATCGAGTATCCCAGAAGAAAGCCCAGATGGTGAGGCAAACAGTTATCTACTTGAACTATGGGATTAGTGCTGGACAAAGAACCTTTTTGGGCATGATGGGGGGTTGCAGACTGTGGATTTACAATTACGGACTGTTAGTCAAATCCTTATATGACTTCATTACGGAAGGAAACAGAGACCTCTAATGGATGAAAGAAGTAACACGAGCCTTCAACCAACTAAAGAAGGCCCTCATGTCAGCTGCAGCCCTGGGACTTCCAGATGTGAGTAAACCATTTTTCTGTTTTCTCACGAATAACAAGGGATTGCTCTGGGCGTACTAGCACAAGACCTGGGGCAGTACCAGAGGGCAGCTGCCTACCTCTCCAAACAGCTGGACACGGCAGCCAAGGGGTGGCCAGGGTGCCTCAGAGCTGTTGCAGCGGTAGCAGTGAACATCCAAGAAGCACGCAAGCTCATCCTAGGGCAGAAGATGACTCTGGTAGTATCCCACACAGTGTCTGCAATTCTGGAGGTGAAAGGGGAACACTGGTTTTCCCTACAAAGATTTCTACAGTACCAGGCCATACTGGTAGAACAAGATGATGTTGAAATTGTGGTAACTAACACTGTGAGCCCAGCTTCTTTCCTTAGCTGGAGTATGGGAGATCCACAACTGCCTGGAGACCATTGAAGCCACCTACTCCAGTTGCCCAGATCTAAAGGACACCCCTCTCAAGGACACTGAGATCTGGTTCACTGATGAGAGCAGCTATATCATCAGTGGAAAAAGACATGCTGGGTATACGGTTACCACAAGCAGAGAGGTAATAGAGTCTGGACCATTGCCAACAAACACCTCTGCGCAAAAGGCTGAAATAGTCACCTTAACCCGGGCCTTAGAGCTGTCAAAAGGAGAAGAAATCAACATTTATACAGACTCAAGGTATGCATTTGGAATGGTTCATGCACACGGAGCTATTTGGAAAAAAAAGAGGACTGCTGAACCCACAAGGGAAGAATATTAAACACGAACAAGAAATATTAAAACTATTAGATACAGTTCAGTTACCTGAAAAGGTAGCTAATATGCGCATCAAGACACTCCAAACAGTGAGCTCTGAATTGGAAGAGGGAAATGAGCTGGTGGACAGAAAGGCAAAAGACACAGCCAAAGGTGAGGTATCCAATGAAATAGTCGAGGCAGCATTAATTCCAGATGGAAAGATCTCTATTGAAGGTAAGCCAGCATATAACAAAAAGGATAAAAAATTTATTAAGGAAGAAAAAGCAACATATAACCAGGAAGGGTAGGCAGTAACCAAGAAGGAAAAATTGTAGTACCTTCTTACTTGTTGTGATCACTAGTGCTAAAAGAACATGAGAAAACACATTGGGGAATGGACGCCCTATACAGTTATTTAAAAGATAGAATTCTGGCTAGAAAATTACAAGGCACAGTAATACCAGTAACTTGTCAGTGTGGTCTTTGCCTCTGAACTAAACCTAAAAACTTTCCAAAGCCTAAATTTGGACAAATTAGGAAAGGTCGTAGACCTGGGCAGCAATGGCAAATTGATTTTACGGAATTGCCCAGGAAAGGGGGGTATTGTTACCTATTAGTGTTAACAGATACCTTTTCAGGATGATCAGAAGCCTTCCCTACCCAGACAGCTAAGACATGAGACGTGACCAAGGCATTGTTACAAGAAATAATACCACGTTTTGGAGTCCCAGCCGCTATATCTTCTGATAGAGGGCCACATTTTATTTCAAAAATTGTACAACAAATTAGTCACCACCTAATAGATAGATTAGGAATTGCATCCCCCGTATCGCCCTTAATCCAGTGGCCAAGTGGAGAAAATGAACCATTTGATCAAACAACAAATTGTTAGGCTCGAGCAAGAGGCAAATTTGCCTTGGCCCCAGGCTCTTCCACTGGCATTAGTATGGATTAGAACAAAACCAAGAACAAAAGAGCAATTAAGCCCTTTTGAAATATTGTATGGGAGACATATGAGGTCCAAGAAAGAATGACACCCATTCAAGTAGAGGAAGAAACTCTACACAAATATATGGTGGCCCTGAATAAATAACTTAGAGAAATTGGAAAATATGTAGCTGGGGCCCAAAGCAGATAATTAGATGGGCCAGTACATGATGTACAACCTGGGGATTATGTATATGTTAAGTCTTTTGCAGAGAAGACTTTGGAACCACAGTGGGAAAGATCATTCCAGTTATTCCTCACCACCTTCACAGCAGTCATGATCAAAGAACAGAAGATTTGGATCCATCACTCTCGAGTGAAGAAGGCTCCTGAAGAAGTTTGGAAAATTGCACCAGGCAACAGAGATCTGAAGTTGAAATTCACTAAGAACAACAAGTAATGGACTTATAGCTATCATGGACATAATGCGAATGGCTGATGACCCTTGTGGTCATTGCCATGACTATAATAAGAGTCAAAGTAACACCACACCAGTACAATGTAACTGGGATATATCAATGCCGAGGGAAAGCTTAGGATCCCTACTCTCATTGAGCAAAATGTTAAGGGCCACGAATGCAAGTATGTGGGAAGGGAAGAATGTTTGGGGATGTAAATATGCATTTGTACAAGATGGGTTCCATGAGGCTCACCATCCACCCATGGAACTCATCCAAGTTGGTCCTGGATGCTGTGACAAATGCTTGACCACGTGTCCTGAATTTAGACTTAAAATTGAAGGGTGCTCAGCAAAAGGATTTAATCTTAATTTTAACATTACTCAATATTGCATCGAGTTTCACAAAATCAAAGCCAAATCAACCCCACTAGTGTCAGAGAGGGCTGTAACAATCCAGGTTCCAATTATTTCAGAGAAAAAAGAACAACCTATAATTCCCACAATTACTAAAATTGGACCATTTGCTGTCAAGAAAACAGGAATTCAGAGACTTCTAACTAACCCAGAATGGAAAATGAGAAAGCTTAATACATCTAATAGTTGCTCTAAGACTAAATAATAAAGAGACTGTATTTTATCCTTCTGAACACCAAATATGAGCATGAGAAGTTAAAGCAAAATGGCAGACCATTAACCTAGAGCCCTGTTCTATGAGGAAACAATGGAGATATATCTCTGAGGGAACTTTAGAAGATGACAAAGATACTTGCCTGGACATGGACCAAAGCATTTGCCACTTTGAAATGCATCTAACCAACCAGATAACTTCACTTGTGTATATAGGACAAGGTTGTTTCTGTCTCGGAACAGCATGTCCCACCATAATGATACACAATCAAATCGTGGATGAAACTCAATTCAATTTAGACCATCAAAAAGGTTTTTAACAATTTGAAGAACATCTGTCTCATCATTGGTGGGATGTACTATTTGGTCATCAACTGCAACCGGTTTGCTTAATGCTTTAATTCACCCAATCACTGTGTTGCTTATTTTAGTTAGTATAAGTTTGATTTTGTCTATTGCTGTACTTGTTTAGAATTAGAGGTACTACGACAAGTGGCAGACTTAGCATCGCTATCAAAGGCGTATGGCTTGTTAAGAGATTGCTGCCAAACATGTTGGATAGATGAAGAGAAATCCCCATATTGAGTAAAAGAATTTACTCATTTCAAATGAGATGTGGGGAACGAAACATTAATCTCAGAAAACTAGGATTTCAGTTACCTTGCTGAAAATAACAAAAGTCAGAAGTTAGAAAGGAGTAATTATCTGAAACTTAAGTAATTGATTGTCTGTCATTTTATGTTTGCTCAGTTGCACTTACAGTGGGAAAAGACAAAAGTAGTGAGCAATCCAAAGGAACATAGACAATGCAACCAGAAACCCATTCCTTGAAAAATATCCCCAGAAATCATTTGTATTGTCATTGATAGAAAAGGTCAAGAGTTTAGGGTGAGGAAGACTTGCCTTACTTTCTCTTTTTAAGTCCCCTCCCCACGAAAATGACCCCAGACTTAATTTAAGAAGTCAATCACATATGCTTAATAGCTATTCAAGCTAATTACCATAGGAAGCAGGGGATGGGAGGGGCTGTTATTATGAATATGTATTTGTTTGAATCCTTTGTCAATACATAGACTTTGTGATCACCTGTGATTTTGCAGTGCATTTTAGAGGATTACCTCACGCTGCTGCCCAGCGCTGAATAAACATACACTTTCTAACTTTAAATTGTTAGAGAGTCTTTTGTTCATCACAGTTGAGTATCTGTATTAGACCAATACTCTTATTTTGGTAAATCATTTATCATCACCTACGTTACCTTCACATGTAAACCCCAATTGTTCCCTTACTGAGCCGGGTTCTAAGTTAATGGTTCGCCGCTTTCCTTCAGCTTTTCGTGCGTACATTCTGTATTCAGAAGGATATAGTATGGTTCCCTCATGATTTAACCCTAAACCAACTGTTGGATTGTGTGGGTTTCACGTGCTCGGGGGGAGGGGCTCTCCCGTCTCTGGGAGCTTCCGCTGTGAGCTGCTGGCACCAATCAGAGAGCTGATTTGGTGATGGACAGCTCGGGAAACCAATGAAAAGTTATTTCGCTTTCACAAATCACAGTGGATCAGCTTTGCTTTCTTTTTTTCGGCTTCCAGTCTCTGGGGGTGGTGGTCCCTGGCCGGAGGGCTGCGACCCGGCTCTGGGCTCGGCCTGGAGTCCGGCCCAGTGCCCCGGCTCTGCGGGGGGCCCAGCCCGGCCGCATGGTCCTGGCCCTCCGCTCCCTGACCGCATGGCCCCGCGCGGCCCGGAGCTCCCCTCTCCACGTGGCATGGCCGAGCAGGGGGAATCGGGGAGCCACCAAAGGCTCTCCCTTTCCCCCTTCCCTCCGCGTTCTGAGAGAAGAGGCCTCCAGCTGCCCAAGCTGTTTCTTCACGATCTGGATACAATTGTAACTTCTTTATGACTGGATAGGATCCTTGATTTTTTTTCTAAGCTCTCCTGAATGGGAAGAAAAAAAAGCCTGGAGACTCCAGAAGTCAGCGCAATGAAGATAAAGTTCCTGGTGGGAAGAGATTGAAAAGATACGAACTGATAAGTAGCTGAAAACCTTTTTGTGGGCTAAGGGGATTGTGACTTCACTAAAATTCCTTTAAACTGTGAAATATACTTGGGGAGGTTTTGGGTGCTTGAGAAGAAGAACCTTATTTTTGCCTTGGGGAAATATAGCTCTCTGTTCTGGGACTAAAATGTGAACAAAGACATTTAATAGAGAAAGAGATTACTTTTTTTGCCTCGGGGAATGAAGCTCTCTCTGTCCTGGGACTGAAATAAGGACAGAGACATTTGATAGTGAAGGAGATGAAGAGAATTTTGTTTTTCAGCAGCCTGCCTTTAAAAGTACTATCCCATGTGTGTAACATAACCCATTGCACAGCTCTGAAAGGACTGTGACAGAATGGGAGGAAAGTCATAATCTGCAATATTTTCCTGGGTGGATGTGGATTGTGAAAGTGAAGACGCCCCCCAAGCCATAACCAAAAAGGAACTTTTCTCTCTTAAGTAAACTGAACTGATTATTTGAATGTATCACTGACTGAAGTGCTCTCTGTATGTTTGTTGGTAAGAAATGTTGAATGAAGGGGAGGAGGAAACAACCTAGGGATCTTATTCTGAATATTTTTTGTGTTATTAATAAATTTCTTCTTGTACCTTTCTAAGTTTTAAGCCTGCCTTGTCTCTACTCCTGGGTCCCGTCTCTAAAAGAAATTAAATATATTAAGGTTAGCAAACCCAAGTCACACCGTGACATGGATGTATCAAGCTCACTGATGCATCATATATAGTTAAAACTAAAGCTGTTACCATACTTGCTTTGAGATTATAAGTAAAATTGACTAACACCCACCACGACTGGAGCTCCTTTTCTACATACAAAGCATTATCCCAAACAACTTTACTGATTTCAGCAGGGAATGTGCCTTCTCCTCTGTCCTAAATTACTGAGGCCAATACTTGTTGCATCCATAACTGTGTCTGTGTACACCCAAGTGCCAAACAAATATTTTCACTAACTTCATCCAAGGTACTAATTATCAATTGATGATCCTGTTCTTCTATATTTTCCCATTCTGGTAATATTTTAGACAACTTCCAATGGCTGGTATCTAATGCCAATAAGGAAGATTGTAGAAGTTGCTGCAATTTAACCATATCAGGACCCATTTCTGTTAATTTGTTCATTAATACTACCAGATTCATGGTATTCAGTACTCTTAGTTCTGTCCCTAATAATCCAGTAAGGTCTCTCTTCTGTCTGGACATATAAAGAATCATGCTTCTGCAGCCAGGTGATCCAATCCATAAAAGGTGTCATTAAAAATGGAGCACACTTGAGCCAAATATCAGAGGCATTCACTTGCATTGCCATCTCTACCCATTTTAATGACCGCTTTGAATTAACTATCATTTTTTGTATTCCTGTCCTCTTAACAGCATATGGCCTAATAATTATGGGAGATATGGGTTCTAAAACGGTTTGAGAAACCCATTGTGGTTATTTTAGGGTTATCGCTAGTCAAGGTGATTGAGTTAACCTAATTTTTTGGGGGAGCACTACAAACTTGAGTTATATTAAAATCAATCTTAAAATCCTTAATTGCACAAATCTCTATTTTGAGCCTAAACTCGGAGCAGTTAGTTAAACATTTGCCACAGCATTCAGAACTAATTTGAATGAATTTCATGGGTTCTTGATAAGATTCATAGAATCCACCCTGGAGAAATGCATATTCACATTCCTAAACATTTCTTCCTTCCCACACAGCTGTGTTTGTAACTTTTAGCATCTGAACCAGAGACTTATGGGAGTTAAAATTATAAGTTTTCTCTTGGCACCTATATATACCAGTCACATTATAATGCACTGGTGCTACATTAGCTGTAGCTTTAGTGATGGTCATAAATACTACCACTCTCCAGGCTATGCCTACTTGATTATTGTCACGGTGTGACTTGGTATTGACAATTTTAATATATTTAATTTCCTTTAGAGATAGGATTCAGAAGCAGTGGCAAGGTAGGCTTAAAAGTGTATAAGAAGAAATTTATTAATAACACAAAAGAGAATTCAGAATACAATTCATAGATTGTTCCCTCCTCCCCCTCCCTTCATTCCACATTTCTTAATAACAACATACAGAAAACACTTCAGTCAGTTATCTGCTTAAACAATCATTTCAGTTCCCTCTAGAGAGAAAAGTCCCTTTTTTGGTTTAGGCTTAGGGGGTGTCTTCACCTTCACAATCTACATCCACCCAGAAAAAATATTGCAGATTATGACTCTTCTCTCATCTCCACAGTCCTTCCGGAGCTGTGCTGTGGGTTATGTTACACACTTGGGGTACCACTTTTAAAGGCAAGCTGCTGAAAGACAGAATTCTCTTCATCTCTTTTTCTATTAAATGTCTTTGTCCATATTTCCAGTCCCAAAACAGAGAGCCCCATTTCCTCAAAGCAACAAGGTCTTCTTTTCAAGCACTTAAACCTCCCTAAGTATATTTCACAGTTTAAATGAATTTTAGTGTAATCACAATCCCCTCATAGCCCACGGAAAAAAGGGTTTTCAGCTACTCATCAGTGTCATCTTTTCAATCTCTTCTCATCAGGAACTTTATCTTTATTCTGCTGGCTTCTGTAGACTCCATGCTTTATTTCTTCTCATTCAGGGGAGCTCAGGAGATTGAGAATCTTCTCCAGGCATTAAAAGAGTTAAAATTTCATCCAGGAGGTGAAGAAGCCACATGGTCAGCTAGAGGCCTCTTCTCTCAGCAGGGGGGTGAGAAGGGAGAGCCTTTGGTGCCTCCCTGATCCCCCTGCTTGGCCATGCCACGTGGAGGGGGGAGTTGAGCCGAGCCGAGCAGAGCCGGGAACCGCATGGCGCCTGGGCCACGTGGAGCCAGAGGCCACACAGAGCCAGAGTCCACCAGGGCAGGGCCGAGGCCGGGCCGCAGCTCTGCTGAGCCAAGCCGTGGCCAGGCCAGGGGCTACCAGGGACAGGGCAGGGGCTGGGGCTGTGCCGGGGCCCTGCTGGGGCAGAGCCCAAGCCCAGAGCCGGGGACATACAGCTGGGGCCCAGGGCCATGCGGCTGGGGCCGGGGGCCGGGGCCAGGGGCTGGGACCATGCGGCCGGGGCCCCAGCCAGAGCCACTTTACCTCTGGAGAGGCCAGAAGCCGAAAGAGGGCGCCCACCCCCCACCAATGTGATTTATGAAAACATGAAACAACTCTCTCATTGGCCACCTGGGATGCCAACCACCAAATCAGCCCTCCAACTGATCCCTGCATCCCACAGGGGAAGCTCCCAGAGAGGGGACAGCCATGTTGTTTTCTCTGGCAGCTCCGCCCCCTACCCTTCCACTCGGAACCAGCACAATTACTCATTACAACTACAAGCCTCTATTTTCCAGAGAGTTGTTATACTACATTTATCATTTCACCACACTCTATTTATTTTTCCTGAGAAAGTTTTAATTTCAGTTTGTTTTCACCCAGTATAACTTTCCAGAGTCCCTCAGGAGCTTCCTTCACTCAGGAGTGATGGATCCTGGAACTCGGTTCCTTCGTTGTGATTGCAGTAAAGGTTGTGAGGAGCACTTGGAATGGTCCCTCCCACTGTGGTTACAAAGATTTTCTGCAGAAGACTTAACATATGCATAATCCCCAGGCTGTACATCATGTGCTGGTCCATCCAATTCTCTGCTTTGAGCCCCAGCTACACGTTTCTCAATTTCTCTAAGTTGTTTGTTTAGGGCCATCATAAATCTATGTAAGGTTTCTTCCCCTGCTTGAATGGGTGTTGTCCCCTCTTGAATTCCATATAGCCTTCCACACAAGTTTTCAAAGGGGTTTAGTTTTTCGTTTTTTCTTCGCTTAGTCCAAATTCGTAATAATGCTATAATCAGATTATTCATTTTCTCCACTTGGTCACTTGACTGGGGATAATATGGAGTATGAAGTTCCCAGTCTATACCTAAATGGCAGCTGATTTGCTGCACAATTTTTGAAATAAAATGTGGCCCCCTATCTGAAGACATTGTGGCTAGGACTCCAAAACACGGTATTATGTCTTGTAACAATGCTTTGGTTACCTCTCATGATTTGGCATTTCTGGTAGGGATAGCTTCTGGCCACGCTGAAAAGGTATCTGTTAGTACCAATAGGTATTTGGGATACTCCGCTCTCCTGGGTAGTTCTGAAAAATCAATTTGCCATTGCTGTTTAGGTCCATAGCCTTTCCTAATTTGTCCAAGCTTTGGTTTAGGAATATTTTTGGGATTAGTTTGGAGGCAAAGGCTACATTTGGCAAGTCACCTGAATTACTACACCTTGCAAGTTTCTGGCTGTGATTTGATTTTTCAAATAATTGCAAAGAGCATCTATTCCTCAATGTGTTTTCTCATGTTCCCTTTTCACCAATGACAATAACATGGAAGAGGGGATCACAAACCTTCATCTGTTATAGGCCACCCCTCCTGTTATAACTTCCATTTTCTTCCTTAATGATCTTCTTATCCCTTTTAATGTACCTTGGCTAACCTTCAAGAAAATTTGCCCATCTAGAATTAAAGCTGCAGCAACTGTTTAAATAATTACCTCACCTTTGGCTGTGTCTTTTGCCTTTCTGTCCACCAGCTCATTTCCCTCTTCCAATTCAGAGCTCACTGTTTGGTGTGTCTTGATGCACATAATAGCTACCTTTTCAGGTAACTGAACTGTATCTAATAGTTTTAATATTTCTTGTTCGTGTTTAATATTCTTCCCTTGTGGGTTCAGCAGTCCTCTTTTTTTTCCAAATAGCTCCGTGTGCATGAACCATTCCAAATGCATACCTTGAGTCTGTATAAATGTTGATTTCTTCTCCTTTTGACAGCTCTAAGGCCCGGGTTAAGGTGACTATTTCAGCCTTTTGCGCAGAGGTGTTTGTTGGCAATGGTCCAGACTCTATTACCTCTCTGCTTGTGGTAACCGTATACCCAGCATGTCTTTTTCCACTGATGATATAGCTGCTCTCATCAGTGAACCAGATCTCAGTGTCCTTGAGAGGGGTGTCCTTTAGATCTGGGCAACTGGAGTAGGTGGCTTCAATGGTCTCCAGGCAGTTGTGGATCTCCCATACTCCAGCTAAGGAAAGAAGCTGGGCTCACAGTGTTAGTTACCACAATTTCAACATCATCTTGTTCTACCAGTATGGCCTGGTACTGTAGAAATCTTTGTAGGGAAAACCAGTGTTCCCCTTTCACCTCCAGAATTGCAGACACTGTGTGGGATACTACCAGAGTCATCTTCTGCCCTAGGATGAGCTTGCGTGCTTCTTGGATGTTCACTGCTACCGCTGCAACAGCTCTGAGGCACCCTGGCCACCCCTTGGCTGCCGTGTCCAGCTGTTTGGAGAGGTAGGCAGCTGCCCTCTGGTACTGCCCCAGGTCTTGTGCTAGTACGCCCAGAGCAATCCCTTGTTATTCGTGAGAAAACAAAAATGGTTTACTCACATCTGGAAGTCCCAGGGCTGCAGCTGACATGAGGGCCTTCTTTAGTTGGTCGAAGGCTCGTGTTACTTCTTTCATCCATTAGAGGTCTCTGTTTCCTTCCGTAATGAAGTCATATACGGATTTGACTAACAGTCCGTAATTGTAAATCCACAGTCTGCTGTTGTAATTCAGTATTTGAGGTATAAGAAATTATATCAAGGTATCCTGTAACCTCCTTCCTGCAAACCCCAGTTCCTGTCTTCCTTTCCGGTCCTGTGACCTTCCCCTGTGTCCTTGTACCCACCGGGGGTCGGATATTCCGGTCCCTGTCTCCTCTAAGTCCTCATCCCATTGGCAGCTAGCCAAAGCCATTCCCATTCCCCTCTCCTGAATACCTGGTGTGGGGAGAAACTCGGCCTCTTTCCGGCCACACCATCGCCATGCAATAAACTGAGACTGAAAGAGCCTCTTTTTGTATCCTTCTCCATCCATGATGCGATACTTTGTCTGATCTTAAATAATTAGGAAATAGACACAGTATAACAGCATCAGTTGGCACCCAACGTGAGGCTCTCAGTTTTAGACCCCATTTGGCTAAAGTCCCTGTTTTAGGACTTTTAAAGGCCCGTTGGCTGTTCAACTGCCTCTGTGGATCGGAGCGGCTTTTTGGCAGCACCGAACATAAGAGGGTGAAATCGGATAACTTCTTCGCGAGCCCCGGAGGAGCCGATTCTGGATTGGAGCTTTTGCAGAGTTACTGCGAGACCGCACTCCGTCTGAGGAAGGTAAAATCCCTTCGGGGAGGCGGGAACCCCTATCTAGCCCCGAGGTACTGGGGAGGGGGGGTTTTCAGGTGGAGTAGCCCCAAATTCGCGGGGGGAGGTTTGTATCCCGCGGGGGCAGCGGCGGCAGTCCCGCGTGGAGTGGCGAGCACGTGTGCGGTGTTGCGCAACTCCACCGGCATTTACGTGCTCGGGCTGCTCTACCGGCGTGTGTTGCGCTATTGGCGTAAGCACGGGCGCAGGGATTTCCCTTCGGAGGAGTTCCCCGGGACCGCCCAGTGTTGCCGTAGCGACAGCCGCGTGTGGTAACAAACCCAGTACCCCCAATCACCTGGGTTTGCAACGGACTGCTAATTTGTAACTTTCTGCAACAGTAAGGGAATTGTGCATTTGTGTTTATAACATCAGAATGGGGGGGAAATTTTCTGCACAACAAAAGAGCATTATTTCTCAGCTTAAAGAAATGTTAGATGCACAGGATGTTGTAATCTCTAAAAAACAGATTAGGAAATTTGTTAGCTTGTTGTCTCGAGAAGTTATAGAATTTGAAAAGCAGGATATCCATTCAGTTTTATTTTGGGACAGTGTTGGAAATTTATTGACTTCTAAAATACAGAAAGGCGATACCAAGGCTGCTTTATTTTTGCCTATATTTCTAAATATTCACAAACACTTATCACAATTAAATTCGGAATCTTCTGTCCCTGAATTAAAAAAGAAATCAGAAATACCTCAAGAAACTACTAATTCTAACCATCCCCCCAGTTATACAATGTTGCCGCCTGAAAATTCTAATTTAGAAAATCACGTTTCTTCAGTGCAAGGGGGAAAATCTGTACTAACTTCTAACAATATGCCTTTTTCTTCCAATAACCCATTCCTGCATCCAACTCCCATTTCTGCTCAATATCCTCCCAGCTATGTAAACCCATATTTCCAAGCTGCTGTTTCTATATCGCCTTGTAACTATCTTTCTAACACGGGGACAGAAAACAATAGGAGCTCCGGGAGGGCTGAGACGGGGGGAGGGGCAGCACGTGTTTCAGGAACGCAGGCAGACACGCAGAACCATTTAACCCCTAACTTGCTGACTAACCCTCCTCAGGTTTTTGATGCGGCACCAGTTAATTATGTGGGTAGAAGGAATGGTAGAAGAAGCTACGAACCCTTCTCATACCAAGATAAAAAGGAAATTTGTAAGGTGCAAAGGGAATTTGGGAGGCAAAGTGAAATATTTAAAGGGATGCTAAGAACAACTCTTTTGTCTAATGAATTAGTTCCCTAGGATATAAAAGACCTTTTTATGTGTTTGCTAACTCCAGCTGAATATGAATTATAGCTTAATATTTGGAAACGTTCTTTAAGCAGTTTTTTAACAGAGCTTCACAAAAACCCTGAGCATTCTAAAGATTCAGATGATAATGAAATTACATTGGATCATTTATGTGGGGAGGGTGAACTTCATTGCCCTGAAAAGCAAATCCGGTTATTATCTAAATTTATTTTGAATAAGGTTTGTGATGCAGCTGAAAAGGCTTTTATCAAATTACCTACACCTGAAGTAACTACTAGTTATGTTAACTTTAAACAATATTCTTCTGAGAGTTTTTTAAGTTTTGTAGATCGATTAAAGACACAGGTGGAACGCCAGGTGCAAAATCCAGCCATGCATGCAGAACTGATTAAGGAATTAGCAGAAAAGAACGCCAATCAAGCATGTCGCAGAGTCATCTCGAGCTTACCACTCTATCCAGACCCCACCCTGGCACAGATGATAGAAGCATGCACACGCAAAGCAGAACTGTTCAGTGATCCTGAGAGGACTCCGAGTCCAGCACCTCCTAAGCCTCCAGCACCTCAACCGCCACAGATGAAGAAGCAGCACATGTCATCACAGCAGCTAAAGAAGATCACCTGTTTCCAGTGTCAGCAGGAAGGACATTTTGCTAGGGACTGTCCTCAGAACAGGAAACAGAAGAAAATCAGCGGACCAAAAAACTAGAACTGAGGCGCTGGCCTGCCATAAACACCATAGAGCACCAGGATATAAATTCTGCAGGCCATACTGTAGCAAAGGCCTCTCTCTTAAAAACAAAGGGGGAGGGTGGAAGGGACAATGTGGGGATAACAGATGATATAAATGTTAAATGTTCTCTTAACCAGGTAGGCAGTCCTGTGGCCGTGTCAGGCTCCAGACTACCAAAGGTTTCCATTTCAGATCTGCTGAGTGGACCATCATTACAGTGGACAACTCAAGCCCCTTAATTGACATGACGGTTTGCCACATGGAGAGTGAGTATTTTGTTGTGGGAGACACAGCACACACACCTTTAGAAATTGAAATAGCTCCTATGATCATAAAGGGGAAAATATCCAGTGTTATAATATTAGCCCGTTGCTCTCAAGCACCTTTCTATTTGTGTGAGGGGCAAGTACTGGCCCAAGCCCTTCCTATTCCAGCAGACATCACAGCAGATGATAAGTCACCAGAGGTTTACTGGGCAGAAACAGTAAAGGAGGAAAAACCTTCTCTAGCATGCAACATGACACATGGATCAGATCACCTACATGTGCAGGGTGATCTGGACACGGGATCAGATGTGACCATTATTCCTGAAAAACTTTGGACTTCACATTGGGAATTGCAACCTGTGGCTGGGCAGCTCCAGGGTATAGGAGGAGTTAAATTGGCAAAAATATCAAAACGCATTGTACAAATTGAGGGACCGGACGGCAAGTTAGCCAGTGTTCGTCCGTTTGTAATAGATTACAAATGTCCCTTGTGGGGGACGGACTCCATGTCACAGTGGGGAGTTAAAATGATAATTCCAAAAACCCCTCAGGATTTTTGGAAGTGGCCACTGTTGACTGCCGGGTCCAGAAGCTAACATGGCTAAGTGACACACCTATCTGGACAACACAGTGGCCGTTAAAAAAGGAAAAGTTACTGGCACTTGAAAAACTTGTAGAGGAACAATTGGCAAAAAATCATATGGAAGAAACAATAAGCCACTGGAATTCTCCAATCTTTGTAGTAAAAAAACCAGGGAAAGACACATTGAGATTGTTACATGACCTTAGGGAAATAAATAAAGTAATTCAGGACATGGGGTCTCCGCAAGTTGGGATGCCTAGTCCTAGCATGTTACCTAGAGATTGGCAATTGGCAGTATTAGACATCAAAGATTGTTATTTCCAAATCCCATTACACCCTGAAGATGCTCCCAGGTTTGCATTCTCAGTACCATCATTGAACAGAGAGGCTCCAATGAAGAGATACCACTGGAAAGTGCTTCCACAGGGCATGAAGTGTAGTCCTGCTATCTGTCAGTGGTATGTAGCTTCATTGTTGTCTCCTGTGCGTGCACAAAGCAGGGAAGCTATAATCCTGCACTACATGGATGATGTGCTGGTGTGTGCTCCTGATAACTCCATACTCCAACACATGCTTGACCTGGTAGTTAAAGTTTTAACCTCTGCTGGATTTCAATTACAGGAAGACAAGGTTCAAAGGATGCCACCTTGGAAATATTTGGGCCTACAGATTACAGCCAGGACCATTGTTCCACAGAAATTACAAATTAATTGTAACCCTAAAACTCTTGCAGATCTTCACTCTCTGTGTGGGTCATTGAACTGGGTAAGACCTTGGTTAGGCCTCACTAATGAGGACTTACAACCCTTTTTAATTTATTGAAAGGGGAAAGGGACTTACTGTCTCCCAGGGAGCTGACACCTGAGGCAAAAGCTGCAATTGAAAAGGTACAGAAAGCCCTGTCTGAAAGGCAGGCTCACCGCTACCAGCCTGAACTACCTTTCAAATTCATTGTTTTGGGGAAACTGCCACACTTACATGGTTTAATATTTCAGTGGATTGAGGGGCAGAGAGACTCACTCTTAATCATAGAATGGGTCTTCCTCTCCCACCAAAGATCCAAAACTATCACACAACCACAGGAGCTTATGGCTCAGTTGATTCAAAAAGCAACAATGAGGCTGTGTGAACTGTCTGGGTCTGACTTCACATGTATTCACCTGCCAATTAAACTTTCTATGGAGGGAAAAAACTCTCCTGAAAGGCTAACAAAAGAAATGTTTGAGCATTTGTTACAGAGCAATGCCAGCCTCCAGATATCTCTGGATAGCTACACTGGACAGATATCTGTTCACAGCCCAGCTCATAAGTTGTTTAATGAGGAATTCCACCTCATCCCTCGTGAAAAGAGAAGCAGGAGACCGCTTCAGGCACTCACAGTGTTCACAGATGCATCGGGGGCCTCCCATAAGTCGGTGATGACTTGGAGAAATCCTCAGACTCAGCATTGGGAAGCTGATGTTAAGTTTGTGGAGGGGTCACCCCAGATTGCAGAACTGGCTGCAGCTGTGAGAACCTTTGAGCAGTTTTCAGAGCCTTTTAACCTGGTAACAGATTCAGCTTATGTTGCTGGGATAGTATCCAGGGCAGAGCAGGCAGTGCTCAAAGACATCAATAATGAGCAGCTCTTTAGGCTGCTGTCAAAACTAATCTATTTGATTTCACACAGAGAACATCCTTTCTATGTGTTGCATGTGAGGTCACACACGGAACTGCCAGGTGAAATCTCAGAAGGGAACCGGATGGCAGACACCCTTGCAGCTCCAGCTGAAAAGGCACACCTTCCTGACATTTTCCAACAGGCAAAACTGAGCCACCAGCAGTACCACCAGAATGCACCAGGTTTGGTCCGTCAGTTCCAGCTAACACGGAGTCAGGCCAAGGCTATTGTAGCCACCTGTCCCAGCTGCCAGCTCCAGGCCATGCCATCGCTGGGTGTGGGGGTTAACCCCCGGGGCCTAGGCAGCTGTGAGGTGTGGCAGACAGACATCAAACACATTCCTAGTTTTGGACGCCTCAAATATGTTCATGTGAGTATAGACACATATTCAGGTGCAGTTTATGCATCCGCACATGCAGGGGAAAAGGCTGTACATGTAAAACAACACCTAGTGCAAGCCTTCTCAGTGTTGGGGATCCCTAAAGAAATAAAAACAGATAATGGACCAGCATACACATCCAAGGAGTTCCTGGAATTTGTCCAGCAGTGGGGACTGGGACATAAGACAGGCATCCCCCACTCCCCTACAGGCCAAGCAGTGGTTGAACGCACACACCAGATACTAAAACAGGTTCTAGCTAAGCAAAGCAGTTCAACTGTGTGGATGTCTCCCCAGCAAAAGCTCTGTAAAGCTCTGTTCACAATCAATTTCTTGAATTGTTCATTTCAAACTATGAATCCTCCTGTGGTCCGTCATTTTAACAGCAGTAAACAGTTTAAATTGTCTCAGCATCCACCTGTTTTGATTAGGGATCCAGAAACATGGGAAACAAGGGGTCCCTATGAGCTAGTAACCTGGGGAAGGGGCTATGCATGTGTATCAACTCCCTCAGGCCCTCGATGGATTCCTCAAAAGTGGGTTAAACCTTTTGTTCCCAAAACTCCAGCCACAGCAGAAGGAGATGAGAAGCAAGTAACCATTGCTTCAAAAAGAAGACGCCGCAGAGGAAAAGGAAACAAAAACCTCATAAAGGAATACCCTCTGGCAGAAAAGGACTTATAACATGTTTTAAAGTGTTTGTTTTTCCTTTTAGAAGAAAGCTACCCTCCAGTTAACCCTGTGTCCTGTTAGCCTTGAACAGTTTGGCAGCAGCGTGGATCACCCCTCAGAAAACATATGCCTGTCCACTGCAGCAGCAACAGACCCTATGTCCACCTGCCTGGAATGCCAGGAATTTGAAGGACTTTGCTGCATGAGCCTGACTGCAAGAGCTCCTAAATGTCCACGCTGCTCTGCAAGAAACAAAGGACTGGTTTAATGAACTGTTCAAGGGCTGGGGGTTTTCTGGGTGGTGGACTTCCGTAGTCAAAACCATTATGTTATTTGTTGTTATTCTTTTCCTTGTAGCGATAGCATTTGGTATCCTACATCATTTAATATTTAAAGCCATTAATGGTATAATTTCTTCTACCTCAGCAGGCAATCATATAGAGATGGCAAATATAAAACAATCTAACTCTCCTGCTTATCACAAATGGTGGGCAAAATAATAAATTCAGACTAGAATTAGTTTAATATCATCCCCCTACTTAAAAAACAAAAAAATGGGGAGATGTTGTAATTCAGTATTTGAGGTATAAGAAATTATATCAAGGTATCCTGTAACCTCCTTCCTGCAAACCCCAGTTCCTGTCTTCCTTTCCGGTCCTGTGACCTTCCCCTGTGTCCTTGTACCCACCGGGGGTCGGATATTCCGGTCCCTGTCTCCTCTAAGTCCTCATCCCATTGGCAGCTAGCCAAAGCCATTCCCATTCCCCTCTCCTGAATACCTGGTGTGGGGAGAAACTCGGCCTCTTTCCGGCCACACCATCGCCATGCAATAAACTGAGACTGAAAGAGCCTCTTTTTGTATCCTTCTCCATCCATGATGCGATACTTTGTCTGATCTTAAATAATTAGGAAATAGACACAGTATAACAGCATCAGTCTGCCACACCCCATCATGCCTAGAAAGGTTCTCAGCTCTTTTACTGTCTGGGGTTTTGGGGTTTGGCGTAGTGCTTCCTTACATTAGGGTCTTGCCCCAAGGTCCTTTGTCCAGCACTTACTTCATAGTCCAGGTAAATAACTGTTTGTTTTACCATCTGAGCTTTCTCTTGGGATACTTGATACCCCTCCAGACTTAAAAAGTTTAGGAGTCTTACGGTCCAATCCACACATGCCTCTTGGGTCTGGGTGGCTATTAAGAGGTCATCCACCTACTGAAGTAGTTGTCCTTCTCCTGGTGGAGATTTCTAAGACTCCAAATCCTTTGCCAGTTGTTCTCCAAAGATGGTAGGGATGTTCTTGAACCCTTGGGGTAGTACACACCATGTGAGCTGACTTTTACATCCAGTTTTGGGATTCTCCCTTACAAATGCAAAAATTTTCTTGCTGGCTTCATGGAGAGGAAGGCAAAAGAAAGCATCCTTCAAATCTAAAACACTAAACCAGGTTAGTTCAGGTGTTAAAAGGGTTAACAAAGTGTAGGGGTTAGGAACCACTGGGTATAAATCTTCAGTTACAAAGAGCTCTTAAATCTTGTACTAACCTGTATGATCCATCGGGCTTTTTCAGGGACAAAATAGGAGTATTAAAATCAAATTGACACTCTTTTAATAATCCTATTTGCAAAAAGTTTTCAATGATTGGTCTAATTCGTTCTCTGTCTTCCCTTTTCAAGGGATGTTGTTTAATCCTTACCAATTGTTCTCCTTCTTTAAGCCAGATTTGTACTGGTGGAGCATTCCTTGCTTTGCTGGTATATTAGAGGCTCATACCCCAGGGAACACCTGATTTGTTATTTTCTTAATAATTTCTTTTTCATTTTCAACTTCAATTTTTTTTGTTATTAGCATTAAGCTTAACAGTTCCACATATTGTTGATCTTTTACCTTCAAACTAATTTCTCCATCTTTAAATAGTATCTTTTCTTCCAGCTGCTCTAGCAGATCCCTGCCCAAAAGTGCCCCAAAGATGGAGCTTTAGGCATATGCAAAAATCGATGAATTCCCCACTGTTTTCCCAATTTATACTTAATGGTTTACAAAAATACGCTTTTTCGGGCCGACCCCTAGTCCCCTTTACTACAACACAATAAATATTTATGGGCATCAGGGCCTTGTTTAACACCGAATATACTTCCCCTGTGTCTACTAAAAATTTCACCTTTTTTTCATTGTTCCCTAGTTTGATTATCACCAGAGGGTGCTCTAGAGTAGGGCCCTCCGGTCCCCTTCAGTGCTCCTTTACGTGAGCCACCACCCCCTCCTCAAGTTTATAAAGTGGCCACCACTGTGTGCACAACTTAATAAGCTCTCTTTTAGTTTCTGCATCCTTATGATCTACCAGCTCTTTGCAATGTGCCAAAACACATCCTAAAGGACTACCTTTAGGAACCTCTTTGCTTTCACTTGCCCCCATGCTGAAAATTCCTTTTCTCCTAACGCCTTTTAACTTTAACCCAGCTCCGGAGCGTCACCTGGCAGTTATTTGGTACAAAGATCTTCCACTTACACACTTGTCTGACCCACAATTCTCAACAAACTACACAATGAAACACAACTCAGGGGTTGCAGTCACAGCCCTCTCTTAGACAGGGAAGTTCCTTTGTCCTGGGATCCCCCTCTCTGAACCTTCTATTTCTTGGCATATAATTTTATCAGCAAAGGAAAGGGGAAGGGATAAAAGCAACTAACAAAATAAAGAGCTAACAGTGAAAACCAACGAACCCAATCACTTAAAATAACTTTAAGGGACACATATCACAACCAAACACTCTTAAACAGTTCACTCACAAAACTTACACAAAATAACAAATTTATTCTCTCCCCTTTTAATTACTAATCATAGGTACCAAACCTCTCTCATTATGCCTAGGGTTAAATATTTACAAAGCTATGCCAAGGATCTATCAAACCTTGGCCAAGACACAGTTTCTCTGTGGTGGGGGAAGAAAGCAGCTCTGGGCTCACGTCGCTGCCTCACCCCTCTGCACATAGAAACTAACCATGCTTAGTTGAAGTATCACCCTTCATGCTAACAATTCTAAAGCCTCACAATAAATTAACTATATTTTCTCACAAATCCACAATTCTTCTGCTTACACACAGTCAAAATACACACAAACAGCCCAGCTCACACAATTCAAGCGTAATGCCACCGCCCTAAATTCTTCGGCCCCCCTGGTTGCAAATATCCCTTCTACTACTTAGGAATAAACAAAAAAAAAATTATTCTTTTTTTCACAACCTACACATGCAAAACTTTTGCCAACACACTCCCAAAAGCACACAAACCAAAACATATACGGCACTCCACTGACCCACAATTCAAGCACACAAAGCTCACCTAAACAAGCTGCTCAAACATTTGATGCACACAAACTGTGATCAAGCCCACAAAAGGAGTCACCACACACGGACGCCCGCAAGCTTGGTGACCCAAGCTGAAAATTACTACCACGCCACCTTTAAACCACGAATAAAACTGGAGCCACCACTGCTCCTGTACCACAACAATACTGGCAATGCTGTTATTACTGCTGTCTGAACTCCGCTGATCCACTGCCGCACGAGCTCTAGTCTTGGTGGCCACGACCGGCCTGCTGCTACTACCCCACAACGGGGCAAGAGTTCCTGGTGCTGTTATCAGCCCCACATGGAACACAAACCACTACCAAATTCCATGGAAACTTACACACAAATCCACTTTAGGCTTTTTCACTGTGCGCTTGATGTCTTACAGCATCTTACCAGTTTGCCTCCCTTACAGGTGTCGCTACTCGCGATGTATTTCGCTAAAATAACGACACGGACTCCTCTAGCTAGGTGGCTAAAGAAGCGGTTTATTGAACGGCGGACCACATTCTTATAGTGTGTTCCGCAAACTACAACCAGAACAGCAGTCTGTTGGATAATCGAAGAAAACAAAACTTTCTCACAAACCGTGAGAACTGTTTATCATCGAAGCACAGGTGTTGATCTTGTTATTAATTCCTTTTTATTTTTCCCCAGCGTTATCACCCTGGGAAAGGCTCAGGCTGGAACTGAGAAACTGTCTCAAGCCTGGGAAAACCTCCTCTGCATGAGAGAGAAACTGTCTCAGCCTGGGAGCTTCCCTGCCTGAGAAAAGTTTCAAGCCTCGCCTGAGGCTTCAATGGCGTCCACAAGTCCCCCTTATAGTTTTTTTAAAAAAAGAAAAGAAAAGAAGTGCTTGTAGTCCTCCACAGGGGCCCTACGTGGAGGAGAACAAACACCACTCTGGAGATCTGTGGATGCCTGAAGCACTCAGGGAAATCTTCACACCTAGTGCTTTTTGAGAAACTCAGTGCTAACATTGATAGCAAAACCCATCACCATTTTCCAAACTTATAATTTCTTAATATATTTCAAAAGAGCTTATTTAACAATGTCCCAAAGCTAAAACATTTCCAAAGAAACAGGAATGCTCATCCTCTGCTTGCAGAGGGATCGTCTGGCTGGTGATTGGCATATTGTTCAGCAGTTGAAGGCTGTGCCTCGGCTGCATTCTGTCCCTGATGTCGCAGGTCAGGGCGGACACACCTTGCAGGCAGGCAGTGCATCCCAGTATCTGTTGAGATGCAAGCATACCTGCTTCCCCAAACGATGAGGCAGGCATGTATCATCTGCAGCCTGTAAGAAAGTGAAATAACTCACAAAAACAAGATTATTAGAATCTTGTGCACAGTAAGGTGATTGAAGGTATACAAAACTTTTCCCAATCGGCTGTGTGGTTCTTCACCAGCCACTCCCCTTTTCTGTTTATATAAAAACTTTTTGACCAAATTCAAAAGTACCTGAAAAAATTGTTGGAATGCCACTGTGACTGCTTTCAACTCAATTATCTGAGCAGAACCTGTCTCATGGCCTTCCAGCATTTGCAAACCAGACTCATCCTCCCAGGTAACTGGCCAATGATACCTGTAGGATGTAAATCCGGAGTGCTGATAAACACAGAGATATCAATGGAAGGATCCACTTCTTATACCTAGTGAGTAAAAAGCCTGCTGCAGTGTGTCAGGCTAATTGGCAACCCTGTGGCAAAACTTTCAATTGATATCTCTGTCTCATCACAGAATTTTCACTGCAGGCACTGTAAAAACATGAATTTTGGTCTGTCCTCAGGGCACAAGGGGATTGTGGAAAAGCCATCCTTCAAATCAATGACCAAAATGGTCACAAATTGACAAAGGGACAACTACTTAATTTTTGGTGGGGGCCACTATTTCTGCCAAACAGGGGTATCAGTCAACCACTGTAAAGGCATCATAAAATAATTTTTGCCCTTCATTCCAGTGACCCCAATTAAAAATTTGCTTCCATGCGCACACCCCAGGCTGCCAACACATCCCGTCCCCAGAGGTTGATAGGGGCTGCAGTGATGTAGGGTCGGACTGTAGCCGTCTGCCCTTCCATATTTCTGATCAACACAGGCCTCTGACTGATGAAAGTCTGTGCTGTGCCTCCCAAGCCTGCAATGGCTTGGCCAAGAGGGGCCAGTGGCCATGTGGGAGGCCAGGCAGAAAAAGAAATCACCGTTACATCTGCCCCGGTATCAATCAAACCTCTGAGTTGAACCTGAGATGGGGTGGCACCTGAGAGGGTCAAAGTGCACATCATCTGTGGGCGCTGATCGGAGATATTCATTGTCCAAAAGACTTGTGACGGTCCTCTGGATCCAAAACCACCGTCTTTGCGATCTCGTTGATCTGCCCTTAGCACATGCCTGCACCATATCCGTCAGTGAAGGATCCCCTGGCAAAGCCTGCTGGTCGATACGAGACCACGCCTCCGGCGGGGGGGGTGCAGGTCGCCGGCATCCACGGCGCCGGACCGGAGCGATGGCGGCGATCCGTGCCGGCCAGGAGACTTCACGGGAGCCGCTGGCACTGCTGAAGACGCAGGAACGGTGGCACCGGCCATCGTCAGCGCGGCAGGACGCGGCCATACCGACGAGGGGGGGGGTAACATCGTCCCGAAACAATCGGCGGGGGAACCCGGAACTTCCGGGATCGCGGAACTGAATGACGAACGCCGCTCATGGGGTGGCACTGCCCCCCGCACAGCCAGCGGTGTCTGCTGCCCTGTCCCCGGGGGCGGGCCCGCAGACGGTGCGGGGCCCGCCCCCACGGCTGGGCCGCCCGTGATCCACCGCGATTCCGTAGAGGTAGCAGCCGCGTAAGGCAGCAACGCCGCGCACAAAGCCGCTGACTGACCTGTTGCGGCCGCAACGAGTAACTGCTCGACAACATCCAGCGGGATAACAGGCATTTGGGCCGCTTCTGCTGGCAATGGAGGGGCGGTGGGTGTGGTGATGTCAGCGAGTGACTGTCTCTGTGCCCGTTGCAATCCCGCCCCCCTGGGGATGAATGCCTCGGTGTGCTGCGGAGTGACTGGGGGGGGTCTTCCCGCGCTGCAGGTGCTTTGTTCGTCTAAAAAGTCTTTCGAACGAGGGCCGGGAACGTAGTTATTAAACAACAAACGCTTCGCCCTCAGGGGTTTTTGGGGGGGCAACTCCGGCTGAGGGGGTTTTTCCGGGTACCAGTCAAACTCATCCCCGCTTTGTCCTGTTTCGCTCCATTCGGAGCCTGACTCACCCTCCATCAATTTTACATTGATGGTCCCCCAGGTTTTTATTATAGGAACAGCTGAGGGTGCCCCGTCACATATAGCTTCATACAATCGATCCCCTAGTTCTCGCCAAGCTTTTTCAGAAAAAGCCACTTCTTCGTTCAGGGAATCCTCTTTCTTTGCCCACTCTAATAAAGTTACCAAGTCCTGATCTGGGATTGGGGCATCCAAGCCTTCAAGAACGTCCCTCCATAGTGAGAGTATGGTTTGTTCTTGCTTAGATTGCTGATTCCCCATCATCCCGGAATTTCCCACCTAGCTGCTATGCTGGGAGGGAGGGGGGAAAGCGCAGTACCTCTCTCGCAGGGAAGGAGAACAGTCCGCGGCTCTCCCCGTCTGGGCTTGATCGGCGCTCGGCTCCGCGGGTCTGCGGGATCTGTCGGCCTGCGCTGAGGGGCTCCGCGGGCTGCAGGACTTCGCTCGCCGACCCGAGGCTCCAAAGCCGATCCCGATCGAGTCAGCTCCGCTGAAAGGCGATCTCGGTGGAACCTCCAAATGTCACTACTCGCGATGTATTTCGCTAAAATAACGACACGGACTCCTCTAGCTAGGTGGCTAAAGAAGCGGTTTATTGAACGGCGGACCACATTCTTATAGTGTGTTCCGCAAACTACAAACAGAACAGCAGTCTATTGGATAATCGAAGAAAACAAAACTTTCTCACAAACCGTGAGAACTGTTTATCATCGAAGCACAGGTGTTGATCTTGTTATTAATTCCTTTTTATTTTTCCCCAGCGTTATCACCCTGGGAAAGGCTCAGGCTGGAACTGAGAAACTGTCTCAAGCCTGGGAAAACCTCCTCTGCATGAGAGAGAAACTGTCTCAGCCTGGGAGCTTCCCTGCCTGAGAAAAGTTTCAAGCCTCGCCTGAGGCTTCAATGGCGTCCACATACAGGTACCTATCTATAATTTTTGAACCTTTTTGTCCATATCTCCAGCAGTTCTAGTTCTGCTTCTCAGGGTGCCAGTGAGGAAAAGGAGCCCTCTTCCTAGGAAGATCGCAGGTGGGCGCTCTAGAGGGGTGCTGAACCCCGCTGGCCTCTTGGCCAGAGAGAACAGGGTCCCACCACAGTCGCCAACTGATTTACCAAAATATGAGTACTGGTCTAATACCGATACTCAACTGTGATGGACAAAAACTCTCTAACAATTTAAAGTTAGAAAGTGTATGTTTATTCAGCGCTGGGCAGCAGCGTGAGGTAATCCTCTAATACGCACTGCAAAATCACAGGTGATCACAGAGTCTATTGACAAAGGATTCAAACAAATACATATTCATAATAACAGCCCCTCCCATCCCCTGCTTCCTATGGTAATTAGCTCGAATAGCTATTAAGCATACGTGATTGACTTCTTAAATTAAGTCTGGGGTCGTTTTCATGGGAAGGGTTCTTAAAAGGAGAAAGTAAGGCAAGTCTTCCTTACCCTAAACTCTTGACCTTTTCTATCAATGACAATACAAATGATTTCTGGGGATAGTCCAGTTTTTCAAGGAATGGGTTTCTGGTTGCATTGTCTATGTTCCTTTGGATTGCTCACTAGTTTTGTCTTTTCCCACTGTAAGTGCAACTGAGCAAACATAAAATGACAGACAATCAATTACTTAAGTTTCAGATAACTACTCCTTTCTAACTTCTGACTTTTATTATTTTCAGCAAGGTAACTGAAATCCTAATTTTCTATGATTAGTGTTTCAATAAAGACACTTGTTTGAATACAGAGCATTGCAATTGTCACTTTGAAATGCATCCCATTAATCAGAAAACCCTTCTTGTGTAAACAGAGTGTCTGCCTTAGGACAGTATGCCCCACTGTAATGGTGGATGGGACTGCTGTGAATGAAACTCAATTTAACCTGTTCCTTTGTAACTTTGTCAAAATTGAAGGGTGTGATTTTTCCCATCAGGCACCTGTTGTATTGCATCAACATATAAAGGTGAACTTGACTACTTTCCAAGAAATATTGCCTGTGCCTATAGAGACGAACTTCAGTTGCATGAATATTGAAACAAAATGAATTAAAAGAAATTCTCAAAGAAATTAAAGATGAAGGAAAGAGAACTTTGATTACAGTACATCATGACATAGAGACTACATGGAGAGTATTTAAAAGGTTAGAAGAAAGCCCATTCCTTCACTGGTAGGATGTGCTTTTTGGGTGGTCACCAACCGCAACCAGCTTGCTCAATACCTTGGTTCATCTGATTGTTGTATTGCTTATTTTAGTTGGCATAAGTTTGATTTTATCTGTTATAAAACTTATTTGGAATTGGAGAATGCTGCAACGATAACAGTCTTAAGTTCAATATGAACATATGGTATGACCTTGAAGGACCCCTACCAGATAGCTTTGCTCGATGATGAAGAATCTACATACTAGTAAAAGAATTTACTTACTGTGAAGAAGGAGTGGGGAATGAATCGTGATTTTAGAGTTAAGATTTTTGCTAAGGATAGAAGCAATTTCCATGACTAAGATGTAAGATAGGTAGGCAAATGGTAGGTTAATGATTACTAGATGCTTAAACTAGAGCTAATTGTTATATTGTCTGCTGCTATGAGCTTGCGTAAAGAAGAACGTAGAGTAAGTGAACCCTTATAAGAACAGACTGAAACCAGTAAGAACAATGGCCAGCACCTGGACTGCATCACAATGTGCAGGGTCTTGGATGGTGCCAGAGGGTCACTGAGACCTGATGAAGACTCTCCTGACTTCATCCTTTGAGACCATTGACCTATTTTGAGACTACTAATCCAATTCAAGAGAAGAATTGTGCACACATAAAAGACTAATAGCCTCATTTTAATATCGAATGGGGATGGGAGGTGGTGGGCTTATGCATACGTATTGTATGTAAAATCTTGGGAAATAAATAGATGGCAAAGAAACTTGTTCAGGATGGTCACGCCTTTTGGAGACAAATCCCGTGCCACCCACCTGTGAATAAACATACCACTTTCTAACTTAAATTAGTTAGAGGATCTTTGTCCATGATCGTAATGGTTTTTAATGATTCAATGACACCTTGACTGCTGGTAACACAGACTTGTGAATCTTCCTTATTTTGGGAGGCATCTTCATACAACCAAAATGATATATTAACAAAACTGAAGGGATGAACACAGCCTGTTTAGAAATCTGTAGTGCAGGGTATATATAAATTGAGTATAATTTGTTGTGCACCTTTAAGTGCACAAAACTGCAAAATAGAGAAGATAGCCCCAGAGCCAGAGCTAGTCCTGATCATTGTTCTTCTTTCCTTAGGGAAGTGTTTATACTTCACTATATACGTGCTAACAGAAAAAGTGCCTCTTTTGACAGGCTTAGTTTGCAATAAATTTGCAATTTGTCATTTGTATATAAAAGACTCAGACATAAAATGCTGCAAGAAACTACTGCTTCTTTTTTGTGTAGAATGTGAAGACTAGTATATTGCTCAAATGGTTAACTACAAGGTCTTAAATTGAGCCATGGAGTTCTAGGCTTCAGTTCCCTATGAAAAATCTTGCATTACTTACTATGTTTCTAAGAAAGTGATTGACAAAAAAATTAAGTAAAAAGAAAGGATTAGATGTGTCCTGGGGTGACTTTGTCATGTTAAATTGTATCCCCATTTGTCTGTTTAGCCCAGAAATAAGTTTTCTACTTTTAAGGCTGGCTTTGAGTCTGAAGAGGGTGGGGTGGGGGGGATGGGGGTGGGGTGCTAAGGAGAAGCAGTAGAATGTGTGAGGCGGTTGTTTTCAAATCATAGAGATAGGAGTTCCACTGTTTCGTCTCCTGGATGGTCGCTGTGGCGGACAGCAGGAGGGAGCTTCCCTTTGCTTTTATTTAGTTTTGACTAACTGAAGCAGAGAAGTCCCCAGGAAAGTTTTTTCCTTTTCTCCTGGAATTATTTGAACCTGCTTTGGACTGTGGACCGGGGAAAGCACAAGGAGCTTGTACCTGTGGCCCACCAGGGCCTGGCCTGGGCAGCAGCATTTTCCAGCACTGGAGGAACCGATATCAGAATAAGCCGAGCTACCACCACCAGGAGAGAGATTTTCTGAATTTGTCGTCTCTTCAGAGCAGCAGGAAATTTCATTGTTCAGTATTGTTTTTTTTTTTTTTTTTTTGTGCTGGGCAGTGCTTTGTGTGTTGAATAAACAGGTTTTTTCTCCTTCTCTCTAAGGAAATTTCTTCCTGAACCGGTTGGGGGAAGGGCCACTTGGGTTTGCTTCCTGGGGGGCGGCGGGGTCTTTTGGAGAATTTGTCCCAAATTTGCCCTAAATCAGGAAAATAATTCTCCACGGGGTTTCAGAGGAGATTCTTTTACAGGTGATACACAGATTAAAGAGGCAGGGAGTTCATCCTTCACAGTGTAGCAATTATAGTGATATTGGCTGTTAATACAACAATAACTGGCTGTATACAACAGCAGGAATTTTTGGTATTGAAAAAGCCATGCAAAAACATGAAATGATTAAATAATCTGGACTCACTTTTAGTATTAGAGGAACTATGGTTAAATTTACCTAAGTAAAAATATAATAATACGTAATTTACATGGCATAGAACACATATAATTTTTCTCCCTTTAGATGATGTGAAAAACATGGTTTAGTTGTCTAAAATAGGTTCCCTAGTGGTCTTGCCTGTCCCATGGAGTGCACAGGGCTCTGGGAAGGTTTCTGTAGGTCCCACTAGCAGTTCTCCCTCTTTGCCAGATTGTGCTCATTGCTCTGTTAGCACAGTGTGCAGGAAAGGGGTGAATGTTTGCTATATGAGGAGGATTTTAAGGGATAATGAGAAAAATCACAATCGGTAAAGTTTTGAAATGAACAGCCTTCAAATAATATTTTTAAAAATTATAAATGTGGGGCCTTGCGATGGAGGCAGAAGTTTCAGCTGGTATATTTTTAATTCTATAAATAGAATGGGTATGAACCACTGTTCGAGATTTGAAATAATATTTTACTTTTGATTGCTCACTGTATTATTGACTTGGACGCAATGCAGGATGTAATCAAAAGTATGTATTCTATTACCATCTGTTGAAACCAGGTGGGGCTGTGTTCTTTATCTTTTCCACAACCCATCCTTCCTCCAGGGAGGAACCTTCTGTTAATTGCCCATTGAGTCCCACTGCATGACTGATAAAATTACGCCATCCCATTGTGAAATGCTCCATCCAGGGGGAGGAGCCAAGTATTTCCTACCTGGCTAAAATCTGAGATTTGGAGCATCAGAGCAGCCTTTTTCTACTGTATTCCACTGGATTCCAGACCCTTCTACATCCTCAGTGGACCTTCAGTGGAAAACTGCACCCTTCTACAGGACCACTGCTTCAACAGAACCACATCTGTCACTCCAGGAGGACTGCAGCCACCATTTAATCAGACTGCAGCCAGCACTGTGACTGACAGGGTGTCAGGTTGTATTCTGACTCTGAAAGTGTTTTTTCTTTTTTATCACTGCTTTTTTATTTTAATTTTCCTAGTAAAGAATTGTTATTCCTAGTCCCATATCTTTACCTGAGAGCTCCTTAAAAAAATTACAATAATTTGAAAGGAGGGAGCTTACATTTTCCATTTCAAGAGAGGCTCCTGCATTTCTTAGCAGGCACCTGTCTTTCAAACCAAGGCAATTATATACAGTTCAATATTCTAGGGTCAGCTGGTTTTTGTTTGGCATTCAGGATGCAAAACATGGGTGGGTTTTGCAATCAAACCTATATTTTAGCCTTATAAAGGAGATCTTTTCTTTTCCCAGAAATATAATAATTCTAAATGCTTTCCATTTATATGACTGCAAAATATTAAATATTAAAAAGTAAATATTCTTTATTTTCTCTGGATATATTTAGAAACATTCATTATACAGGTGAAAAATACACATCTATTAAAGTGGAGCAGTTTGGGATCCAGAATATCTAAATCCTTGTAGCATTTTAATGTTCATTGTTTATTTATTTGCTTTACAGAGTAAATAAAAAAAGAACATTTTGGCTCATATATAAACATTAATAAATAAAAAAATCTTCATTTCAACATGAGGTTTTCTTGAACAAAAAGGCAATATTAAGTCTTGGAATAATATTTTTTCAGTAGTTAGGTGAAAAATTAACTTTCTCTATGTTATTGCACAAAGCCCAGAAGAAGACACAAGGTCAGTAAAAACCCTCAGTTTGGTTTACACCAGGTGAATTATTTTCTGTATATATGAATCTCAGAGGTAAAGATGAGAGATAATCTGCATGGGCAGAGAATCACTTCCTTCAGGCATATAGTCCAGAGTTAGCTGTAGCCCTGTGAGACTGGCCAGGTTCAGTAGGGGCAAGTACAGGTGTGCTGGTTCCACATGAAAGGGTGTGGGGCAGAGCCACCTGTGGGAACGGAGGGGCTGTCCCCTCTCTGGGAGTTTCCCCTGTGGGATGCAGGGACTTGTTGGAGGGCTAATTTGGTGGTTGGCATCCCAGGTGGCCAATGAGAGAGTTGTTTCATTTTCATAAATCACATTGGTGGTGGGGGGTGGGCTGCTCTCTTTCGGCTTCTGGCCTCCTTGGAGGTGCGGTGGCCTCTCGCCGGGGCCCCAGCCCCCAGAGCTGGCTCTGGGTTTGGCCTCGGCCTCGGTCCCGGCACCCCAGCCCCGGCTCGGTGGGGCTCGCTCCGGGGCCTCGGCTCCGGGCTCGGCCCCAGCAGGGTCCCACGTGGCCCCCTGGCTCCCTGTGGCTCCCAGCTCTGCTCGGTTTGGCTCAGCTTGGCTCTGCTCCTGCTCGGCTACGACGTGGCTCAGAGTTTTTCCAGCAAAGGCCTGGCCCAGCTTCTTCACGTCCTGGATGCAACTTTAACTCTTTTAATGCCTGGAGAAGATTCTCAATCTCCTGAGCTCCCCTGAATGAGAAGAAATAAAGCATGGAGTCTACAGAAGCCAGCAGAATAAAGATAAAGTTCCTGATGAGAAGAGATTGAAAAGATGACACTGATGAGTAGCTGAAAACCCTTTTTTCCGTGGGCTATGAGGGGATTGTGATTACACTAAAATTCATTTAAACTGTGAAATATACTTAGGGAGGTTTAAGTGCTTGAAAAGAAGACCTTGTTGCTTTGAGGAAATGGGGCTCTCTGTTTTGGGACTGGA
The DNA here is from genome assembly GCF_029582105.1 of Oenanthe melanoleuca. Lineage (NCBI taxonomy): Eukaryota > Metazoa > Chordata > Aves > Passeriformes > Muscicapidae > Oenanthe > Oenanthe melanoleuca. Next base: position 254,266 of record NC_079340.1, read on the forward strand.
AATATGGACAAAGACATTTAATAGAAAAAGAGATGAAGAGAATTCTGTCTTTCAGCAGCTTGCCTTTAAAAGTGGTACCCCAAGTGTATAACATAACCCATAGCACAGCTCTGGAAGGACTGTGGAGATGAGAGAAGAGTCATAATCTGCAATATTTTTTCTGGGTGGATGTAGATTGTGAAGGTGAAGACACCCCCTAAGCCTAAACCAAAAAAGGGACTTTTCTCTCTAGAGGGAACTGAAATGATTGTTTAAGCAGATAACTGACTGAAGTGTTTTCTGTATGTTGTTATTAAGAAATGTGGAATGAAGGGAGGGGGAGGAGGGAATAATCTAGAAATCTTATTCTGAATTCTTTTTTTGTGTTATTAATAAATTTCTTCTTATATCCTTTTAAGTTTTAAGCCTGCATTGTCTCTGCTCCTAAACCCTAGCTCTAAAAGAAATTAAATATATTAAAATTGGCAAAACCTAAGTCACACTGTGACAACAGGTGACCATTTCCCAGTGGGGATGAACTCATGGTACAAAGCCAGAAGTTTGGTACCTGGCTGGCTGGATGAATGGTTTGGTCTCACATTTGTGGATTGTTTCTTCTTTCTTCCTTCTTCTCAGAATATTTGTTTTGAGGGTGGAAAAATGAATATTTAATATGGGCATAAGGAAAGAGTGCCATCTTTGGAAACAATGTTTATTTCTTTTTCTGAGTATGTAGATGCTGTTCAAGAGTACTGGATAATGTGGTGAAACAATCAGTCCTTCTCTGCTTTAAAAAACACAAAATTTAGACAGATCTTTGTGCTACTTTATTTGAAGATATGAACCCTTTTAAAATTATACCACACTCCTTGTTCTCCCATCTTAGTTGCTGCCCTGCTATTTTTATGTACAACAAAAGCTTAGGTGATGTTTAAAGGACAATGTAGCTGTGAGAAAACTGTCAATGGTATTTTGGCTGAACACTGCTTCAGCTTTGACAGCCAGATGGAAGCATATGATTTGCAAATCAGAGGATAAATGCTATGGCTGAATGTTTCTTGGCTGGAGAGGAAGGCTGGATGTTCTCTGCTCTCTCGGGAGAGGTGGCAATTTTTACTCACAGCTTGGTGCCGAATGAGAAAATGGAAATGTACCACTATCTTCGAATATTGCAGTCTCTTAATTCGTGTCTGGCACCTTTTGAGTTACTTAATTCAGTATAGCAATTTCTGAATATGTATAAAAGGAGATAACTGAGAGGTTAAGTCATTGAAGCAGAGGGTTGCAATATGACTAGTGTCTAAGTCCATGAAGTTAGTGGTGTGTATTCTGTGATAATCTTTGCACTGTACCTGTAGAGAACAGGGAGAAGCAAACATTACACGAGCAAAAAATCTAACTTTGTCTGCAGGCTCTTCCCCCTCTATATGTGCCACTGGGGTCTCTCTAGCAGATTATGCTGAGGGATAAAAACATAACCAGCTCTAAGTATCCTCACCTTATACTGCTGGAGGCAGGAGTGTGATTTTGCACACCGCTGTCAGTCCTGCTCCTCTCACTCGCACACACGGCAAGTGCAGATGTGCTGCGAGTACATTAGTGAGACAAAGAATTTGTTCTCCACTATATGATGGATTTATACTACATGGATGCTTATCCTTCCTGCTTATCAGTGTGTAGGAAGTTGGGATTGTTTGCATAAAAAAAGTAAGAAGTAAGAAGTAGAATTTCTTTCATCTCTTTTCTGCCAACGGGGAACATAGGACAAATTTTGTCCCACTGGAGCTAAGGAATTCAGCTATACTGATTTGGAGATGAGCAAGATGTGGCATGGTATATTGCAGGTTACAACCTGAAATAAATGTGCATGAAAAACAAATCTCATGTGATAATTTTGCTCAAATCTGTGGCATTTCAGTAATTATATTTCCGCGTGAACATCATGTAAATCTCAGCTTTCAAATGTAAATGTGTGCACTTTAGAGTTTGGCCTTCCTAGGAGTTTTGCCAGCTGGTTTTCTGGCCCTTCTAAAAGCCTACTTGAATCTATAAAAGAAGGTAATTGAAGTAATGCATTGGAAATTAGCCTTACATAAAATATAACTGAAAGACAAGTTTATATTAATTTAAAGAATATTAACATTAAAGTATTGCCTTGTAAAGCAATTTAATTCAGTGGTCTGGAGATAATTGTATGCTACATTAGTATAACTCCTGGGAAAACACAGGAACAATTGACTTACTCTAGATTTATGCTTGCCGATCTGAGAGCAAGATCTGGTTAGGAGGTAAAACTTTGTTTCACATTGTTTTAAGTTAGTATCATTGCGGAAATATACAAACCTAATGTGAATACCGTGTAACCAGAATACAATTCAGAATACAAGAGGGATGAAATAGATTATTTATAGAAATTGTAGTTCAGAATTCCCTGGGGTTTGTGCGCAGGAATGAATCACCAGCTGTGTTTGGTTTTCATGGCCTGGTTTTTGGTAGTTGAGGGGGCCATGGAGGTGGCTTCTGTGAAGAGTTGCTGGAAGCTTCCACTAGATCTGGCAGAGCCAATCCATGATGGGTCTGAAGATGGACATGCTGCTGGCCAAAGTTGGGCCATTTACAAATGATGGTAACACCTCTTTGATACCATATTTAAGAAGAAATCAAAGCCAAGTGGGGGCAGAGTTTTCTTCTAGCCAGTGAAGAAGATCAGGTGAGAACATGTGGGGAAAACAACATGGAGACACCAAGATCAGTGGAGAAGGACGGGGAAGAGATGCTCCAGGTGCCGATATTTCTCTGCAGGCTGTTGTGAAGACCATGGTGAAGCATGTATCCTCCTGCAGCCCATGAGGGTCCATGGGGGAAGCAGAGATCCACACACAGCCTGTGGGGGAGGTGGCCATGGAGATGGCCAGGCAGGAGCGGGTGGAGGAGGCTTTGATCCAGTGGAAGAACCAATGGAGAGAGAGGGCCCTCATTTCCAGGCTGGAGCAGCCTGTTCCTGGACTACCATACCCCATGGAAGAGTGACCCATGCCACTGCAGTTTTGAGAGGACTGTTTGCCTGTGGGAGGGACATACATTGCAGCAGTTTTGGGAGGACTGCTGCTTGTGAGCTGCTTGTGAGACCAACACTGGAGAAGTTCACAGAGGAGTGTCTCCTGTGGGAGGGACCCTATGGTCTCGCAGGGGATGACTTCTCTCCCTGAGCAGTGGAAGAAAAATCTCAGTGATGAACTGACCAAAACCCCCACACTCTGTATCCCTGCACTGTCAGTGGAAAGGAGGGAACAGCTTGGAGAAAAAGGGTGCTTAAGAGCTTATTTTACTTCTCATTATCCTCGTCTGATTTTATTAGTAATAAATTCACTTTGTACTTCTAAGTTTAGTCTGTTTTGCCCTTGGAGTTCTTTGTCCCCATCCTCATCTCAACTCATGAATCCTTCGTTAATTTTTTTCTCTTGGCAGGGGAGGGTGAGTGAGCAACTTTCTTGGGTGCCTGGTGTTTAGCCTGTGTCAAACCATGACACCAACCTCACATTTTCAGTAACATGTACTACTTACACTTTGTCTAGTCTTTCTCATCAGGTCTTATTCAGGACTGTTATGATCACAATACATTGAATACACATAGGTGCCTAACTTCACCAGTAATACATTTTGATTTACATTTGCTTTTGGGACATTTTTACTTGAATTGTAAGAAAGTTTCCAGGGCTGAAGGGTCTCTGTCTGCAGAGCAGCTGTATCCCATGCAGCCCGCTGTCCACAGCCCACGAAACCACACGGGTCCCTGTAGGCATAAAATACCAGTGTTTCTAGGAAGGAGTCACTTGCTCTGGGCAAGTACATTTACAGCCTTGGCCGCTAGACCCTGACCCCTTCATTTCAACACTCCCAAGAAAAGGTACAGCCCAAAGTCACATGATGTGACTGTGAAGTCTGCAACACGTTTTATTGATGTCATGCCATTTATCTGTGACTTGGTTTCCAAAGAAGCATTAGAGGTTTTTTTATTTTTTATTTTTAGCTCATAGGGCTTAACTTACTCTCAGAGAGCAGCAGGTGCAGCTAGACCTGGAATCCATGCAGTTTTCTGGCCTCTTCCTCCTCTCTCATTCAGCAGTTGTTGCCCAAGATGAATCAGGAATGATATGGAACCTGTTTCAAGATTCAGTTTTGATTCAAAACTTATAACTGCTGAAATGGCTGAAATGGGGGAAATGCCCCTTGCTGTAAGCTTCAGCTCATTATATATGCTAATGACAATCTCTTATTCCTGTTATCTTTAATATTCCAAAATCTTTGGAAGATGTACAAACTGTCACTAAGCCTTTCTGTAAGCATTTTAATAGAGACCAAGGTCTCAAAGCATCTAGGGACAATGCCAACAGATGGCTCTTTACTGGGGAGCTGAGCTTGTAAAACGCTCTTGCAGGATCCAGTAAAAGTCACTGTAAGACAGCCCCTATGCAGTGCTGATCAAATAACTGCTGAATGAAAAAAGTCTCAATGTAATAGACTGTTGCCCTGGTTTCAGGTCAAAACTGAGCAGAAACACCAATTTAGTGCAGTGGTTTTGGTTCACCAATCTGAAATTTTCCTGCTGTGCGATAGGATTAGGAGGAAGGCAAAACAGGCTCAACTTTAAATGGTACAAAGAGAAATTTATTACTAGAAACTATAATGAGAAAAAAAACAACCCTCAGAATAAAACTTTACACCACTCTTCCTCCCCCCCCACATTTCTCTTCTTTCACACTGAAAATGTACAGAAAGCAACTCAGTCAGTTTGCCTTCTCTAAAATAGTCTTTCACCAATTCACTTGGGAGAGGAGACTTCCCTCTTTTGTCTATGGAGATTTCTCCACAAGAAACAGTTTTATCATGGTTTGGCATCACAGTGATCAGCCACATGGGGGAATGGAGATCTGATCACTACATAAAAACGCCTTCCTTGACTAACAGTTTTCCCATAACAATTATTGAGAACCATATAACATATAAGGAACACGTAAAGGATTATAACTGTTTAAACAAAAGCTCACTTCATCTTTGAAAACAGAGGTTTTTCTTCTTCTTCCCTGAGGAGCAGCAGGGGTTTTCTCACTATTCAGACTTAGGGGATCACAGCAATTTCAACATCTGCTTACTTTAACACAAATGTCTCTGCTCATATCTACCTTTAGAACATGCTACCCACCCCATAATTTCTTTATGTGTTACAGGGAAACAAAAGTCTCTTCTCCATAGCTTAAAATAAGAGAAATTTCAGTCCATGACTCTTCTTCCCTCAGCTGGGACCTGACTCTTCCCTTTGTCTGACCTTGGTGCTTTCATGCTGTTTCTGTGTGTATCATCATCTTGGTCCTCTTCTTTCACTCAGGAGAGACAGCAAAGTATCTGCAAAGTCTTATTCTGGGCAGTGAAAAAGTTAATACCTTGCTGGGGCAGCAGAGGGTCCTGTGATCTCTTCCAGGTGGGGTGGCCAGAGCTACTTATGATAAAGAGTCTTTCAAGGCCATGCTGGGGCTGGGCTAGAATTGCAGGGCCCAGCCAGAAAGCAGTGATGAGTTTTCTAGCTCCATGGCTGTTTTCTGGCTTTTGCTGCATTCAATTCCAGCCACAGGCTGAGGAGCTTCCCTGCACTCTGCCTACCAGGCAAGATTGTGGGGAGGCCTTGCCAGAATGGGGCCCAGCTGTCTCTCCCCCAGGCCACAAGGGTGGCGGGGAGGGCCCAACCACCCTGGAGCCCCTCTGGGCCAGCAGCAGGGCAGGGTTCTGCTGAGCCACAGGCTCCCGGCTGCCCGGGGGGGGGCTAGGATCTTAGCAACAGGCCTCTTCTCCCCCTGGCTATCGGGGCCCCTGGTTGAAAACGGGGCCCAGCAACTTCCAGAGCCCTGCATCAGAGCCCTCCCGCCCGGCCCTGCCGGGGCCATGTGGAGGTGGCTTGGGCTGGTGTTACTTTCTGAGAGGCTGGAAGGGAAAGAGAGCTCTCCTGGGCTTTTTTGTCTTTACATGTGTGTTTCACAAAGACGCATAAACTTTCTCATTGATGTAACAATGTGTCAGTATTAAAAATCCGACACTGATTGGTCTCTGTCAGGTACAAGCGAGACTGCCCAGGTCTCAGCAGGTAAAAGTTTCAGGAAACCTTTACAAACCACCACAATTGTCTTCATTTCAGAACATTCTGGAAACTTAACAAACAGAGCCATTAGAAGCTCCACCAGATCAAAATCCTTCTGGAAACTGTGTTTCATCTTCTGTTTGTAAATATTGTGTGTCAGCAAGAAGTGAGAGGGTTGGAAGTAGTCTGTGTTTCACAGTTGCTGATATTTCTTTTTACTGTTTTCTGATGATTCAAATACCGTAATTATAGAAGTATAGTACAGACATCTAAGGGGAGCTATGGTCTAAATAAAAATTAAAAATTAGATAAATGCTTTCATTTAATGACTATAAAAAAGAAGGTGAAACTTGGGAGCTTTTGCAACTCATATAAGACTGAAAATTCAGTCTTACCATATGAGGAAAACTGAGTGATAAAAAGCTGTGAAGTGCTCAGAGAAGATAAAGAAAAATTAACCCTTACCAGATCAATGACGGTCTCCCAAGGTGTAGTCATTCAGCAATGGAGATGATAGGGGATATTTGTTTAAATTTGTGAAGGTGGCAGCAAATCCAAAATACCCCTGGAATAGCCATAAGTAGAATGATAAGTGAAGCTCAAAAGTTTTCAACCTAGAATATAATTTCAAAGGTAAATGGATTAAAAGATGTTATTAATCTGCTGACATAAAAATGGATGTTAGTAGAGACACAGACAACAGTTTGGACAAATGAGATAATGGGAGCCCCATGAGCTGGGATGGAGTCTTCATAGGAGCAGGAGACAATGGTATGGCAGAATATTAACAGATTATTTTCTGTCCAAATGCTGATGCTTTTGGTTGGCTACTAGACCACAAATCAAAGTGTTACCAGGAAGAGGGATATTATCCCTATGTCGCGGTGTTACTTAAGTTTTTTAGAGATAGGATTTAGGAGCAGAGACAATGCAGGATTAAAACTTAAAAGGATATAAGAAGAAATTTATTAATAACACAAAAAAAGAATTCAGAATAAGATTCCTAGATTATTCCCTCCTCCCGCTTCCTTCATTCCACATTCCTTAACAACAACATACAGATATGGACTCTTCAGTCAGTTATCTACTTAAATAATCATTTCAGTTCACTTAAGTTCCTTTTTTAGGCTTAGGGAGTGTCTTCACCTTCACAATCTACATCCACCCAGGAAAATATTGTAGATTATGACTCTTCTCTCATCTCCACAGTCCTTCCAGAGCTGTGCTATGGGTTATGTTATACACTTGGGGTACGTCTTTTAAAGGCAAGCTGCTGAAAAAATAAAAATCTCTTCATCTCCTTCTCTATCAAATGTCTCTGTTCATATTCCAGTCCCAAAACAGAGAGCCCCATTTCCCCCGAGGCCAAAAATTCTTCTTCTCAAGCACCTAAACCTCCCTAAGTATGTTTCACAGTTTAAAGGAATTTTAGTGTAGTCACCATCCCCTTAGCCCGCAAAAAAAAGGTTTTCAGCTACTTATCAGTGGCATCTTTTCAATCACTTCCCATCAGGAAGTTTATCTTCATTCTGCTGATTTCTGTAGACTCCATGCTTTATTTCTTCTCATTCAGGGGAGCTCAGGAGATCGAGAATCTTCTCCAGGCATTAAAAAAGTCAAAATTGCATCCAGAACATGAAGGAGCCACGTGGTCAGCTGAAGGACTCTTTCTCACAGAACGGGGTGAGGGGGGAAGGGAGAGCCTTTGATGGCTGCCTCATCCCCGCAAGGGGCCGGGGCCGTGCCAGGGCCATGCCAAAGCCATGTATCTGGGGGCCATGCTGCCGGGGGGCCATGCGGCCAAGCCAAGGCCCAGCTGATCCAAGCTGGGGCCAGGCCAGGGGCTCCCCGCAGAGCCAGTGCCGGGCCGGGGTGCTGGGCACCCTGGGCCGAGCCACGCCAAGGCCGTAGCCAAGCCCTGATGAACCAGGGCCGAGCAGGGCTGCCCGTAGCCGGGGGCCACCCGGAGCCGGGGCCATCCGGAGCTGGAGCGGAGCCGAGGCCATGTGGGGCCCCGCGGGGGGCCACCCAGGGCAGGGGCCCTGGGGCTGCTATCGGCCTTGCGGCCGGAACGCCAAAGAGGACCAATTAGCCTTAGCAATGTGATTTATGAATGCGAAATAACTTTTCATTGGCCACCTAGGATGTCAACTGCCAGATCAGCCCTCTGGATTGGTCCCCGCATCCCACAGGGGAAGCTCCCAGAGACGGGACAGCCTCTCCATTCCCCCCTCCATGTGAAACCAGCACACCCTATGAGAAAAGTGAGAAGCAAGAGAAAGTCAACAGATGAATTTCAAAGTTTTCAACACTGATCTTTTCTCCATTTCCTGGGTATTTCTACAGAAAATTTCAGAACATAACATTTAGAAAAGATGCAATATTTGACTGCAACTGGATGAGAGAACGGGGAACCAACCCAAGATTTGGTAATTGCCAAAGCCCTTTGTCTTACCCAAAATAATGTGGCTGTATTGCAATATCAGAAAGCTGCTTGCACTTCTCCCCTTGGTTAGAAATAGTACTTCATATGCAATTTGGTAGAAAAAATACTTGAGTTTATTTCTGGAAATGAAATAATTTTTAAAAGTATATGCCATAATTTAATAGATATTAGGTCTTCATGTAATAGATCAATCTGTTGTAGAGCTTTGTTTGTTTATTTTTATATGGTTTTATTTTTTAAATATCTCTGGCACTAGCTTTTTGTGGTAGGGGTTGATAACAAAACTTGATGATGCTAGGTTCTCACTCTCACAGCTAATAAGATGAATTTTGACATCTTTATTTCTAGAACACCACAATGACTGCAACTTTTCCTTATCTGCACCTTAATCTTTAAAATCTGTCTTTAAAATGAAGGGGGATGAAGATAAACTTCATAAGACAAAGTCAACGTGAGAACATCTTCCTCAAAAAACTAGCAGGAGAGCTAAGCTTGTGAGTCTTCTGGCAGATTAAAAGTCAGTTTTCTTCTAAAACAAATGACTAGCTTAAAAGGGAAATGATTGCTATAAACATTCAGTGTAGGTAAGAGCTGCAGAATTCCTTTACCAGGCAGTATATCCACACATTTTTAATAAGAGAGCTTTTGGACTGGTCTTTACATTTTAAGTTTCACATTTTAGAATTGGTCAGAACCTAACCTAATGCACAGTGTATGATCTTCTATCATACAAATATTCTTTGTTAAAGTCCTGATGGAAAATTTTCCAAATTAGAATGAGAAGTAACTACATCATAATCTAAAATCTGTTGGTAGAAGAGAGGTAATAATAGGGCATTACTCCTTTCAGCTGGCTCTGTGTCATTATCAGGACTGGAATTACTAATGTCAGAAAAAGTTGCCATGTTATGCCTGTTGGCTGAATACTGCTCATTTTTTGCAAACTGAATAAAACTGGTGCCTAAAGACAGTGTGATTTCCTTGACTATATGTTCTAGAGGATAAAACTGGAACTGAGCCTGAGTGGATGTATCTTGTATCCTTACATTTTTAAGGGGCTGGACTGTATGTGTGTTCCCACAATACACATCCAGTGTGCACATGTGGGAAAGAGATGGGAGGCAGAACACAAAGCTCCTACCATCTGTGCAATGTGTGGTAGAGAGCAGGAGAGCCTGAGCGGTAGTGTAAGGGATGAGATACTTTTCTGGGCTAATAAGCAGTCCAGGAATTGGCCTCCCTACCGAGACTCTGTAACCTGATCCTCTGTAACCTGACTCTGTAACCCAGACTTGCTTTACAAAATTTTATGCAACTGGTGTGCCACCAAGAGTCCAGATGGAAAAATGGTTCTATGAAATGTGCTCAGACCTCACCAACCTGGATTTCTTTGCTTTCAGAAAGCTGCATTCACAGGTGATGCTCAGAAGTGAGAAAGTGAAACAGGAGAAAGGCTTATTGTTCAGTGATAAATGACAGCTAAGGTAAGACATGCAACTAAATGTAAGAGCACCTGGAAGACTGTAATCAGAATGGGCCTTTTGTATGGATTTTTTAAAAAAATGCTTTGGATAGTTACATGTAAGTTGAAAGAATTTGATGTTCCTTCTTTTTCTGGTTTTCTTATCACAACACAGGTTATTAGCACATGCCTTGTTCTCTCAAAAGTGTTTTCATGGCCCTAATTACCGGGTTGGAAGTTGAGAAATGTTACTCTTGGGGGAGGAAGAAATAACTCCAGGGCGAGTTTATCCCATTGTAAGTGTGCTGTGCAAGACAAAGTGAATCATCCACACTACTTATGTGTATCTCTGTTTTGGACTCCAGAAATAACTGGGTTGGTGCCTTAGGCTAATCTGGTAATCAGGATAATCTGGTTTGGGGCCTTTTCCTCCAGTGGCAAGCCATGAAAAAATGTTACTGAAATTCATGGGTGAATTACTCATTTTTCTCTCTCTTTGGTTTATTAGATATGGCATGATAGATTATGAAAACTCACTTGATTTGCAAAAGACAAAAATAAATTACCAAAATTACATGCTTTACCTTTTTGAATTATATCCACCAGTAGTGAACATCTAAATTCATATGCCACAATTAGCAATTACACAAGAGGAAAGACAGCTTTGTAGGCCTCTCTTTTATCTGTTGTGTTTATAAAATTAATCTGCTGTCATTTCCTATGTATATTCTTTTTTCAACCCACAAGAATGTAAGAAGCTTAAGGAGCAACATCAACAAAAGAAAAATCAGGACACCTATGTTTAAATCAAAATAAAAGTGATACACATGTATCAAGGAGACAAATACTTAAAAGATTAATTTTATCATTAGCTGAATTTTTTAGAGTAATTTTGCCATCACATCAGCAGCATTAATCAGCAACTGTACAGTAAGACACAGCAGAGCTGTGATTAAAGAGGAGGATGTTTAACTAATAGACTTTGGAATGTGCTTCTCACCTGCATAGTTCCCGCTTATTCAGAAAACACCCAGCTGAGGGCTGTGCATGTAAGGGGCAAGAAGAGAGGTTTCTGAAAGCACAAAACTTAGAACTAGTACATACTAACAGGATGAAATTACTACCTATTCTGGCAGAAGTCCTCCCTCAGAAGCTAGGACTATGATTTAATTTAAATCAAAGAAAAGTGCACAATCTCTCACTTCCTCCCTTAGAACTTTTACACGTATTATGAGGGGAAAGAGACGATGCCATAACTGAATGGCAATAGTGCTTCTTGTTCCATCCCTGTCATGTGGAAGGAGTGCTGGAAATCTGTTGCTGTGTTTTTTATGAAAGTGAGACATGATTAATTTAGAAGGTTTCCATGTATCAGAAATAGGCATGGAAATCTTTGGTTCCTGCTTTGAACTCTGAAAATTTAGCTGGCAGTATTGGTGGGAGCCACAGAACAGATTCTATGAAAACCCATAACATTTAACAAAGGCATGGATCTCTACAACAGGAATTACTACATGCAGATCTTCAGGGACATGCTTCATTCTCTCATGTTTCTTATTATACAAAGTTTACAAATTAGTACCTTGTATAAAGCCAACTCTTGGAGTTAATTTATAAACTAGGATAAAATGTGACTGAAGTTGATTATTCTCTAGTGGCCTTTGGATGAGCTTCTTAATTCTTATTCTTTATTTATTTATGACAACTTTTACACGCCATGTTAATTTACCTGAAAGTTCTGAATAAAACATGGTGAGACTCTTAGTAGCATCATTAGTATGATGCACAAAGTTAAGTCCTTTCTCTTCTTGTTGGGCTCAATTTTATGAACGTTTGAAAATGTTAGTACAATACTAGATACTAAAATTCGATACTGAACATTGAATAATCTGATTTGGATTTGAATTTGCAGTGAAATTTCAAATTTTGACGAATTCTGCATGGCTTAATGTCTTGAAGTAGATATTAAAAAAAATACAATGGTGCATTAATTCAGAAGTTACATCTTGGCCTCATGCATTCCCAATTTGGTATAAGGAGATCAGACTGCAGAAACCTGAATGACAGATGAGAACAAATTGCTCCTAAATTCTCTATAAGACTGTTTACCTCTGAGTTTGTTTTATAATTGTTACAGATTTTTACATTCAAAGTATAGTTTGGTGCTAGGCTAATTCTTTTAATTTATTTTCTTGGTTCGAAAGACAGGTGTCTGATAACAAAGGCAGGAGCCTCTCTTGAAATGGAAAATGTAAGCTCCCTCCTTTCAAATTATTGTAATTTTTTTAAGGAGCTCTCAGTCAAAGGTATGGGACTAGAAATAAAAATTCTTTACTAGGAAAATTAAAATAGAAATGCAGTAATAGAAAAAAAAAAGCCACTGACAGAGTCAGAAATACAACCTGACACCCTGTCAGTCACAGTGCTGGCTGCAGTCTGATTAAATGGTGGCTGCAGTCCTCCTGGAGTGACAGATGTGGTTCTGTTGAAGCAGTGGTCCTGTAGAAGGGTGCAGTTTTACTCTGAAGGTCCACTGAGGATGTAGAAGGGTCTGGAATCCAGTGGAATACGGTATAAAAGGCCTCTCTGATGTTCCAAATCTCAGATTTTATCCAGGTAGGAAATACTTGGCTCTTCCCCCTGGATGGAGCATTTCACAATGGGATGGCGTAATTTTATCAGTCATGCAGTGGGACTCAATGGCCCATTAACAGAAGGTTCCTCCCTGGAGGAAGGATGGGTTGTGGAAAAGATAAAGAACACAGCCCCACCTGGTTTCAATATATGGCCCATTAACAGAAGATATCCCCCTCAGAGGTAAAGATCACTGCCCCACATGGTTTCAACAGATGGTGATAGAATACATACTTTTGGTTACACCCTGCATTACAACCCAACACATATATTTAGTGTAATAGTAATTCAGTAAAGACATTTACTCAATCAGAAATTATTAGTAGTGGCAGTAGAAAGAAGATGATGCATCACATAGATGTGTCTGAAAGGCTCGATGGAATCTTAACTAGTGCAATCACCTAAGACATTTAAGTATCATGATAATCTTAATAGCTTTGTGTTCCAGTAAAACTTCAAAGATTTTATAGTACACAGTAGGAGCAAGCTGAAATACTTGTTATCGCCAAGCAGTAAGGAGCGACCTGCCTTTGGGGAAGATGGTTGTGTCAGTTCACCGTGATTATTCTGCTCTTAATTGTGGGTGAAGAAAGAAGAGAGGTTTTTGAGTTAAGAGAAATGTGGTCTCCTGTTCACATGTACATATTTTAGAGGAAGTTTGTTGGGAAGGAGGCCAAAAGTGAGTGATATAATCCTTACATATGAATAGTGCACACTTCACTTACAGGATCTGGCTTTGCTATCCACAGTTGGCCTGCCTTGGCTTTTATTTCACATCTTTCTGCTATTGAACTTGCAAACTCATCCCAAGTATTTGCCTTCTGATCTAACTCCAATCGCAATCCCAAGAAAGTGGTGAGGATCCCCTACCAAATACTCAGCCCTTCCCCAGAAGGCTGATGTAGACTTCCATGGTGTTGCAGGTCTCATGAAAACCTCTGCACAAAGGATCTGCGGAGCTACAAAGAACTTAGATTGAAAGTTCTTAAAGTTGTAGGCCAATCCTTGTATTGACTCTAACCTTTCTCTCTCAGCTCATAAGCCAGATGAAGAATTAACTGGCTGTAGCTGGGTGCAACCACTTTAATGCATTCTGTCTTTAGTCCTGGTCCTTGAAAGATAGGATGGCAATAGCAGAGCAGGGCGATAGGCAACTTATACATAAGAGCTAGAATAATTGTTCTTGAAATAGGCTTGAAATTCTGTTCCAGAAAGAGGTGAAGGGACCAGGTTTGTATCATCAGTTTAGGATTACTAGTTGTAACTTGTCATGTGTAGTACCTAAGAGCTCTGGGTGGAGACCACATGCACAGTGCTATCAGAGATGGGGCAAAAAGCTGTTTTGTGGCTCTAAGGACTTGGAGTCTGAAGCAAGGAACTATTAACTCAATGGAGAAAAGCGGAGAAAAGGAAGAAAAACTCTCAGTGCTGTTTACTGGGATCCTGCGAGAATGGGTGTCATTACAGGGTTCAGTGCTGAAAGACACCACTTAGGTTAAAGCAGTGATAGAACTATTTGGTTAATTCAGGTCACAAACCCCACCCTGTTTGTGTGTGCAAGCACTTCAGGCAGAGAAGGAAGAGAAGGAAATAGCAGAAGGGCCTGGCTGCATCAATAGGTGAGCTACAAGAGCAGAGAGGAAAGTGATTCAGCAGCTGTGAGAAGGGTGTATGAGCTGGCATTAGTTCTGGTGAGTTTGATACAGTGCAAGACCTCTCACTCCATATCCTTCAGCTGCAGAAAGGAAGAAGAAATAGCATTCTGATTTTCAACCTTCCTTTCCCACTCTTTTCTCCCTAGGAGGACCATACATTGCCTCCCAAGTTTCCAGCCTCCAAAAGGGCTCTCTTTAAGACATTTGCTCATCTGCCCACGGTCTCAAGGGGGGAATCTGACCTGCATTGCTTCACTGGCTGTTTTTTTCTGCCTTGTGTACCTTCTTTCATTTGTTTTTCAGTCAATGAAGGCAGTAATTATTCCCTGTAGAAATGCCTTTTAAATACAACTGTGACTCTACAGAAATTATGAGGGAAACTACAGTGTAACAAAGTACATAAACGGATGTGCAATGCTGATGCTGAAATAACTTTTGGCTTTCAACAGAGGAGACTCACAAGTCTTGATAATGATGACCTAGTATTGTGTTTTAATACGGTAGTTCTAAAAGTTTTAAAATTTTCCCAGCAAGTTTTACATGACATGACATTTCAATAATTGTGCAATACCATTAGAAACGGAGGGAAGGATTTGTCTGACAAATGGTGACAATGTAAGTAATGATTTAGGCACTGTGCACTTGAATGCTAATTCTGTTATGGTTTGGAACATGAGACATGATTAATTTAGAAGGTTTTCATGTGATTGACAGGGATCCAGAAATTAGCCCACAACTGTTCCTTGTTCGAAAAGTAGCTTCTTATTTTGCAAGAGGTGATAGAATATCCATTTGAAAGCCATTTGTTCTTCACTGTGGCATAGTGGGCTACTGTAAGTAAAGGCAGATCCACAAAGAGGGATTGTGTCCTCCAGCAGTGCATCAAGAGCAGCGCATGTTCCACTCTTGGGTGTGTGGGAACATGACACAAAGATCTCTCTCATCATGGGCTGGGGATACAAGCTGTGTTAAGTGTCTGGCTTACATGAGTGCTTGTAGTGCTCACAGCTATTCCCAGAGCCTCATCCCATGTGGGGGTTCCCAGCATTCCACATGGAGGTACCTGAGCTGATCTCTGCTTCCAAACAAGCCATGCCAGAACATTCCTGTCCTCTGCTCTGGAGTGGGAGGCCTGGAACTCCAGGAGATGTTCATCAGCTTACCAGAGCATGGTGACATGTTTTGAGAGGTGAGGGGGAGTCCTGCATGAGATCAAAGTGAAAGATGAAGAAACAGCAGTATGTTTTTCCTCTATCCGGTGTGTATCCCATTTTGGAGGCTGTGGGCACTGCCCTAACTTGAGCAAAGCCAAAACACCCAGTCCCACTGGAACTTGAAATGGGACCATATATCAACTGGCCTCACAGAACATTTCAATTAAAGTAAATTGTGGCTCTAAAACAATAGACATAATTGGTAACTCATGTCTGGGATGGAACTGGAGCTCCTTACATCATTCAGGGCTCTTGGAGATGCACTAATTTTGCATTTCCTGAGGTATTTGTGCATGGGTAGAACTCAAGTTGTAAAGTGGCTTTACACTGCTGTGTTCCTACTCCTGCATAATATCCTGTAATTTCATAAATTATGTTAACTTTAATGATTTAACAAGAAATATAATTAGGGTTTCTAAAGCAATCACGACTTAAAATATCCTGAATTATGTACATGTATAATCTCAAATAAAATGAAAGACTAATGCAGCTCATTGCATGTAAATTACGTTCAAAGTTAAAACTTTTAAAAGAGAACTGCTTTTGAATGATCAGGATGGAAAAACACATATGAGAAACTCCTCCTTAGCATCAGAATTTATGTTGGTTCATGCTTAGATTGTTTAAAATAAAATAAAGTATATTTTGGACTTTCTAAGCCAATTTCTTTCTTGACTGAAAAAGAAAAAAGATGAGTACAGTTTGTCAGTGTTGTTTACACTGTATAGAAGTTAATGAACACACCTTCTGATGCAGAATTATTGTGTTGCTCCCAAAAAATACTGACAACACTTGTGATTTGGGAAAGTAACACTGCCAGCAAATTGCTGATGGCTCTTTGCTTTGTTCCTCTGAGGCCTTGCTGAGGATGTCATGTTCTGATCAGCAAAAAACCACCCCAGAGATGTTTGCCTTTCAGAAAAAGTACATTTGTGTGAGGCCAGTTTTAGCTCTCACGGATGTTTGCTGTGCTCTACTCTAAGAAAGGAAAAGAGAGGAGTTTGGAAAAGGTACCAGCACTGCTGTGAACAGGGAGGCAGTTCAGAGTGAGGGGTCAATGCTTGGGCTGAGAAAACAGATGCCTCTAAAGCATCTGGGAAAATGCATTGGGAAAATTGTCAAAGGGCTGGGAGCAGAAGCACAGGGCCTCCCTCCCCACCCAAACCAGAGAGGAGCAATCCTTCTTCCATACATAAATGTGAATTTTCCATATTTCTTTTTCTTTAAAACTCTTCAAATCCATATTACAGAGTAGGCCTGGGAGTCTACTCTCACAGTCATGACTCTGATGTTGTAGGTACAGAAGATGAGGCCAAACAATTCTTTTTCCCTAAATTTGAAGGGATGCTTTTTTTCCTGGAGTGGATTTGTTCTTTTGGATTTTTGTCAGTGTCTGAGAGCAGCAGTTGATTTGATGTCTCCAAATGAGTAGTTCTGTGCTTTGTACCCCAGTAGATTTGTGGAAATACAGAGGAGGTTCAAATACAGCACCAAATACTTAACCTTTTAATAAAGACTTGAATTATAAGTCCTTATAAATCACTCTACTAATAACAATGTATATTATTAATGAATAGAAAATGAGTATGGCTATTTTATATAGGGTACCTGTCCTTGTGGTTTGAACCTAAGAAATTAAGAATGTGATTTAATTTCTGAGTTTATATTTCTAGCTTCTAGCTTTAGACAAGCAGTTCAGTAAAAAATATGCTGGAGAGTCAGTGAAGTTTTCAACAAAAATAAAATAAAAGCACACCAGGAGTTAGAACAAAAGCCAAGCTAAGAAGATGCTGGCAGAGATAAAGATTTTTGTCTAGCAGGAGGATTTAAAATATTCGGTATGCAGTCTTCTGCCCCTGTTATTCTCTGACTAAACTGTGGTAAGTTTTAATGCTACTGAAACACACATACATTAATTAATCTTGAAAAATCTTTTTCCTCTTTTGCTCTAATGTGACCAAGGCTGCCAAGTTGCCATAAACAAGGCTGGTTTTTGTGTCAAATTATCTACCTCAGTTTGCATAGATAGTGAATAAGCTAATCTCTTTTTCTCTTTACTGGATACTTTTGTTGAAAAAGTATGTTTAATACTTTCACAGTTGATTTCTCTTCTTAGTATTATATAACCACCAGGTGTCTCTAAAACCATACTCCCTCATAAACATTTTAAAGTCTTTGAAGATGTTGAAAATTTGGGATTTATAGGACTTTTGCATCCATCTACCCAGGGATCAAAAGCTCTATTACAATTACCCCAAGTGCAAAGTCAGAAAAATTATTTAGCTGAGCAGATAAGTTTGAGACTTTTCAAAAGTCCTCATTTAATCTGTATACAGTAAAATCTAATATACTAACCTCATTTTGAGATATAAAATTAAAATCCCTGTAGGATACAATACTTTTATCAAAAATGTAAGGGAAGATTTATTAAGTGGGATAGCAATCCCATGTATCTGAATATGCCATATGGTATTTTATTTCCTTTTGCTTTTTTGAAGTTCAGTCACTTTCATCTGAATAGATTTTTTTAAATTCATGTAAAGAAGTCCCCAGTGTAGCAGAATTTTTGATGAACTGGAGGAAAATATCAATCTCACATTCTGAACAATCCCTATTGCAAATATGCATCCTTGATCTTTCTCTATTAAATCTTGAGGCTGGTAATTTGGTTAGATGAGATGACAGCCAATATATGATCTGGCAAATATTCAGAGCAGGAATACACAAGCTGACGATACTGTTTGGTACAAATAGGGACCAGCTGATAGGAAAAGGCACATTCACTTGGAAGAGGTCAACTTGACCCTTGCAAATCCTGGCCTGCATCTATAAAAGGTGTCACCAGCAGGTTGAGGGAAGTTGTTCTCTGCCTCTACTTTGGAGCCCCCACTGGAGTTCTTTATCCAGCTCTGCGGTCCTGGCACAGAAAGGATGTGGAGCTGTTGGAGCAAGTCCAGAGAAGGCCATGGAGATCCTCCAAGGGTGAAGCCTCTCTGCTCTGAGACAGGCTGAGAGAGAGCTGACAGTGTTCACCTAGAGAAGAAAAAGCACCAGGGAGACCTCAGAGCTCTTTCCAGTGCCTAAAGGGGCTCCAGGAGAGCTGGAGAGGGACTTGGGACAAGTAATGCAGGGACAGGATACGGGAAAGTGGCTTCGCACTGCCAGAAGGCAGGGTTAGATAGAATATTGGGAAGGAATTATTCCCAATAGGTGAATGTGGTGAGGCTCTGACAGGTTGCCCAGAGAAGCTGTGTCTTCCAGAAAGTGGATCCCTGGAAGGGTCCAAGGCCAGGTTGGACTGGGCTTGGAGCAACCTGGGACAGTGGAAGGTGTCCCTGCACATGGCAGGTGGTGGAACAGGATGAGGTTTAAGGTCCATTCTCACTCAAAGTGTTCTGTGTTTCATGAAATTAAAATTGTTAAGGAAGAAGGTGAAGTTCAAGGGTCTCCAGCATGGGAGCTGGGAACTGGAACAGGTCTTTCCCAGAGACAGGGAATGCCTATACGTGGTGCTTCCTCAGGGAAAAGACTTGGCACTATTTTTGCACTTCTGCTTTTGCTTTACCCGTGTCTGGGAGGATTCAGAGCTGTTACCTAAGGTTTATTTCCATGTAGACCTTGAGTAGCTGACATAGCTGTTGGGTAAGAAGTTCTCTAAGGAGATATCAGAAGGGGCAGAGACATCTGATAACTGTGACAGTGTCTTGGCTGTATTATTGAGGCACCAGGGAAAGGCTCCCAGTGCCTCTGGGATGTGGTGGCACTGCTGGTGCCTCTTGTATTTCCGTGGTGGCTGCATTGGTTCAGCTCTGGCTGACCTTAAAACCAAACCGTTGAGCTTATCTGGATTTAGCCATCTTCAGAAAAGAAACTTTATCTTTAAAGTGAATTTCAAGCATGACCGCACACAACCCCCCCAACTCCCCCCAAATTGGCAGACCTGCAGTAGTGGTTTGGTGTTCCAAACCTTTAGGAGCTTTTCTTCCTGTCCTCACAGAGCTGTAGCTACAACTTCCTTTAATGCAGGCTACTAAATAGCTTTTAGGTCATAACAACATTCATTGCCAGTTTAAGTCAAAGTGGTTTCTGCTGTTGTATAATATTTTATCTGCCTTTTATCTGTACAAACGATAGGTAACAACTTTGTACCTGGAAGGCAATTCCTGAAGAAGGGCTTGAGTCCTGGTAAATACAAGTGAGTGGTTTGCCAAGTTCAAACTTCAGGGTTTGTTGTGGGTTTTTTTGGTGGTCTAGTCTGACTAATTATGTTTATTATGTGAATGATGCTATCAATGTTTACTTAGAGTAACATAAAAATGCTTCTTTCTTTTGGGAGTCTCAGTTTTGCAGTAAAAAATAGATAAGCAATACCTTATGTTCTTAAGAGTTTGCTGCTCTTACCTCCTATAGTTCTCTAGTGTTCCCATTCTTGACTCAGTGACCTGAGTTGCCTCCCATGTGTCCAGCTGACATCTGCAGAAAAGGAGTGAAGTGTTGGTGGTGGGTTTGAGGGATGGCTGTGCTGGATGTATGGCAGCACATGTGTACCACCAAATAGAGGCATGTAATACCTGAAATTGATGTGCATATGTGGAGACTTACTTTTCCACTTACTGAAATGTTGCAGGCTGAGGGGTGTGTTTTTATCCCACAGCTATTGTTAAGAAACTTGTAGGAACTTAAAATCTTCGGACACCTCTGTATCTTATCAAATTTGTTTGTAATTGCCCATATGCTCAGGAATTCTTGAAGGAAAACAATTTTTGGTTGCGTGGTGTTTAAGCAAGAAAGCCAGTCTGTTGCATTCTGTGCTTCACTTACTCCACCCATTGCTTCAAGAGAGCCCACTATGAAGCTGCAAAAAGCTGTTTTCCGTCATATTTGATTTCAAGCTTCCTGGTGGCCATGTTTCTTTGCTCTACTGACTGTGAAACAGGGCCTGATGCAAAAGGCGAGCTCAGTAAAATCTGTATGCCTGGATTCCTCTGTGTGTCAAAGATGTATTTGTACCCTCAGGCTGGCTTAGAGCTTATGAAGAAACTGAAGCATTTGCAAGAGCCAGGGGTACTCTGGTTAAATGCAGAAAAGGAACATGGAATATTTTCCAATCAAACTTTTTTTGGTAAATAGCAATTATAGCCTTATATTATTTTAATAGCTAATGTTTTTATACTTGGAGCTGATTTTCATAAAAGTGTTTTTGACTGTCAGTCACTTTTCAACAGCGTTGGTCATATAGCAACAGGCCCAGCACATGCAATCAAATTATCAATGGGGAATGAGGTTTTTGTCAACCGAATTCAAGGCCCTAGAAATTAGGAAGGTGGTGCAATCCAGCTGTCCAGTCTCTCCCATCATCACATCCCATTAAAAAAAATGCAGTAGGTAGAGAGAATTGTTTTATTGAGATATTTAGATGTTCTCTATATATGAATGTATGTAGAACACACACACAGATTATATTATTCCCATTCCTTGCCTGTTTGGAGGCATAACCAGTCTAACTGGTTATGTTATGAAATGTTCACTGAAAGTGGGCACAGGAGCCTTTTGCCTGATTAGGCTATTTACTATCTTGTTCTGTAGTGAACACAATAGATGAATTAGCAGAGTGACCTATGTTTGTGAGGCACATACCCCTGCATTATATCAGGCAGAACAAGGTTAAGAGCTGCATGTGCAAATTTTACAGCAGTTGAAATGATTTATCATATTATTATCCCTCTTTTGTAGTAATCATTAATGAGTTAATGTAGTGTGTGAATCTGAGGCAAGGGGTGTAAAAAAATGTGTATGCTGATCAATAATTTGTGTGAGCTCGAAACATATGTTATTGGAATCAGTCATAATTAGCTGTAGATAAAATCCTAATAAATCACCTGTAGCTGAGTAGTTCCCTTCAAATTGAAAAAAAATGGAAAGACTAAGAGAGGGTCAGACCAGTGAGCTATGAAATTATTCAGGAAAGGAAATGATGACAAGAAGAACTGATACTCATACAAAGACAACCTGAATGGTGTCGCTGCCTGGGGTGTCCTGTTAAGCTTGGAATCACCTCCAGCAGGACATGCAGATGGTCTGAAATCCAGGTTTTTCCCAAAGCCGCGGATGAGAGACTGCAGGAGACGATTTTTCAAGGCTTCAAGGATTGTTTATTATTTCTTATCTCAGGAATTCTTTGCCCAGCTAACAGTGGTCTGTTCAGACGGGCATCCAGGGTGGAATGAACCCTGGCAGGACAGGACTTATCTTTTATACACTAAATTATGCACTAGATATTTAAAATAACTTTCCAATACAATACAACTTTGTTAAACGGCCCAGCTTTGTCTCCATCCAATCTAAAAGTGCCAGCATGTAACCCAGAATGGATGACACAGAGGAGAAGGAGGAAGAGGCATACCACGCCCCAAATTCTCCATGTTGGCCACCCTTCCCTTATCACAAACATCCCCAAAAGTCTATTTATCTACATTCTAACAGTCTAATTTACACTTTACTAATTTTTGCTTCTCTTCCCTCTGTGTTGGTAATTTCCCCCAAGGGTTTGAATTCAGCGCCTGAGGCACCTGGGTCTCATTCAGGGGTCTTTGAGACCCTCGCCAGGAGGTTTTGAGACCCCCAAAGAAGCCAGAGGAACGCCCTGGACTCCCACAGAATGGGAACATTTTAGTGAAGAAAAACTCCATTTTCCTGAGGAATGAGGAGAAATTGAGAGAATAAATGATTGTTTATTCCCAAGAAGCACAGCCTCCCTGTATAACTAAGTTTGTGTGTTACCTCCCTCTGAAATGTGTGCTGCAATTTTGCCATTCTGCATTATGAATGTTTTTAATGTGAATAGTTAATTTCAATCAAAATACTTCATCTTTCAGAGAAGATGATGATGAAATATAATGAACATGCTGGCCTCAAGATGGATTTTGTAGCAGAGCACTTAATTCTTTTAGATGTATTAATTTTCTGTCCTCTGCAGTGGATTGCAGAGGAGCTTGCTATTCCATTACTGTGTATTATTTGAAGAAGAGGGGAAAAAGTCTATAATCATAACTTTCTGTGTATGTGGAATGGAACAGAAGGGAAGTTTGACCCTGGCATTGCAGTTATTGATGTCAATAATATAACTAACTTTTACATGGAAGCCTACATGCTGCAAATTGGAAAGTAAAATACTCGCAGTCATTCACAGAAATCCCCTGCTTTTGAAGTTAATATTCTGAATGAACATAAGAATGAACTTCCAATTAATATTTGCAGGCATGGGGATACCTGAAAATCATAAAAGTCAAATCCTGTCATTGTCAAGGCAATCAAACTAGGTAACATTTAGCTCCTTGGTCTAAGGGTCAAATGTGTTTAAAGATACTGGTTTGGGTCAAGCAGGGAAAACTGCCCTCTCCAAGAAATTGTATTAATACTATATGAAGTGCTTGGAGCGTAGGGTCAAGGTTTGGTTATCTCACTAAAAAAAAGAAAAAGTAAGCTGATAAAAAAGAATTATGGATCCAACTGAAGAGATTTCTATCCAGGGAAAAACCGAAAAAAATATTTTTTTTTCTTTTGCCTGGAGAACAATTAAGTGAAATTGCTGAAGGATTTAAACTAGTTAAGGATATTTATAACATTAAGTTTTAAGGCATACTTGAGGATATTGAGAGAAAATGCTTTAGAGCACACAGGGCAGAGAACACAGGGAACATCTGTCTGGCAGGCATGAAGGGTCTGTTATGGCCATCACAGAGCTTTAGGGAGAGTGACTTGTCTGTATTCAGCTGGTTGGATTCCTTCCATATCTCTCTATATATGTCTTTATATATAATGACTTTTCTGTGCAGGTTAATTTTTCTTTGCACATATGTAAATTTTTTCAAGCCAAAAGGAGTGACAAGGTTACAGCTCAGCAGTCCCTGCAGGTGCAGGAGGACACCTGGTGACTGGGGACCAGGGACCAGCTGCATGGCCATGCTCTTCCCAGCACAGGTGTTTCTGCAGCTTCCCATCCAACAGGTCCATTCAAGGCACCAGCAAAATATGACCTGGCTGTGTTTGGGAGCCTCATCTCCCAGAGGAGCAGTGTCTTTGACCTATTTGGAGTTTTCTAGCAGAGCTTTTTACTTGTCATTGCCCTCCTTAAAGACCAAGCAGACGAGTTCTATTTTCTAAATTTTCTGTCCCTGAGCCCTACTTGAATAGTGTGACAAGCCTGTCTTGGGAGCTGTAATTCCCTTGTGCTGCCGGTTTAATTTACAGTATCTTTATCCATCACCTCAAGTGCAAGGTTTCCTCCTCCAACTGTGTGTTAGAATGTTGCCAATTAACTTTTGGGTTGATAATGGAACAAGGATTTAATTGCAGATACTTGATTGAGATCATCTTTGCAGCATCTCACACTTCAGTGAAAGATGTACACCACAAAGGAGGGTAGAAGTGAGGCTGTGCTTAGCGACTGCATAGGTGGGAAAATTCTCTGACCATGTGAGATCATATTGCTAAGATAGTTTTCCAATGCAAATATCTTGTAATAAGAATCTCTCCACAAATAACATTCTAATTGTTTTCCCATCAGCATGCAAAAGGCACCTAATGACATTGCTGTGACATTTTTCATGCACTTTTCAAACTATTTCTTATTATATTCTTACAGTATGATGAAAACACTGTGGGGTCTCTGCAGATCAGCACTGTGCTAATATTGCTGTTGTACTCACAGCCATGGACAATGTAATGATGCTATAATGTTTTATTGCTGCATGTAGGAAAACTGCAAGAAGAGAACTAAAAGAAAGGATTTTTCTGCTACGTGAAACAGAGGCTAGTCAAAAGACTTTAGCCTGTCACAGATGAAAATGCTTGAACATAACGTCAGATGCTCTTTGTTTCCATGGAAAGGGTTTGACCACAAAAACATGCCTCTTTTTAATAGATGGCATTTAAGATACCTTTAGAGCTGTTTTACTTAGGCCTCTTTAGCCAGAGACAGGCAATAAGAAAATACTTATTTTCTTTTTCAGTAGCTCCTACTTGCCTAAACCTAACATGAAGTTTTAGAAAAAGCAGCTTTTGATTTTGGTTTTGTTTCAGTGCATGCCATTTTCAGTCAAATAACTGATAATCGAAACTAAATATTATACCTCTGTTCACATGAGGTGCAGCTCTTGTATAGCCCAGTGCTTTGGTGAAACTTGCTTTAAAATCATTCCCTGGAAAGTTGTTTTGCAAGGCTTGTAACAGACAGAGCTGTTGCAGTTTAAGTGCATTATGGAGTTCTTCCTTTCACTTTCATCAAGCTTTGGATAACAATTCCCTGTATTGTCAAACTGTTTCCTCCTTATTTGCCACTTCTATGAAAACCATTTTTAGAGTGCATCATTGGAATATATCAGGCTAACATAAGAGATTAGAAGTCCAAATAGAGAAATGTGTCAACATTTTCTCTGAAAGAACAAGGGTGATATACATGCCTTGTCAGCTGGATAATTGTCACAGAGTAGAAAGTAGCATAATTCCAAAAATCTTTATTTTGGTTATGTTTATTCTAAAATGAAGGAGTTTCAAATTTGCTGCTCTGGAGATCCAGATTTTTCTTGTTATAATGTTTATCCCTTTACATAAGTTTATTCTTATTTGCATGTAAATTAAACATTTCAGAATATGACTGTGATTTCTGAATACACACAAAGTATGCTGTTTTGATTCCTTGAAAATAAAAATGCATAACATTAATAAGAAGAATATTATTTATATACTGGTTCTTTTATCTTACTAATTTCTGTTCATGTGAGTCTTTTTTTTAAAGCTTCTGTGGCAATGGCTGATTATTCCTGCTGTAATGTGGAACAGGATGTGACAAAACCTTACTTAATTCCATCCACATTAATAAAAACTCTCAGGTTAAATTCAGCACTGTAGGCTCTTAGTCTCTAGTGTTATGGTATTATAGGTGGATGATGAAGGTATGAGAGCAAATGAAAGGGAGGGAATTTTGATATATGGATTTTTTAATAATTTCTGGTATATCAGATTTTATCTAACACTGTCCCCTTATTCTTTGCTTGAGATGAACAACACAGAAGATGAAGAAAGGATAGCTGAAAAAACTAAAAAAAGAAGTCATAAAACAATCCATCAACTAAATAAAGATAAGGGAATACATGGAACAAGGAGAAAAAGAAAAACAAGATACCACCTAGCTCCTAGCTTGTATTTAAAATGTGTTTATGGATCCTGTAAGATTCACTAAGACTGCTGAAAATTGGGCTGGTTCTTTTAAACAGGGGTGCTCATGCTTACTATCTAACTGTTGAGTTTGTTAGAGTTACGAACAAACTAGAGTTACTCAAACTGCTTGGTTATTGGAAATCAGGCTCAGCAGCAGAGTTGAAAAGGCATAAAGCACCAGAAGAATTTGGGGAATGTGAATTTATCTTATTTTTTAATGAGAATGTCTTCTTTCATGATGACAGATTCCCAGTGCTGGAGCTGCTCTTGCAGTATTCTAATAAAGACGTGATGCAGGAAGTGAACCACAGGACACTAGTGTCTGGAAGGCAAACATCAGCCTGGGTGAT
Organism: Oenanthe melanoleuca; assembly: GCF_029582105.1. NCBI lineage: Eukaryota > Metazoa > Chordata > Aves > Passeriformes > Muscicapidae > Oenanthe > Oenanthe melanoleuca. Next base: position 280,354 of record NC_079340.1, read on the forward strand.
ATGCAAGCTATCAAATACCAGAAAGAATTTGGAAAAAAATAGGTTTTGGGGTGTGTATATGGGAAGAGCTTTCAAAAAAGTGTGTTTACAGCAGCAAGGGCTCAAACCCTATGCTTTTGGGCTGTGCACTGATCCTGATGGTTGCCCTGGAAATTGTACATGCTTGGGATAGAGGCTGGTTTGGTTTTCAGTCAATGAACTCTGAGCTCCTTTGTGTGGGAAAAGAAAACCCTGCACTCTTCTTCTCCTAACTCTCCTACCCGGAATTAATTTGCCTCAGGGTAGGGAGGCATGTCAAAGGCATAGCCTCATCCTGAGCCTCCCATAACAGCCAAGCTTTGATTGCTTTGCTTATGGCTGTGGTTTTCCTCAGCCACAGAAGTAGGCTGGCTCTTCAGGGACACACTTGCTGTGCATGTGCCAAGGGCCAATTTGCCTAACAAAGAAAAATAAACAAGTTTCTTCAGTGGAGGCCATGAAAAAATCTAGATGTGAATTGCTACCCTTTATTTTAAGCAAATTCTGGACACTAGTCTGGGAGAAGAGGCACACCCACCCAGGTTTGCTCACCTGCTTGAATAAAGAATGATTTTATAGAACAGAGAAGGAGCAGAGATGTGGTATGTGCTTTAAGCCCAGATGACTTTCTGCTGCCCTCCCTACAGTTCCCTCCTTGTCTCTCAGGTTCACCAGCCAACTTCCCATTTGTCTTTGAGTTGCATGTGTAGCCTGTGTGAAATGATCCAGCTATGTTATGCAATAAACTGGCCAGTGCAGTGCCAGTGCTGGCTTGCAGATGGGATTTTCACTGGTAAGTGATGAGTATTTTGAAGGACACAGTTTCACTGGGAAGCTAGACACACCTGGGCAATAGGCTGGCGGTAATGCAGCGCTAGGATCCCATGGACATGATCAAACACTTGTATAAACTGGCCATGGGTGAAGGTGCCAGATGTGAGCCCTAGCCATGCTGCTTCTCTGTGTAGACATGGGACTACTGTCACCCCAGGTGAAACCCATCAGCTCCTCCTGGGGTTGTGTTCAGGCCTTGAATGACAGGCAGTACACTGTATGCTATGAGCAGTAAGTCTTACAGGCATGAAAACTCTGACACTGACTTCCTGAATGTGTTACTTCCTCTTCCATCCTTATATAAATAGTTTCTGCTGACATGGTTTACCATTCCTCCACCTGAATACATATACATTGTTGGGTTTTGTGTCAATGAGTTGATATTTACCAAGGTTGCTACTGTTATTATGACAGTTAGTTAAAAGAGCTCCAAGACAAGTTCTCCCAGTACCAAACTGATCTGTAACAGCCTGGCACAGTCGGGGGACTGTTAATTTTGACTTCATCTCATTGGGTGTCCACTGAATGGCTGCCATGGCCTAATTCATTGCCCTCCTCTGACAGGTGTTTGCTCCACTGCTTCATGCAGAAAGGTGTTCAAATCCTGTACAGTGCTGCAGCAGTGAAGATAAAAAGCCAGAGGTACTTCTGGTACTTTGGGCTGGATGGTAAAAAAGCCCTTTGTACAGGAAGCAAATAGGATGTACTTTGTTCTTGTTTATTTAGGAGGTTTATTCATCCCCCTACGGAAACTCCGGGTTCGAAAATTTAGTTGTTGTATGGAAGAGTCCTTTTTGAGGCTCTCATTGGCAATTGCAGGGATGCCTTCTGAAGGAATTCCAAGAGAAGCTTGACAAATCTGGCATAATCATCAGTGTACATCAGTATTAGGGCAGCTGAGTGGTTAGGAGAGGAGCAGAGCAGTTACAATTTGTCTGAGGGCTAATGGCAATCTGGGGGCGGGGGGGGGCGGGTTGGTGGATGGAGGGAGCTGGACATAATAAAAAGTGTAGGTAGGGTATAGAGCATTAACTGTGCTGGTGATGGTCAGTCAGGCTGGTATGTTTGCATGTGCTTAGACTACAGATCAAACAGCTAATGGTGAAAGCAGAGTAATATGATATGGAAAATATATATATATATATATATATATATATATATATATATATATATGTATTTGATTGGACCTGATTGGAGAAACCATGAGACACTCTATAAGGATCTGGTTAAGTCTACATAAAGTAGCATCAGAGCAGTGTTTGGGCTGGTACAGCTACTGACCTCTAGTTTCACCTCTTGCAATACACTGCATGGCTGGGTAAAGCAGTTCCTAGTTTTTTTGGTAACACTCATGCCCTTTAAGCCACCGTCATTCAGTCACAAGTTATTTAAAATATATGTCAGTGGTCTGCTCTGTTGCTTTTTTCTTCCTAGAACAATGCCAGCTAGCATATATGTTAGAGTTGGGTCCACTTTAACAGCATGTGCAAACTCATGGAGTTAATGAGATCCAATTCACTTTGATTTAAAAAGATTAAAACAAAACATCCTCTCTCACCTTTCAATTGATATTTACACTATAATTTGATAAGGGCAAAGAAAGTCCTCTCTGCTAGAAACTGATGAAATAGTTTTCAGACCTAAAGAAATTTCTTTATCAAAGGTATGTATGTACTTAAGAGTTCCCTCCTCTGAAGAAATTTCTTCTGAAGGAATTCTTTGAGGAACAACTCTCAAATTTTGTTTTGGCTACCAGCAGAGTGTTTTTAGGCCTTGCTAGAGCACTGGGGATACTACAATGCAAACCCTTGCTATTTAAAAGAAGGTGATATTGAAGTTAGGAGTACAATCAAATATCTGCAGAGATGGAAAACTGGTTGAAAGGATGCTATTACAGTCCCTTCTGAAAGTTATCAGTACAGAAGGGCTGTTTTCAGTATATAGTATTAGTTTTGGAGAGCATCAGATTGTTGGCACTTATTAGTCACACCACGCTCATTAAGAAGATAATATTTCATTTTCCTAGTGCACCACATGCAGAGTCCTGATAGGTTCTTTTAGGGATCTCAAAGTGCAAAAGACACAGCAGGGGACAAAACCAGTTTACTTTTGCAAAAGATGCACTTTTATTTAGTGCCAACAAAATGCGATAGAGGGACAGAGAGAGAGAGAGACAGAGAGAGAGAAAAGGGGTTGGGATTATAGCTACCAAGACGGGCAGATGATCCTCGTGGAACCAGCCAATAGATGTCCATTGCCGTCCGGGGAGATCTCGGGGGTCTTTAGTTTGAGGGTGTATTTATAGTCTTTTCCAAGGCGTCGGGCAACTGGCCAAAAGGTGGGAAGATTTATGGACTATTGTATGTGGAGATTGTTGCTCCAAGAAGCAGGTGGAAACAGGACGCTGCACAAGTGGCCTGCGTGGAGCAGCGCATCATGGCAAGCTCCAGGCCCACAGCCTGCGTAGGAGCAGCGCATCATGGCAAGCTCCAGGCACACAGCCTGTGTAGGAGCAGTGCATCATGGCAAGCTCCAGGCACACAGCCTGCGTAGGAGCAGTGCATCATGGCATGCTCCAGGCATACCAACAGTCCTTGTGACCAGTTCTGCAGCAAGTAGCCTGCGTAAGAGCAGCACACCGTGACTAGTCCATTGTTCTCACACCTGTGGGAGCAGACCAGCCCTAGTTGGGATGGGCACCAACTGAGAACAGTCACTTGGCATTCTTCTCTTCCCTGGCCAGCGCCTTTAAACTGCAGTTCTTTAGGCCTCAGGTGAGGGTCGTTGGGCAGAACAAATGAAAGGCTTTTAGATGGACTCTTACAACACTCAGAGACTTATTGATTTCCAGTTTCGTCACTCGGTATCAACAATCACAATGGTGCTGATCAAATATCAGGATCTCAAAGGAGTTTGGAAAATCAACAAATAAAACAAAGCGACAGGTAATGTATATGTTTATGTGATAGGAAAACCCACAAATATTACAAACAGAGCTGTTTTGCAGAAGTCATGAGGTTGTCTCCATCATAGCCCAGATTTTTTTCAAGGCTCTTTATGCTGAACTCTGCAGTATCTCCACTCCTTTCCTGGGGCTGGGCTGCTGTGTTTTGTAATTGGTACAGCAGCAACACAAACCAGTTGTAAATGTGACCTGAAACGAAAACAAGCTCTTTGGCGTTTTGGGTGGTTAATATTCACATATCCAGAATTTTTTTTTTTCACTTACACGTCTTGTTCACATTCAGGAGAAGGAAGAGCTAATTCACTGCCAGCCCACATTCCGGGAGATAACACTCTATATCCAGGTGAGGACAGATACACTATCTATGTGGAGCTTTCACTCTTGCTAAAATCAAAGATGTGCTGCTATAAAATTACTCCCACTGGCAATGTACTGTGACCCAGTGTTCAGCAGACATGTAGCAGTCTGGAGGGTATTTTGGACAACAAAAATTAATGTCACCATTTAAAAGGTGCACTTAACAACATCAAACTAAAAGAATAAAAGAGAATGTGGACATCTGTCGTCACTAAAAGTATTTTTCATTTACTCACCTAACAGTTTGTTACAACAGTTGTTGTTTTTCCATTATTTTTCATAATTTGTCATGCAGCTCAGAGAATTAATAGGGTTGTAACAGCTTGTGCTTTGGGTAATGAAATACTCTTTCTTCTCAACTCCTGTGGCAGGGTGGTAGCTGCAATGGCATTGTGGGTGTCTTGGGTTGCAATATAGGATGTGACCAGAAATGTGTATTCTATCACCATCTGTTGAAGCCGGGTGGGGCAGTGACCCTTATCTCTGTGGCACGTTATCTGCTAATGGGTCATCTTTAAATCCAGGTTGGGCAAACATCTTTATCTTTTCCACAACCCACCATCCCTCCAGGAAGATATCATCTGTTGCTGGCCCCTTGAGTCCCACTGTATGACTGATAAAATTACATTATTCCACTTGGAAATGCTCCAGCCAGGGGGAGGAGCCAAGCCTTTCCTACCTAGATAAAAACTGAGATTTTGAACACCAAGGTACCTCCTTTCCACTGGATTCCAGGGGAAAGCCAGACCTTCTCCACATCATCCCTGGATATTCAGAGGAAAACTGCACCCTTCTACAGGATCACTGCTTCGACTGAACCACATCTGCCACTGCAGGAGGACTGTAGCCACCATTTAATGGGACTGTTACCAACACCCTGACTGATGGGGTGTCAGGTTGTGTTCTGACTCTGTCAGTGGTTTTGGGATTGTTCTTTGTAATATTATATTTCTATTTTAATTTTCCTAGTGAAGAACTGTTATTCCTAATTCCCATATCTTTGCCTGAGAGCCCCTTAATTTTAAAATTATAATAATTTGGAGGGAGGAGGTTTACATTCTCCATTTCAAAGAGAAGCTTCTGCCTTTATTGGCAGACACCTGTCCTCCAAACCAGGAGAGTGGGACAGAGCCCTAGAGACATGAAATCTTGCTGTGGTACAGGACTCTAGAGATTTGTGGGTTCATGAAACAGGGAAAAAACCATCAGTGATATAAGAAAGAAGTCTGGGTTTTGCATTGACCCTTTGGAGGCAGGATGCAGGGTAGCACAAGGCAGGGAAAGAGTTCAGTCAGTGAGGAACCTCCAGGCTGCCATAAGAAAATGCTTGTGGACATCTGGATGTGGAACAGTCTGGAGTGACAGAAGCCATCATGGCCTGCACAGCCAGAGTGCTGCGTTGTCTGTCAGCAACTGCTCAGTGCATTGCAAGCTATTTCTCCATCATTTCCTTTGACTTTTGTGGAAGAAAAATTTTTATCATGCTATAAATGAGATAACTGAGGGGAACTTGCTACCAGCAATTTGCATGCCAGTTTGTATTTAATTACTGGAATATCAGTACTGAGGCTAAAAGCCTGAAATGGTAATATGAAAAGCATACACATAAAACCTAAGCTAAAGGGCAGGAGCTATTTTTAGATGAGCCACTTTGTCTTTCAAAAAGGAAGGATAACCACATCAGTTTTATTGTTAGTGATAGCATAAATGCAGAATAATGCAATTTTTGAGTTCAATTAAAAAGGCAAGTCTTAATTTAAAGGTAATTCACTGCATCATTTGGTGAAATAGTAGGCAGAAGAATGAACAGATGCAGCAAACAGGTTTAGACCCATGCTTTCCAATGATTCCTTTATCATGATGGAGTCAAGATACGCATGGTGACCCACTCCATGTACCAGGGCCATGGTGGGGCAAGGAAAGATGTGGGGGGGAAGGAATGGCAGAGTGAGGTTGTTAAGGACTGTCACCTGTATTCCTTCACCCCCTGTGCTATTTGGTCGTGAGACAAGTCAGAAATGATGGTGTGACACTGCATCAGAAAAGAACAGGAGGTGAGTGTTAATTTTTGTTTGTGTTTCTTACTGTCCAACTCTATTCTAAATGGCACTAAATTGAATTAATTTTCCACAACTTGATCCAATTTTGCCTGTGGCAGGGATTGGTAAGTGGTCTTCCTGTCTCAATCTCTACCTACAAAAATTTCCTTGCTATTTTCTCTCCATCCTGCTTGGGAGAGGGAGGGAGAAGATGGCTGGGTGGGTGACTGGCAGTTGGCCATGGCCAATCCACTACACAGGCAATCTTAGAAAAAAAGGAAATGCTCTGCATGTGGTTCATTCAGGTTTCATTTTCAACAGGAGGAATTTTGTGGCTCTTTGAAGGTAGAAGAAGTATCTTCAAAGGGTTTGGAGCTTGAGGTCTGTGTCTGTAAGAACAAGTCCTGACTGATGAAACATGAAACAACCCCAGATATGTTTCCCACTCATTCTGGTGTTAATCATTACTTTTGCTGCATGGCATCCCAGCTCCTGGTTTGCCATGTGTGATCATGGGGGCAGACTATCCCTAATCACAGTTGAAAGTTGCAGCCTGGTCCAGCTGTAGGGGCTCTAGGTGGGCTGGAGCCTCTTAATCTCTTCTCCGTGTCCCCTTTCTTTTCCTTTGGGACCCCAGGCCACTTGGAAGAACTGGTGGCTCACCCCTCGCTTGGCACAATGAGAGGTGCTCTGCCTCATTCCAAAGCCTTCTCAATTTTCCCAACCCTGCACTTGATTGTCCTCAGACCCCCAAAGCTGTTTCTATGGAGTGTCCCTACAAAAATTTGCTGAAAGCTGAGGGTGCACTGCCATTCCCATAATCTCTGAAAAACTTTTCTATCCTGCTGCATGTCTCTGCTGCTCTTTGTATGGTACACCAAGGGATACCTGTGTCTCTGATTGTAGTAACAACACAAGCCACCTGATATAATTTCTGTCCTGGTGTTTTGCACCTGTGTTACAACTAGTTTTACCCATGAGCTGTTCAGTGTATCTCTAAGAAGATGCTTACACACACATATATTTTGGGACTTTTTTCAAGGTTTTCAAAAGAAGAAAAAAGTACTTTAATGGATAAATGAGTTAAAGTTCTTGGAAAAATCTATTTCTTGACCTAATAGTCAGACATCTACTTAGATAAGAGACACATGATTCTGTCGCTACATGCAGAGAGTTGCGTGTAATAACAACAATGACTTCTTAAGCATGAGAAGCGAAAGGACTTTATTAAAAAAACCAAACCATATTTATAGAGAGGTTTGAAAGTCTCAAACAGGACAGTAGTTAATTGGACAATAGGAGAAAACATCTCCTGTCACGTGCAACAAGAAACTGTTTCTCAGTCAACACCAGGTGTTAATCTCTGTTTATTAATTCCTTTCTGTTTACCAGAAAGTCATCATCCTGGGAAAGGCTCAGGCTGGAGCTGAGAAATTGTCTCAGCCTTGGAAAAAGCGTCCCAGCCTGAGAAAGAGACAAAGAACTCAGAACCTGAAAAAGGCTGGCAAACTCTGCCTGGGCCTTCAGTGGTGTCCACATGATTCCACTGGCATTTAGCAGTAAAACAAGTGCAAATGTCTTTAATATAAAATTGCTGAATCTCAGTCCTATATTAACAACATAAACACAAGGATCCATATGAGCAAACGTATTGCTAATGTCACTGAATGACTAAAATATATCTGTGACGTAGGTAGAGTAATGCAATCAGAAGTGAAATCTCCCTATACAAAGAGTTCTACTTTGAGACTTGTGACTTTGTGGTCAAATCAATACACATCAGTTTTGCTTTGTTGTATTGTAAAAGCAAAATGTTGTCTGTGGCATTTGACTGCAGTTGCATAACTTTGTAAAAATTATAAATACGGGGCTCTGGACAACAATCAGATGTCCTGCAGAAGATGCCCTTACAATCCAGAAAATAATAGGTCCATGTTACAGAACTTCCTACAGAATTGCTTGTGGTATCACCCAAATTCTTTGTGAATCTTCATCTGCCTTTCCTTCAAGACTGAGGCAAGCTGTACATTACTCAGCCTTGTATGTTACTACGGGCTGTGCACAGAGCCTTAGCTTTTTTGTGTTATTCTATCTAGTAATCAATTCTAAGCTATTTAAAACTGTGGCCATCATATAGAGAGAGAAGTGCAGCAGTTCTGCTTTGTTTTTATCAGGAAGTGAGAATTTTGCAGGGAAACGGGGAAAGATGCACTGAAAATTTTATGTCCTTAGTGCTGTCAATAGAGAATGCAAGTACCAAGGAAATAGGTACATTTTTTTGAGCATTTCTATATTACTTTTTCACTTTCCAAGTGTCCCACAGTATTGTGTCTCTACTGTACTGGAGTAAAGTTTCCAAAGAAAAAAGTCTGCTAGAAGACATGGGGAAGGAGTTTCATCTAAGCTTCAGACTGTTTCCTCAAAAGGGATGAACATAAGGTAAAGCTTTAAGAATTGTACTGACTTGTTGCCAAAATCCTGTGTTCAGTCATTTTCAATATTCATTGATTGTGTCTGCTTCCCTTCTCCCATTTCCTAGGTTTCTAAGTGTTAAAACTGGGAATGACTCACTCCTGTTCTACTCTTTTAATACTGTTTTTCTTGTCATTGAAGTGGCTTCTGTAGCACTATATAAAGGAATGGTGTGACACTCTGTGTCACACATGGTTATAGAGCACCATGTGTGACTTGAAGTGACTTTATACCATCCTCTTTACTTCCTGTTTGTGGATATCTCAGAATCAAATATCTGGTAAGACCATTAATAGCCCTCAGATCTGACCTGCCGAAGTGTGGTGAGTCAGTTTGTGGAAAAAGGATTGGAAATTCAGCTGGAGCACCCAGAGCTGTGTCTCAGTGACTCATTTCTGGATTAAAGAAAAAAAACTATAGATAAGTCACCAACAGTTAGATCTTAGGAAAAAAAAATAATGTCATTACTACATACTCAGAAATAATAGAACTTTGTGAGTAGCTTTGGTGGGGTTTTAACTCCTGGATTTGGTGAAGATGTTTTTGCTCTCAAAGGCATGTTCATGTAGCTAACCCATGACGGGGAATATGGCTGTATTATCACTGGGAAAGTGGAGAATTCATGCTTTTATAACAGAGCATAAGAAGATGTATCTAGACCATATTCAGAAGCAGAACTAGATGCTTTATAGAAAAATGCTGAACAAAATCATATTTCACAGGTGTGCTTCTTGCAGTATGGATGGAAACAGCAAGCTGGGTGATGTCAGGGCATTTGAATCACACAGCTCTGAGAACTCCATTCCTTGGCAGAAACAACACATATCGCCTGGCAGTATGTTGATCAACTGAGCTATTGGTAAGGGACTTCAGAGCTAGGTGCTGTCTACCTGAACCTTGCAAATCTGCTTTAATTCCAAGATGGAAGATATGAATAGTGTGTGTATTTCCATATGACTGCAGACAAAGTTCAAGACACTTAGAAGAAGAAATGGAGGCAAAAGTCATAATTCCATAATATCCAAGATTAATAATTCTTCTTAAAGTGCAGGCTAAAAACATGAGATCCTAGAATCCCAGAATAATTTGGGTTGGAAGGACCTTGAAGCCCATCCTGTCCCACCCCCTGTCATGTGCAGGGACAACTTCCACTACCCCAGTTGCTCCAAGCCTCACCCAACCTGGCCTTGGACACTTCCAGGGATGAGGCAGCTACAGCTTCTCTGGGCAACCTGTGCCAGGGCCTCACCATCCTCACAGGTAAGAGTTTCTTCCCATCTAAACCCACTTTCTTTCAGTTTACTACCCCATTGTCCTGGTATTAAATAACAGGATCTGTCTTGTAAATAGTCTCTCTTGATCTTTCTCATCCAGGTCCCCCTGGAGTACATAATGTCCTTCAAGTCTAACCCCTGGATAAGCATAGTCAGCAAACTGCATGCTCCTGCTTGTTGTTTTATAAAATCACTTATTAACAACCAAGCTCTTCAAGAAAGAAATATGTCCTTCCCCCCGCTACCCGGATTTTTGTCAAGATAATCAGCTCTTTTTCTTTTTTTTTTTTTTTTTGTAAAACATGATCAACATACTGTCTAAAGTGATGTAGAGACTGAACAGATTTATCTGTGCCCAGATAAGTTCGTAACCTGTATGTAATGTTTGTAAAGGCTTTTCTTAAGTCAAATTAATTTTTTTCCAGTAAGTCTCTAGGAAATAAAGAATTAAAGATATTTTATGCTAGATGCAGGAATGTATTATTAATTACCATTGTTAATATGCCTAATGGTCAAGTAAGTAGTTTGGCTACTGGTTTGAGGCAACTATGTTGATTGGTCTTTATCCTTTCTTCTCTGGAAAAAATTACAACATTTTGTATAATGAAGGTATATGTATATGACTTTATAAGAGATTAATCTGAGACTCGTCATGATAACCTTTACAAAGTCTCTACTGATCTTTGAAATTAAGACATCATTGATGTGAGTAGAGAGAAGGAATACACACACTCCTGTTTTTTAATTTTTTTTTTCTCCAGACAGGCACCTATGACTAAGTTAAATAAAATGCAATATTTTTAACTGTGAAGGATCTTTGTAATGTAAATGCAATGTATGAACACCAGACTTTTTTTTTTTTTTTTTATATCAAGGCCTTGATCTTAAGGGAAATAGGAAAAAACAGAGAAAATTGCAAAATTTGCAGAATCCACACATTTTTATATCTGTTTTTTTTTCATGTCATTAAAACAGTGAAGTATGAAGAATACTTGATGTAAAGCTAGCAAAATCACTAATCACTTGTTCACTGCCTATGCAGTGTTTCCTTGCCTTGAAAGAGGCAGATTCCTGACAGTCATACAAGTGTTCAAGACATCGCCTGTTTTCGATACTGACAGATGACCTCAGTTAAATTTTTGCCCCTAATATTCAAAATTTTTTGAAGGAAGGAGTCTGAAGAAGTATCAGAGAAGGTTTTACTCTGGGCTGTTTTTGTTGTATGCATTTACTATTTTTTTAAGTTTGCATTTTCCAAGTTGGAGTTCCTGATTTCTCTGCCCAAGCTCCTTTTAATATATCCTTATCTATGATTTTTTATGGTACTACCATTGTCCTCGTGATCAAGGTGACTGATCAAATAATCTTCATCTCCAGTGTTTTTATTTCCTCAGACATGAGTCATGAGGAAATTAAGCAGTGCTAGACCTCATAGCTGTCTGTGCTATAATAACGTTGGCTAGCACTCTCCCTTGGTTTTTGTCCCTTTAGTTGGCCTAGCCTTGAGAGTGGTTCCAGTCATCAGACTGATGTGACCTTGCTGCTTGGGGTAGTAAGAGTTCAGCTGTTGGGACACAGCCATGTGTGGCAAGATGACAGGTAAAGCCATGCAATGGCAGGTAGCAAAAGTGGGCTTTTGAATCCCAAACTGTGCATCCCATCACAATATGCTGAGTAAAATAAATTTGCATTCTTCAGTCAAATTTCTTAATTGGGATCCAATCAATTCCTGTCCTAGCTATTCTATGTTTTTCCATGTTAGCAATGCTAAAGCTATGCTTTAGCCAAACACTGGCACTAAAGTATTTTTACTTGCCCTTATTCTGATCACAGTTTTTTCCATTTTCTCATGTCCTTTCCTGTGCCTTGTGCTGCTGGTGGTGTTTCCCACTCCATCTTTAGTTCTTCCTCTCTGTTGGGGGTTGAGTGTTTTTCTATTACTGTGTCAATTTAAAGAATTTTTCCCATTATCATGCCAATGGAGCTGGCCGGGTTACACCTAGGACCTTTGACAACTCTAGACAAAAGGGGTAGGTGGGGGCTGGGCTTCAGGAGGGGCTCTCATGCTTCTGGAGAGACTCGTGTTTCCGGGGAGCTCGGAGGAGGATTCCCCGTCTGGAGCCACGCGGCCGAACACACTAGAGCCAGACCCTCTGCGATCACCTGCCCTGCATCTGCCCCGCTGCAGCCTCCAGTCTCTGCGGACACAGTGAATCACCTGGACACAAATGGTGAGCGAGGAGCTGCCCTCTCCAGCCTGTTCCCACCCGAGACTGGCGTGGCCATTGCCGCCCCCTCCCGCCTCCACTCCCACCCGCTTTCTCTAGAGCAGAGAGAGAGTGTGCCTGCAGCTAAAGAAAGGACTGGAACCGAGTTATCTGTTCTGTTCTGTTGGTAATTTTAACAACTACTGTTGTTTCTGCCTGTACGGTTAGATATATTAGTAAAAGAGCTGTTATTCCTACCCCCTTATCTCTGCCTCAGAGTCCTTGATTCAAACAATTATAATACTTGGGGGGAGTGGAATTAAAGTCTCTATTTCAAAGGAAAACTTCTGCCTTTATCGGTAGACACCTGTCCTTCAAACCAGGATACTCTCTCACCAGGAGGTACCGTCACTTGGAACACCTTTCTCCAAGCTCATGGCAAGCCACCCACTTCATTCAAATGTCTCCTGAATATGTCTCCTGGCTTACAAAAGCAGAAGGTGCGAAAGGAGAGTAGACAAAATGAGGTTGGACAGAACCAGGAGAGGGGACACAAAGTCTTTCTTGAATAGCACTAACATTCATTTATCTTTCTTTCATGGTACCTTGTTTCTTTATGAATGCCTTTGGCATAGGATCACAGAAGCACAGACTGGTTTGGGTCAGAAGGGACCTTAAAGCCCATCCAGTGCTGCCCCCTGCCATGGGCAGGGGCACCTTGCACTAGACCAAGGTGCTCTGAGCCCCATCCAACTTGGCCAACCATGTCCAAATCACACCGAGAATAACATGGGAGTAGATGACTGCACACTACACACAACTGTGGTCCCATCATTAATTCCTTAATGAGCTCTTCCAGGAGGCTTATGGAAATTAAATAAGCTCCAGATCCCCACAAAAGGGAAGTAAAGGTTATTTTTTCCCTCTCAACCACATAAGCGATGACTATCTGGAAATGAAAACACCAGGAGAAGCAGTGAAGATGCCTTACATTTACCCGTTGCTGTGCCCTGGAAAGCAGAATGACACTACAGAGAATAACACACTTGACAGTGCTCGCTGCCCTTCTCCTGACTTTAAAACCTGGGAAGGTGGGGCTGTGCCAGTTATGCAGCTACCACTGATTTAAAACTTTTTATGATTTAGCCTTCATTATTTCTGCCTAGAAGCTGTCTCAAAGGATTAAGGAGAAAGACATATCTGAGAAAACCACAACTAAAGCTGAGGTGTGAGAAGCTGTGGCTTGGACACTGCTAAAGGACCTTGATATGCTGTGAAACTGTGAGGAAAAATTGTAACAAACTCTCTGGAATCCTATATTTGTCTGAGGGTGGTATGCTCAGCACTTTTCCAATGGCCAGGCTGGGAAAATGTTTGTGAATCCAAAGATATGTACTTGTGATCAAAGCTTTTTTTTTTCATTAAATAGCTTGTTTGTCAGCATTTTTTATTTGTTTTCAACTTTTAGACAGCTGAAGGAACAAGTTAAGCTGACTCGTCTGGGATTCATATCTTAAATAAGGTTTTTTGGGGATTTCTTCTACTAAATTACTTTGACCTTCTCCCACTGCCACCCAAATCACAGGTTTAATTTGCACTAGAGCTCTGCTGGGCATGAGTGTAATGTGGAAAGAGTGAATCCATGCCTTCTCCAACTTGCTGAAGCCAGACCCTTCTCATAGGGCTGCTTTGTCTCACTGCCTTCCTCAGGCTCTCCCTGATACAGTTCATTCTACCTCTCAGAGAAGGATTCTGAGCTCTGGTGGCTCTCTATTGACTGGTCTCGGTAATTTTGAACTCCATATTTGAGACTAGTAATTGCAGCTAGGAAAGAGAGAAGATGTCCTAGACTACAGCTTTATAGATTTTGTTTGTACGAATGTCAGGTACGATCTGGAAAAATAGGAGAGGTCACAGTTATTTAAAACTATGTATTTAATTTTCCCAACAGGCTAAATGTTAATATTTTTGCAGCAATATGTGGCAACATATTGCAGCAAACCGCAAAGCTGATATGATTAATCTGGTTTTAGTGAATAATGTGTAATTTACAACTTTATGAAGAATTGAAATAAAAAATTCTGTTTTCTGAGCTTAAAGGCAAAAACATGCTTAGAATGACATTTAAATATTTTATAGCTACTGAATTTATACATTCTGATATATTTATGATGATATTTGTGTCAAGGCAAATCTCTTTCATATAAAAAAATCATAATTTACCCAAGTAACTGAGGTGGAATATTCTTAAGTGAATATAAACCTTAATGAAATTCTGTTTACTCTTTCCATTGCAAACTAAAAAACATTTTTTTTCCAAGTAAAATATTAAGATTCTTAAATTTTTGAGTAACAGTTCATAAATTAATGTAACTTTGACAGTGAAATGATCTAGTTAAATATATTCATAAAATAAGAACAGAAAATAGCTATTTTTTTAATCCTATATGTTAGTCATCTTAGTTACATTTCACAAAAGCTTTCCAGTTCAACTTTTTGAGTGGGCTGTAAATAAGTTCATTCCTCCACTGTCTCAAATTAGAAATCTCACATGATACTTTCTTTTTGAACTAGCAGAAGAGACAGCAGTGGTGCTTCAGTTTTTTCATCAATATATAACATCTCTATTGCAAAATGGCTTCATCCTCTTGCTGCAAGAGTTGTCTTTTTCTTGTCTTTTCTTTTTGTGCCTTTACATTTGAACTCTATTTTTGAGTCTTTTTGGAGCAATAACTGATGGACCAATTTTCCCTTTTTCAAGGTGAGGCCATACTTTTACAGTTTAATTTCACTGTGATGACTGGAGCATATACCAAAGGTCATGTTCAAAGTTAATACAGAGTAAAAATCTTTGCATAATAAAAGATAATGCTCCAGCTCAAATAAACATATCTTATACGTAGGAAAGTCAGATTTCCCCAAACCGGGCCCCTGGAACTATATCCCTTAGAACAAAGACATTCCTAAGGACAGGGGTCCTCTTCCCTACCTCAGCTTCTATTATCTTTTAGGATTTCTATTGGTCCTTAAAGTGTTACAATAATTGGTTCTTTTTGTACTTAGAATTTAGAGATAATTGGTTACTTTGAAATGTGTGAATTTTATTGGATGAAAAGTCAATCCTCCAGAAACCTATAAATACCCTTGTATTGTTTAATGTAATTAGACGGTTGCTTGCAATTTCCTTTGAAGATAATAAACTGTCTCCGGAACTTTTGCAACACTGTCTCAAGCTTTCGTCCATCGCTAGCGAGTAGCTGCAAGTAGCCACTGAAGTTCTGGGCTATCCGGACTCTTAGTAGCTGCTTGGAGGAGAGCGAGGAAGCTCCTGCTCTCCCAAAAAACCCAGCTACATTTTGGCGTCCCGAACAGTTTTTGAGACCACCTCATCAACTGAAGAGCGGCGTTTTCTGTTCCGCCTCCGGACCGCTAAACCCGTCCGTGGTCGCTGCTCTTTGTTTTATAAAGAGTGGCGATTTCGGAGTTCTCCAGCAACCCCGACCACAAAATCGGGATTGGACGTCGCTAGCAGCTTCCAGCAGCAAACGACCCTCTCCCCCGGCTGAGATTTGGTGAGAACTCAGTCCCTTTTAAAGCGCGCTTTCTCTTATCGGGTCACTTTGGGTTTTTTAGGTTTTTTTTTTTCTTTTTTTTTTTTTTTTTTTTTTTTTTTTTTTCGTTTTTTTTTTTTTCTCTTTTTCTGCTGGCTAGCTCGGTTCCATGGGGACACGACTCACCAAACCCTCCCTATGCCCCATGGAAGAAAGCTTCTATTCCCAAATATTAACCATTTTATCTAACAATAATTTTAAATTCTCAAAAAAACCTCTTTCTAAGCATACTTTAAAATCTTTAGTTAAATTTATATTTTCTCATTTTCTTTCTACTAATACTGATTCTATAAAATCCGGGGACTTTTGGAACGAAATTGGCACGTTAATCTATACCTTACAAACACAGCAAGACTTTACAGTTACGCGTTTTTTACCTTTATTTCAAGAAATCATAAGAGCCACCCGAAACACTTTTCCCCTCGGGTTTTCCTCCTTAAAATCTCCGCAAAACCCCCGTTTTGATCCCAGCGGAACCTTCCCGCCATCTGCGCCACTGCCCCCCTCTTCTATATCCTGCAAATCGCGCTCCGAACAGATGCCCCCAGCCCAAAGCGCAGCAGCCACCGCAAACGAAAAGTCGGCCCCGCCGTCCCCTCCTCAGCGGCGCGGCGCTACCGCCGCCGCCGACGAGCAGGCCCCTCCGTCTTCCCCTCGGAGGCGTGTCGCCGCGGCAGCGAGCGAGGAACCGGCTCCTCCCTCCCCGGCCCAAAAAAGCGGCGCTGCCGACGCGGGCACAAAGCCAAATCCTCCCTCTCCCCTTTCGCGGCATGCGCGTGGCTCTCAGTCACGAGCAGCAACCGCCCCGACCCCACCAACGTCCCCCGAGCCCCGCAGTTTTGGGGAGTCCCCTCCCGCACACACAGCCCGCCTTTCCTCCGAGCAAAATCACTCCAATTCGTTTCCCCTTTCGCCGTCCGCTTCCCCGCACCCTTGCTTTCAGCCCCCCACGCGCCCGGGGAAGCCCCTCTCCCTGCCGCGTCCCGTTTGCCCACGCAGACCATTTCCCTGCAAGCGCAGCCACCGAGACCGCCGGGGTTCCCCGCTTTACCGTTGGCTTCTAACCATCCCTCCTCTCTCACCCCTGGTCAGAGCCTTTCCGTTTCCATTTCCCCGGGTAGTCCTGCAATTTACCCTCCCCCATCAGCTGTCCCTTTGTCTGTTCCCAATGCACCTTTCCCTGCAGCACACACCTCCCCCCATCCCCCACTCCCTACCCCCGGAGTGACCCCCTGCAATCCCCTACTCCCTACCGTTGCTACAGAGACCGCATTCCTCCAGCATTGTGACACACCTCACCCCCTACCATCCGCCCCTCCTCCAACACCCGCTTCACTGCCCCCCCAACTGCCTCCATTTCTAATGCACCACTGCCACCGTGTGGCGAAACTGTGTTATGCACCCAGCCAAGTTATCCCCCACCCCCGGCAGCCGCTTCACCCCTCCCCCAAGCCTCCCAGCCCAGTGTTTCCCTGCCCGCATCCCAATCCTTTTCCAATACCCTCCCTTCTCGTTCTAAAAAACGCCACAGAAGACGTAGGTACTCTACCTCTTCTGAGGAAACAGACTCTTATAATTCTGAAAATGAACAAGACTCTTGGAACAATGTTAAGCTATTGGCCACTCAAAATGGTGATTGGCAAATGGCTCAGAAAATTTCTGCTTTTCCTGTAACATATAAGCCAGGCCGCAGGGCAGGTGCCACCAACATTGCCCAGTGGGAAGCATTTTATGCAAAACAATTAACTGAATTGTCTAAGATCGCAAAGGAACATGGGAGAAACACCCAAATTTTTAGGAATTTTATAGAAGCAACTTTTTCAGCTTATGTCCTGGTACCACATGATTTAAAAAAATTAGCACAATGCCTCCTTACACCTGCTGAATACACGTTATTTGACTGGCATTGGCGAAAAGCCCTGAGAGCATTATCTGATAATTATACACATGATGCAAATCGACCAAATTTCACAGTTGAACAATTTGCTGGGGAAGGCAATTTATCAAAGCCTTCAGACCAGGCAAACGTTTTGCCCAGAGACACATTGCAAGACATAGCAAATGCTGCCAAAACATCCTTGCTTCTCACATCAGATGATTCCACAGCTACCATGCATTTTTCAAACATTAAACAAAAAATAGATGAAAGTTTTATCAAATTTGTAGACAGACTGAAAGATGCTCTTGAAAAACAAATTGAGAGCGCAGAGGCATGAAAAGAACTGTTATGCAAACTTGCTATGAGCAATGCAAATGAACAATGTAAAACTATTCTAAGGTCCTTGCCTCTGGACACAGAACCCACCATTGAACAAATGGTGGAAACCTGCACACGTCACATGTCCACTGAAAAAAAAGTAGCCCAGGCAGTGGCCAAAGGCATTGCTGACGGAGTCACAGGAGTTTTTGCAGCAGTTGCCTCCAAAGACAACGCCAGATGCTTCTACAGTGGGGAACCTGGACATTTCATAAAAAATTGCCCAGAAAAGCCACAAATTCAACAACCTCCCAACAATCATCACAAGCCCCAAAAACAGCAAAAGCACCAGCACAATTCAAAAAACTGCCAGTGCAGCGCGGGAATGGCACCGCGCCAGGACAACAAATCAAAGGCCATCACCACCACAGTTCCACCTAAAAAAATCAGTCAAATTCCAGAATGTATCAAGATGGTTCAACACACCCCCAGGTATCGCTGGGGCAGCGAAGGCAGCTGGTAAATTCCTTGCCTTTCAACTTCACAGATGACAAATTTTACCGTGTGCCTACAGGCAAACCCGGGCCGCCAGGTGGCCTTTGGGACATTTTCATTTTTGGTGATACTGTACACAGTCCAAAGCAAATTTCTGTTTTACCAGAAATTCAAACTGTTCAATCTGGGCAAGAAATTCTTGTCCAGCTTCGCTGCACAGACACGCCTTTTTTCCTTCCGCAGGGCACACCAATTGCACAAGTGTTGGGGGTTGAGTGTTTTTCCTATTGCTGTGTCAATTTAAAGAATTTTTCCCATTGTCATGCCAATGGAGCTGCCGGGTACACCGAGGATCTTTGCGGGCTCTGGCCAAAACGGGTAGGTGGGATCGGCTTGGAGAGGGGCTCTCATGCTTCCGGAGGGGACTCGTGTTTCCGGGGGCTGGGAGGAGGATCCTCTTGGTCTTGGAGCCACGCGGCTGAACGCAGGAGAGAGCCAGACCCTTGCGATCACCTGCCCTGCATCTGCCCTGCTCCAGCCTCCAGTCTCTGCGGACACAGCTGACCACCAGAACCCAACGGTGAGCGAGGAGCTGCCCTCTCCAGCCGCTCCCCCCTGAGACCGGCGCGGCCGCGGCCGCCCCTTCCCGCCTCCGCTCCCGCTGAGAGAGAGCGTGCTCACAGCTAAAGAAAGGACTGGAACCGAGTAATCTGTTCTGTTTTGTTAGTAATTTTAACAATTGCTGTTGTTTCTGCTGGTACAGTTGGATATATTAGTAAAAGAGCTGTTATTCCTACCCCCTTATCTCTGCCTCAGAGTCCTTGATTCAAACGTTTATAATATTTTGGGGGGAGTGGAATTCGGGTCTCTGTTTAAAAGGAAAATTTCTGCCTTTCTTGGCAGACCCCTGTCCTTCAAACTAGGACAACAAGCCACCCTGCTTCTGCAAAACTACAACGAACAGCTTCCTCTCAGCCCTACCGTACTGTGGGTGCAAATCTTGGGATCCCAGAAACTCGTAATTGAATGCAACATCCTCTGCAAAGGTGAGAGAATCCTCCGACCAGGAATGATCGACACCAGAGCTGATGTCACCATCATCGCTCGCTCGGAATGGCCATCTCACTGGGAACTGCAACCAGTCGCCGGAATGATTTCTGGAATTGGTGGCGTCACCATGTCCATGCAAAGCAGAAACCACATTGTCATCAAAGGCCCTGAAGGCAAGTTGGCAACTGTCCGCCCGTTCGTCGTCAGAGCCCCCATCACCCTGTGGGGTAGGGACCTCCTATCCCAATGGGGAGTTTCCCTTCGGATCCAATGCCGGGATTTCTTACTGGGGCCACTGGAACGTGCAAGCTTCTCCTGACCCCTCAGCTCACCTGGAAAAGTGAAACCCCCATTTGGGTCGAGCAGTGGCTCCTTTCAAAAGTCAAACTGCGCGCATTGAATTCTCTGGTGGAAGAGCAACTTGCCAAAGGCCACATCGTTGAAACCACAAGCCCCTGGAAACTCCTGTCTTGGTCCTGCAAAAACCTGGAACAAACAGATGGAGGCTTCTCCAAGTCCTTCGCAAAATCAACGACGTCATTGAAGACATGGGACCTTTGCAACCTGGTCTGCCTTCACCATCCATGCTGCCTCAGAACTGGACACTTACTGTCATTGACATCAAAGACTGTTTTTTCAGCATCCCACTGCATCCCAACAATGCCCCATGGTCTGCTTTTTCCGTTCCCTCTCTAAACAGAGAGGCTCCCCTCAAAAGGTGTCACTGGCTTTTTCTTCCCCAAGGACTCAAAAACTCTCTAACCATATGCCAATGGTACGTGGCCCACGTACTTTCTCCTGTTCGAAGCTCATTTCCAGATGCTATCATATACCACTATATGGATGATATTTTAGTTTGTGCCTCAGAAAAGACTTACTTGGATAAAGCTGTAAAAGCAACCATTGAAACCATTGAAAAAGCAGGATTCGAAATTCGTGAAGACTAAGTACAGTACACCAGTCCGTGGAATTACCTAGGACTTCAAATTCGAGAAAGAACCATCGTACCCCAGCAGCTTTCTTTCAAACACGATCCACAAACTTTAAGAGACTTACATAGCCTGTGCGGATCCATCAACTGGGCACACCCCTCCTGGGAATCACAACAAAACAACTTGCTCCGCTGTTCAACCTTCTCAGTGGAAAAGAAGACCTCGACTCTCCATGCACCATCATGCCAGAAGCTTGACACGTTATCCTTCAAGTCCAAGAAGCCCTCTCTTCACGCCAAGCTCATAGTTTTGAACCTGATTTTCCTTTCCAGTTTGCCGTCCTGGGACAAGCCCCTTACTTTCATGGACTGATTTTTCAATGGAACCCTGAACTTTCAGATCATTTGCTAATCATTGAATGGGTCTTCACAAGCAACCAACCCACCAAAACAATTACCACATTTCAAGAAATCATAGCACTTCTCATAAGAAAAGCTAGAACTCACCTCTGCTCCTTTGCAGGGTGTGAGTTCACGTGCATGTACCTGCCTCTCACCACTGCAAATCTGGAGCACTTGCTCCAGACCAATGAAAGCCTCTAAATTGCTCTTGATAGCTATACTGGTCAAATTTCAAAACAATTACTACAGCACAAGCTTTTTAACAAAAATGTTGTTTTTCAGTTAGTTCCAAAAGTAATTTTAAGCAGGTCTCCTCTCAAAGCTCTAACTGTTTTCACTGATGGCTCAGGCTCCTCTCACAAGTCAGTCATGACTTGGAAAAACCCCAAAACCCAAAACTGGGAATCTGATGTTCAAATAGTGATCTCCACAAATTGCAGAGCTAGCAGCTGTTGTTAGAGCCTTTGAAAAATTCAAAAATGAACCCTTTAATTTACTCACAGGCTCAGCTTATGTAGCCGGTATTGCTATGAGGGCAGAACACACTTTTTTAAAAGACATTCCCAACCCAAAGCTACACCAATTAATTTCTACACTGACACATTTAATTTCTCATAGAAAACAACCTTACCACGTTGTTCATGTAAGGTCACACACTGATCTCCCAGGTTTTATCACAGAAGGAAACCGAAGAGCAGATGCTCTAGCCATGTCTATAAGTACTGCAAATGTTCCTGACATCTTTGCACAGGCAAAGCTGTCACATGCATTTTTTCATCAAAATGTGCCCGCTCTCATGCGAATGTTTAAACTTCCAAAAGACCAAGGAAAAAGTCATTGTAGCAACATGCCCAAGCTGTCAAACTTATCAAATACCCTCTATGGGTACAGGAGTCAATCCCAGAGGTCTGAACAGTGTCCAGCTATGGCAAACTGATGTGACCCACTTCCCATCTTTTGGGAAGTCCAAATATGTGCACGTGTCAGTTGACACATTTTCTGGAGCAGTTTTTGCAGCAGCACATGCAGGAGAAAAAGCCACTCATGCTATCAAGCATTTTCTCTTGGCTTTTGCCACGCTGGGGGTTCCACAAAAAATTAAAACTGACAATGGACCTGCTTACAAATCTCAGAGTTTAAAAACGTTTTTCAGTAATTGGCGAATTGAACATACTATTGGCATTGCTGCAAACCCCACAGGACAATCCATCATAGAAAGAGCCCATCAAACCCTTAAAAGGGTTCTCAATCAGCAGCAAAGTGACACAAAAATTTTATCCCCAGTTGAAAGACTTTGCAAAGCTCTCTATGTTATCAATTTCCTAAATTGTACAGCTTCAGAACCAGATCCCCCAGTCCTTTGCCATTTTTCAAACTCCACCCAAGCCAAACTCACTGAAAAACCACCAGTGCTGGTAAAAGACCCAGAAACACACAAAATTTCTGAGCCCTTTCAACTAATTACCTGGGGAAGGGGATACGCTTGTGTATCTCTGCTATCTGGTCCGAGATGGTACCCAGGGAAAAACAAAAAACCATATTTGGGCATTGCAAAACCAATCACCAGCAAAAACCCTCCTAAGTCCAACACAAAACCTCCTCAAAACCAAACCAGCTCTGCATGGAGACGCAGGCGTTGCAGAGCACCCACATTTCAAAAGAAAAATCGTGCTATCACTCGACAGCAAACGAAACAAAAAACCAAACAGCCTTTAGCTGCCTCAGATAAGCCTTAAGCTGAATTTAAATTGGTTTTTTTTGTAGTTTTAGTTTGAAAATTATTAACCTTTGTTAAGAAAAATAAGTTTTTGTTTATTATTATTAGTTAAAACTTGTTATTATATACTTAATTTTTTAGTTTAGTGTTAAAAGAAGGGGGGAAGGAAAGGACAATATCCCTCCCTTTTTCAAAATAACAAATTTTGCTTGTATTTCCTATCAGAAGCCTCATCATTGCTCAAAGATGAAAATTCTCTTCGCTGGTGTTGTTTTCACTGGATGTTCTTCAACATACCACATGTCTCCAGCTGGATAAGCCCACAACCCAACCACAATGTTTGGGTGACCTTAGCAAAGACATTAAAACAAGATAACCTGTGTTTATCCCTAGGCAGCCTCGACAATCCACTCTCCACATGTTTAGTAGGACTTCCATTTACAGCAGATGAATGGCCTGTTCAGAATTCTGAACTCCTTCGCACCACTGGTAAGAGGCTCAACCCCGTGGACACTTGGGATGATTGGACAAAAATTTTGCCAAATGCCCTTGAGGAACCCCAAGAATTAGATTTGCTGGGGTCCTCCAAAGCAACATACAGTGTCAAATTTTACTTTAAATGCCCAAGGCAAAACATGCATGAATTGGATTTGTACAAAAACACATATAGAAAAGACATATCACCCATCAGCAAAGCATACAACTATCCAAATTGGTGTAATTACACCGCTCCCACAATTTCTGAGTCTTCTCTCCATCCCAAGAAACTGCCCCGGGGAATGTTTCTCATCTGTGGTGACCGAGTTTGGGCCGGAATTCCCTCCCGTCTTCAGGGAGGACCCTGTAGCCTTGGCAAGCTTTCTACCCTCACCCCCAACATTACCTTGTTACATAACTGGAAACAAGAAAGCAAATCAAAACGTGAAAAAAGATCTTACACTGAGTTTGATCCAGATTGTGACCCCAAAGTGTATGTTTGGAACAAACCCAAAAGAATTGCTGTCTCCCTGTTTTACCCATGGGTAGCAGCAGCAAAGGCCCTTGGTGATATTGATCATTTAGGGTGCTGGCTTAGTAAGCAGGCCAACGCTACATCTGCTGCTCTGAGCGACCTTTTGAAGGATGAAGAGACCACAAGACATGCAACCCTGCAAAATCAGGCAGCAATTGATTTCCTGCTGCTCTCTCACAGGCACGGCTGTGAAGACTTTGAAGGAATGTGCTGCTTCAACCTTTCCTCCCGCTCCACATCCATTCAAGAAAACATTCAAAAGCTGAAAACCTTTGTGAAAGACCTAAAAACAGAAACCACTCCAGATTGGGTCAACAACCTCTTTAGCGGATGGGTACTGACGGGATGGGTTTCTTCCTTGGTTAAGGGAATTTTGTGGATTTTTATTATTATCATTGTTGTGTTAGCTATGTTTCCATGTTTAGTTCAATGTTTTAAGAAAACTGTTGAAAACACTTTCTTTGTAAATACAAAGAGAAGAATTGTAGGAAATTCAGATTTCCCCAAACCAGGCCCCTGGAACTATATCCCTTAGAACAAAGACATTCCTAAGGACAGGGGCCCTCTTCCCTGCCTCAGCTCCCGTTATCTTTTAGGATTTCTATTGGTCCTTAAAGTTTTACAATAATTGGTTCTTTTTGTACTTAGAATTTAGAGATAATTGGTTACTTTGAAATGTGTGAATTTTATTGGATGAAAAGTCAGTCCTCCAGAAACCTATAAATACCCTTGTATTGTTTAATGTAATTAGACGGTTGCTTGCAATTTCCTTTGAAGATAACAAACTGTCTCCGGAACTTTTGCAACACTGTCTCAAGCTTTCGTCCATCGCTAGCGAGTAGCTGCAAGTAGCCACTGAAGTTCTGGGCTATCCGGACTCTTAGTAGCTGCTTGGAGGAGAGCAAGGAAGCTCCTGCTCTCCCAAAAACCCAGCTACACTTGTAAGTTTACTGCAGTTTACCCACAAGGATTTCACAAAGTTTCTCAGATGGATATAAAATAATAAATAAACTTTGCAACAACATGCAAATAAAATCGTTTCAAGTGGGGAAGCTGATATGCCAAAGGAAACAAGCTAAATATTTCTGATTTCCAGTCACTTATGTGCAACTCAAATAAATTATCCTCTGATAAATGGAGCTGCATATTGACTGATAAGCTCTAAGTGTTTTTTATGACTTGGGCTGCATTGATGCTTAAACTGGGTTTATGACTGTTGTGCTTTGCCAGCACAGAACAAAGAATCCCAAATAAAGGTCCTGCTATCTCATCCATTGTGCAGTTATGCTCAAGATAAAGCACTGCAAATTAAGTATACCTAATTTATTTTGCTGAATATAGTAAAAAAAAAAAAAAAAGATAAGATTATGGCTTCTTTCCCTTTCATTAATGTTTCATATCAGATGCTTCTTGGCTAAAAAATACACACTGTTGCTTGGAAAAAATAATACGTGTAATTCTTTCTATAAGAATTGTCGCAGCTCTAAATAAATGTGAGATGCTCCACCACCTTTACAGTAAGATCTGAGAGGGAAAATGTGTGCTGGTGTCTTTACAAACAATTTGATGGGTGTTAACATCTTTGAAATGGGTCTTAATGTTTCTGTTGACTTTGGAGATCAGGTTCTTTACCAGGCCAGACAGCTTGGTGCCTGAAACCAACAAGGGTATATATAAGCCAGAGTTTCTGAACTTTGGGGTAAATGACAGGGTCAAAGGGGGATATTGAATAAGAGGTTAGGGAAGGCTGTACCTTCCTACTACCTCAGCTGAAGGGGAAAGGAAGATGGCAACATGTGGCCAGGAGTTCAGGATAAAAGGGAGGCATGTACCCAGGGTTCACCTAAAAACACCCCACCAATATTTTGCTTCCCAGTGTTTTAAAATCATGGATAGTACTGAAGTGGTTATTTTCATGGTGAGAAAAATCTGCTGTCTTTAGGCAGAATATAAAATTATCTCTGGTCTGTGTTCATGTTTTGCTGCCAACACATTCTAGACATGTGATTAAGATGGTAAGGTTGCACCCAGTAGCCTGGAAGACAAGAAATAGTCCCCTACTTTATGGTCTAGGATTGCATGGAGGATTTCCTGAAGGAATTTTAACAGAAGGCTTCTCTAACTGTCTTAGAAGCATAAATCCCTTTGAAAGGAATTATCTTGTATATCCAGGCTGAGTTCTGCCCTGCAGGAATAAATTCCAATGTTTGCAAAGTAGTAACAGCCTTGTGCATTATAGCGTACTAGTTCATTATGAGATCCATGTTGTTGCTTTGACTGATGCTTTTATAGAGACTTTCTGCTGCTTTGGTAAATGAACTGAGAAGTAAGTTGGTATGCATGCTGCAATTTGATTTTCACTGAAGGGAGAAGTATATGGAAAACTGCTGAAGGTGGAGAATTTGCTCACAATTGATTTGATTTTTAAAAAAAGTTAGAAACAAATTGTGAGAAATGACCACTCATTTTTAAATTTCAAAGGTTAATAAACCTCAGCAAACACAACAAAGGACTGAATAAGAAAAAAGTGCTGGGAGTGTGGCTGACTGCCAGTGGTTTATCCACAAAATGGCTTTTCCACCTTTCATACCTTGCAACCTGGTGTTGCATCAGTCAATCCTGGCCCTTCCCAAAGTCTTACAGTCAACTCATCTTTTGCCATCCATTGGTGAAGACCTTCTTGCAACTTGATTGGAGGTGAGATGTCCCAACTGCCCCATGCAAGGGGCAAATGTACATGCCCTCTCTCCACATGTGCCTGACATCCAAGGCTGTCAGGTGGCAGCAATACAGGGGAAGAAAGGGGATTATGGGGAGAACAGTGGGTGTCCAACCAATAAACTACAATAATATAACTATACATCAAGTAAATATTTCCATAGCTGGATCTGGGGAAGTTCAGTAAAATACACTTGCACACTTTGAAAGGGTCTTAGGGCTAGGCCCTGGCCTCCTAAGATTACTCTTCTCATTACCTTTTTGTTCACCTTCTGACAAACCCCATGTTTTTCGTTTACTTGTTTTGCTATTCCAAAAACCCCTATGCATCCATAATTTTTAAAAATACATTACAGAGGGCTCAATGAGTCTCTTGGTATATTCTTTCTAGTATTTCTTTGGTGAGGGTTTTGTTTAACATTTGCCTTCTGTCTGGGAGTCTCCAATTACCTGCATCATCTATCTCTGCCCCTATTTCCTTCAACCTCTCCTTTTCTGGTTTATTAAACCTTGGAATTCCTGATTCTTTATCTTTTGAGGTTAGGACTATCATCACTTTCTCCTCCCCATTCTCCACAGCATTCTTTGCTTCTCTGTCAGTGAGATTATTTCCTCTGATCTTGTGGCCATTCCCTTTAGGTGATCTTTAATATGGACTTTGGCAATCTCCTCTGGTAGTCTCAAGGCTTGCAAGACCTCCAGGATCAGTCCTTCATGAATCCCTTTTGAGTTAAGTAACCCCCTCTCTTCCCATCTTTTTCCAAAGGTATGCACTACTCCAAAGGCATATTTTGAGTCAGTGTAGATTGTTCCTCTTTTGTGGCTTAGCAGCTTTAAAGCCTAGATTAAAGGATAAAATTCACTAGCCTGGGCTGACCAATTTGAGGGCAATTTTCCTTTTTCAGCTAGTATTATCTTTTGTCCGTTTATGATGACGTTCCTGGATTTCCATCACCCTTGTATGCACCTGGAGGAGACATCTATATACAAAGTCTTTCCTCCTTGGAGAAGTTGTTCAGTTAAATTTTCCCTCACTTTCTGTAGCTGTTTTGGGTTTGGATTCTTTCCAACCCCGGGATGCTACAAGAGTCCAGATAGCTCAAAACTCTCGTGGCAGAGCCACAGCTACGCACTAGCGGAGATCAAGGCTTGAGACCATGCTGCAGATATTCTGAAGATGTCTTTATTTCTCCAAAGGGAAGCTGCTTACAAAAGTCCAATTACATGATGTAACAAAGGGTTTTTATAGCTTTTTAGAGGATTGAAATCCTAACCAATAAAAAACTACAAAATTACAAACTAACCAATTACCTTAAAATCCTAAGTAAGAAAAAACCAATCACTTTACTACTTTAAGAACCAATAGAAATCCTAAGAGATAACAGAAGTTTTGATAAGGGGGGCATGCTTTAAAGAATTTCTTTGTTTAAGGAATCAGGCCCCAGGGGCTCTGTCTGGGGGAAGTAACATCTTCTACAACTTTGGTTTGGTAATCAGTTATGTCTAGGCAGTTATGTTCTAATTCTTAGACCAGCTCCAGATATAAGAACTGAGCTGGGTTTAAATGTTTGTCTGTGACCTATTCCAGATCATTCCAGTCTATTAAGATAGCCTCATACTTGAGTATCTGAGAGTCTGTGAGCCATTTTTCAGCTTTTTGGTTTAAAATGCTTACTGAATGAGGAGTATACTCTCTTAATTTCTCTCCAAAGGCCAATTTCCTTCTCTCTTCCACTAACACTGATGTATCAGCTATGGCTTGAATGAACGTGGGCCATCCTCTGCAATAGGATGTAACAATTTAGATAGGTATGCCACAGGTTTTTTAGATCCTCCCCAATCTAGGGTTAGGACCTCATGGACCACACCATTGTCCACATTCACAAATAGGAAAAAGGATTTTTCTGGAGCAGGGCAGCTGAGGGCAGTTATCAATTTTTGTTTCAATTTCTCAACCCTGTTTTCATCCTCTTTAGCCCAGATTACCTCTTCTTCAGATGATTTCTCATACAAAAACTTAACAGCTTAGTGTTATCTCTTGATCCACAACCAGCAATATCCTAATAACCTAAAATTAATTTTATTTTTTTCTTTGTCTTTGGTCTAGTCATTGAGACAATTCCTGTAACTCTTTCTGGGTGAAACTGTTGGCTGCCTCTACTAATTGTGTGGCCCAAATATTGTATTTTCTGTTCTACAAGTTGGATTTTTTTTCTTTGATACTCTCAACCCCTGGGCTCCTAGAAAATTTAGGAAGTCTAATGTGGCCTTCTTAACTTCTCTTTCTTCTGTCCCAGAGAGTAACAAATCATCTACATATTGTATGAATTTAATTTCAGGACTTAGGGTAAAAGATCATAGGGTCTCCTCCAGAGCCTGCTCAAACAAATTTGGGGATTCTGTAAACCCTTGGGGTTATCTTGTCCACCTAAACTGCTGTTTTTCTTCCCATGTTAGGATCCTCCCACTCAAAGACGAAGATGTCTCGACTCCCCTCAGCTAAGGCACAAGCCCAAAAGGCATCTTTAAGATCTATTATACTGAACCATTGATGAGAAGGTAGTATCTTACTTAAAAGGGTGTATTGATTAAGAACTATGGGATATTGGTCAATATCCTTCTTTTACGTCTCTCAAATCCTGCATCAATCTGTAAGTACCATCTGATGTCTTAAAGGGTAGAATAGGAGTGTTATGGGGGGCAATACACAGCTCAAGGGTTCTGGTTTTGACCAGAGAATCAGGAATGGGTTGTAATCTCTTGCACCCTTCCAAGGAGATAGGATATTGACAAACTTGGATTGTGTAACTTTCATCATTTTAATTGTAATGGGCATCGTGTCTAATTTACCCTGATTCTGCAATCCTGCACATACAATTGGGTTTATAATTTTTTCATAATCCACTTTTAATTTGAACAGTTTCACTACCAGTTCCCCTTCTTTTTACAGCACTCCAACTCCTAATTGTACTTGCAAGTCCCTCCCAAGGAAATTACATCCTGCCTCCGGTACTAATAATATGTCTCCCATTCTTGTTTTACAGCTCCCCTCAAAGATTACTTGTTTAATAATAGGTGCTCTAAAACTTTCTCCTTTTTCTCCCACAACTTGCAAACATTCTCAGCTCTTCTCAACTACTTTTGGAATTTTCTGTACACATGGTCTCTCAGCTCCTGTATCAACCAAAAACTCAAATTCCTCTCCTTGGGGACCTAATCACAGGGTTAAGGCCTCACAATGGTATTTCGTCTCCAAAAGATAGAGCCCCTGATACCCCTAGTCTTCTCTTTCCTCTTTTTGCACTTCCTTAAATGCCTCCAAATCTTTTCTCCTCTGAGGACAACCCCCCTTTAGATGTCCCTTTCCTCTACAATAAAAACATATGTGACCTTGATTTTGGTCTTTTGTTCTCACCCCCTGCCTGTTACCATTCTTGAACATCCTCTGTTGACCTCTCCCCTTATCCTGTTGAGGGGTCCCACTTCTAACAGATCGATTCCCTTCTCTTATAGCTGCTTTTATAACTTTGGCTTTTGTCTTTACCTTCTCCTCTTCTCTTCTAACATAGACCTTTTGAGCTTTTCTCACTAATTCACTCAACCCTTGTTCCTGCCAATCCTCAAGTTTTTGTAACTTTCTCCAGATACCTAGCGAAGCATGTGTGACAAAGTTGACCCTTAATAGTAACTGACCAGCCACTGTCTCCAGGTCTATGCCAGAGCATTGTCTCATATTCTTTTCGAGTCTTTCTGTCCTGATTTGAAGGACAAGTATTTGCCAAGAAAGGCAGGAACTCCTCCCGAGATGGAGAATGTAAACCCTCTCCCTCCTGATTATTATAATTTTGGAATCAGGGACTCTCAGGCAGAGATATGGGGTTAGGAATAACAGCTCTTTACTAATATATCTAACCAGACAAATAGAAACAACAGAAGCTATGAGAATTAACAACAAACAAAACAATAAATCAGTTTCAGTCCCTTTTTCAGCTGCAGACACTCTCTTCCTGTGCTCGGCACTGGTGATGGTGGGGGGGGATGGGAGGAAGCAGCGCAGTGTCCCAGGTGGGAGAAGGGTGGAGGAAGGGCTCCCCACTCACCAAGTGGGTCCTGATGCTCGAGTGCACGCTCAGAGGTATCAGACTGGAGCAGAGAAGATGGCAGTGCAGCGTCTGACATCAGAGAACCTGGCTCCCGGCTTTGGGCTGGCGCGTGGGCTGGAAGCGAGCAGCCCCTGGACTACCCCTCCAAATCCCCGGGTGAGCAAAAGAAGGGGGACAGCCCCCGCCCATCCCCTGAGCCATGAAGGCAGGCTTTCTTAGCATAATAATGGGAAAACTTTTCCAGAGAGGACAAAAAAAAAAAAAAAAAAAAAAAAAAAAAAGCCAACAAAAAACCAAAAAACCGGAACAAACTCCAACCCCTTCTCCCCTTGGGGATTCCTTACTTGCTCCTAGTCCCATCCTCCCTGCCAATCACAGGTCCTTGCAACAAAAGCCTGCCATGTTCCAATAGCCAATCACAAGTCCTTGCAACAAAAACCTGCCATTTTTTCAAGCAACAAAATCCCATGCCTTCCTCCAGGCAAACAAAAGGAAATAAACAGCTACAGCCTGGCGAGGTCCAGAGAATTAGTGAAAGATAAAGTGACTGTCTCCACCACAATGGGGCTGACAAGCAAGGCCAAACAAGCTGTTCACTGCCAGTGCCGGCTCCCTACCTCTCCCCCTCTCTCCTGACCCACCCACTGAGGCTGCAGCCATCTCTGTGCACTCGGGACTGTCGTGGGCTGTCAAGCCTTGGTTGTCAGGGACATGTGGAGAGAGGGTGTGTACATGTGCCCCTTGCATGGGGCAATTGGGACACCTCAGTGCCAATCAAGTTGCAAAATTATTTCCGCCAATGGATAGAAAAGATAAATTGACTGCCAGACTTTGAGAGGGGCCAGGGTTGACTGGTGCAACACCAGGGGCATAAAAGGCGGAGCAGACATTTTGTGGACAACCACTGACAGTCGGCCATGCTCTCAGCGCTGTTCCTTTTTCCTTATTCAGTCCTTTGTTGTGTTGAGATTTAATAAACCTTTAAACTTTTAAAGTGAACAGTAGTTTCTCACACACACACAAAAAAAAGGATTTTTAAAGAGATACGGCATAAATTTCATCTGATGCAGTCTCAATATATTTTTACACTCGTACCATATCATTCTTTATAACCAGCCACTACGATTTTGTCACAGGCATGTTATCTTAACATTGCTTTATCTTTCTTTGTTAAAGACAAAGCTGTAACAATATTATTATTATTATTAATATTTATGAATCAGTAACTTCTTAAAGCTTACTGTTCTGGCTCTGTGGTTTTTTCCCAGATGTGACTTTTTTCCCATCTGCTGCCTGGAAGAAGGACAATTTGAGGGGATAGCCTTGCCTGAGAGACAAATGAGGCAACTATGAAACAAAAGATGTATCTGTGTATTGCAACATTCCATAGAAATGAGGGTGAGGGCAGCTTGCGGGTGATACTACGAGAAAATGGGGAGGGGGATACCCTTCAGTCTTTAGCTATGTTTTTGTGGAGTCCGGTTTCTGAGTTTGGTGGAGGAAGGAGCTTGCTTACTTCCCTGCCCCCGACCGCTCAGAGCTCAGAATCAGTGCGTGTTGTGCAGAAACATTGGGACTGACTCTTGCCATACTCTGTTCGTGATGTGTTGCTGTGTGTTGGATTCTGAGATCCTGGTCTGCTGCAATCTTCCTGTGCTGCAATTCTGCTTGATTAATTTTATTTGTTTCCCAGCCGTTTGGGGGAGTCCAGAGCAAACCTGTGGGGCATCCCCATATGGGCCACCTCTAGGTGCAGTAGCCTGAAGTTGCAACCAGCTGATGCCCCTGACTTCCAGTCTGGGCCACGCTGCCATTTATGATGTGGTCTCTGAGTTCGTGCCACAGTGCCCCCTGCAACTGCAGGGGAATCATCGCACCTGCTCTGCCCACTGGAAGCCACCAGCATCCCTGCCAGCTGTGACTGCTGGGAACTACATCAAAGGGGAAAGTGCCTGCAGCTAAGAGAAAGCTATTACTGGGTTTTTTGTTCTGTTTGCTGTTGCTGCCACTGCTGTGTTTTGTTTGCCTTGTTATACATATACATACTAATAAAGAACTGCAACTCTTTTTCCCATATCTTTTCCTGAAAGTGCCACAATTTCAAAGTTATAATAATTTGAAAGAAAAAGAGTCACATTTTCCGTTGCAAGGGAGGTTCCTGCCTCCCTTAGCAGATACCGGTCTTTCAAACCAAGACACTTGCACAGGATATCATTCAAATAAAAACTTATATGGGATATATTGGATGTGGATCCATGCTTGGGTACCTCAGGATATTATCCCTCTAGAAGGAGCTATACAATGAATTTACTGCCTCTGGTTGTCTCAGATGAAGCTCTGATCACCTCAGAAGAGGACTCAATATGTTGTAGAATCTAGTAGCATGTTTCTGGTTTGTCTCACTTAAGTGTTATAGGTATCTGCTTTTTCTCAAGAAAACAAAGTTACTGTTTACCTGATGGAGTGATAAGCACTTACAGAGATCTAATTAATTCTGAAATCCTGTTGACTTCACCTATATGTTTCAAGGATGAAATTTAGTGTTCCTTGCTTAGTCCTCTCCACCCTTAACACCGCCCCAGCATTTCTCATCCCTCACGTACAGCAGTGCAGAACACTACTTGGCATGGCTGTGTGGCAAGGAGGTGCTGTTGACTTTGGAAAACTTGTCAGAAGGCTGCAAAAGTTTTCTTCCCTTTTGTGGCAATGTCCTCTGCTTCAGGATAAATTACATTGTGGCAATACAGAGTCAGGAGAAAAAGACTTCTCAGTCTTTTTGGCCCAGTTGACACTGAAGTAGTGAGGAGAACATAGAAAATTAGATTATGAGGAGAAACCACAGTAGCATTTTTTGCCACACAACTAGGATTCATTACCCAAGGGCGTGTGCTTACTTGCTTTTATGTATGAATATATATACGTTATGTGTCTCAAAGTATTCCCGAATATTTCAGGGGGCTCTAGCTGTGTCCCCAGGAAAAGACTATGTAAAAAATCAAATGTTTTGGATAATTACTGTCATTTATTGGATTTGCAATCAATTGTAAAATAAGATGAGAGAAAGAGCAAAAAAGCAAGTAGGAGGTGGTGTGTCTTAGGAGAAAAACATTTCAAATTTTAAAAAAAAATTTAAAAAAACTTGTTTAATTGAAACAGTGCCTTAAATCTAAGAAGCTCTAGATCTTGTCAGAGGCCAGAATATTACTTGAGTTTTGGAAGATTCAGCTGATAGCATAACTTGGCGTTCATAAATCTGCTGTACTGGAAGGCTCCTATGTCTGATTTTAATGGACATAACAACTTTCTGGAGATTTCTAAGTGGGGTTTTGTTGAAGATGACTGCTATTTTCCACCTTCTCCCCACCAAGTCTTTGTTACAACCCTTTGTGCGGTAGTTCTGACATCCATGGGAAGCTGTGCCTGAGTGCAGGTTCCGTATATTGTATTCTTTTTTTGTGCTCTGGCTCTTCCCTGTGGTTTTAGTTTTATGCACTGAAATGCTTTTTGAAGAGCTACAGGTCCTTATTTATGTCAGTGTCAGCTTTAAAGAGCCTTCCAAGCTTATTTTTAAAAAAAAACTGTTTGGAATATTTTCTCTTCAGTTTCCTCTTATGTTTCTTGAGTTGTGTCCCCTGAGGGAAAAGAGTGACCCTTCCTTCCCATCACCACTGGATTCCAGAACAGTTAATCTGGGCCTCGAGCTCGGGGTGGTGAAGAAGCACGTAAATGAAGATTTTCAACACCCTGAAAAGACTGTAAAAAGAAAAAGAAATAACTTTAACTCCTGAGGAGGAATTTTCATTGTGGTGCCTCATAAAAGGGCAGGTTATCAAAAGGAAGGTATCCCAGTTGATCTGCATCTTCTACCTATCTCTGTGGGGTCTTGGTAGCACTGTTGGAGAAGTAATCTGTGTTGGGTGCTGCCTGATAGTGACTCCCAATGGAGACACAAAGCTGTGTTAGCAGAAATCCGTCTTTCCCTGCTATCTTGGTTTGAAAGATTGGTGTCTGCTAAGAAAGGCAGAAGCCTCTCTTGAAATGGAAAATGTAAATCGTCTCGCTCCAAATTATTAGAATTTTGAAATTAAGGAGCTCTCAGGCAAATATATGGGAATAGGAATAACAGTTCTTTACTAGGAAAATAAAATAAAAATACAATAGTACAAAAAAAACTCCAAAACACTGACTGAGTCAGAATGCAACCTGACTGTAGAAATATAGCTAGAGAGCAGGGCTCAGAGCACTGCTCAACTCATGATTGAAGTGGATGTACTAAGTTTGGTAGGCTACAAGCCCCAGCAAGCTGAGGCAGAACCCTGAATGGAGAAGAAAAAGTGCTTGGTGCAAGACCGTATGTGCCTATGCTGGTGTGTACAAGTCTGTGCAGAGGCTCCATGCGGAGCTCTAATTAAGTAAAGTTACTTAGAAACACTGATAGTGTGATTGTGCTATTTTTAGCTATAGTTGAAAAGGTATAAATATTGATGTATGAAATCAGTAAATCGGCTTCATGCTTGCATCAACCCAAGGTCTCGTCTCTTCATTATGCAAGTAGGGATCCCGTCTCCTTGTTGATCACTGTTACCTGACACCCCGTCAGTCAGGGTGTTGGTAGCAGTCAGATTAAATGGTGGCTGCAGTTTTCCTGGAGTGACAGATGTGGTTTAGTTGAAGCACTGGTCCTGTAGAAGGGCGCAGTTTTCCTCTGAAGGTACAGTGATGATGTAGAAGGGTCGGTTTTCCTCTAGAATCCAGTAGAAAAAGGCTGCTCTGATGTTCCACATCTCAGATTTTATCCAGGTAGGAAATACTTGGCTCCTCCCCCTGTGTGGAGCATTTCACAATGGGATGACTTAATTTTATCAGTCATACAGTGGGACTCAATGGCCCATTAACAGAAGATACCCAGCTGGAGGAAGGATGAGTCGTGGTAAAGAAAATGATCACTGCCCCACCTGGTTTCAACATATGGTGATAGGATACATACTTTTGGTTACATCCTGCATTGCAACCTGAGACACCTGCAAATGAAAGAAACTTTTTTTAGGGGCCTGTATTGATTTGGCTGTGGAAGGTGACTAAAGTTCAGGAAAGGATATATCCTCTGGTGTGGACGATACAAAGGTACCTGGAAAAGGCCCTTGAGATTTTGTGCCCTGAGACAATGAAACCCTTCATGATGGATGCCGCCCCCTTCCCCCCCCACCCCCCCCACCAAAACCCCTGATATCATTTAGGATTTCTA
This sequence comes from Oenanthe melanoleuca, assembly GCF_029582105.1. Classification (NCBI taxonomy): domain Eukaryota; kingdom Metazoa; phylum Chordata; class Aves; order Passeriformes; family Muscicapidae; genus Oenanthe; species Oenanthe melanoleuca. Next base: position 316,001 of record NC_079340.1, read on the forward strand.
TTGGTTTATACCTTTACTAGTTGATTGGTCTTTTCTCACCTGGAATCTTAAAGTATTTGGATAGTTTCTCAACTCATAATTTTACTGGTTAGAATTTCAATCCCTTTGAAACCTATAAAGACCCTTTGCTGTGCTACGTAACCGGATTTTGCTGGTAGAACCCTTCAAAGAAATAAAGCTACTTTCGGAACTTCTATGGCAAGTCTCGAAGTCTCTGTCTCTTGCTAGTTGTGTAGCTGGCACTCTGCCTCGGGAGCTCTTGGAGCTATCTGGTCTCCCATAGCAGCCTGAGGCTAGAACAACCCTAGCCCCGGCAGCTACATTCTGGTCTCCTAAAGTTCACTTTTTTTGGCAGTGAAACCCACTTCCCTTGGTAAGTCTCAGTAAGGAGGAAGGAACGCAAAAGTCTATAAAATAGATTTTCTGTATCAGTGTGGACACTGCTGAAGACCTAGGCAGATTTTAGCCAGGCCTTTTCTCAGGTTCTGAGTTCTTTTCCTCTTTCTCAGGCTAGGAGGTTTTTTCCCAGGCTCAGTTTCTCAGCTCTGCCCTAAGCCTTTCCCAGGATGATAGCTTTCTTGTAAATAGAAAGGAATTAATAAGCAGAGATTAACACCTGGTGTTGACTGAGGGACAGTTTCGTGATGTACATGACAGGAGATATTTTCTCCTATTGTCCAATAACCTATTGTCCTGTTTGAGGCTTGTGAACCACTCTATAAATATGGTTCAGTTTTTTAATAAAATGCTTCTTTTTCTTCCCTTGCCTAAGAAGTCGTTTGTCGTTACTATACGCCGCTCTCCGCATATAGCAACATATCAGTTCTGGTAGGTTTGTATAAGAGAAATGATAAGCAATTTTGAATGTAGATTTGCCAGCCTCTAGAAGTTAACTATTTCCTTATAGCTAGGCAGAAATTTATTAGCGGAAGTAAGGCAGTAATATGAATAAAAGTGTGAATTTAGATCAGTAGCAAATTAGGAGGAATTCTGCAGGTACTACAGTCTCTAACCATTACAACTTTTTTTAAAAAATTCCTCTGAGTTGATAATGTTATATGGTCTTTATTATCAGAGCCTGATTGGCAAGTTTAGATTAAGTCAGAGCTGAGATTTTTCAAACAGAAACAGTATAGGGGTTTTTCACACAACCTTTTTGAAGTTGAAAAAGCAAAGATGACTTACATCATTTTAAAGGCTATCAGAAGGCAAAAAAATAATTTAAATTCAGTTTAGTTCAAACCATCACTAAAATATTATCTTCACACAATTAGTTTGTTGTCAGTTCATTCTATTTTTATAGTGATGTATTTAGTTGCAGCTCTGGAGATAAAGTTGCAGAAATGACTTTTAGGAAGTGGATTTCTTTTGACAGAATTGCAGAATTATGGAATAATTTAGGTTAGAGGAAAATTCGGGTAACTATCTTGTCAGTCAGGCCTGACGTCAGCATTAGATGAGATAGTTCATGGCCATGTCTTGTTGAGCTTGGAGTGTTTCCCAAGCATGGGGATCCATCAGCCTGTCTGGGCACTTTGAAACAATTGGAGCAATCCATATTTTCATGAATCATATTTTCTAATACCTGATCAGATGACAATTTTCCACATTTCAGTTTGCTTTTTGTCCTTTCTGAAAAAAGCCTATGTCCTCCCTTCCTGCTGCCTACCCTAAGGAAGCAAGGCCTTCCACCTGCCCCTTCAGGAAAATATGACGATGGCATTGTTTCTCAGCTCTGGAACTGTTCCAGTATTGACAGCTTTACATCATGCAACTCCAGCCATCTGCACTGTTCCATTTGAATAAGATTTAAACTCCTAGCAGTTTCAAAACAGAAAGGGAGAGAAACCTCAGATCATCTTCAGTCATCTTTTCTATATTATATGTCTGAACTCCAGAGCAGGGTAACTGTCTGGGTGCCTTGCGTCTAACCATCCTGGATGCTACAGCTACAAGGAAAAAAGTAAAACTCTGTGGTACTGGGAAAGGAACTTCCAGTTCTATGGACAAGCTGCCTTTGAATCTTCCTGTCTCCACATTTAAAAAAAAAGAGTGCAAACCCCTTGAGTTTCTGGATTAAAAATAAGAAGCTACTGAAAAAAAGGAGAGGAAGGTAGTGTTATAATAATGAAATGATGAAGATAATTTGAGAAAAAATATTAGGAAAAGCTTTAGAGGAATAATGAAGGTAGAAAGTCCATCAAGAATAATGTGGTCCTGCCTGCTCTTGCCCTGTGCAATGTGGCCAGGACTAAGGTTGAGTGCTCAAGGCCACAGCACCTGTATTGAGAAAAATGGTTGCTTCCTCCCTCTCTCCTCCCACTTCGCTTACTCTTGTTATCTCTCTTCTCTTAATGGCTTTCCTACTGAGACACTGAGTAATCATTATGAATGTATGATTTCTTTAGACTTAACTAAAGAGTTCAAGCCATCTGTGATCCCATCAGGTGGGTAATGACTGGAAGAGTACTATTTTACAGTGCATATACAATTTAAAAATTCAAAGCTTCAGAGAAATATATATTTTCTTACAGTTCCCTCTTGTCAGAGGCAGGCTGTTATTTTTGCATACTCTACAGTAGATTTTGTCTTTAGAAGAATATAGTAAGGAGAGAGGAACACTTTTTAATTTTTTTTTTTGCAGAAATTCTTTTTCATTCATGAGCAGCAATCCCTCACAATCCTGTGTATGTGTGATAATAAAATGCTACAACCAGGTTTGAAGTAGATCTGGGAAGTTATGAAAGCATAGAATACCTCAGATCTTAGGCACAGCGCAAATATATTGATGAGTGAAAAAGAAAGTTATGCAAACAGTGGTATCACTGATTTTCCAAGTCCTGGGAGTGTTGGCAGATTTGGAAATTGGAGGATCTGGTAAGAAGATGAGGCTTTATGTTATTTCTGTCCTGCCCTCAGCTGGGTTATATAATTCTAACAAGTGTTTGTGCATGTAAGTGTAATGAGTGACAGTGGTTCCATATCAACAAACTCACTTTTCTGGGTTTCTAAGATTACGAGTAACTCACTCTGGAAAAAACTGATGTTGGCACACAGCAACCCAGAAGAGACCTGGAGCAGGCACCAGAGGACTGATAAACTATTGGGGCTTTCTGTGCTCTGCCCAGTTATCTGAACATTGGAATCCAGAGATAGATGAGCTTGAAAGGAATTTTCTCATCAAATTTCTTATAAAAAAGGCCACAGAAACTTCCTAGGCACCTTCAATTTGGAGATAGTTTTTGCACATGACCTCATCTTTTATTTTTAATGTCTTTTCTTAATGTAGCTATAGTCCACATTAGATAGAAATAGATAGAAACTAACCAACCTCTCTGCAGGACCTGAGGCTATGGAAATAGTAATGTCACTTTGTTCGAGTGCTGGTTTTGTGGTACTCTTGGGTGGATATCTGTGATGCTCCCAAAACAACAGCACCTAAGGTTTCTGTATTTCAAGACTGAGTGAGGCATACCTCACTCAAGTCTTGGAACTTGGTTATTTGGAATTTGGGTTCTCTCCTTACATATGGTTTGGCAAAAATGTGAGAGTTCCAAAATCTTTTTTGCTCAAACCTCTATTACTCTCTTATGTTTAGTAACATCAGTATTTCTTGTTTATAACCTGACATTTTTTAAGATTAATTTTTTGTCTCTTTTCAGTTTACATTGGATTATAGTAGTAATAACTCACCTAACTCTGCTCGTTGTGACAAACCCTTCAACTAGCTACTCCTAATCTTAGAGAATTTGATGTACAGTATGTTGTACTCATCCATGTTAGATATTCCCTTAGTATGATGGCAAAGGACTTGAATTTATGCAGAGTCCTATATTTGGACTGGGTAGAAAATGTAAATTGGTGCTATTCCCCTTCCCCATACACAGAGTCTGTCTTCACTGAACAGCTGAATTTGGGCAAAACATTTTCATATTTTTCAGAATGGATTGTGTGTAACTGTAGTTGCAGAAATACGACTGTAAAAAGCCATTTCCTTTATGCCAACAGTTACTGATTTAGCAGTCAAGGGTCAACATGTATTTAGACACTAAGATGTTATGTTATACCATTTTGTACTGCTTAAAGAAGTGAACACTGTTGCCTCTATACTCCAGAAGACACTCTGTTGATGTAAGTGTGGGTTTGAGATTGCAGGCTTCTCTTCGAGAGAATGTTGGTCCATCTTCCCCAGTGAGTCTGCAGGGGAGAGGAGAGTTTGTTTTGTTCTTTCTGCATCTCTCTTCTTCTCTGCATCTATTTTTAGACAGAGTCTAAACTGCCGAATTGTGTGCTGCTGTCAGTTGCCCATTCAGCCTATGACACATGTTCTGCAGTGACTCCTTGTTTCTGCAGAAGGGCTGATGGAGTGTCAGATAGCCCAGGGTGGATGACATGTGAGCACAGCTCAGACTTCAGGGCAGACTGGTGGATTTGGCCACCAAACACTCATATTATCAGGTTCACTTTTTTCCAGGATTCCTCAGCAATTAGTAGGTTCATGGTTGGGGCAAAATTCTTTCATTTTGGCAGTGTGTGAAATCAATCTCTGCATATCATTTTCTCTGTGACTCCTGGTGTTGATGGCAGCCTGACTCAGTCCAGGCTGATGATTAATAGCAGTAGAGAAGGGGTAATCAACAGCTGAATACCCATCCCTGTGCTGCAGGAGAGACTGTTCCATCGTAAGCATTTCCAGTCTCAAAATCTGAAAGGCACTGAGTGCACTGGGGAAGTCTTGCCTGACTGCTGAGTGTCTAGGCACAACTATGGTTCAGTCACATTGGACCTGTTGAGCTTGGATAAGTGTTGAGCTTGGATAAGTTTCTTGGATAAGTGACTTAAGCAAAAATGTCTATCTTTTTAAACTCTATCTAGCCTGGGTTAGGATGGCTTTGTATTATTCTGTTGTTCTGTGGGGAGGATATGTGTGAGGACTTACCTACACCCAAGAAAAGACATTTGTATAGACTTCCATACTAAAGGTCTGAGCTTGCTCTGTGTAGCTATACAAACACTCTGCTTGCCCCCTTCTCCTGCCTCATTTCCCCTTTGATGAAAAACTGTGTCCTTTACCTGAGGCAATTTATCACACTAATGAGAAAAAGCCAGCTAGCTGAAATGGTAAGTGAAGAAAGTCATCAGCCCTGGAGTCAGGGAGAACATCTGTGGCCTGGGGGGCCCCAGACAAAGCACGGCTGGCTGAGCCAGGGAGGAGATTGTTCACTCTGTTTTGGGCTGTAGTGGCCTCACCTTGAATCTTGTGCAAAGGTTTGAGCACCATAATATTGCTGATTTCCTTGGTCCTAAAAATCAAGAGCCAAACACAGTTAAGAGATAAAGAATTTTTTTTCCCATATTTAATAATAATCCTTATGGTACACCACATTGCCAAGGTGGAATGCGCCAAAATGCACACACACACCAAAATGCAATTTTATAGACTTTACCCAGGGAAGTGGTCACAGGACCAAACCTGACAGAGATCAAAAAGCATTTGAACAATGCTCTCAGTCACATACATGTGACTCTAGGGGATGGTGCGATGCAGGGCCAGGAGTTGGACTCTATCCTTGTGGATCCCTTCCAACTCAGCATATTCTGTGATTCCATGATTCTGTGGCATGTGAAAGGACTATTTTGTAGCCAGGCATGCATTGTGCTGCTTACCAAGAGGGGAAAGTGCGGGGCTAAATACAGTGCCAGCCTATTGTATGTCAAAAGCCCAACCAGATACAGCATCAGGTAGACTCTAAAGCAAGGCCCAAAAAGTGTAATATCTGATTAGGTGCTGTTGTGTGAAATACTGGTGGATTTGAGAACTCTTCTGATGGACTTGAGTACAGAATACACGAGATGTATGCAGCATTTCATGAGGAGGAGGTAAAATCACAAGAGGGGAAAATCTCCTAAAACCTGAGGATCTTATATTGTATAGATTTGGTTCTACACCTCAAGTACAGAAAACATAACCATTTAAGAAAATGATGATGGGAGATTCTTGATAGAGGCACCCTCCATTGTGTTTGTATACAAAGAAGTGATTAAATGTCTATAAATGGAAATCTAGGGGTGGCTTTGGGCTGATGGAATCAGCATGTGCACTTTGAGCACCTTCAGCAGGGTAAGCCACCGTCTCTGATTGCAACCTTCAATGGTATTTACCAACTTAAATATTTTTACATATGTAGTGATAGCTTTTTTTCAAGTAGCAGGCTAATACAGGATAATGACTTGTGTACATACTTTAAGAGATTTTGAAGCTATTTTTGTCCATGTGCAAGTGCCTGGCAGATGAAGCATTTACTGCCAGCAATCTGGGGCTTTGCACAAGCAGTCTCTGGGCTGGGTGAGCATGCAGGGCTTGTTCTGCATCCCTGAAGCTTTCCCAGCAAGAGTAAACACTGCAACCAATATTACTGCAATTTAAGGGGTAAGCCAGGAACCCTCCTATGAGTTACAGCCCTGATGGCTGAATTGTGAATGTAATTATTCTTCTGTGCACAAATAGGCAGGAGTGACCCAATCAGTTATGCTACTTCTGAAGCCTTGGAAATAAAGAAGCATTTTCCTCCTGAATAACACATTCAGGGAGCCTTGAATGCCTCAGCTGAAGCTGTAAGAGATCTCATGCCAGTAGTCCCAGAAAGAAGATAGATGAATTCCTGCATTGGGAATTCTCCTTTGTGCTCTCAGAGAGCAAATGGGTAATGTGGTAGGTGAAGGGACAGCACTAAGAACCTCTGCTTTAAATAGTAAGATATTTTTTTTTCCCCTTTACAATGAGAAATAGTGTGCTTCTAATTTCATTATTCAGATCACGCTTACTGAAGAAGATATTTTTGTGTGAAGAATTGTGGATATTGTAAGAGCTAGAGGAAAAGCAGCTTGAGATTTTCTCAGGCCACTCAAAGGAAAACCGAAGGGAAAGAATTACTAACAGAGATTAGCACCTAGTGTTGTGACAGGAGAGTGCATAAGAGATGTTATGTTATGGTGAAAGCATGTTTACAAGGGCTGTTACTTTCCTTGGACCAATCAGCTTTTTCAATCCTCAGTTCTGTGATCTAGTCTATAAAAATGTGATTGCTTCTTTAATAAATTACTTTCTTCTGCCTCTGAAGGAAGTCTGCGTTGCTGTGTGTTTTTGCCACTCCTAGCTCTACAGCAACATTTGGAGGTTCAACTGGGATCGTTCTCGAGTGATCACTGACCGATGTACAGCACCGGGATATACCTGGGGCGTGGAAGTCTGCCGAAACCGGCACAGATCCTCCGAAGGTCTGTCAAGACCAGTGCTACGGCCCAAGCTAGGTTAATTCTAGCCAGAGCTGAGCCGTGAGCAGACTGAGCAACCCAGAAGACCAGGACAGCAGAGCCTGAGGCCAGAACCGGTGCAGTGATGAATCGGCTAGAGCGAGAACCACCTAGGAAGACGCGGACTCCTTGCTCCTGGCTGCAGCAGGACAGGAGGTCCATGGAAAATGTCGGACTCTCCTCCCTTATCGAGAGAGAGGTACTGTGTTTCTGTCGCCCTTTGAGAGGATTGATTTTATTGGAGCACGAGCATTTTGCTCAGGAGCCTATTGGCTTGTTTCGGAGTGGAGAGACCCTCTGGTTTAGTAGCTAGGAGGATCAGAGCTCTCTTTAAAGATGGGGAGCCAGCCATCTAAGAAACAGGAGACTGTACTCTCAACATAGAGGGGTGTTTTGGCAGACTTGAGCTGCTTGGGGGTTCGTTGCCCTGTGACTCCCCGCATTTGCGCCTGGGGGCGCAATGCTCCCCCCTCCATGCGCGTCTGCCTTCGGACTGCCTGCCCAGGGCCGCTGACGTCACTATGGTGGTTGATCGCGCTGCGCCTCCGCTGAGGCCTGTGCGGGCTGCGCATGCCCTGCTTTCCCCTGTGTATGCCACCGCCGCCGCCACCAATGCTGCGCGGGTGGCTGCTGAGGCTTGTGTGGTGGCGGCGGTGGCAAGGCGGGCAGCAGCCACGGTGCACACTGCACTGACAGCATTGGCAGCTGCCGATTTGGAGCGGCCCGCGGTGGTGGTGTCCACGCCTGCGGCGGATGCGAGTCCGCGGCAGCCATTGGCTGTGGGCTGCCTGCCCGCCAGGGCGGGATCATGGGCGCCTTCCTCTCTGTCTGCCGGGCCGGGGCTCCAGGAGCCACCCGCTGCAGACATGGGGGTGGCGCCGGCCCTTCCCTCATTGGTGCTGTCCGAGTTCGGCCCGCCCGCTGGGGCGGGGCCATGAACACCCTCCTCTGCTTCAGTGCGGGTGGAACTGCCTTCTGCTTTCCCCACGACATCACAGGCCATCCACCTGGGAGTGATGAGCTCAACATCTGCTTCACCGGGAGTGGTGCCACTCCCCGCGCTGCCTCCGGCCCCCGTCCCGTCTCACTGGCTAAAGAAGATGTCGCTGCTTGTCCATCAATGCCTGCGGTTGCCGTGGTGTCTTCTGTCAGGCTGGCATCATCTTCATTGCTCCTACCCCATGCTGATGCTCCAAGGGGCAGCAATCCCCTCCTGGGGGCGTGCCTAAGCTCCGGAAAGCCAGCACTGAGGGCTTTCCTCGTGTTCAGTCACTGTGAGACCTGAAAATCGCCCTAGTTTTTGGGAAGCAGTCAAGCTTCGAGCATCGTACCAGGGTGACTGGGGCTTGTTATGACGCTTGGGGATGCCCAGGGGTCCCGGGGTCATTCATACGGAGGAGGTGGGGGAGAGTGTTCAAGTAGATGTTGGTAAGCCCAACCTGATCTCCGGGAGGGAACTAATGAAAAATTGTAATGATGACATTCAAATGAAAGGGGAGGCTTAAGCTTCTCCCCTATTTAAAGCTGTCCCTAATGCAGATCAGCGTGACTGGAAAAAATGAAAACAAGATTTAAATAATCCTGTTGTTGTGAATCACTTCGCCTCATTACGGGCTTCAGACAAGACGCACCTGCCTTGAGCAGAGGTCTTTACTGGTGACTTGCAAGGTGTCCACCCTGACCTGTGATGCCAGAGGCAGAGTATGGAAAATGTACAGCCTTCAAATGCTGAACAACCCACCAAGATCCAACCAGATGATCCCTCTGCAAGCAGAGAATGAATATTCATCTATTTCTGTTTGAACTGTTTTGTTGAATTGTTTTGAACTAAATCAGAGATTTTTAGACAAATTTTTTAGAATGTATTAAAAATGGTAATAGATTTTAGTTCTGCTAAACTGGCAGATCTTACTTTTGTTTTAGAAATAGTACTTTAGTAACTGACTTCTTGCAAAGAAGGCCAACAGGTTTAGAAATTCCCTAAGCACTTAAAGTATCCTCATGTCTCTTAAGTTGTGTTTGTTCTCCCTTGCAAGGCGCCCTGCTAGGGACCACAAACAATTATTCTCTCTTTTTTTTTTTTTTTTTTTTTTTTTTTTTTTTTTTTTTTTTTTTAAGTTAAGGAAGGGGGACATGTGGATACTGTGAGAGCTAGGGAAAAAGCAGCTTGAGTTTTTCTCAAGCCACTCAAAGGAAAACCGAAGGGAAAAAATTAATAACTGAGATTAGCACCTGCTGTTGTGACAGTTGTGACAGGAGAGTGTGTTACAGACGTGAAGTTATGGTGAAAGCATGTTTACAAGGGCTGTTACCTTCCTTGGACCAATCAGCTTGTTCTATCGTAAGTTCTGCTATCTAGTCTGTAAAAGTGATTGCTTCTTTAATAAATTGCTTTCTTCTGCCTCTGAAGGGAGTCTGTGTTGCTGTGTGTTTTTACTGCTCCTAGCTCTACAGTGACAAAGAATTTTTTTTCAAGATGTTATTTTGAATTTCTTAAGAAAACTCTGGAACAATTTTTTTGGTAAAGAAGAGCCTTTATTGAGCTGTGCTGTAGAGCGTGATACATGTTTATTACTCCAGGGAATTTTGCTTCCAAAGCCTCAACATTTACTACAAAATCTTGAAAAACACAAAGGCTGTACTGAATTGTTCCCCATTAGATGAACTTGTTTAAGGTCTATAAGGTTCTTACTTCTCTGTCTCTTACTCTATAAGCACTGTCTGACACCCCCACAGTGAATTAATCAGCTTTCAAGCAGTAACAGTACAAGTCACCCTGCTACTTTAAATCCATTTCAGAAACCTCTCTCAATTTTTTCTGGTGTATCTTTAGCTTGACTGTGGGACCATCTAAGTCTTCATGTATTTTTGAAGACAGGTGTTTTAATTGAATCACCTGGTGGTAGCATGAAAATTTTGGCATTTTCTTTTGCTGTTTGCCTGATTCCTTTCCTCCTATTGTTCTTTGTGATGGCTGAATCTTCCAGAATTTCAGTATGAGAAACTCTGCTGCAGCAATTTATCTGGGCTTTGAAGATCTGTGATCTCTTTCTAATCTGAGTAAACCAGCTGAATCATTTAAAACACGGCAGACAGGAAATACCCTGCAGTCAAAGGAGATGGGAAATTCTCCAGGATGGGGAGCAGCTCTGGCTCCTAAACGAAGTTCTGTCTCTTTTGACTTGGTTTAATGCCTCATGACCTAGATAATCTCTCTGAAATGTGGAGCCATATCTATCCCAATTAATTTAATGCATTTACCTCAGACATCTCATCACTACTATAGAGAGGGCAGGGGTGTGTGTGCACATTTCTAGAAGTAATCCAATTCATATCTCAATTTTTTTCTGTCCCTTTAAGACACTACCAATTCCAGCTCTTCAGGTAAATCTCTAAAGGCATGATCCATCTAACTTCCCCACCCTCTTATGACAGATTGCATTTCTTTTAGTTTAACAGAAAATATGTCCATCTTTAATCCTGTACATAAGGTTAACCAGAGCTTTTCTTTGGATTGCTTGATGTTAAAGATATATCAGCAATTACATCTGCTTCACAAAGCTCCTGTAGCATCAATTTTGGCTTTGCAAACTATCTCAAATGAGAAATGTGTCTTATTACTTCATCTCTGAAGTTTTTTATCTCTGATATTCTCTGCTGAGTCTGCCCCACTTCATCTCACATGTCTCCTTCAGGGACCAAGCTCTCAGCTTCTCATGGTCAGTCACCCCATTTATTCATTGAGACCCAGTAAAGGTCGCATTCCGAAGTCTCTGAATTAAGTGGCACTGCTCCTATTCAATGCCAGTGGTACAGAATTACAGCCAGACCGCTATAAATGTTATTATGGTCAAAACGTTGTATTTCCTTTTCCCACCCTATAAAAGTGCTGGTGGGTTTTACACTATCAGGGACCTGTAACAAGAAAATACAAACAACTGACTCCCTAAACACAATCTTGCAAAATTACCAGTGACCTGGGTCAAATAAGATGCTTCAAAATTTAATGAGTGATTTTAGCTTCTGCTGCAACAAGATGTAACAGAAGCATCTTTCTTCACAGGTACCAAAGGTCATTGCTTTGTGCTACCTGAATTTTGTATGTTCTCACAGGAGTATTGTCTTGGTTTGAAAGACAGGTGTCTGCCCCACCTGGTTTTAACAGCTGGCCCATTAATAGAGGGCATTTCCCTCAGAGTTATGAGAGATGGGTCATGGAAGAGATAAAGAACACTACTTTACCTGGTTTCAACAGATGGTGATAGAATACATACTTCTGGTTGCATTGTAATCTAGGACAAGTATCTAGGAAACAACATCATCACAACAACAATAATAATAACAACAAAAAGAAAAATAGCTTCATGTTATCTAGCATAAGAAGACATTTGCATTTGTAGAAATTGTGTCCCTTTAGATGGAAATGATGTGGTCAGTAGTTTGGCTTCTAAATGACCTACAGCAAGATTGTGATCATCTACAGCAGAAAAAAATTATTATGTTTTGTAGTTGCTTTCAAACTCCATCCTCTTTCCCCCTTTGCCAACCCTGCTTTCCCCTAATGAAAGTGACATGGCAATAAAATTTTGGGGGAGCTTATTAAATCTGTATATTTAATGCCTCCATTTAAATCTTGGATAATAAAAGACCATTTTTTAACTTGAACTCTGGATTTATTATCTACACAAATTCTTTTTTTTTTCCTTTTCTGTATTACCTGAAAGTCAGCATTACTAGGGATCATTTGTGAAGCACTGGTTTCCTCATGACCACCTACATTGATGGTTAGGTCAAGATTCACCGGAGTCTGAGAACACAAACAGACACTTGGATACTGCTCTTCTTTAGGTCATTAAACCAGGCAAACAGTCTTTAAACATTATTTGATTTCCTTATGTAATTTTCTCCTTTTTGAAACCTATCTTTAATATCTGATCTGGTCTTCCTTGTCACTCTCCTGCTGATTATAAGATGCCTTGTCATCGTCCCCCCAGACTTTGTGCCACTTCATCATGTGAAGTCCTGTTAGTGTGCAAGAAAAGAACATCTAGTACACCCAGTGAGTGAATTTCCATGGCACAGATTCCAGTTAGCCAGAATTCTCTCTGGTATGCTACCACTGTGGAGACCAATATCAAGGACACTTTTAAGTGGCACTGCTTGCGTTGGAAGTGTAAGATAATTGAACTCAGCAAAAAAAATAGCATGTTTTGTTTGGGTAGTGAGATTTAAAGGGTTGTATATCCAATACTAAGGAATTTGGGGAAAACCAGAAAGAAACCTCTTTGCTCTGGAATAATGAACTAATCTCAGATGGTAATTCCTAAGGAAAATTGAAACATTGGAGGAATCCAGCACCCCAGTCATTCATTCCCACCTCTGCCTGAGCACCCTTTACTCCTGAGTCAGGTTAGGGGCCAGGGCTAGCTCATGGCAGGGATAGGAGGTCTGGAGAGCAAGGAAAAATCCCAGGACTAGCAGTTTAGCTGAGCAGCTCAGGCAGGTGTAAGAGTCAGTCCAAAGTTTCTCTGACCTGCCTCACAATCATCATCAGAGACTGAGACCTGAGACTGCACCACTTGCCCTGAACCGGAGTTCTGGCCTGACCGAGGTGGATACTTGCCAAGGACTGTTTCTAGGTGTGCCTGGTGCTTGTCATGGTACACTGCAATTGAGCAGGGTACTGGTTATAGCGCCCTGTTCCACCTGTTTCTTGGAGCAATGATCTCCGCATACAACAGTCCATAAATCTTCCCACCTTTTGGCCAGAGGCCACTCGATTTGGAAAAGGACTATAAAAAGTGACTTTCTGTCCTGGGTTGGTGTTTTGTCTGCTCCTCTCCCGCCCCCACACCTCGCTGTCTGCATGGAGCTGCCGGCGGTGCCCTTTCTCCCCCCCTGGGGGGGTGGTGTCCCGGGGCTGTGCTTGCTTGGCTTGCCCTGCTGCTGCTGCTGCTGCTTGCTGCGCTAGCTACCCCAGCCCCGCTGCTTTTGCCCTATTGCTTCTGCCCCGCTGCTGCTGCTGCTGCCCCGGCTCTGCCCTGGCTGCTGCTGCCTTCCCCTCCCCCTTTCTCTCCTTCAGCTCCAAGATCTGTACCGGCTCCGGACGGGACCTGAGCATCAGAGACTGCCTCCGGAGCCTGCCCAAGAAGCTTCTCGCCCTTCCCAGCAGCGACCGTCTCTCACTTTGGTGAAAACAGTTCTTTTGTCATCTGGGATTGTACTTTCCTGTTGCTGGGAAGTGTTTTTTTCTTGTGTTTGTTAATAAACAAGTTTTTTCCACTTTTCCCCCCGAGTAAAATTCTCTCTGAGCCCAGTGGGGGGGAGGAATTGTGAGGGGGGTTTATTCTGGGGGGCTCCTTTGGAGGCTTTCCCCCAGTTTTGTCCTAAACTTGGACAAATAATTTGGTGGCCCGTACGGGGAACCGAAGAAAGTGGAAAAAACTGTGTAACTATATATAATGGTGTTTGGAATGGATTTCAGTATGTGGTTCTGGATACTGGGTTTTTTTGAGGTTTTAATGCCTCTTTGGTCTCTGGGGTTATTTTCCTGCCCGGAAATAGCTCCAGTACTGTCTCTTATGTGTAGTTTTTATACTAGAGGGATAATGACCAAAATATTGATTGGACTGGGCTTGGTTGCAATGGCTTGTAAGAGGTTTATGAAAATGCTGGAATCGGTTCCAGGGATATCTTCTGGATCCTGGTTATGGATATGTATCCAGTTTATTAGAGGAGAAGCAGGGGAGGAGGCTTTTCAGCCTTTGCTTCCCTTTGTCTCCTCTGAATTTTTTACCTCGTTATTAGGATATGTGCAGTTCTCCTTTAGTATTAAAGAGATCATCTTCCTGACGTTTAATGTTGTAAGCTTCCTCTACACAGTTTACAGTTTATATAAAATCAGGGCTGAGATTTCTAGAAGTGCTGGTGCGACTCCTGATTTAGCAGCAGGACAAAGTGTGAGGAGTCCTGAGTGGTGTGGAAAATGGCAGGACCTGGGCCAGATGTTAAAGGAATTTTCTGATCCTATGGTTTGGGATTTTTCACATGAGCAAATTCAGAACCCGGCTGAGGTGGTAAAATATGTGAAAGAGAAATGCCACAATAGCTCCAGGAAAAAAAAGATTACTGCAGTGAGCTGGGCACTGGCGTATGCTTATCGTACCCTGTTAGATAGTGGAGAACAACAAACAAAGGAAAGGGAACAGGGAGATAATACAGCTACTATGCCAGCTACTCAGGCTGTAGTTAGCACCCCAGGCTCGAGGACAGGGATGAAATTAGAAAGCAAGCTTCAACCAATGGCTGTGGCTACCAGTACAAGGAGTGGGAAGTGCACCAAGAAGACCGATCGGCCAGTGGAGGATGATGATGAGGATGCAGGAGAAGGACCTTCAACACCTCCTGATGTAAAATCAAGAGTTAAAACCACTGGTGTGAGATCAGAAACTAATAATGAGTCTCTGTCCTTAAAAGATCTTCGGGGTTTAAGAAAGGATTATACAAGACAGCCCGATGAATCCATAATTAGTTGGCTGGTCCGGCTTTGGGATGCCGCAGGCGAGGCTACCATCTTAGATGGCACTGAGGTGAGACACCTGGGATCCCTGTCTCATGATCCGGTCATCGATCAAGGAATGATGAGGGAGGCTAACCCTCAAAGCCTCTGGGCACGTGTTTTAGACAGCGTAGCACAAAGATATCTGTGTGCCGATGATCTGTATCTGCAACAGACCAAGTGGAAAACCATAGAGCAAGGGATCCAACGTCTGAGGGAGATGGCAGTGGCGGAGATTATTTTTTCAGATGATGTAACAACTAGGAACCCAGACCTGGTGCCATGCACACCTGTAATGTGGAGGAAGCTGGTGCGACTCGGGCCATCTGAATATGCGTCTGCTCTGGCAATAATGAAGCGGGAAGAGGTCTATGAAACGGTGCTGGACATGGCGAAGAAGCTCCGGGCATACGCGGATGCTGTGCATGGCCCAACCCATGCCAGAATCGCCGCCGTGGAAACACGCTTGCAGAACTTAGAGGACAAGATAGAGGAAAATCATAAGAGGCTCAGGGAGGAAATTAAGGAGGACCTCCTCCAAATTTCAGCCGTGCAAATTGGACGTCCTGGCAACCAACGTAGACGTTCTCCCGATGGGGAGAGGAGGTACACTCCCCGGGCCGAGCTATGGTTTTTCCTGCAGGATTCTGGAGAGAACATGAGGAGATGGGATGGAAAGCCTACGGCTGCTCTGGCACGACGGGTGAGGGAGTTGAAGGAAGGCAAGATTGAAAGCGGAAGTTCCATCCGAAGGAGAGCCGCTCCTGTTGCCCGTACCCAAAGTGCCAAATATGACAGTGATAATGACATGTCTGACCCTCTCGAAGGAACTTCTAAGATGCATGCCTCAGGGAAGAAAGATAAACAGGCTTAGAGGGGCCCTGCCTCTAGCCAGGGTGAGGCGAGGGAAAATCGTGTCTTTTGGACTGTGTGGATTCGGTGGCCTGGCACATCGAAACCACAGAAGTACCGAGCTTTAGTTGATACAGGTGCCCAATGTACGATAATTCCATCAAGATATGTGGGGGAAGAATCCGTTTCCATCGCTGGTGTAACAGGTGGCTCGCAGGACTTCACCCTGGTGGAAGCTGAAGTGAGTTTAACTGGAAGGGAATGGAAGAAACATCTTGTTGTGACTGGTCCAGAGGCCCCATGCATTTTGGGCATAGATTACCTTCGGAGCGGGTATTTTAAGGATCCAAAAGGCCTGAAGTGGGCATTCGGGATAGCGGCTGTAATGGCAGAACACATCCGCCAATTGAACACCCTGCCTGGACTGGCTGAGAATCCCATTACAGTAGGACTTCTGAGAGGAGAAGACCAACAAGTACCGATTGCCACTTCAATAGTACATCGCCGGCAATATAGAACAACTCGAGATGCTGTGATCCCCATTCACAAGATGATCCGAGAGCTGGAGAGCCAAGGGGTGGTGAGCAAAGCCCACTCACCCTTCAATAGTCCCATTTGGCCTGTGCGAAAATCCAATGGAGAATGGAGACTAACTGTGGACTATCGTGCCTTGAATGAAGTGACTCCACCGCTGAGCGCTGCCGTGCCAGACATGCTGGAGCTGCAGTATGAGTTGGAGTCCAAGGCAGCAAGGTGGTATGCCACCATTGACATCGCCAATGCCTTTTTCTCCATTCCTCTGGCCGCAGAGTGCAGACCTCAGTTTGCTTTCACCTGGAGGGGCGTGCAGTACACCTGGAATCGACTGCCCCAGGGGTGGAAACACAGTCCCACCATCTGTCATGGACTGATCCAGGCTGCACTGGAAAAGGGTGAGGCTCCGGAACATCTACAATATATTGATGACATCATCGTATGGGGGAACACAGCAGCAGAAGTGTTTGAGAAAGGAGAGAAAATTATCCAAATCCTCCTGGAAGCCGGCTTCGCCATCAAGAAGAGTAAGGTTAAGGGACCTGCCCGAGAGATCCAGTTCCTGGGAGTGAAGTGGCAAGATGGACGGCGTCAGATTCCTACTGATGTTATTAACAAAATTACAGCTATGTCCCCACCTACCAACAAGAAAGAGACCCAAGCTTTCCTAGGTGCCATAGGCTTTTGGAGAATGCACATCCCTGAGTACAGCCAAATTGTAAGCCCTCTTTACCAGGTCACTCGCAAGAAGAACGATTTCCACTGGGGCCCTGAACAACAGCAAGCTTTTGCCCAGATCAAGCAGGAGATCGCTCATGCAGTGGCCCTTGGCCCAGTCAGGATGGGACCAGATGTGAAGAACGTACTGTACTCTGCAGCCGGGAACCATGGTCTGTCCTGGAGCCTGTGGCAGAAGGTGCCTGGTGAGACCCGAGGCCGACCCCTAGGATTTTGGAGCAGAAGTTATAGAGGGTCTGAAGGCAATTACACCCCAACGGAGAAGGAAATTTTGGCCGCCTATGAGGGAGTCCAAGCCGCCTCAGAAGTCATTGGTACGGAAGCACAGCTTCTCCTGGCACCCCGACTACCGGTGCTGGGGTGGATGTTCAGCGGAAAGGTTCCCTCAACCCACCATGCCACCAGTGCCACGTGGAGCAAGTGGATTGCCCTCATCACTCAGCGTGCCAGAATCGGGAAACTAAATCGTCCTGGGATTCTGGAAATAATTACAAACTGGCCCGAAGGTGAAAGTTTCGGTGTCGCGGATGAAGAAGAAGAACCAGTGACACGGGCTGAAGAAGCTCCACCATACAACGAGCTACCGGCAGAGGAAACACGCTATGCTCTATTCACTGATGGCTCCTGTCGCGTTGTGGGAATGAACCGGAGATGGAAAGCAGCTGTATGGAGCCCCACACGACGGGTTGCAGAGGCCACTGAAGGAGAGGGTGGATCTAGTCAATTTGCCGAACTCAAAGCCGTCCAACTGGCCCTTAACATCGCAGAGAGAGAGAAATGGCCAAAACTCTATTTATACACTGATTCCTGGGTGGTAGCCAATGCTCTGTGGGGATGGTTGAAGAAATGGAAAAAGGCGAACTGGCAGCGCCGAGGAAAACCAATTTGGGCTGCTGAAGAGTGGAAAGACATCGCTACTCGATTAGAGAAACTACCTGTGAAAGTTCGCCATGTAGATGCCCATGTTCCCAGAAAGAGAGCCAATGAGGAGCAGCAACATAATCAGCAAGTAGATCAAGCTGCAAAGATAGGGGTGTCGAAGATAGACTTAGATTGGGAACACAAGGGAGAATTGTTCCTAGCTCGATGGGCCCATGATGCCTCGGGTCATCAGGGCAGAGATGCCACCTACAAGTGGGCACGAGACCGAGGGGTGGATCTAACCATGGACAGCATCTCCCAGGCTATCCATGACTGTGACACGTGCGCTGCCATTAAGCAGGCGAAGCGGGTGAAGCCCCTCTGGTATGGGGGGCGGTGGTCCAAGTACAAGTATGGAGAGGCCTGGCAGATTGACTACATCACACTGCCTCAGACCCGCCAAGGCAAGCGCTATGTCCTGACCATGGTGGAAGCCACAACTGGATGGTTAGAGACCTACCCAGTGTCTCATGCTACAGCCCGCAACACCATCCTGGGCCTGGAAAAGCAGGTCCTGTGGAGGCATGGCACCCCTGAGAGAATTGAGTCAGACAATGGGACTCATTTTAAGAACAATCTCATTAACACCTGGGCTAGAGAACATGGCATTGAGTGGGTGTACCACATCCCTTACCATGCACCAGCTGCAGGTAAAGTGGAAAGGTACAATGGATTACTGAAAACCACCTTGAAGGCATTAGGTGGGGGGTCTTTTAAGAACTGGGAACAACATCTAGCAAAGGCTACTTGGTTAGTTAACACCAGAGGTTCCATCAACCGAGCAGGTCCTGCCCAGTCTGACTCCCTTAATACAGTGGATGGAGATAAAGTCCCAGTGGCCCATGTCAGAGGTCTGTTAGGAAAGGCAGTATGGGTTAATCCTGCCTCGGGTACAGGCAAACCCATTCGTGGGATTGTCTTTGCTCAAGGACCAGGATGCACGTGGTGGATAATGCAGGAAGATGGAACAACACGGTGTGTACCACAGGGAGAACTGATTGTAGGATGAGACAGAAAGACATATATAAGTGTTGAAGGTCTGAGTAAGTGAAATGAGAGGAAATGTGTAAGTGATGAAGGTTTGCGGAAGTCGGATGAAAGCTTTTACGTTGTAGTGAGTGGGTGTATATCCCAATCGTGTGTAACGTTCACGATGTGGGATAAGGGGTGGAATGTCCTGGGTTGGTGTTTTGTCTGCTCCTCTCCCGCCCCCACACCTCGCTGTCTGCATGGAGCTGCCGGCGGTGCCCTTTCTCCCCCCCTGGGGGGGTGGTGTCCCGGGGCTGTGCTTGCTTGGCTTGCCCTGCTGCTGCTGCTGCTGCTGCTTGCTGCGCTAGCTACCCCAGCCCCGCTGCTTTTGCCCTATTGCTTCTGCCCCGCTGCTGCTGCTGCTGCCCCGGCTCTGCCCTGGCTGCTGCTGCCTTCCCCTCCCCCTTTCTCTCCTTCAGCTCCAAGATCTGTACCGGCTCCGGACGGGACCTGAGCATCAGAGACTGCCTCCGGAGCCTGCCCAAGAAGCTTCTCGCCCTTCCCAGCAGCGACCGTCTCTCACTTTGGTGAAAACAGTTCTTTTGTCATCTGGGATTGTACTTTCCTGTTGCTGGGAAGTGTTTTTTTCTTGTGTTTGTTAATAAACAAGTTTTTTCCACTTTTCCCCCCGAGTAAAATTCTCTCTGAGCCCAGTGGGGGGGAGGAATTGTGAGGGGGGTTTATTCTGGGGGGCTCCTTTGGAGGCTTTCCCCCAGTTTTGTCCTAAACTTGGACACTTTCATAAAGAGACTTTGAGATCTCTTTCTCCCCAAGGGATTGAAGACGCATCTCGTCGGACGACCATGAGGATGCATCCCGTCTGTTGGTAGATATATCCCATCCTTTCACTCTCACATCCTCTCTCTCACACACTCTCTCTCTCTCTTCTATCGCAAAACTTAATTGTTGGCACTCAATAAACTGCACTACTGCTTTCTGCTGAAGAGACCTGAGTCTCTTCCCTTTTGTCTTTTGCATCCTGGGGTCGAACGAACCATCACGGCTCCCGCTCGGGTTGAGCGGATCGTGACATTAAATTGGCATCACAAACAGGATTTCTGACAGACAGAATAGTTGCTGGTTGTGTGTAGTCTGTAACAGGGGAAGTACGTCTTGCCTCAGCCACACCTAGCTGGCCACCTCAACAGGGGTGAGCCAGACTAGAAAGCAGGGGGGAATTTCAGATTTCCTGCAAACTGCACGCAGCTAGGTGAAAAGTATCCCTACACTCGTTTGAGGATTCTGTCTTCAGAAATTCACAAAAAGATCTCTTGGTGAAAAAGGCAGAACTGCACCGTTCTTGTTCTTTATTACTGTATGTATGTGACCTTTCTTAAAAAATTAGGGGGAAAAACCTGTGCACGCTGTGTGTCTGCCTTCCCTGAAGTAAGGGGGGAAAAACTGTGCAGGGTGTGTATACATGTGCACTAACCTTTTCTAAGAAGTTAGGAAGGGGTACCACACAGGCTGTGTGTCTACCCTTCCTGAAATAAGGGGGGGAAAACTGCGTAGGGTGTGTATACATGTGTACTAACCTTTCCGAAGAAGTTAGGAAGGGGTACCACTGAGGCTGTGTGTCTACCCTCCCTGAAATAAGGGGGCGAAAACTGCGCAGGGTGTGTATACATGTGTACTAACCTTTCCTAAAAAGTTAGGAGGGGGTACCGCGCAGGCTGTGTGTCTGCCATCCCTGAAATTAGGGAGAATACTGCGCAGGCTGAGGAGTGTGCATGTGTAACTCTAATCCATTAATGTGTGTGAATGTGTATTGATCTCCCTAGAGTTAGGGAGCATACTGAGCAGACTGAGGAGTGCATGTGTAACTCTAATCTATTACTGTGTGTGAATGTGCATTGACCTCCCTAGAGTTAGGGAGAATACTACGCAGGCTGAGGAGTGCAAGTATAACACTATTACTGTGAGCGAATGTATATTGACCTCCCTAGAGTTAGAGAGAATACTGCATAGGCTGAGGAGTGTGTGTGTAACTCTAATCTCTTCACCCACCCAGGTGTTGGGGGTTGAGTGTTTTCCTATTGCTGTGTCAATTTAAAGAATTTTTCCCATTGTCATGCTAATGGAGCTGGCCGGTTGCACTGCGGATCTTTGCTGACTCTGGACAAAACAGGTAGGTGGGATCGGCTTGGAGAGGGGCTCTCATGCTTCCGGAGGGGACTTGTGTTTCCAGGGAGCGGGGAGGGGGATCCTCTCGGTCTTGGAGCCACGCGGCCAAAGGCAGGAGAGCCAGACCCTCTGCCATCACCTGCCCTGCATCTGCCCTGCTACAGCCTCCTACCTCTACAGACACAGCTGAGCACCAGAACACAAACGGTGAGTGAGGAGCTGCCCTCTCCAGCCACTCCCCCCTGAGACCAGCGCAGCTGCAGCCGCCCGCTCCCGCCTCCACTCCCGCAGAGAGAGAGTGTGCTCATAGCTAAAGAAAGGACTGGAACCGAGTAATCTGTTCTGTTTTGCTAGTAATTTTAACAATTGCTGTTGTTTCTCCTGGTACAGTTAGATATATTAGTAAAAGAGCTGTTATTCCTACCCCCTTATCTCTGCCTCAGAGTCCTTGATTCAAACGTTTATAATATTTTGGGGGGAGTGGAATTCGGGTCTCTGTTTAAAAGGAAAATTTCTGCCTTTCTTGGCAGACACCTGTCCTTCAAACCAGGACAGATTTTGGCACCCAACGTGGGGCTTGAGGGCATTAAGAGGAGAGTTAAGACAGGAGTAACAGCTCTCTTGAGGGGCAACATGTTGTCCGGTTTAATCTGGTTTGGGCTCCATGTGGCCACAGATACCTCTCTCCCATTTGTAAGCCCTTTTTTGAATATGGGCCCTCTCACCAAAGTTACTGTAGCTATTATCCGATTAGTTTGGTGGATTGATTATGTCAGGAATTCATGGTTTTTTAATTTTCTCTGGGAAGTGGCCACATGGATCCAGAGCTATCATACTCTAACTGCATGTTTCTGGGGTTATTTCAATAATGGTACTTACTGTGAAGTAATGAATGCAAGGGAAATTTTCTCCCAACCTATCACCCAGTTTTTTGAGGCTACTCCACCAGTTTTCAAGGATTTCAGATCTGTTTTAATTGCTAGTGTTATTATACAGTGGCTGGCGTTGCTGATAGGCCTGCTCTACTTAGCATTCAGAAACAAGGGAATATTGGCTTGGTTAACAACCCTGATACCTACCCCAGGGACTAGGGATATTGCCCCAGAGTTTGCCCCTGCCCCAGGGACTAGGGATGTTGTCCCAGAGACTAGGGATGTGGCCCCAGAATCTGCCCCTGTCCCAGGGACTAGGGATGTGGCCCCAGAGTCTGCCCCTGCCCCAGGAGCTAGGGATGTTGCCCCAGAACATGACCCTGCCCAAGGGACTAGGGATGTTTCCCCAGAACATGACTCTGCTCTGGGGACTAGGGATGCTGCCCCAGAGCCTGATGCTGCCCCACAGCCCACTGCAGAAATGAACCACCCAGAGTGAGTGGGAGCTCTAGTGAAGGATATTGGCCAGGTATTGAAGGAGCAAAGCCAGATGTTGAAGGAGCACAGCCAGATGTTGAAGGAGCAAAGCCAGATGTGTAAGGAGCACAGCCAGATGTTGAAGGAGCACTTTTCTTCAGCTGGTGAGAAACCCTCCCCCTGCCCTAAAGAGGAAGAGTCAGATGGTGCTGCAGTGGAACCCGTAGATGTTGTATCTGTCCAGGCTCCAGCCGGATCACAGGGGCAGCCACAGCCAGCAGCAGTTGCCCCTGTGGAAACTAGAAAATCTAAGATTAAAACGAGGCACCTAGATAATGGGGATCAGCCAGGAGGGTCCTCAAAGCTAGCAAGGGAGCCAGAGATTGAGATTGTCACAGAGTCCCTATCATACGATAGTCTCCGCAACCTGCGTAAAGACATTGCATGGCGAGGCCGTGAGCCTTTTACAACTTGGTTACTCCGGGTCTGGGACCTTACGGGAACAGATGTGCAACTGGATGGAACTGAGGCCCGGAATTTGGGATCCTTGGCCCAGGATTCAGGTGTGGACCAGATATTTGTAAGGGAGCAAGGCCTCCTTTCCCTCTGGGACCGGCTTTTAATGAGTGTGAGAGAGAAGTTTGTCCACAAAGAGAGAATGCAGGAGTACCACCGTAGAATGCACTGGAAAACTCTTGAGGAAGGGATCCAGCAGCTGAGAAAAGTGGCAGTATTAGAGGTACTCTTTGGGAGGGATGGACAGCATGACAATGACCCTGACAAGGTCAGGTGCACAGGGCAGATGCTGTGGAATCTGGCAAACCTGGGGCCATCTCAGTATACCACCTTCATTGCAATGATCAATGCTGATAACCACCAAGAGACTGTTGCCAACAGACTCAGAAATTTTGAGAGTATGATGAATGGCCCAATGCAGGCCAATGTCTCTGCTGTGGCCAGGGACCTCCAAGAGGTCCAAAACAGGATGGAGGAGATGAGGGAGGAGATGAGGGAGGAAATGAGGGAGGAGATAAGGGAGGAGATAAGAAAGATCAGTGCAGCACCAGTGCGAGTCATAGGCCCCAAATCAAGAACCCAACATCCCCCAGCTAGGGAGAGAGGGTACACCCCACGAGCTGACCTGTGGTTTTTCCTGCAAGACCATGGAGAAGACATGGGAAAATGGGATGGGAAACCCACTTCTGTCTTGGCAGCACAGGTGCGTCAGCTCAGGGAGGGAAATGCTAACCGAGGAAACCGTGCTAAGATGAAGGTAGCCTCAACCTCCCATGGTAAAGGTGCAGGGTATCACAGAAGGGAGGATGATCTGTCAGATCCCCTGGAAGGAACCTCCACTATGTATGCCCAGCAAAGAAATAATAACCAGGGCTAGAGGGGCCCTGCCTCTAGCCAGGGAGAGGCATGGGATGACAGAGAGTATTGGACAGTGTGGGTGCGATGGCCTGGCACATCAAAGCCACAGGAACATAGAGTACTAGTTGATACTGGTTCACAATGCACCCTGATACCATCAGAACATGTGGGGAAGGTACCTGTTTCTATTGTTGGGGTGACGGGGGGATCACAGGAATACACTTTGCTGGAAGCTGAGATTAGCCTGACAGGGAAGGGGTGGCAGAAACATCCTATTGTAACTGGCCCAGGGGCACCACGTATCCTAGGCATAGACTTCCTCAGGAATGGCTACTACAAAGACCCAAAGGGGTTCAGGTGGGCTTTTGGAATAGCTGCTGTAGCAACAGATAGCATTAAGCAGTTGAACACTTTGCCTGGACTATCAGAAAACCTATCTGCAGTGGGGCTCCTGAAAGTGACAGAGCAACAGGTACCAATTGCCACCATGACAGTGCACCGCCGGCAGTACCGGACTAATCAAGATGCTGTGATCCCCATCCACAAGATGATCCGTGAGCTGGAGAGCCAAGGGGTGGTCAGCAAAGCCCACTCACCCTTCAACAGCCCCATCTGGCCTGTGCGCAAATCTGATGGAGAATGGAGACTGACTGTGGACTATCGTGCCTTGAATGAAGTGACTCCACCGCTGAGCGCTGCCGTGCTGGACATGCTGGAGCTGCAGTACGAGTTGGAGTCCAAGGCAGCAAGGTGGTATGCCACCATTGACATTGCCAATGCGTTTTTCTCCATTCCTTTGGCAGCAGAGTGCAGGCCTCTGTTTGCTTTCACCTGGAGGGGCGTGCAGTACACCTGGAACCGACTGCCCCAGGGGTGGAAACACAGCCCCACCATCTGCCACGGACTGATCCAGGCTGCACTGGAAAAGGGTGAGGCTCCAGAACATTTGCAGTACATCGATGACATCATTGTGTGGGGGAGCACAGCAGTGGAGATTTTTGAGAAGGGAGAGAAGATCATCCAGATTTTGCTGGGAGCCGGTTTTGCCATTAAAAAGAGCAAAGTCAAAGGACTTGCCCGAGAGATCCAGTTCCTGGGAGTGAAGTGGCAAGATGGACGGCACCAGATCCCCACTGAGGTCATCAATAAGATCACTGCAATGTCTCCACCAACAAGCAAGAAGGAAACACAAGCTTTCCTAGGTGCCATAGGCTTTTGGAGAATGCACATCCCTGAGTACAGCCAGATTGTGAGCCCTCTCTACCCGGTCACCCGCAAGAAGAACGATTTCCACTGGGGCCCTGAGCAGCAGCAAGCCTTCACCCAGATCAAGCAGGAGATCGCTCATGCAGTGGCCCTTGGCCCAGTCAGGACGGGACCAGAGGTAAAGAATGTGCTCTACTCTGCAGCCGGGAACCATGGTCTGTCCTGGAGCCTTTGGCAGAAGGTGCCTGGTGAGACCCGAGGCCGACCCCTGGGATTCTGGAGCCGAAGTTACAAAGGATCTGAAGCCAATTACACTCCCACAGAGAAGGAAATCCTGGATGCCTATGAAGGAGTTCAAGCTGCCTCAGAGGTGATTGGCACGGAAGCACAGCTTCTCCTGGCACCCCGACTGCCAGTGCTGGGGTGGATGTTCAAAGGAAAGGTTCCCTCTACCCACCACGCCACCGACGCCACATGGAGCAAGTGGATTGCCCTCATCACGCAGCGCGCCCGTATTGGCAACCCGAATCGCCCTGGGATTTTGGAGATAATTACAAACTGGCCAGAAGGTGAAGATTTTGGTCTCGCTGACGAGGAGAAGCAGAAACAAGTGACCCAGGCTGAAGAAGCCCCACCATACAACCAACTGCCAGCAGATGAAAAATGCTACGCCCTTTTCACCGACAGTTCCTGTCGCATTGTGGAGATGAACCGGAAGTGGAAAGCAGCCGTATGGAGCCCCACATGACAGGTTGCACAAGCTACCGAAGGAGAAGGTGGATCAAGTCAACTTGCTGAGCTCAAAGCTGTTCAGCTGGCCTTGGACATTGCTGAGAGAGAGAAATGGCCAAATCTCTACCTTTACACTGACTCCTGGATGGTAGCCAATGCTCTGTGGGGGTGGCTGGAGAGGTGGAAAAAGGCTGACTGGCAACGTAGAGGAAAACCAATCTGGGCTGCTGATGAGTGGAAAGACATTGCCACTCGGGTAGAGCAGCTACCCGTGAAAGTCCGTCATGTGGATGCCCACGTTCCCAAGAGTCGGGCTAATGAAGAATACCAGCATAATGAGCAGGTAGATCAGGCTGCACAGATAGAGGTCTCAAAGATAGACTTAGATTGGGAACACAAAGGAGAATTGTTCCTAGCTCGATGGGCCCACGATGCCTCAGGTCATCAGGGCAGAGATGCCACCTACAAGTGGGCACGAGACCGAGGGGTGGATCTAACCATGGACAGCATCTCCCAGGTTATCCACGACTGTGAGACGTGCGCTGCCATCAAGCAAGCCAAGCAGGTGAAGCCCCTCTGGTATTGGGGGCAGTGGTCCAAGTATAAGTACAGAGAGGCCTGGCAGATTGACTACATCACACTGCCTCAGACCCGCCAAGGCAAGCGCTATGTCCTGACCATGGTGGAAGCCACCACCGGGTGGTTGGAGACCTACCCTGTGCCTCATGCCACTGCTTGGAACACCATCCTGGGCCTGGAAAAACAAGTCCTCTGGAGGCATGGTACCCCTGAGAGAATTGAGTCAGACAATGGGACTCATTTCAAAAATAGCCTTATAAGCACCTGGGCTAGAGAACATGGCATTGAGTGGGTGTATCATATTCCCTACCATGCACCAGCAGCTGGGAAAGTCGAACGGTGCAATGGCCTGCTTAAAACCACCTTAAAGGCACTTGGTGGGGGGACTTTCAAACACTGGGAGATCAATCTACCAAAGGCCACATGGTTAGTGAATACCCGAAGTTCCACTAACCGAGCAGGCCCTGCCCAATCTGAGCCCTTGGGAACACCGGATGGAGATAAGGTCCCAGTGGTACACCTGAGAGGCGTGTTAGGAAAAACTGTTTGGGTGAACTCTCCCTCCAGCAAAGACAATCCTGTTCGTGGGGTGGTTTTTGCTCAAGGACCAGGTTGCACTTGGTGGGTGATGCAAAAGGATGGACAGACCCGATGCATACCCCAAGGAGACCTTGTCCTAGGGTGAGCTATCTATGATACTGTGCCTGTAACTGCATGTATGTATATGATATAAAAGTTTTAATTTGCTGTAGCATGTTGGCATGGGAAAAATTCGGGGTGGATAATGTTGGGGGTTGAGTGTTTTCCTATTGCTGTGTCAATTTAAAGAATTTGTCCCATTGTCATGCCAATGGAGCTGCCGGTTACACCGCGGATCTTTGCGGGCTCTGGACAAAAGGGGTGGGTGGGATAGGCTTGGGGAGGGGCTCTCGTGCTTCCGGAGGGGACTCGTGTTTCCGGCGAGCGGGGAGGAGGATCCTCTCGGTCTTGGAGCCACGCGGCCAAAGGCAGGAGAGCCAGACCCTCTGCCATCACCTGCCCTGCATCTGCCCTGCTACAGCCTTCTGCCTCTACGGACACAGCTGAGCACCAGAACACAAACGGTGAGTGAGGAGCTGCCCGCTCCAGCCACTCCCCCCTGAGACCGGTGTGGCCGCAGCCGCCCCTTCCCGCCTCCACTCCCGCAGAGAGAGAGCGTGCTCACAGCTAAAGAAAGGACTGGAACCGAGTAATCTGTTCTGATTTGTTAGTAATTTTAACAATTGCTGTTGTTTCTGCTGGTACAGTTAGATATATTAGTAAAAGAGCTGTTATTCCTACCCCCTTATCTCTGCCTCAGAGTCCTTGATTCAAATGTTTATAATATTTTGGGGGGAGTGCAATTTGGGTCTCTGTTTGTGTTGGTTTTATGTGCTTGAGGGGAGGGGTGGATTCACCTCTGAGCAGGCCCTTTGAAGCTGGGAAGTGGGAGGGGCTCTCCCATCTCTGGGAGCTTCTCCTGTGAGCTGCTGCCACCAATCAGAGAGCTTGGTGATGGACAGCTCGGGAAACTAATGAAAAGTTATTTCGCTTTCACAAATTACAGTGAATTAGCTTTGCTTGCTCTCTTTCGTCTTTCGGTCTTCGGGGGTGGTGGCGGTCCTCGGGCCGGGGGGCTGCGGCCCGGCTCTGGGCTCGGCCTGGAGTCCGGCCCGGTGCCCCGGCTCCGCGGGGGGGGGGGGCCCAGGTTGGCACCCCGGCTCTGCTGGGGGCCCGGCTTGGGACCCCGGCCCCGGCTCTGCGGGGGGCCCGGCCCAGCCGCATGGTCCCGACCCCCCTTCCTGAGCACATGGCCCCGCGCGGCCCGGAGCTTCCCTCTCCATGTGCCATAGCCGAGCAGGGAGGATCCGGGAGCGAGCAAAGGCTCTCCCTTTCCCCCTCCCCTCCTCGTTCTGAGAGAAGAGGCCTCCAGCTGCCCATGCTGTTTCTTCACGTTCTGGATACAATTGTAACTTCTTCATGCCTGGATAAGATCCTCAATTTTTTCTAAGCTCTCTCCTGAATGGGAAGGAATAAAGCCTGGAGACTTCAGAAGTCAGTGCAATGAAGATAAAGTTCCTGGTGGGAAGAGATTGAAAAGATGCGAACTGATAAGTAGCTGAAAACCTTTTTGTGGGCTAAGGAAATGGTGACTTTACTAAAATTCCTTTAAACTGTGAAATATACTTGGGGAAGTTTGGATGCTTGAAAAGAAAACCTTATTTTTGCCCTGGAGAAATAAGAGCTCTCTGTTCTGAGATTAAAATGTGAACAGAGACATTTAATAGAGAAAGAGATGACTTTTTGCCTCGGGAATTGAAGCTCTCTCTGTCCTGAGACCGGAATAAAGACAGAGACATTTGATAGTGAAGGAGATGAAGAGAATCTTGTTTTTTTTTTTCAGCAGCCTGCCTTTAAAAGTACTACCCCATGTGTGCAACATAACCCATTGCACAGCTCTGAAAGGACTGTGAAAGAATGGGAGGAGTCATAATCTGCAATATTTTTCCCGGGCGGATGTGGATTATGAAGGTGAAGACGCCCCCTAAGCCAGAACCAAAAAGGGACTTTTCTCTCTTAAGTAAACTGAACTGATTATTTGAATGTATCACTGACTGAAGTGCTCTCTGTATGCTTGTTGGTAAGAAATGTTGAATGAAGGGGAGGAGGAAACAATCCATGGATCTTATTCTGAATACTTTTTTTTTGTGTGCTATTAATAAATTTCTTCTTGTACCTTTCTAAGTTTTAAGCCTGCCTTGTCTCTACTCCTGAGTCCCGTCTCTAAAAGAAATTAAATATATTAAGGTTGGCAAACTCAAGTCACACCGTGACACTGTTTCAAAGGAAAATTTCTGCCTTTCTTGGCAGATACCTGTCCTTCAAACCAGGTCAGATGGAAATGAAGAGCAGGGAGCAGTAGTTCTATCCAGGTTGTCAGCAAGACAAAGCAAAGTCAAAATTAGTTCTGTGTTCCAGGTTGCCATGACCCTAATGCGTCTAGCTGATATGAATAAACATTCTCTACTGGTAGCAGATCAGAATTAAATGCATCCCAAAATGACCTTAATAACGAAGCCTCTAGTAAATATCCCTAATCTCACCTGGGAAAATGTGTGCAAATAGATATGGAGGCACACAGCATTTTATTGACCTGCTGCACCAAAACATCTCTGTCTCCAGTGTCATTAAACAGGTCAGTGAATTCACTTTGCAGCGAGTGCTGGGACTTCTCAGTTTTAACAACTTTAACACAGCCTTCAGAAAGAAAGGAGAAAATATATTTTGTGTGTCTGGCTGTACTGGAAAGTCCTAAAAGATGATGAATTGTCTCTTTGTATGAGTGTGCAGGTGAATGATAAGCTGAAAAGTGTCCAGTGTAATAGTCATAAAGATGAGGAATGTTTGGTCGTGTTCTGGGCATGGCTTAGTGTGAGGATTTAGTGTGTAGGTCTCAATTCATAGTCCAACAAGTATGTAAGAGCTTTGCCTGGAAGACACACTTTGTCTTTATTGCTCTTTCTTCTGAGGACAGGCAAAGATGAAGAGTAACCTATGTAATTTGGAAAGTATGTGTTGCTCTTTTCCCGGCGCATCAGCCCGATGGAGTTGTTCAGCCATGTTTGTGGCTTTATTCCTTTTTCTGCTGTGCTGATTCAGGCTGTTCTGTCTACAGGGATGGAACAACCCAAGGGTTTCCAGCAGATATTGCAAGATAAATGATCCTGAGGCCATTTCAGCCTTTGCTAGGGTACTGAATGGGCATCAACAGCTGCAGGAAGAGGATTTGAAAGTTGGCTTGGTGTAGTGGGTTGCCTCTGGCTGGATGCCAGGCACCCACCAAAGCCACAGCTGGATAGGGGAGAGAAAATACAGCAATGGGTTGAGATAAGGACTGGGAGAAATTACTCAGCCAATACCAACCATATGGGCAAAACAGACTGGAATTAGTGATATTAATTGAATTTATTACCAGCAAAATCAGAGCAAGATAATGAGAAGTAAAATAAGACCTTAAAATTACCTTCCCTCTACCCTTCCCTCCTTCCAAGCTCTACCTCCTATCCCAGCGCTGCGGGGAGTTATGGTCAGTTCATCACTGTTATTTCTACTGCTGGTCGGGGAGGGGAGTTGGAGTACTTTCCCTGTTCCAGCGTGAATTCCTTCCCATGGGAGACAGTTCTCTGTGAACTTCTCCAACCTGCATCCAACTGTTAACTGCTGCAGTGTGGGTCACTCTTCCACAGGCTCAGTTCTTCAAGCACAGGATGCTCCAGCCTGGGTCACAAGTCCTTCCAGCAAACCTACTCCAGCATAGGGTCCTCTCTCCAAAGGGTCCACAGATCCCTGCCAGGACCCTGTTTCCAGTGTGGCTCTCCCAGGGGGTCACAGATCCCTTTGGGCAACCTCTTGCTCTGGAATAGGCTCTTTCAGAGTCTGCACATGGATCTCTGCACTCCCATGCCCTCCAAGGGCTGCAGGGGCACATCTGCCTCACCATGGTCTTTTCTATAGAATGTCAAGGGAATCCTGGCTCTGGTGCCTGGAGCAGATCCTGCCCTTCCTCCTGCCCTGCCCTGGGTGTCTGCAGAGCTGTTATCACATATATCCTCACTCTACTCTTCTCTGGACCCAATTACAACTGTGGAATAACTTTTTTCTTTTTAAATCTGCTATCACTGAGGTGTCACCACCATTCCTGATTGGCGCAGCCTTGGCCAGCAGCAGCTCCATCCTGGAGCAGGATAGTGTTGGCTTTACTGGACATGGAGGAAACTTCTGGTAGCTGCTCACAGAAGCCACACCTGTAACCCTCCATATCAAAACCTGGCCATGCAAACCCCATACACTTGAAAAGTGTTTTTTCTCTATGACTTCCACCAAGACTGCAGGTTTTGCATTGTTCTTCCAATGTGCAACAACAGTAGGGTTTCCATACTTCTGCCTGAGTATCTCAATACCTGAGAGTATGGATTAATGCCTGGAACGTGCTCATAGCACTTGTCTGTCATAGAAGGAAATGGTAGCTCCCCAGCCTGCAGTTGTGTGGATGGCAAATTTGCTTAATTATGTTTTTCAATTATCATTTGCTGGGTCAATGTAAATTGGAGCAGTTGCTATTCATCGGACCATACTGAAAAAAAAAAGAGCATCAACAAACACAAACTCTTCCTTCTCTCTTTTTCAAATGTTGCATCAGAATTAAAGGGGTGACAGTAAACTCCAGAAATATATGGTATGAAGTACTGCAATGGTTAGTTGGAGTTAGGCCTTCACAGCCACAGAAAGTTTAGTTTAGCAGACACTGAACAGCAACAGCCTGCACAACTTGCTAATTGATCCCTTATTACTAAAGTACAGCTGTTTATTCAGTCACTGCTGCTCTGTTTTCCAGCAGAAATTGAAGTCAAGATATGGGAAAACCCAGATAAAGTAAAAGCCACTAGAAACATTTCTCCACAGTAAAACTTGTTTATGAATCAATAAAACTGTGAGTTAGGGTTTGGATGCTCTTCATCTTTACAATTGTTCTTTGGCAAGAGCTGTTCCAACGCACACCAGAAATGGTCTAAAGGCTCACACTGATTTCCAAACAGAATTTGGATCAAATCCTTGTGGTTATTTTGAACTCCTGCAGAGAGGATCCTGATCCAAAATCAAAATGGGAGCAGAAATTTGTTCCTAGTGCCATCCTGGCTTTGAAATGTTGCAGAAGGAGAATACTTTTATTTTAGAAAAGCAAAAATATTTTATTTAATACTCCCTGGTCCATCACATCTGGTAGAGCTCAGATTGTAATACCTTGAGCTGTATTTGTCATACTAAGACTGAATTTTCCTCACCTCCATTATCCATGCACCAAAATCCTTCCATGTATCAGAGAAGTTTAAGTGAAAATGTAGGTGTTGTGCAGCAGAAGCAAGCTCAGCGGTAAAATAAATGTGCATTTCTGAATTTCCCAGAGAGCAGCAGAATTCATGTGATATTGCCTGGAACAGTGTTGCTGTTGCAGTGATTGTTGGGGAGGGAATAGAGAAATCTTGTAAGTGCCTAGCAAGTCGTTCTGAAACAGTAGATGAAATTGAGATGTTAGCATATTTTGATACAGATGCTGAAAACAGTCATGTTGAGGTTTGAGGCCTCTTCCTTTGTTTAGACAATACCAAATGCCACAAATACCAAAGAACCAACAGACATCCTGTCCCAAGCCTGGCAGGAAAGGTCTGAAGATAAGGGTTACAAATAAGAAAGCCATAAAACATGGTAGTTTAGTAGTTTCTATAGGTTGCATGCAAATATTAGGAAATTAGTATATTGTATTAGATTGGTTATTGGAAAATTAGCGTATTCATTATAGAAGAATAATTACTGTATTGTGAACGGGAAATCGCTCTCTCTTACCTCTTACCTCTGAACTCTAATCTCTCTCTAAGGTCTCTTGCTCTCTCTCACCCCCTTGCTCTTATCTCTTACTCTCCATGCTCCACACTCTTTCTTACACCCACACCCTTATAATAAACTGCAAACCTGAAGAACAGAAAATAGTAAGCTCATGAGTCTGTCCAGCAACCGTCCAACAACCCAACCCCCGCAGCTGATGTTTATGTTTAGGGCCAAAACATGACCCAGTAGGTTAATGTCATGAAAACATTTAGCAAGGGTTCCAACAAATAATTTGGGTGTGCAGACATCATTTATAATATGAGTTTTAAAGAAAGAGATTAAAATGTCAAGTCTGTGGCATTTAGAATTTGCACACTGTTGCAGAAGGCCCTCCTGAACAATGAAAGACTCTGCAAAAGGAGCTCCTGCATCCAGTGGGACATAGTGCTTTTCTAGGGAGGATGTTACCTCCTCATACTGTCCCCATGGACATGACCTTCCCTACTGCAAACAAGCATCCTGCAGGCAGGGACTAGCTTACACCTGAAACAGGGAGGGACTGTTACTCCCTGAGATGGATGCAAAGCTCCATTTAGGCTCCAGCAGGAACATAGCAGCCACAGAGCTCAAATGTGGAGGGAGCAACGCCCCCTGCAAGACCCACTTGGAGAGCTATCCCATAGATAAGAATTGCTCAGTCATGGTGACCAGGCTAAGAAACCTTTCCCTGCTTTCAAGCCCCCTGCTTTATCTCCTTGTAAAACCATTGGTCATATTTGCAAAACCCCAAACTATTGGACACTCTCTCAAGCCACACTAACCCTATAAAAAACCCTGCTTTTACCCAGTTCAGTGGACTACTGCTGTCTCTGGACACCCCTTCCCAAGAGGAGACAATAAAGAACACTGTGGAACCTCCATATAGCACATCCCGGTCTCAGCTCTGTGCGCCGGCCAAAGGTACCTTGAAAGCCAATCTGAAATCACTCTAGAGCTGAAACCACTATAATAGCTGATCGCCTGAATACCAGGCATTGCTTGCATATTGGTATGTTGTGGCTGAAGCCTGCCTGAGATGCCAAAAGAGACTGTTCCTTACGAAACTCCCTATCCGGGTACCTTGGTGGCAGCCAGGGGCTTTGACCCCAGGGCTCGGCAGCTACACTCAAACATGACCCAGCTGTGGATACCGATGGGTTGTAGGAGAAGGTGCTTTGTAAAACCGGATAAATGTGTTTACATAAGAGCCATGTCTCAGTAGTACCATCTTTCATAGTTGCTGCCCAAAAAGCATTTCTTCATCTCTCTGCCTGATCCTTTTGCCCTGAGAAACCCAAGTGAGTACCCAGCAGCGCTGATCACCTCATCAGCCCCATGAAGTATGAGCAGATCCTGATCCAACAGTCTGAAACTTGCTTCCTGACAGCACCAACAGCTTAGCTGACAGGCACCTGTTCCAGGCCATGCAGATTGCACACTGTACCCTTTATTCATGCCATTTGCATCATGGCTGATTTTACTTCTGCTTAAAAAACTTGAAAGAAATAATCCTCATCATGGGCTAAATGCTGTGTGACATCTGAAAGCTTCAGCTAATGTCACAAATTACAAAGGGAGGCACTAAGAGAGTGTTTCAGCCTGCAAAAGTAGAAGGTATTGAGAAATAAAATTATTTAAGCCAGTTTTAATTTTGCTACAGGATATGGCTTTGTGCTGAAAGTTTAATCATGAAGTACATTCTTAGTGATTTGACAAACTTTTGGGAAATGGGACCATGAACCATTGATACCTTGATGATAAACTTCTGATGTAATTAGCTTACAGTAACTTCCACCTAGAAATGAGAGAATAGCTGTCTTTGGTCTTTCTTTTCTTATACCATTGCAACAGCTTCTAGCTTAAAAAAGGCAGAATGTCTGTTTTCTATCAGCAACTAGTTGTCACTGTAACTGCTACAGTTACTAGTAAATATTAGTAACTACATTTACGAGCAGTAACTATAAAAGCAATTTTTTTCTACTAATTTCTACTCTTTACTGTACAAGAGGCTAAAATTATCATCCCAGCCAGCAGCAGTAAGGCCATGAGCAAAGATGTTGGAGTGAAAATAACAAAATACTAGCCTACAAGGCTGTGAGGCAGCAGCAAGGCTTTTTCTGTGTTTCTGTACAACTTAGCATGGTAAAGGCTTGCTCCTGATTGGAGTATCTAGACACTCTACAGATATATTTTTTAAAAGTGCTGCTGCTATAGTCTGCTCATGCTATAACACCAGTAGTGCAATTTTTGAACTGTCTTGGTTTGAAAGACAGGTATCTGCTAAGAAACCTCCCTCCCTCCAATTTATAATAATTTTTAAATTAAAGAGACTCTCAGGCAAAGATATGGGGATAGGAATAACAATTCTTTACTGGTGTGTGTGTGTGTGTGTGTGTGTGTATATATATATATATATATATATATCAAGGCAAACAAAACAACAACAACTACGAAATCAACAACAAACAGAACAGGAACCCAGTAACAGCTCTTTTGGTTGTGGATACCTTTCCTCCATGGTACAGTTATCGTCTTGGCTACCAGGCAGCGCCAGCCAGCTCCCGGTGAGCAGGGGGAGGTGCGGTGACCCCGCGTGGCTGGAGGGGTGCCGGGGGGCTATGGTGGCTGCGTCCTGGATGAGAAGGGTGGAAGAGAGACTCTGCTCATGGATCTTGGGGCAGTGTTGGTCCCGATACTCCAACAGGACGCTTGGAGTTGGCAGGCTGAAGCGGGGTTGCGGTATCCCACAGCCAAGGAAGAGCAGCTCGCGGCGTAGGTGTGGCAGGGCGAGGTTTTCCAGCAACCGTCCTTCTCCAAGCCAAACGAGCGGGAAAGCCAGTGACTGCCCAAAACCTCTCCTTCACCTGCCCCCTGATCTCGCGGTGTTCTCCCTCTTCCTGCCCCCCCTTTCCTCCTCTTTCTTCCCCTTTCCCCCACTTTCCCCTTGGCACTGGGGCCTAGTCAACAGCTTTCTTAATATAACAATGGGGAAAATTCCACAGCGGGAAAAAGGGAAAAAAACAAACCCCAACGGCAACTCTTACTTTGAAGGAGGGAAATAACATATATGGATAAGTTAGAATTTTCAGAGCAAAGAAAATAGAAAATAGCCATGTGAAAAGTTTGAATATCCTTATTTTGCAGAATAATTAAGAGCCTTCCTGGGGCTTTTTGGGTGCTTATTTTGAGCCAGTCCAATTAGAAGGCACATCTAGAAAATGTTCAGACTGAGTTATGGCTAAGGTAACTTCACTTATATAAAAGGAAATGAGAAAATAATTAGTAAAGCTGGCTGGGATGGTTTAGGGCTCTTGGATTTCTCTGCAAACACTGTGAGGAGCTTATGCCAGAGAAGATTAATAGCTCCAACCCGAAGGAAGCTGCCAGACTTGTTACCAACTCATGAGTATTTTATCATCATGGCCAAGTGGGGAAGGCTGCTGGGAGCTGCTGCCTGTCATTCTCACCTCCCTGCATGTTCACAGGACAAGCACAATGAGCAGGGTTGTTTCTGGACCTCGTCACTTTAGTTGCACAAAATTGGGTCCTTGGGATGCTGGATTTTCCTGCAGCCTTCACATGGGTGTGGACAGACTGTTAACTCTTGTACCTCTCTGCCTATGAAGCTGAGAGCATGTGACAATAGTCTTGCATTAAGAGCTAATCTGAAGATTTCCTATATTAAGGGGAGCTGCCCCCCTGCCACTAGCCCTTGGAATATGTCACAAGGCTCCTACAGAAAATCTTAGAAAATGAACATGAATTTCTGTGATTTCCAAACAATGAAAAGTGAATTACCCAGACTCCTGTGGTGTTTAGTGGAGGAGCAGAAGCACCCAGTGCTCTCCCCTGCATATGATATTTTCAAAGGAACAAACTAGATCACTCTCCTCCTGATGACTAGAAGAAAACCTAGCAATGCAATGTTTGGGAGACAATGCAATAATGGCTTTGCACATGGAATACTCACTGGAATCACAGCAGTAATATAGCTTCATTGCAGCACTGGAACTTGATTGGATTTGCCAGCATGGGGTCCTTTTGGAGGCAAAAAAAAAAAAAAAAAAAAAAAAAGGCTGAAAACTTACAGCTACAAAACAGGAAAGAACATTAATTGATGCTGTAAAATGTTCTGATGTAAACTCAATGCAGTACTTGAAAGTGAATTAACGAAAACCCTCTATGTCTGGGAGTAAAATTGAAGTGGTCAGATTGTCCTGAGGGAAACCCAAGTGACAGTGAAAAGAGTCTTAGGGACACTGCTGCTGCAATGCATAGTGGGACTGGCCAGCAGGGTTTCATGTCAGATCAAATCACAGCTGTGAGTTTCTGCACAATTTTTTCCATTTTTGCTGTTCCCATGGCTATCAGAGGAATGTGTACTGTCCTGCTCTGTGTGTGAGAAAACAGATGTGGGAGCTCCAGGGCCAGGAAAGAGGTCAGCAAGAATAAATCTGATTTCATGGCTTGCTGCTGGATACTCACATAGATGCTTCAGTGAAAATCAAAGTCCTAATTCTCAGGGAACTGTGGAGGCTGATAAGCTTGCCACAGCTCTGCCTTGGAGAGATGTCCCTTGAATGGGCTGTGGAGGATGATAAGCTTACATCAACCCTCCCCTGGAGAGATACATCTTAGATGGGCACATCCTCCTTTACCATGGTGAGCTATCCCAAGGGCTTCAGCTATCCCAAGGGCTTCAGCTATCCCACCATGTTTTGGTGCCCATGTTGATTCTTTGCAACTCATTAGTCCCTCCCCCTTTGGTACTGCCCTTGCTTTCCCCATAAAACCCCAGCTTTTCCCCATTTCATCAGGGAGCTGTTGTCCCTGGCCCCCTTCACAGAGCTGCAGGACATTAAAGGCTACCTCTGTGGAGCAGCCATACGACGCTTCTGTCTCTCTGTCCGAGTTGGCCTGGGATAACCTCACAAGGCAGACCTGAAATCACAAAGCTGAAATTCACTGATAAGAGCTGATCACTTGCAGCTGCAGGCTGTCCCCACCTTGCTGAGGTTACCTGGCAGCCAGAGAAGTGCCAGTGAGCCCCCTAGATGGCTGTCACTTGCAAAACCTCTCTCTAGGAAGGTCGTGTCGGACCAATGGACCCTTGGCGGTGATAGGGAACATTTTGCATGAAAATCACTGTGTAAAGTGCTCTCGGATGTCCACCTTTTCCATTCTTGCCAGAGAAAAGATGAGATTTACTTACTGGCAGTCAAATACTGCAGTGCAGAAGCCCAGGAGTGACTTTCAGGTGTTGAAATAGAATTTTATTGACTTGAGTTCAGTGTCAAATTGCAGAAGAAAGGGCTGGGACTTCATATGCATCTTTCCTTCATGTTGTCTGTTGCTTGGTGCACTTCTGAATCATGGGTAGTGTGCTGGCTTTAGAAATTATTAGAAGATTATAAGTAATGTAAATGTTAAAATCAGCACTTTGATTATGAGGCCCATTCCTGGAGGCTCAAAATTAGGTAGTCCAAACCTAAGGAGCCCCCTTGTAATTCTGGGCTTTCTCCTCTTTCTACCCCAAAAGCACAGCAGGGTGGTGGTTAGCTTGAAGTGGGAATGACTTTTTTAAAGAAAAAAAAGTTTTGGTTTTCTTTGTGAAACAGAGGATCCAGCAGCCACCTTTTGAATTGAATGTGTATTTCTGTTACTGCCTACCCAGAAAACCTTCTGCGGATACTCTCAGATGCCCAGTGATCTAGAAAGTTTGTACTGATTCTCATGAAACTGAAATTTTTGGGATCCTTTTCTTGGAAAAACAAGAAAGGAGGATGGGGGAGTGTTGCTGCAAAAGGGTTACAGAGTGGCGAAAGGATACAGCAACAAGGCACTCCCTTACATGGTGCAAGAAAGAGCAGTTTATTGAAGGAAGCCATGGCTTTAAATAAGACAGTTCATGAAAAACAAAATACAGACAGTTCATTGGTCAGAGAAAGAGACACCTTTTGTCCCTGGCTTTCCCACAGATCCAGCAGGTGTTTGTCTTTTGCTATAATTCTTTCTCTTGTGTTTACAGTAGAGAAAAGCCTCTAGCCTGGGAAAAATCCTGGCTGGAGAGGAGAAAGTTTCACAGCCTGAGGAAAAAGACTCATAACCTGAGAAAAGGCTTGGCAAACTTTGCCTGGGTGCCTGGGCTTTCAGTGGTGTCCACAGAAGAGGAGGTATCTTTTGTTTCAGCATTGGTTTGAAGTGGGATGCTTCAAAATTCTTTTATTCCACTATGGACAGGAGTTCCATTTTTTTCTCTATTCTAGAAAATGAGATTTTCCAAAGCTTTTAGATTTGCTAGGAAGACAAAGGCACTGAAAACTTTGAAATGCTTGAATATTACAGCAGCAAGGTCTTCGAAACTTCAGAAGACTTTATATGGTATATGGGATAGCAGCTATTCGCTCACTACTAAAAAAGAAAAGCAACTAAGTGATGAATGTCTGTTCTTGAAATGAATGTTCCCATAATCACCTTGTGATTCCATTAGTGGGTTTTGTGAATGTTGTTCATTCATTCTAGTACAGGAACTTGACTTAAATTTTGTGATATGTGATCATGCCTTCAAATCAGAATGCAATTAGCCCACCAAAATAGTTTAAATTTTATCTGTCTCTAATAATAAAGTGTATAAAACTAGATGAATTTGAAAACCCACTATTCCCCTTGTAACACACTTCCCCCTTTCCCTATGCCAGCCTCCTCCTCCTCCTCCTCCTCCATAAAAACATGGAATTAAATTTACTTTCTCTTTAAGCTTTGGGGAGAATTCTTCCTGGAACACAATAATACATGGTGCTGGTTTTCCGAGAGAGCCATAGATATTTAGTTACAAGATAAGTGATCTCATTATGGGTGGAACAGCTACTACTTTATGACTTAATAAGTAGGGCTGGAGAATTTGTAGACTTTTGGTAAGGTATGACTTGATGGTAGTGTGGGAGGAATCACTTGTTTTGGTATTGTGGTAGTTTCTCAGGAGCGGTGGAGACCCCACAGGGAGCTGGCCCTGGCTGTGTCCTTCAGGATCTCTTCCCCAGCATCTCACCCTCAGGCTACTTCCAGGCTTCTCCCCCTGAGCTAACCAAGGCTGTGGTAAAGACCAATGCGTCACACAGTGTCCCGAAGACTCAGAACTGATGAGCAACCAGCAGAAAAGCAGTGCTGTGAGTGCAAGGAACTAAAGCTGCTGTAGTGGTGACAACTTTCCAAAGCCAAAAATAGACCCTCAACCTATAGTTTTATGTTTATTTCATTGCTGTCTCTTTCCTTTGCTCCTGAATTAAGAGCTGCACTGGACAATTCAGGACAAATTTTCTTGCTCTAAAGGTGTTGAGCTGAGAGTTGCTGAGTGGCTGTGGAGCTGCTATTAGAGAATGGTGCATACAGGTAAAAAAACAATTGAAATTCTGACATTCAGATCCTCAGCTCTGAAAACCCAGCTACTTTGAAACTTGACTTACAAAATCAATTATCTGTTAAATGAAAACTCACTTGTTTTAGAAAGTTGAGTGCTACTTCCTTATCCAGAAAATCAAATTTGTTCTAAATTATGATGATCCTTGCTTTTTAAAGAAAATACAGTGCTTAAAATTCTGTGTGCAACAACTGAAGCATTTTGAGGATAAATAGAAAACTTAGAAAAAACATTAGTATGTTTTGTTTACCATTATTGTTTAATGTGCAAGTTTTTTCTTTTTTAAATTTTTGCAGTAAGAACAGAATTTGTTCTGCTTCTCTAAAGAGGAAACTTTATTGCAGTTTGCCCCCTGTACCACTTATTTATGTGGCAGAGAAAACAACGACAAATGAGCTAGAAATTTATTTTCTTTAGAGATAGATTGGAATAGGGAAAGCATTTTCTACCTGAGGTGCTATGCTGGTTATGCACTGAAACCTAATGGAAGGAGGGTACATTCAGAGGTTATTTTCTATGAGAACTTCTTCCGTGAATTGATGGGACTAATTGGAGGGTGATTTGGTTATTAACAGCCTGAAAAAACAATTGAAGAAGTTAGTTTGATCTGTGATTCACATTTTGAAGCAAGTAAACCCCTCCCCCATGTGGCCCGGGCCAGGCAGGGGTGGGATCGGGAAGGCGCTGGGCTTCATTTTTAACCAGGGGCCCTGATGGCCAGCGGGAGGAGAGGCGCTTTGCTAAGGTATTAGCCTTCTTCTCCCCCCTGCTCCTCCCCCGGCGTGGCCACAGCTCGGTGGGACCCTGCCACCAGCTCAGAGCAGCCGTGGGGAGGCGAAGCCTGCCCAGCTGCCCAGGCGGCCTGGGGGGAGGCAGCGAGGGCTCTGTTTTGGCAGAGCCCTTCCACACACTTGCTCCCTGGACTTTGCAGTTTTCATCCAGCCCTCTCTGCGTGGCCTGGGCGGCATGAGATCCTGTCATGGCTCCAGTATGGTCTGGCCCAGCCGCCTGCATTTTCTGTGTGAAATTTTAGCCCTTCCAATGCTCGGATAAGACTTGCAGACCTTCTATCCTCTTTTGAATAAGAGGAGATAGAGCAGAAAAAATACACCAAAGTTAGTGAAGTAAGAACCAAGTTTCCAGATAGGAAGTGAGAGGAATGTTACATTTGTCTTTACAAATAAGTTGTAGATCTGTTGGTAGATAAAGTTAGTTTAGAGATAAAAGAAACAATGGGAGGGATTACACTGATTG
Organism: Oenanthe melanoleuca; assembly: GCF_029582105.1. Classification (NCBI taxonomy): domain Eukaryota; kingdom Metazoa; phylum Chordata; class Aves; order Passeriformes; family Muscicapidae; genus Oenanthe; species Oenanthe melanoleuca. Next base: position 357,423 of record NC_079340.1, read on the forward strand.
GTGAATGGAAAAAGAGATTTGCATTTACAAACAAACTGTAGGTTTGCTGGTAAATGAAATTGGGTAACAGGAGATGAAAGAAGCAACAGGGGGGGAAACTATGAATTCTACAAGAATTAAAAATTAAAAGGGAGGGTTATACATTAGAGGGGAATGTCAGGTGTCAGGCATTCTGGGAAGTCTGTGCCTCTCAAGTACCTCAGCCAATGGGGAAAGATAGAGGGAAAAGAGGCCGGGAAATTAGGATAAAAAGGGAGGCTGCGTCCTCCAAAAATTTTAGAGATCCCAGGGGAATGCCCCATGGCCTCTCCCTTTATTCGAATAAAGCAAAAAGGAATCCTCTGTCTCCTTTTTGGACATAAACCTCTGGTGTTTGTGGATTAATTTTCCTTACAGGAGTGATTGAGAAGACGCTGTGAAATTTGGGTGAAAAATCTTTTTGCAAGCTATGGGAGTGGACTGTACTGCACTGAAGATTCCTATAAATCATGGAAAAAGACACAGCAGGGTTGAAGTGTTTGGAAAAAAAGATCTTTTGCCCAGAGGGAGAGGAGGGACTTCTGTTCCTGAGAATGAAGTATGGACAGAGGAAAGAGAGATGAAGTGAATTTATACTTTTGAACAGCTTACTCTTAAAAGTGACACCCCATGAGTTTGACATGGCCCACAAATACAGCTCTGGGAAGGCTGTGAAGATGGGAGAAGTTTCACGATTTTGCAGACTCCTGGGTGGCTGCTATTTGTGAAAGTGAAGACTCGGGAGAACGTTATTTTTCTCTTAGAAAAAACCCCTATTGCCAAACAAGAAAAAACTCTTCTCCCTGAAGGGAACTGAAAAGATTATTTAAGTGAAGGACTGACAGAAGTGTCTCTATATGTTGTTGTTAAAAAGGTGTGTGAAGGTGGGGAGATGAGGGAGTGGTCTGAAAATCTTATTCTGAATTTATTATTACTTTCTTTGTGCTGTTAATAAAGTTTTTCTTTATACCCATTTTAAGTTTAAAGCCTGCCTTGTTTTTGCTTCTAATCCTATCTCACAACAAAAAAATGAGTACACTAAAATTGGTAAACCTAAATTATAACATTTATTAGTGCATTGGTTGGAAAATTCAAACTAAATGAAGACAGGTGCATATTTTCTAGGAGGTTTGCTAACAGCAACAGTTGTTCTGCAGAGCTCTCCAGAGATCTGGACATCCATAGGACTGGCAGCAGCAGTGTTTTTTCATGGTGATATCATTGCATCTACTTGGAGAACAGAAAAAACTGAGACATGAGTGATAGGGAAGCAGCTGGGATCTCTGGGAGATGGCATTGCTGCTTGAGATCTGCTCCCAGGTGGTGATCAAGCAATGATCAGGCATGAAAGATTGTCTAGGGTTTCTCTCTGGAGCCTGGCCTCTAATTGAGATATTTTGGGTAGGGAAGTTGTGTAAATAGGGCCTATAAATTTTCAGAGGATTCTAGTCTAAGAATTTCCCTTCAGATTTTTCTCAAGTTGTTTTCTTTGACTGTCAGCAGTATTAAATATATTTGGCCCTGTACTGAACTTGGATGAGCACAAAAGGCATAGATAGGACTTTCAAAAAAGTGAAAGCAGAGAATGGTTGAAAAAGTAACAATTGTTTATTATTACTAAACTCATGACTTACTGCTTCTCATTTTGATGGATTTTTAGTTTTAGGACAATTGAAAGGTACAACTTACAAACTTCTTCAAACAGAGGCTCAGCAAGTATTTTTGTTACCAAAACATTTCTTCAGCATAATGGAAGAGCAATGACTGTTGCTGAAGAGTGTCCTACACATGGCATAATACAAGCATTACTTTCATACGGATTCAAGTTCTAGTGTGAAAGACCATGGCTATGGCTTTTGGTGGGGAAATTTGATCTTGTCAAGTTTGCCTCCACTTGAATATGCTTTGATTACATTTACTTGCTTTCTCTTTGACATCTTCCCTTTTTCACCATAAGAATAGTGCTGCTGAGTTCTGACTTTAAAAGATCATTTAAAAACTAATGAAAAGCAAGACCAAAACTCTGTTATGTGCCTTCCCAAGGAAAGCGTCTCTGTGGCTCCACTAGCACTGGTGTCCTCTGGGCAGAAGGGACAGAGGGCAACACCATGGTTTCATTTCACAGCCTGCAGCATCAGGGGAGCATCCTGCATCCCTGTACTCATGTTCTGTCATATCCCCACATACTGGGACACTCATGACCTCTGTACTTTTTCTCAATTGAATAGTATACTGCAAATAATGGAGATTGCATTTTGGTCTTGCTTATTGGTCATGGAATTACAAGCTATTTTAGAGGATTTCTAAATATATATTAATATTTATGGTTAATTAAAAATAGTATTTAACACTTTTCAGCCAAGAAAATCATGCTGAATAATTCAAGGTTTTATTTTGCATTTGGAACTAGTAAGTGCTCATGTATTAATAATGCTTTATAAGTATTGTTGAATTTCCAGTTGCTTCACAGTTTATATTCAGCCCCACAGTGAGCAGGAATGGGGGGACAATAAAGCAGAAGAGCAGCTGTGGCTCATGGTATTGCCCTGTCAATAGGTAAGGTACCTCTCGTTAAATATTCATAGGAGAAACCTGCTCCCTGGGCCATTAAGGAAGTACCAGGAAGAGCAGAGCCTGGCTCAGGGTCTCTGAACTCAGCAGGGAGTTTTGCCTCTCAGCAGTGATCAGTACTGAGCAAGATGCCTGTGGGCACTGGAGCACCCCAAGGACTTGGAGTGAAAAGTGTGCAGGATGCCTGTTTGTCCTTCCCAGGAGCTAGTCATGGCTTCTTGAAAATGTGCTGGGATGGACCAAAAGGTTTCACTTTGTGAAATGCAGTCAAAAGCATTTCCTTTTTTTTTTTTTTTTTTCTTTTTTGCTTGCTGGGAAAACTGTGTTAGCAGTTGTCCTGGTTTGAAGGACAGGTGTCTGCCAAGAAAGGCAGAAATTTTCCTTTGAAGCACAGACCCGAATTCCACTCCCCCCAAATATTATAAACGTTTGAATCAAGGACTCTGATGCAGAGATAAGGGGGTAGGAATAACAGCTCTTTTACTAATATATCTAACTGTACCAGCAGAAACAACAGCAGTTGTTAAAATTACTAACAAAACAGAACAGATTACTCGGTTCCAGTCCTTTCTTTAGCTGTGAGCACGCTCTCTCTCGGCGGGAGTGGAGGCGGGAAGGGGCGGCCGCGGCCGTGCCGGTCTCAGGGGGGAGCGGCTGAAGAGGGCAGCTCCTCGCTCACCGTTGGGTTCTGGTGCTCAGCTGTGTCCGCAGAGACTGGAGGCTGGAGCAGGGCAGATGCAGGGCAGGTGATGGCAGAGGGTCTGGCTCTCCTGTGTTCGGCCGCGTGGCTCCAAGACCGAGGGGATCCTCCTCCGAGCTCCCGGAAACACAAATCCCCTCCGGAAGCATGAGAGCCCCTCCCCAAGCCGATCCCACCCACCCCTTTTGTCCAGAGCCCGCAAAGATCCGCGGTGTACCCAGCAGCTCCATTGGCATGACAATGGGAAAAATTCTTTAAATTGACACAGCAATAGGAAAAAACACTCAACCCCCAACAGCAGTGAAAATTTCTGTGAGGAGTAGGGGTGGCTGGGGCAAATAAAGCCTTAAATCTTCTGCTCAGACTTCTCCCGAGTGACCCTCTCCAAGACACAGGTAACTAACTCCTGTAGCATTTAAATATTGGCATGTTCTTGGCTTTCCCTCACATATCTGTCTAATGGGCAGATGGCCATGGATCTATGTTCTTTCCCAAGCAATTCCTGTGAGTTTTCTGCAGGAGGAGTCAGGAGCAAGACATTATGTTGTAATCCCTTCAGGCAGTTTGAACAGGAAGACATCTCTCACTGCCATGACAGGTTCACTGAGCTATCACTTGAGAACTTCAAAAATTAAAAACCGCTGTTGAAATCTTTTAGGCTGCTGTAAGAATGAGTGTATGTAGCCCTAATGTGCTGAAATAGAACTCAGTGCTGCTCTAAGTAATGGAAAGAAAAGTGACATATTTAAATACTTGTTCACCAGACCAAAGTGGGCAAGTTAATTCAATACATTGTGTGTAGATATAACAAGTACAGTGGCAGACCACAGGAGATAATATTTTTCAGATGCTCAGTAGTTCAGCTTGAAAACATATTGAGTGGAAAGCATCTAATTTTTCCCTAGAAAGTTATCAACAGTCTTGTACTTTCCATGTGGAGAACATATGCCTTGTATCTCACAGAGATGTAACACCTGGTTTGTGGGTTGGACTATACTCAACTCTTAGTTTTTAGATTGTTTGGGAGAAAGCGTGAGCAGTAACACTGGATGTACAGAGGGGTCAGTTCTCCTGCACAGAAGTCCCAGTGATGGGAATTTTTCCTGTTCCCTTTCCAGGGGCTGTGTTGGCCCCTGGTTTATTTCTGAGCCTGGGACTATGCAGTGATGTTGAGTTATGGTTCTCTATGTAACCAGAGATTTCGTTTAAGCACTGTCTCTCCCACCTATACTGGCTGGGATTCAGAGAGGGCTAGAGGGTTTTGCTATTAGAGTTGGCAATGTTCCACCTTGTAGGCCTCCAAAATGTATTCTGCAAGAAGTTTGCTTAATGAGGAAAAATATTGTGGATTGAAGGGAAAGAAAGAGATCTAACCAAATTGAAGAGGAGACACGCTGGGCTTTGTGTTTGGACAGAATCACCAGTGCAGCCTTGAAACTCTCTAAATTAGTTGTTTTCAGCAAGTTGAGATATGCTTGTGTCACTGTGCCCTGGAAAGGCCTGCAGCACTGTCTAAATGAAACAGTTTTGTGGTCTTTTAGACAGCTGGAGATGGTGTCCTTTCCGAGGAAATTCCTCCTGAGGCTTGGTGTCTGCCCACACATGCACCCCTGCATGTCCACATGCACACAAACCCTGGTTTTGCCTTTTCTGTTCCTGGGTAAATACAGCCCAAGAACCAAGGTGATATATTATGGGGTAAATGCACAGCCACAAACTGCAGAACTCAAGATACTCAAACGTCTTCACTTAGGACCTGAACATGGAGGTAGATGACCTGTGGCTCATAACTCTAGTGGAGTTTGTAAGCAATTATAATCCGTCAGTTGTCTACTGTGCATATTTCTTCTGGACTCCCTGGAGTTCTTCCCTGGCATTCACTGGAAGGAGACAAGCATCATGCTGATGAGTGAAACAGAAATAAGAAAGCCCACAAGAGCATCCAACCACTCTCTTTGTGAGGAGGAAGACAAGTCACAGCAGCTGCCACAGACTGAGATCCTGTGTGTGAACTCTTCCTCCCTGCCGTGTGATACACATCTCCTCTTCCCAAGATATCCTGTAGGAAGTGATCCTGTCCAGGAAACAGATTTGTGGTAACTCACTCATGTCTGCAGCTGGCCGTCTGGATGGGGAAAAGCTTTGGCCTGACATTGGTCATGGAAATGGTGAGAGTAACAGGTCTGAGAGGGTCAAAATTTGGGCATTTGCTTAACGGAGGTCCAAAGAAACTCTTAAAGTGGCTAACTCTGGACTTCATTTCAGATATGTATTTGCATATATATATATATATATATATATATATATATATATATATACACACATATACCTACCTACATATATATATATATATATATGTATATATGTATGTATGTATTTGTGTCTACACATGTGCATGCACTGACTTGGAAAAAAAAGACTGGGGAAAGAGCAATCTCCAAAAACTCCAAGGGACCGATAAGCAGTGGTACTGCTTTTAATAAAAATTAAAGTGCTGGATGTTTGTGGAAGCCAGTAATAGGAACAGGCTACCTAAACTCCAATGTTGGAGAGCTTAGCATACAGAATAACATAAAAAAAAGAGGCCAAATTTGAAAGAAGATACTTTTCAGTGTCTTAAGCAGTGCACAATCCTCTAAACTTTGACTTAGGACTTCTGGACTACAGTACTATTGTCTTTTGTTTTTCATAAGAACATGATTAATTTTTCTATATAATTAAGGATGGTCCTCACATGAAAGTTTCATGCATATTCTAAGCTGTTAAATTTACTAACTCCAAGATTAATTGTTATATACTAGCTAGAAGTGTTTTGATCTTGCTGATGCATTCATTTGGACAGAAAAATTATCATGCATATAAATTGTATGTTGACATTTCTTTCACAAGAATAGTTATCTAGCTATTGGTAGCCTGCTAAGCAAAGACTTGTCAAAAATAATCACTTCCAGTTCTCATTTGTTGAAGTTAAATAGCCTGAACAGGGAAAAATTTGTTCACACTCTTTAATATTCATTGCAGTGTGAAAAGTCAGCATATAAATATGAGAAAACTGAAAATAAATGAATAGGATATTAGAAAACTGAGGAATGATTTCTGGAGAAGACGGCATGATGTTCCAATAGAATACCACGTGTTAGCAGTGATTTTTTTTTTTTTTTCATCATGCAGCTCTTTAGATAGGTGCCCCTTAGAACTGGTAAACTTTTATCTTGAGGAATTAATTACTCTAACAAACTCAACATGTAAATAAAATCAAATCTCATATGTTCTGAAAGTATGTTCTGGGCATCATGATTCAACAAGACTCTGGAATTCCTCTATTTCTACAGATGATTTATGGGGACAGTCAAAAATTTGGCATTTACTTGATCTTTATTGGCATTTTAGTTCATCCTGGTGACCTTGATGAACAGTCCTTCTGATGAGCAGGATACCTTTCATTTTCCTGTCCCTTGTCACCACTTCCCAAGAAACTTGCCTTTTGCCGCTTTTTATTTATTGCACTAAGAGTTCATTTTTCTCCTATTTTAAAGTCAAACTGCTCTTTATTAGACCATCGTTAACTTTCCTGACAAACAGCTCTCCCCTGCCAATACAGACTCATTCCAAGCAGGAGTGACCAATGCAACACCCAGGGGAAGGTAACTGGAGTGGGCTTCAGTAGGCTTTATATATAACTGATTTTCCACAGAGATGGAAAATTAGTAACTTTGTCTCTAAGAGGTAAAAATTGCCCATTTAAGTTAAAGGTAATTATTGTACTACACATCTGAGCTACCTGATTTTCCATGGCAAAAACTAAATGCTGTTATAGTATGCTAATCATGACTGGTAGCTAGTGGCTATGGACTTCCTGTAGTGAGCTGGACAGTTCAGGCATGGCATAATTGGAAAAAGACTCTTTTGTTTCCCATGCTGGCCAGTTGCAAAATCACCCAAGCCTGTTGTGCTGTGTGGGAGAGGCTTCAGATAACAATGAAGAGTTTGTAAATTGCATTCTAATCAGTACTCGTGTGAGGTATTTCTTGGGGTTTTCTCCAAACCGACTGTTTTTCTGAATAGGACATTCCTTTCCACTGATCATCTTTTGCACATATGCCATGAGGAAGTAGGAACTTCCAATCAGAAATGCTAGTTTTGGTGGAAGTTCTTGAAGACACTCAAAAGAACAAGCTGCCTTTGTGACGATGAATGTTAATAAACAGATGGGCACCTAATTGTCTCAGGTTCTATAGAAACAGATAATAATCCTCTCTGTAGAAAAGAATCTCTATAATCCCTTTTGCATTAATTCCACACTGGTATTTAGCTTGCAATGATTGAACCTCAAATACCTGGGAAAATATGTGGAGTTTCTGGGTCATTTGTATGGATTAATCACATTTTCAGCCTTTTAAAAGGTTCTTGATATTTCATGCTATGAAAAATCATTTCAAGATGTTACAGAACTGTGTTTTTTAAACACAGACAGATTTTTGCATCTAAATATCAGAGAAAATTTATATAGAGCTGCAGGCTCAAGTTCTCCTTTTCAGACAAACCAAAATCTTCCCAACTTGTAACTGTTCCTATTGGGTGCTGAGAGCTGCAGGTGCAGGGATGGCCCTTTGTTCCTTTTACATCAGAATGTGGGGTCAGGCATCACTCTTCTATTCTCTCAGTACCTTGTTAGAACTAAGCAACCTTGCTCACCTTGAGCATGCAGAGAGATGTTGGTAATAAGGATTTTCTTCCATATTGGAGAGATCCTGTGAGAATTAAGAACAAGGAGATACCCCAGCATGAATGTCATTTTAAGGCATGGCAGGAATAAATGCCTTCTTTATTGTCTGAGAATCAATTTTTGAAATCTCATCCATGGTCAGTATCAGCTAGCTCACTCAAGATTTTATCTCTTACACCAGAGAGCCAGGACCTTGTCCCTGAACGTCATAGTCCCTAACTGAAGGAGTAAATCCAAATGTCTTTGAGCTTAGCCTGTATTTCCCATGGTTTCAGGAGTGAACAGATCTTCTCTGAACGGCTTGTCTGCTTTCTTGATGTTTGTTTGGTGGTTTTTTTTTTAATTGTCTACATCAACGTTTCTGCTAACCAAAATAATCTGTGTACAGTATGAAGACAACCTTAGCACCAAGCCAAAGGAGTCTACCATAGACTTTATTAAGCATATATCTGGATTCCAAGTACTACGTTAGGAATGTGTTATAAATACTTTGCCACGTAGCTGGTTAAGGCAATTTTAGTCTCTTTGCTGTGTAAGAAATACAAATAATTTACATAAATAATAGAGAGCCTGTCAGCCTTTACAAGAGTCTGTGGTGTCTGGTTGTAAAGCCTTTCTGAGAGTGCTTCTGAACATGTTATTGTCTCTTCAGCTCCTCTCTCTCGCTGATCTAAGGGAAAATCTCTTTGTAAAGTGACCTGTCCAGGTGGATAAATGTTCACAGAAACTGGATTTCAGGCTCTTTAATCTCTAATTAGAAGCTCTCTGGAAAGCCAGAAAGTCTTTCTGTGGCTAAAATATGGGGTGAAAGTAGTAGGAAAAGGAAGACACTTCTTTTTTCTGTCCAGTGAAACTTTTAGCACCTTGTCACAAGCTCATACATCCTATTCTAAGATTTTCAGAAGCATCCTTTTGTCATTCAAATGTCTTGTCAGGTCTAGCTGACATGTTTTTTTTTTTAAAAAAAAAGCTATTTTAGGAGCATAAAGCATAACCATTCACTTCCCTGACACTGAAGACTCTCTCTGAAAGCAGGCTGGAGTAGCAGTTCCTCCTTGGGATAGGGGAAATGTCTTTTGCTGCTGATTTGTATTTCAAGGTTTTCCACTCAAATGAGAAACTTCACTGAAACATACTTTTTACTAGGAAAGTGAAGAAAATCTTATGCTTAGGCAGCATCATCCTGTGCCTTTAGAAATGTGCTCTTGGCATGCTGTTTGAGGCCAAAGGGCAGCTTTACTTACAACATTTCTATTGTGAAATGTCTCACTGATCATAACCAGTACCTGAATCATAGAATCACAGAATATGCTGAGTTGGAAGAGTCACAGCAGGATTATCAAATCTAACTCCTGGCCCTGCACAGACATGGAAGAAGTAATGTCTTTTCCCTCTGTGAGCTGGCTGGCCAATGCCTCCAGCAGCTCTTGCTGCACAGGCTGAGACCCTGCATGAAGGGAGGTGTGCCCACTGACTCCTGCATCAGCAGCAGCCTCAGAAGTGCTATCCCACCTGCCTCTGCCTGCTGCCAAGACAGCATTTACAATTTAGCATTTATTTTCAGCCACAAACTATCTGCTGGCCTTGCAAGGACCAAATGTCTTAATCCAACAAGTGTTTGTTGGCACACAGTTTATTTAATCCTATCATGGAATGCATTTCTGTTGTCCATTTGCCTCCATTTCTGGCAACCTCATCGTGGCTCCAAAATGACTGTAAAGACTGAAGCTCTTTAGATGGGATGACTTGCTCAACCCTATAAGGCAGTGCCAAAACAGGTTGTCCTTCATGAAGTGTTTCATGTCTATGCATGCACTAAAAGGAAATGGCAAGCACTGTTCCATCACTGCTATGAACATGCTGCTGGGAATGCAAATGCAAAGTTAACGGGCCAAGGCTGCTTGACATTAATCATGCTAAAGGAGTCACATTGATAAAGTGTTGAGAGGTTTTGGATAAGTACAGCATTGAGGGTCCCCAGGTGCAAAAGAGAGCCGTGTTATTCCAAAAACCTGGCCTTTTTAAGCAGTTAGCCGGTTATCTGCTACATAGTTTTAAATCATAACAAACATAATTCAACCAACCACCATTCACCACAATGTGAACGCCTGATGGTTACATAACTTGCTTTTCTACCTGTAATTCAGCTGAGACACTTTCCCATAGTTCTCTTCTACTCAGCTGAAGTAGAAGGCCTGAGCTATGATTTTATAAACTCTTCCCTTTGTAAGGTTTCATCTATATGCAACACAGCATCTTAAAGACAGTTGCAGTATTAGGGGTGAACATGTATCTATCATTGTTTGTTTCAGGATAATTCAATTTTGCTCACTTAAAGAAGATTATGGAGTATTTTATGTCTCCTACTATTCTTACTGTTTTATAATTGGGAGTAAATAGTCAAGTTTGTGGCAAAGGATTTGCTCTGAAATAACCATTAACTTTAACAGGGAATGTGGGGCTGTTTCTTTTAGGCATCTGACATATAAAGATCTCAAAACATGTAATAAATAAAAACTATGAATCTCAATAATTTCTTGCTCATTTTCTTCTCCACCCCATCTCACCCCCCCCCCCACACCTGAAAAAAATCCCCAAAAAATTAAATGAGGGCACTTTGAGTGCAGAAAAACTTATTTACGTCAAGAAATGGCAACCTGTTTGCTTATGTATTTTCTGTGCATTTTATAATATGGAATAATCCCATTGTGAGAAGGGACATATCTACATAAAATACGCAGGCACACATGCACACACTGCTAATATGATAAGCAGCTTTCCTTATAATGCACACTCGCACTTGTACATTTTTCTTGTACAAGGGGTGCTGGTAAGCTGAAATTATAACCTTCATTTTTTTTCTCAGGGGTTTTTACATTTTTTAGGCTTATTCTTCTTCGAGAAAAATTGCTAAAGGACTGGCATGCAGAACCTTTTATAATATGAATATTTAATAATTAAAGGTTAAAAGCAGGAAATACATCAAAAGGTGATTGACAAAAATGTTCTTCAATGGGTTACACAGAGGTTGTAGCCCTGAGTAGCTCAAAGTCATATGTTATTCCAATGTCTGGAAGTAAATGTGAAGAATGTGCTCTTTCATAGCCTGCAGGGGTGGCATGACTTAAAAAGCCATTCAGAGTCACTGGGCATGTCCAACATTTCTACAAAAGGGAGTTCCAGCACTACTAGCCTTCCTTCCAGGAACTAATAAAACTGACTGCATGTTAAATCCTTGCACATCTGCTGTGCTTTCAGGAAGAGAGCAAAACCATGCTGCTGTCAGGTTTATAAAGGTGGAAGGGTTATTATGTTGTGGATAACAGACTCTTGCTGACCTTGCTTATGATATGAGGGGCAAAATCTCTGCAAAGCTGAACTAATTCTAAATGCTTTCTCCTCTGTGTTAAATATACACACAATTTCCCAGGCAGACTTCCTAAAGAAATACTTTATTACATTTACTTAATTTCTCAGTGAAAAACCCCACACTGCAGTAATTGTTCTGTATTTCTTCATGTTATAAAGCAGAATTTCTGTTCTGAGACACTTGATGCCCAATCTTTGCTGAAGTCTATCAGATAGTGCTTCTCCTTCAAATCCAAGAGCATAAACTGGCAACTTTTTTAGTGCCACTGCCTTTCTGGGTATTAAGGCTGAAGTTTCCTTTTGGCATGTAAATCTGCAGAAATGAGCATTTATTTTACTATAACACCCTGACTAGATTGCAAAGCCTTCTCAGACAGGAATCGTGTCAAGTTCATGGCAAGAAGGGAATCCATTGACATTGTAGGACCTTTTTGAGAAGTTCAAAACATGAAATTCCATAAACTTTCCTTATATTTTTCACCTGAATACACGCAGATGTAAGTGATGTGTCCTGGTGCTAACTTTCCATTTCCCCTTAGCTCTCTTTTTTTTTTTTCTCACACAAACTCCAAAGGCAGCTCATAGCTTCTTTCCTCTCTGCATGTCTTGGCTTGCAAAGCAGGATGTAATAAAAAGTATGTATTCTATCACCATCTGTTGAAACCAGGTGGGGCAGTGGTCCTTATCTCTGGAGGGGGTTATCTTCTGTTAATAGGCCATCTGTTAAAACCAGTGGTCTTTATCTTTTCCACAACCCATTCTTCCTCAGGAGAGATATCTTTTATTAATGGGCCATTGAGTCTCGCTGCATGACTAATGAAATTACATCATCCCATTGCAGGGAGATGCTTCATGCAGGGGGAGGAGCCACATATTTCCTATTTAGATAAAATCTGAGATTTGGGACATCAGAGCAGCCTTTTTCCACTGGATTCCAGAGGAAAACTGGACTTTTCACATCATCAGTGGAACTTTGGAGGAAAACTGTACCCTTCTACAGGGCCACTGCTTCAACTGAACCGCATCTGTCACTCCAGGACAACTCTGATGTCTCAAATCTCAGGTTTTTATCTAGGTGGGAAAGGCTTGGTTCCTCCCCCTGGCTGGAGCATCTCCCAATGGGGTGATGTAATTTTATCAGTCATACAGTGGGACTTAATGGCCCATTAGCAGACGATATTTTCCTGGAGGAAGGATGGGTTGTGGAAAAGATAAAGATGATTGCCCCACCTGGTTTTAGCTGTTGGCCCATTAGCAGATAATATCTGCCACGGAGATAAGGATCACTGTCCCACTTTGTTTCAGCAGATGGTGATAGAATACATACTTTTGGTCACATCCTGTATTTCAACCTAAGACAATACCTAATATACTCTGGGTTGGTTTGGTGTTTTTTCCTGTTATGGCTTCCATGCCCTATTTTCCTGTTCTCCATCTTTGTTTCCACTTGACTGGTATGGCTTTTTTAATCTTGCTCTTCTCACCAGTGTGAACATTTCACTGTCATCTATCTATACTGAAAATACACACAGTTCTAAAGGTGCCTTGATATTTAAGGAGACCCCTAAATATGAGTGTGCTTGCATATCATGTTCCCTTGTTTTTATATAGTGTAATATAATGCACTAAGGCCACTGTACTATCCAGTCATTGAGAGATAAGTTCTCATACCATACAGAGAAATGTTTCTTCTAGTTTCAGAAAGTGCAGAGACATCAGTGTCTTGTAGACCAGGGCTTTCCTGTGATCAACCGGTTCCTTCTCCAGCAAAACAAGAGAGAAGCAAGGTCATTGTGAACTGTTTAAAACCGTAAACCCCTATAATAGGTCGTGTTTGTGTACTGACCCTTAAGGGAATCACAGTAAAGGCATAATTCTGCAATAGAAAAATATGTGGACAAAGAAGAAACAGCTCTATGGATGAACAACAGAAGGAAAATTATGTTGTTGTGGCATGAGAAAAATCCTGGTGAACTGGCTTTAGTCACAGCAATTAAAAGATTACCATTTTCAATAAAGATATAAAAGCATTTTAGCTGAACTCCAAGGAGAATATTGTATGTTTAAAGAAGAAGTGCACTGCAGGGTCCAGCAACATTTAACTGAGGCTTAGCAGCTCAGAACACAGGTCTCTCTGACCATCAATCTGTAATTGCACAGCAGTTTCCCAGTGGGAAATACACAAGAGAAAAGGAAATAACTCTGCTTGAATACTTGGCCTTTTAATAAGCAAGTATGTCACCAGCTGGGAAGTACAAATACTCTGATTTGCCACCACCCTACCAAATCACTTCTTTGGGCCTCCAGCTTGCACTCTTATGTAGAATTCATTGCTGATTTCCTTCACGACCTAATTAGATAACATTTATAAATGTTCTTTTCTTGTCCTTGTTTATAGGTGCTGACTCTTTCCTCTTACCACCTTCTCTTCTGTCATCTAGAAATACTTTCTTCTCTTCCCCATCTTTTTGCAATTATTCAGCCCTGCAGTGAAGTGTTGACAACTCCCAAAATATTGTTTTCATTTGTTACTGGAACTTGTGATAACTTAAAAAGCTCCATTTTTTTTTTTTTTTTTTTTTTTTTTTGTGCTGATAATGTGTAGTTTGGAATGTTTTGCTTTTTAGCTTTAAGCCCTTTATGTATGCTAAAAAGAAAGCCCATGAAAACATAGACTTTGTGGAGTCAAACACTGGATAGCATGAATTCAGAAACTAGCTGCTCTCTCATCTGAGGCTCAGAATGATGTGGTTTCTCAAGCATGAGTTCTTCGCACAGTTATTGCAGAACAAGTGAAGTCCTGATGAAGTGGAGGGGATACAAACTGCTTTCTATGTGAGGTTTCTGTGGTCAACACAAATCAAGCAGCCCTTCCTCTTCTCAACAGGTGTGAGTGCCAGCATTACTGAGGTGTATCGCTGACCATTGGCTCTCTCATCAGGAAAGTCTCTGCTTATTCGCTTTTCCTTGGTAGGTAAATGGTAGATAAGAGATGCTTTACACCTTGCCTAAAATCTAGTACCCTAGCTTGTCCCAGGTTTTCCAGCCGCTGGTAGCAGTTCTTTCATGAGTTAATACAAGAAATTAAATATAAAATTTGGATAATTCACATGTGATTAGCTCAGATATGTTGGTGGTTTTCTTTCCCCTAGCCCTTTGAGCATACTCTGTGTGGCAGGAAGCCTGTCCTTGCATCAGGGAGGGTATTTACGGGCTTTTTGCAATGGCAAGTTTTCTTTCATCCACAGGGTTACTGAAGAGAAGCATGGAAAAGGGACTGATAACCTGGGCCTTAGGTAGGCTTATCCTCCACTTGACTAATAGTCTCTTTAATTAGCTCAACCTCCTTCTATGGAGGGCAGATCAGGGATGTGGAAGGTATTGCAAGTAGTTTAGCCTTGCAGTTCTGGCCTGGGCTCAAGAACATGAGAGATGTTTTCCTGGATCTCCTAGGACAGGGTCTGCTCTTGAAAATGTGGATGTTGGAAGATGAGGGCATGCAAAATTAAGGAGATAAAAAAAGCTGGAAGAGACTATAGAGAAGATAAGAACTGAATACTAAGAATCTGCATGGTAAATGGAAGGACTGGATGGCAAATGCTTCTATATATTAATACCAAATTTTTCCAGCAAAAGAAGGAACAACTTAGCATGCAAGTAGTAGCTGGTGTCTGCCACCTCTGAGAAGCATTATTTTCCTCTGCTCTTCTGTCTGTGAAGAAGCCAGTGAAGATACATAAAGGCTGAGACTACTTGAAGTCCAAGGAATACCTGTCTCTTGTGAGCATCTAAGTAAAAATATTGAAACATAGACAGGTGAGCCCTACTTATAGGATGCTGTTTAATTCACAACTCTGCTGATCCTCGCCAGACAGGAATAAAGGGAGGTTTTTTACTTCATGTTTTAATTTTGGATTATAAACTTTGTATGTATAAGTGATGATAATCAGTAACAAAAGCAAACTACATATTTAGGAGTTGTAAAAGAATCCATAAAATGAAACTTCGTCACGAAGAATTGATCAAATATTTTCCCAGTGGGGAAAAATAGAATGAGGAAGCTTGAGGTTGTTTCTCTAGCTCTGATTGCTGTCTCATTTATTTACATAGTATTGGCTCTTTCAACTGGGGAACACAAACATGTATGGGAAACCAAACTAAGGTGGCAGAATCTTAGAATGGAAGCTTTTAAAATGGCTGCATTAATAAAATGAAAAAATCTGCTGGAGTGAACCAATAAGATTCATTATGACTTCACAAGACTCTGGCGCTTAATCATCCAGAGGGGAGTGTTTACTGAGAATAATAGTCTTGTTGAAACTGCTTTGGGAGCTGTACAATTACAGGTGCCTTTAGTGCTATGATGGTGTCACATGTATTTGTAAATGAACATACTTGGTGGTTTTCTTTGCACTTGACCTTGTTCCCCCAACTTCAAATTAGTGGGATTTTTTTCTAGTTGAAAGGAGGTAAAATGCTAATAAATGTGTCTGTTTCCAGTTTGAAATTTAAGTAAGTAAAAGTAAAAAGTAACCTTCAAATGAGAGAAAGGTTCAGTAGTGTCCAAATCAGAAAAAAACTCCAACCTTAAACCATACTTTTTTCTTCTTCTGAGCTTACAGCTAAAAGAGCCATAAGGAATCTCTAAATTATAGCAGATATATGGATAAAACTGCCCATTGGATATGATATGGAGCCATGTGTATCTCTAAAAAGTATCTTTATCAAATAGTTGCTGGTTATACCTGACTGCAGATGTAAAGGAAAAGTATGCAATTTCATTTAAAAAAGCTTATCAAATGTTTGTGGAGAGTACAGGTTTGGGTAGTATTAATTTGTTTAGTTGAGGAGGTTCTCTCCTCAGTCTGGGACAGTTTGGCTTGTGAAGATCTGTGGCCACTGTTAGAGGCCCAGGAAAAATTCCACTTGGATTTTTCCCAGGCTGTGAGCTTTTCTCAGCTCCGGCTCGGATCCTTTTCCCAGGATGTAAATTTTCTCAGAGATAAGTGAGAAGAGTTTAATAACATGGGTTAAGCACCTGGTGTTGTTCATGGAACAGTACATCAGGGATGTCACCTGGGTTGTTTCTCCTGTTGCCCAATGAGCTACTGTCCTGCTATTTCCCTGCGATCCCTCCTATAAGTATAGGTTGATGTTCTGTAATAAACTGCCTTCTTTGCCCCAGAAAGAAGACATCGTGTTGCTATTATTCATTGCTCCTAGCCCGATAGCAACAAAGAGCAGTATTAGGTAACTTTAAAAATAGCCACACAACTGTAACAAACAGGAATCCAGAACTGCATATTAAAAGACAAAATGGTACTACATGAGATCCAAGAAAATTCCATGTCTTGTGGATTTGGCATGGCAGCTTATCAGGCCTTTCAGAAGCTAGAGAAATCAATTTGCTTCTCTGATTTCCTTTGATATTTTGGTAGATTTTTCAAGATCCTATTATTTTAAATAAGAATAGACATGCAAGGGACAACTTAAACTGCCATAATTTACATGTGAAACTTTGTAATTTAGCAAGGAAGCTGCCACAGTTTCAAGTATCTTTCTAAATTATTAATATGAAATTTTTTGGAGAAGAATAACCCCCATGGACTCAATTACTTTGTTGTAGTGCTTTGCTTTACTGGCCTATTGGAAACACCATGTTCTCCTGGTGAGTGGGTATACAGAACATGTGAATGGTGGCACAGGCAGGGAGGAGGAAAAAGGAGGTGGAAGGCAGAATGTGGCCGCCAGTAGTAAGGAGGAAGGTGGACGAAGGTGGTTCGCTCCTCCCTGCTGGGGCTCGTCCCTCCAGGGGTTGGATCAGCACCCAAAACAACCCCTGAGCAATGGCAGTCCTGGCCTGTCCCAAGAAAGGCGAGCCTGGCCCAGTCTCGGTTTGTGGGCAGGAGGCAAAGAGAGGAGCAGAGGAAGGGGACTTCGGGCATTAAAATAGGACATGTCACATTGTGTTTTATGGTGCGCCAGATCTCTGGAACACTGGGAAGTCATGGTGTCTTCTACCTGTCTTGCACTCTTTGAGGGTCGTGATCTGTTTTTGGCTCTCTGGCACACTGGGAAAGTCACACTGTATTTTGGCTGTGCCTTCCCTGTGTAGGCTCAGGATGGTGCTGGTGGCTGCTGCCATGCCCCTGCCAGCCAGGTCTGAGGGCCATGGCAGTGCCACTGCATGTGGGTGGAGAAAGTAACTGCCCCCAGCACTGTGTGATATGAGGTGTCTTCCATGCTTGGGGATATGGAGCATGGTGCCAAGAACACACCTCCAGCTGTATCCACATAGATGGCTGCTGACAACCTGGGGATCTGTGATGCACCCCTAGAACTGCCTGTCGCTGTGATGGATGTTGCTGCCCAACAATCTGGGATGCAGTTCTGTTCTCATCCTCAGATCTCTGTCCAAGGGGAGAGGGTGTGCGTCCTGATGTTATTGATGCTTTTCTTGATTTTCTCTGAAAGACCTTCATCAGTAACCTGTTCCTTACAGGAATTACAGAAACGAACCTGTGGGTTTCCAAGAAGATTCCTTAACTAAAAAGACCTGCAAAAAGTAAAAGAATCCATAGTACATTTGCTGAATATTAGGGAAAATAGATCCTCAGATATCACAATATGTTTTTTGAATATATAGTACAAACAACATTTTTTATTTTTTGGTAGCCTTCCTAGCATTTAAAGCACATATGTTGCAGGCATAACTCAAATTGCTGTAAATCAAAATCTAGTGGAGAATTGATACTTTAAGTAAGGTTACAGTGTATGTTAAAACAAGGGTATTGATGAGATTTTTTTTAAGGAGTCTAAAAGAAATAGACAAAAACTCTATAAAACTGTAGGCTAGGGGGTTATAATTGTTAAAGTTGTTAAGGCTTATGCTCACCAGAAGGCCCTACGGGAAAGGCACAGCTGCAGGCTGAACGGTTGAAAGCCGGTGGAGGGGTGAGAGGCACTTATGAGTGAGGAGAGTCAGTCGAGTGACAGCCGGAAGTGAGATTGTGATTGGCTGGAGGAACGCGTGGACAGCGTATGAGCCGGAAGCTGATTGGGTGGAAGGATGTGTGGACAGCAGCACTGCAGCTGAGCCAGCCAATGGGTGCCCTCGTTCAATTCAGTTCTGTTAGGCTTTGGTTTGGTTTCAGTTGTGTCAGATGGAGATTAAGGGTATAAAAGGGGGGTAATTTCTGCAATAAAGTGATCTTCAGATGCATGAGGGGGTCCATGTCACTTTGTTTCCCATTGTTACATAAAACTTCAGGGGCTTGTGGCTCTTGCAGTTTTTCAGGACTTTTCTATGGCTCATTATTGGTTTCCTTGTACTGTTGGCACAATAAAAAGCCAGCAAAATTCAAGTTCTGTGTTGGTTTGTCACTGAAGATAATAGAAAAGGAGGATGAACTTGAGTAATTGTGATGGAGTAGTGAACTGCTTATTTTGTATATGTCTTGGTTTGAAAGACAGGTGCCTGCTAAGGAAGGCAGTAAGCCCCTCTGTCCGAATTCTTATAATTTTGAAATTAAGGAGCTCTCAGTCAAAAGTATGGGAATACAAATAACAAATCCTTACTAGGAAAATTAAAATAAAAATTCAGTAATACAAAAAACCAAAACACTGACAGTCAGAATACAGCCTGACACCCTGTCAGTCAGAGTATTGGTAGCAGTCCCATTAAATGGTGGCTGCAATCCTCCTGGAGTGACAGATGTGGTTCAGTTGAAGCAGTGGCCCTGTAGAAGGGTGCAGTTTTCCTCCAAAGTTCCACTGATGATGTGAAAAGTCCAGTTTTCCTCTGGAATCCAGTGGAAAAAGGCTGCTCTGACGTCCCAAATCTCGGATTTTATCTAAATAGGAAATATTTGGCTCCTCCCCCTGCATGAAGCATCTCCCTGCAATGGGATGATGTAATTTCATTAGTCATGCAGTGAGACTCAATGGCCCATTAACCTCCCTGGAGGAAGGAAGGGCTGTGGAAAAGATAAAGACCACTGGTTTTAACAGATGGCCTATTAACAGAAGATATCCCCCTCCAGAGATAAGGACCACTGCCCCACCTGGTTTCAACAGATGGTGATAGAATACATACTTTTGGTTACATCCCGCATTGCAACCCAACGCAGTATAGTAATGAGATACAGCTGAAAAGAATTTATGTTCCAAATTAGCATGCAGGAAATTATAAACTGTAAAGCAGCTCTGGTAAAATAAGTGACTTAGAGACCCTGACAGCAAATAGCTATTAAATGTTGTGTTCAATAACAAAATAGCAACTCTCTTTTAGAAACTTTTTTATCTTTGTAACATAGGTGGTAGCAGTTCTGAAAGTAACTGTTAGATCATAGCCAGGAAAGTACAGCTTCCAGAATAGAGACACATCAAACAGAGGATCAGTACAGACTTTGAAGACCTTTATCTTAGTGTACTTTTTCAAGCAGGATAAACAGTTCCAAGGCCAGATAGTCCATGAATAATCAGGGAGACCGCTAAAGAGATTAAAATATGTTTTATTTTCAGCTTTAAAGTTTCTGCAAGCTCTGAGAGCTGTAAGCTGTTCCAGCAGTTTCATGAGGCTTGTACTTTTCATTCATTGCTGCATAGAGTTCTTTGGATTCTTTCTTTTGTCCAGATAATTTAATATACTGAAGTTTTCGACAATTAACTGACAAGAACTGTAGAATTTGGAAAGTGGTATTTATAGTGTACCTGCAGTGAAGGAATAAAAAATTTTGGTGTAACTAATGCAGAATTGATGTCTTGAGGGAAAGACTACTTGAAGAAGCATTTGTTTTCCTGTGTGCAGTATATTGGCTTTTAAAGTAACATTATTGAAAATTGAAGCAGCACCTACTAAACCAGGGAGTGCTTACCTGACTGGCAGTTGCTAAGCAGGAATTACAAGGATAAAAAAAATTGTCCACGAGGACTTTGTGCCTGCATGAGGCTTCCTTTATTTCAAATTTTGGTCATGTTTCATGTCTGTTTCTTCATTGCCATCTGTGTTGGTTTCACGTGCTTGGGGGGAGGGGTGGATTCACCTCAGAGCAGGCTCCATGAGACTAGGGAGTGGGAGGGGCTCTCCCGTCTCTGGGAGCTTCCCCTGTGAGCTGCTGGCACCAATCAGAGAGCTGATTTGGTGATGGACAGCTCGGGAAACCAATGAAAAATTATTTAGCTTTCACAAATCACAGTGGATCAGGTTTGCTGGCCCTCTTTCGGCTTCTGGTCTCCGGGGGTGGTGGTCCCTGGCCGGGGGCTCTGGCCCAGCTCTGGGCTCAGCCTGGAGTCTGGCCCGGTGCCCCGGCTCTGCGGGGGGCCCAGCTTGGCACCCCGGCTCTGCTGGGGGCCCGGCTTGGGACCCCGGCCGCGGCCTGGTGGGGGGCCTGGCCCAGCCGCAGGGTCCTGGCCCCACCTCCCTGACCGCATGGCCCCGCATGGCCCAGAGCTCCCCTCTCCACGTGGCGTGGCCGAGCAGGGAGGATCGGGGAGCCAGCAAAGGCTCTCCCTTCCCCCCTCCCCTCCTCGTTCTGAGAGAAGAGGCCTCCAGCTGCCCATGTTGTTTCTTCACGATCTGGATACAATTGTAACTTCTTTATGCCTGGATAAGATCCTCGATTTTCTAAGCTTCCCTGAATGAGAAGAAATAAAGGGTGGAGACTACCGAGGTCAGCGGAATGAAGATAAAGCTCCTGGTAGGAAGAGATTGAAAAAGATGCGACTGATAAGTAGCTGAAAACTTTTTTTGTGGGCTAAGAGGATTGTGACTTTACTAAAATTCCTTTAAACTGTGAAATATACTTGGGGAGGTTTGGAATGCTTGAGAAGAAGACCCTTTTTTTTTGCCTTGGAAAAATGGAGCTCTCTGTTCTGGGACTGAAATGTGAACAGAGACATAATAGAGAAAGAGATGACTTTTTGCCTCGGGGAATGAAGCTCTCTCTGTCCTGGGACTGGAATAGGAACAGAGACTTTTGATAGAGAAGAAGATGAAGAGAATTTTGTTTTTCAGCAGCCTGCCTTTAAAAGTACTACCCCAAGTGTGTAACATAACCCATTGCACAGCTCTGGAAGGACTGTGAAAGAATGAGAGGAGAGTCATAATCTGTAATATTTTCCTGGGCGGATGTGGATTGTGAAGGTGAAGACACCCCCTAAGCCATAACTAAAAAGGGACTTTTCTCTCTTAAGTAAACTGAACTGATTATCTGGATGTATAACTGAAGTGCTCTGTATATGTTTGTTGGTAAGAAATGTGGAATGAAGGGGAGGAGGAAACAATCTAGGGATCTTATTCTGAATATATATTTTTTTTGCGTTATTAATAAATTTCTTCTTGTACCTTTTTAAGTTTTAAGCCTGCCTTGTCTCTACTCCTGGGTCCCGTCTCTAAAAGAAATTAAATATATTAAGGTTGGCAAACCCAAGTCACACCGTGACACCATCCTACCTTCCCATTTACATTCTCCTCCCTATCAGAGTCCTATGTTGCCATTTGGCAGCTCTAATTTTAGCAAGGATTCTTTTTGCCAGATGCCTTAAAACTGTTAATGAAATGTACTCTGTTCAAGCATTGAGTATTTTTGTAAACTAAAATGGTATAAAATGAATCTTGACAGTTACTTTGCTCTTTTCAGTCAACTGTGAAGATACATCTAAGCTGTGGAGTGTTGAACCGAGTCAAAGCTTTGATCACTGCATGTCTCAAGAGCATTGGAGTACTTGTTAACTCTGGCTTGTCTTCTCTGTATAGTTGTAGTATTTCCTGTCTTCTTGGGTAGAGATTTGTAGTCCGTGCATCTGTGAGGTCAGGTGCTTAGGCATCTATGTCTTTGTTTCTCTGTAGAATTGATTCTCTGTATTTTTTCTGATCCAGTGCAGGAGGTGTGGGTGATATATGTTCCAAACATCAGTGTGCCTTCCATCAGCATTCCCAGGAATGCTGCAAGTAGCAGTTGAGCTAGCTAAGAAGGGAACTCCGTTGCTCAGCTGTTATGAGCTTGTTTCCTTATGTTTAAGTCCTAAAATTGATTCTACCAAATCACCATAATTTTGCAATGAATTCAGTCACAAATGGATGTCACAAGAACAGGCATGTATTTGGCTGTTAATGGTGAAGTTAGTGTTCTGCTTTTTATCTGATTCAGATTCTTAAACGTAGGAAAAAAATAGGCAAAATAAGGTGTGTAGAAACAAAGAAGATATGCTATTTCAAATGCTGCTGTAGTTTGCAATCAAGTGGAATGCATTTAAATACAGCAGCTAAAGAGAGGTGTTAGGAAGAAGTGTTTTGCTTCCTCTGCCTTGAGAGCCTTGATCATAAGTCCTTTGTGCTCATAGTTCTGAGAGCAGGATGCTCTCTAATGTGTCCTCTGTCTGCTGGAGTAATGGGAAAGCATGTGTTCCCTTAGCATCTGTGCCATATGTTGGCAAGCACTTGGGGACCATAACCTTGTGCCTACTACTTGGGCATGCTGCCACAACTTCATTTTACTTACTTGTACAGTTTTCAGGCTGACTGAGGAGAGTAATTGGGTTTTGAAAATTTTTGTTTGCTCTTGGTTTCTGTTGACCAAGGCTAACTAAACAAGTACCATCACACCAGGACACATGTTCTTATCTTGACTGTACTTCTTGCATGGTAGAACTTCTTTTCCCTTATACATTCTTAAACTGATGCTGAAAAAGCTAACAGTGTTCATCTGACATATTCCCTGAAGAAGCTGCAGCTCTATTTGAGATACCATTCTGTTCAGACCTTCCTGCAAGGATTTGTGGGCTAATGAGACTTTGAGGAAGCTCCAGGCTGCCTTCCTCCTCTATATGCTAAATGACACATTATTATCTTCAAGTGAGTATAGTTTCTACTTTCTTGGAAGGAAGGATAAAAGTTGGGCTTCACTCATTGTTCTTCTCCCCACTGGCTGATGTTGGAGATGCGAGCTTCCTGCTGCCATCCTCCCTCTCCTCCTTTACCTTGCCACTTTTTTTTATAATGACTGAATATGCTTATTCTGTGTCTTTCATATCCCAGAAGTTCTCCTGAAATGCTCCTCAAGTTTTGTGAAGGGAGAAGGCAGCTATCTAAATTCCACATTTCTTACCTGTGAGAACCAAGTATCACAGGAGAGATGATGACAGTCTTTGTCTGTGCTATCAGTTATAAGCCTGACCTTTTCTGAGAGCTTTTGTAGAGCTGTTGTCCATTTTCATTGGGAACTGTGTATAGCAACAATAGCTGTAAGTCTTGCAAATGGTTAGAAAAGCATCAGCTGAAAAAAAAAGTCTTTCTTCCTCAGAGAAATTTCTCCTTCAATACATCAGGATTTAGGCTTTCTTCTAGATAGTAACATATATATATATTTGTAACATATATAGTAAGTTTTTAATTGCACCTCAGCCACCTGTGTTGATTTCATGACAGGGAGAAAGGAAAAGCTGCCCTGTGAATTCCAGCATTTGTTTCATGAAGCTAAATTTTAATTTGGATGTATGACTATTCTCACAGTGTATTTATACTTTGATAAGACATTATTAAATGCAAAAGAATGTTTATTTAAAGAAACGTATTTCAAATCAGACTTCCTTTTGTGATAATCCAGATTTGGTGTCTTACTTTTACCAATCTAAGTCTGAAATTAAACTTCTGTGTAGTACAGTGAAATCATAGTCTTTCTAGGATTGTTCTGAAGCATCCAGATGGATTTTAGGGAAAATCAAACATGGCTTTTGTTTTCTGCTCATCAGATAAAATAATTTGCTCTTGTCTACAATTATTGAGAAATTGCTGATCCTAAGGGTTTTATACTTTGGGGGTGGAGGAATGACTGAGGATAAAAAAGAGGGAGGTAACTCAAAATATTTGTTTTTGCCTTTGTAAAGAAAGCCCATTTATCTGCTGTAGGACTTTGAGTTTGGTTACTCTCCTACAAGAGTACTTGCTGCTCCTTGATTTAAGAGCTCTTAGGGCTACTTAGTGATACAAGTGAATTCCCATCTTCTCTCCCAGAGCAGGGCTGATCTATCTGGGCTGGCTCACTGGAACACGGTTGCATGTGGTGACCTGCAGGCACCCAGGGCAGCTCAAACCTGCTGACTGCAGCCTCTCCAAAGCAAGGAAAAAACTCCCAAAATGAAAAGATGACCCAAAAATGGAAGAAAATAAGAACCTTTGCCTGAGCAAAGACCAAACAGCCCATGAAGCAAATACAACATGGTGTAAAGCACAGATAGGAACAATTTTTGAGCACAATAACTGTGGAATGCAATATTACAATATAACATTCTGGATTACTCCAGGACACATGCACAGAGACTTGTATCCTCTCCTAAGTAGGATGCTGGGTAGAACAAGTCAGGAAAGTTTTTTTGTGTGTTTTCTCTTTGTTTGTTTTTTGTTTGTTTTTTGCTTGTTTGTTGTTTTTTGTTTTTGTTTTGTCTTGTTTTGTTTTGTTTTGTTTTGTTTTTTTAAATTTATCGTTATATTTGCCAAGGATGTGGGAGAATGAAACTCATGCAAGTGATTGGGAGCAATCACTTGACTTTGGGTCTTGTTCTGGCTAATGGTTAGTTGCAACAAATATCCTTTATGCATGACTGTTCCTAAAAGGTGGAGTTTGAATTTCATGCTTTAAACATTTCAGTGTCCTTCTAGGAACAGATCTGTTATATTTCCATCAGCCATGGCTTTCTGTTTTTAAGGGTTATTTATTATAATGAAATGAATGCAGAGAATTCAGCTCAGTAGAAAAGAGCTGTCCGATCTCTGGGATCTGCAGGAGATATGAATCTAGATGTCACTTTTTCCCCCTCATCATGTTTTATGTCAAGAGACTCTCTGACATGATGCTGTAGGTGGCTGTGCCTCCATGGTTGCAGAAAAATGGTTTGTTACCGCCTACTGAACAACAGGTCTGTGTTTGTACCAACTAATTTTAGTCTTCTAGACTCCCGTCAATATCCTTATGTGAGGTTAAGCTACCTAATTAACAAGGTATAAGGAAACTGTAGTTATGGGTTGAGCACCTGAAGCCAAAGGAGAAATAGAGCACTTAGTAATGAAGTATAAATTGTATGTGGGACTTAAAGATGAGGCCAAGCTGACTTAGTACTTGCGGATTCTGTGCTGGTGCTGGCTGCACAACAGATACACAGAGTAAGCAGAGTGGGCAGAACAGAGTTTGAGTTAGGAAGGTAGTTTGCACAGGTGTGTGTTCACTCTCAGCTGCTGTTGTAAAATTTGTTGAAGCTGCTTTGAATGCCTTTTTTGGTACAGAAGTGTCAGCTGGTATAATTGCTCTTGAGAGATCTAGCAGTGCATGTCCCTAGGTTTCTCTAGGTTAAATTCTTTCTAGGACTTCTCATGTTGTTTGGTGATCAGTCTGTCTCATTAACTGTGTCCCTACAGCAACACTTCTGGGAGTGCACTTCAAGGGAGCTCAGCTTTTTTGAGGTGCTGAGGGTGGTGGCAGGGACTGCTCTGACTGAAGGTATTGCAGCTGTAGGCTTAGAAGCAAACAGAACTTAACACTTACTGCATGCTAAAACTGCAGATCCTATTTTTTAAAAGAGGGAGAGAAAACAGTATCTGATAAAAAACATCCTATATTTTTGGGAAACCATCGGAGGCAGGAAGTCTCTTTGGCCTGTGATGTGATAACAAGAAATCTTGACTTTAGATTGTGCACTAGTTTAAAACACGTACTGACTTCTAGAAAGGTCTTTGCTTAGCCTTTTAACCTTGCCAGAGAACTCAGCATGCCAGGATGGAGTGGCAGCACCAGAGACTTCCTGGTGGAGATGAAGGTTGATGTCCTAGACACTGGTAATGAGGATCAGGTGTTCCCCAGAGAATCTGAGCTTTTGAAAAAGAATTCCAGGAATTCCTGGAACCAAATGAAATGCAAGGTCAAAGTATACCTTTCAATACTGATGCTTTTGGTCGGGGTGGTTCTGAAGCTGCACTGTCCTTGCTGAGAAAACCAAGTGCAGATACAAACTTTCAGTGTGAGATAAGGGAAAAGCATAGGGGACAGAAAAATGGCAACTGGCAGAGCTGCAAATGATTAAAAGCTAGACTAAACACATTCCTAAGAATACATTTAGTATTCCTGAGAAGCACTGGATAGATTCTTTTTCACAAGCAAAACAACCCTATTTGGGAATAAGGACACAGTTCCATTCTGTTATTGTGTCCCCCATCTATGATTTAATAAGCATTTTCCATCTTGTTTCTCTGATCGGAATGTAAACAAGCAGTAAGGATTAAGTGGTGGAAGTGCTGCATCTTTTCACAGAAAAGACATTCAAGGTGGGTCACAGCAGAATGACATCCCCTCTCCTAAGAGAAGGGCAGGGATGACTTAGGTCATTAGCATTCATTATGTTTCAACAGAAAAGACATTCAAGGTGGGTCACAACAGAGTGACTTCCCCTCTCCTAAGAGAAGGGCAGGGATGACTTAGATCATTAGCATTCATTATGTTTCAACAGTGTGAGTGCATCCGATCTCAATGTGAGTGGAGTAAATGTTCACAGTACAAAATCTGTTGACTTTTGTTTGTAAATTTGTAAATGTTGTAAAAGTCAACACTAATGATTGTTGCATATATATTTTTCCAGAGAGAAATATATTTGAGATAGGATATGGTTTTAAGGTCTTTTGCCACTTGAAGTCAAACTTTAGTAGTTGAGTTTCCAGTGGTACTGAAATAAAACTGTTGAAGACTCTGTATCAAATATCACAATAATTGTATAGGCAATTCTTGGGTGAATTTAAAATAAAATCACAGAATGGTTTGCAAGGGACCTTAGAGACCATCCTGTCCCAGCCCCTGCCAAAGTCAGGGACACCTTCCACTATCCCAGGTTGCTCCAAGCCCTGACCAACTTGGCCTTGCACACTTCCAGGGATGGGGTGGCCACAGCCCCTCTGGGCAACATGTCCCAGGGACTCCTCACCCTCACAGGGAAGAATTTCTTCCTAATATTCAGTCTGTTTCAGTTTAAAGCCATTCTCCCTTGTTCTGTCACTCCATTCCCTTGTGGACAGTTCCCCTCCAGCTCTCTTGGAGCCTCTTTGCTGCTGGAAGGCTGCAGTTAGGTCACCCCAGAACCTCCTCTTCTGCAGGCTGAATGTGGGGCTTGCTGTTCTATAGACAGGTTTTCCTTTTATCAGGGCACCTAGGTAGGAGCAACAGTTCTGTTCAAATAGTGATATATTACTGATGTACTTCTACTGTTGCTTCATCAGAAGGGAATCCCTAAACAGGATGCTGCTTGTATGCAGAATTCCCAAAGTAAACTATGGGAGAGGGTTTAGTTTTTTTGTTTTTTTTTTATAGTGCAAAATCCACTGTACGCTCTAGCTGATTGCAGAACAGGCCACACTGCATCTTGCAGTACCAGAATTCTGTAAAACCCCCCTGTAATTCAGAATTTTTTTAAAAAAACCCAACTTCTATAGGATATGAAAAAGACTGGACAGTAGATTAAAGACTAATCTTTTTAGTGTGAGCTTGCTAGTTTTAA
This sequence comes from Oenanthe melanoleuca, assembly GCF_029582105.1. NCBI lineage: Eukaryota > Metazoa > Chordata > Aves > Passeriformes > Muscicapidae > Oenanthe > Oenanthe melanoleuca. The sequence continues at coordinate 385,340 of NC_079340.1, forward strand.
TGATACCGTTTGGCTAGCTGTGGTCATGTTATTAGCCTGTAATTGTGGAAAATGAGAGCTACAGATTTTTTTTCCTATTTCTATAGCTGCCTTTGTTTTTTTCTTCTTGCAGCCAGAAGATTCATTAACTCCCTCTCATCTCAGCATCTACATTTCAGGCTTTTTCTTAATAGTTTAATAGTTTTGGGAGCAGTTGCTCCTTTTCATTTGCTTGTTTTCCATTTTTCCCACTGCAGTATGCCAGGTCATGCCCAAATAATACCGAAGAATTTACCAAATTGTGACTTAATATTGGAAAAGTCTCACCCTTTTTATTGAGAAAATGAGATACATCACTGATCTAAGTATGATTCAGAAAATTAGCCTTGCAAATCCATTAGTGACCTTAGTGCGTCACTGAATTTTGAGCAGTGGGATATAATCCAGCAATATTGTGCAACCTTAAAGAAACCTTTCTGGTTTTGCTGTGCTGTGTAAAGCTTCAGACCAACCTACTTTGTTTTCCTGTTTTTCCATTTCTTCTTTTTGAAAATATGTTTTTTAATCTTTATTTTTCTTCTTTTTCTTTCTTTCTTTTTTTTTTTTTAAATTTAAATTCTTATTTGTCATTTGCCACAACCACTGGTCATCCGCTGGCAGGTTTTAGTTTTATCTCATAGCAGTAATCTACAAAAAGGAAATGCATCTGTAGCCTGTCTGCATAAGTAACTCCTATCATTCCTTTATATTCTCTACTGCAGGTCTTGTGAGTGGCTGTCAGTCTGTCCAGGCCTAAACCGTCTGACAGCCTGATGATCAGTACTTAGAAGCCATTCAACTTGCATTAATTGTTAGCCTTGTACTCAATAATATTGTCTCTGGCTCTGAAAAGGCGGGTGAGCTATGCAGAGCCAGGCTGGAATTTTTCTGTACAGTCTTCCTCTTGGAGGAGTAGTTCTCAGCAGGGATTGGACACTTCAAAAAGAAGGGAAAATACCCAGCAGTGTGGTGGTCTCATGGCACAGCTTTGGACTTTCAAAGTAACTGTTGAGAATCCTGGGGGGCTGCTTGGGGAAAAAAAAGGAGTGTTGAAAGAGCTTAATTCTTCTTCCATCTGTCCTCCTTTACTGAGAGTAGGTTTTTATCCTACCCTTTTGCTTCTGGAAACAGGGCCTGAGTTTGTTCCTTTTATTCACTGAGTTGATACTCCAGATGGCTTAAAAAAGGGCTAGTTACTTTCAGAAGTTCATGAAAAATGCTGGACTAATTCCCTGAAGATTTATCTGGCTGGAGGGGTGCTTAGCAGATGCACCTCTGAGAGTCCTCCCCATGTGTTGGTAACATCTGCTTCTCACTTTCTGATCTCACAGTGAGCCAGGTCCCCTGTGAAGCCTGAAAGAGCAGAGTAATTCTTGGCTACTTTGTAAGGAAAAGAGACTGTGGAGCAAAGGAGCAAACCACAGATGCTTTTGGCTCCTGACTCCTCCTTAGGTTGTGGAACAGTGATGCCAGGAGTTCCCAGTAGGGCAGTTTTATCAGAAATGTGAAAATAGGACTTTACTGTAGAGATTCTTATTTCTGTAGATTTTGTGACAGCAGATGTTATAATTAATTTAAGTTCCCCTTTCTAAATAAGAGTGGAGTGAAGACTCATTATTGAGTCATGCTAATTGTTTTGTTTTGAAAAACAGGTGTCTGCCAAGGAAGGTGGGAACCTACCTTGGAATGGAAAGTATGAGCCCCTAACCTTTAAATTAATATAACTTCTAATTTAAGGGGCTTTCTGGCAAAGATATGGCAAAAGGAATAACAGTTCTTTACTGGTACTGTTCTATACTAGTATGTATATGTATAACAAGGCAAACAAACCATAGCAATGGCAGCAATAATAAATAGAACAGAAACCCAGTAGGAGCCTTCTCTCGGCTGCAGGTACTTTCCCCTTTGGTGTTGTCATGATCCGCTTAACACAAGCAGGAGTCGTGATGGTTTGTTTGACTCAGAGTGCAAAAGACACAACAACAAAGGGACTAAGGTTTTTATTCAACAGCAACAGAAATGGACCTTTATTGAGAGCAAACAACTCAGTTTTTGTGAGAGGGGAGAGATATAAAGGAAACAAAGTAAAGAGAGAGAGAAAGACAGAGAGGAATGAGGAATAGCTACCAGCAGATGGGGCACGTCCTTGTGGTCGGCCAATAGACACAAATGTCCTCATGGACCTGCCAATAGATGCGATGTCCTCATGGTCCAGCCAATAGACATGTCTTCTGCTGGGACATCTGGAAATTCTCTTCCAAAAGGACTCTTTTATAGTCCTTTTCCAAAGCGAGTGGCCTCTGGCCAAAGGGTGGGGAGATTTATGGGCTATTGTATGTGGAGACCATTGGTCCGAGAAGCAGGTGCAGAAACACGATGCTCTTATTCATGTACCTGCTCGAAGGGAGCATACCATGACGGTATAGCATGTACCTGCAGAACAGTCACTTGGCAAGCATCCACCTCGGCCAGGCCAGAAGTCCTGTCCAGAGCGAGTGGTGGGGTCTCAGTCTCTGATCTTGGACGATCGTGGGGCAGATCAGGGAAACTTCGGACCAACCCTTACAGGTGTAGTTGCAGTCACAGCCGGCAGGGGCGCTGGTGGCTGGGCAGGGCAGATGTGATGATTCCCCCACGGCTGCAGGGGGTGCTGTGGAGTGCAGCTGATGGAAGGGGTGGAGGAGGGACTTCCTTTATAAACCTGTGGGACAGCCGGTCATGGTACCCCACCAGATGGTAAAATGAACTGTAGCTGGAACCTTGGAGCAAAGGCTGAAGCAGCAGAGGCAAACACACCTGGGGTAGCGAACAAAGTGTAGCAGAAATTCTGCAGCTGTAGCAGGAGCCGTGAGGAGTTCAGGCAGGCATTGTGTGCAGGGTTTCGGCGTAGTGAAAAACCCGGAGCAGTGGCAGACAAATGGTGGGCCTGGGTAGTGGCTGCCTGGCTGCTGAACACAACCAGGAGAGGCTTCCTCAGAGGGGCTTGAGGCTCAGATTCCTGGGTTTTCCCCTGAGGCACCCAAGTAGATGGTGAAGGTCCCTTCTAGTGAAGTTGGGTGTTAATAAAGTCCCAGTGGAAATGGCTGCTCTTATGAGCAGGGCCTCACTCATGGTAGGAGAGGACAGTAGCTGATGGAACTCTGCAATGGTGGCAAATTCTCCCCACAGTGACTGCGTCTGTCTCCCCTCCAATCCCAAGAGCAAGTGTTAAAAATTCCAATATAATACTGGGTTTTGTATTTATGTATTAGGTTTTGCATGTTGGTATTGATCATAAGTATTTAGATATGGTACAATTTATAATTCCTTTTAGCTGTTTGTTAGTATAAGAATCTATCAGTTAAGTATGCACTGTGTATCTTATAGACACAATGGTGTGATGAATGTATTATATTTTAGGCCTTAGCAAAAAGCAAAATGTTAAAATGCTTCTTTGTAGAAATACAGCCAGAGAGCAGGGCTCAGAGCACTGCTTAACTCATGGCTGAAGTGGATGTACTAGGTTTGGTAGGCCACAAGCCCTGGCAAGCCAAGACAGAAAGCTGAATATGGAAGCAGAAGGTGTGCTTGGTGCACTTGTTTAAGATGAATCATGCAAGACCGTACATGCCTGTGCCCGTCTGTACAGGTCTGTGTAGAGGCTCTGTGCAGAGCTCTGATTAAGTAATTTTACTTAGAAACACCAGTTGTGTGACTGGGCTATTTTTAGCTAAAGTTGAAAAGGTATATAGTGATGTGTGAAATCAATAAATCAGCTTCATGCTTGCATCAACCCAGGGTCTCGTCTCTTCATTATGCAAGTGGAGGTCCTGTCTTTTTGTTGATCACCATCACTTCTATAGTGTGAAACAATTATCTTGGTTCCCACATCTGCTGACTGACCTCTCTAAGTAATAACGGTGACACAAACCAGAAAAGAATTGGAAAATTTGTTAACTCCATGTTATCAGTGAATGTGAAGCAACAGGATGAAACCACAAGAGGGAATAAAATATATTGACCTGATCGACAAGATATCCTGCAGATAAGTCAGAGTATAAAACCAAACAAAAGAATTCCTGCAACATCAAAAGCTCAAAAACATGTTTAAATAATGTATAAACTCATTGAATAGGCATGTATCCCAGCAATGTTACAGTATATAGAGAATATAATTTTAAACTTGAAGGTGTATTCTTTGGCTGATTGCCAAAAGCACCCCAGTACTGGATATATCTTTTTACCTTTATTAAACTTTTAAAAATTTTAAAGTGTGAACTTTGTTTTTCACTCAAGTGACGGAGAGAGGAGCTGAGCCCAGCCCCTCCCACCACTACTCCCCCTTCCCTGCCAAAAACTCTCTGCCCTTCCAAAAGAAATCCCCTCTGCTACGAGAGTGCAGCTGCGCCCTTCCCCCCACCTTGGCCACTTTTTTCATCTCTCTTATGTACTCCTTGTTATCACTTAGGCAACAGATGGGAGAAAACTCCCTGAGACAAAATGGAAAACCAAAAGGAAAATCCTAACCACCAACACTAATGTACTTCAGAGTGTTTAAGTGGGCTTTCTTACCCTTTTAAGATTAGCAGTGCCATGCAGGGGCCAAGAGAACCACTTTAATAAAACCAATATTCAAGGAAAGGTTTAAAAGACCTTATCAAAAGGAGATAGAAATTTCTGCCCCTACTTTTCTATACTAAAAAGCTTGCAATAACAAGTATGCTTTGCTGCCTTAAATTGACTGCTCCTATGCTTCTGTTAGAAAACTCAAGCAGCTCTAGGCTTCTGGAGTCTGACATTCCAAGATTTTAAGAAGGTGTACAATTTGCAGCCTGACCACAATGCTCTTTCTTTATATATTCCACACAATTATTGTTGACTTCTGAATTTGCTATCTAATTGGACGCTGGACATGATCTGATGATCCCATTATATATAAAGACCTAATCATGTGAAAGTAGACAATTCTACTCTTCCCATTCTGTCATTGGTTTTCAAGGAGATATTTTGGCCATCTGCTGCTTCATCTTGTTCCTAGGTAGTTTTATCTACATAAACTGCCACTTTGTATTTGAGAAGGTACCTTGGATCTTTTAAAAATTCAATTATACTGAACTTTATGTAGTCAAAATTGAGTCTGAGTCTTCTCCTTTTTCCCGTCCTCATCCCATGAATAACATTAGGCAATTATTCAGCATGTTCCAGTTGTTTCTAAATCTTGCTGACTTCCCAGAGATTTATCCATTCAGACAAAAGCGCCCTTGCATCCTTTTGTCTAGTTTTGACTCTGTCCATTTTGTTAGTGCAAACTGAACCAAATCTGCTCTCTTTCATTCACCTTGAAAGGAGAATGGAACAGAAGAGTCAAGGTTGTGTCACCGACTTCCTTATCAAATGACAATCTAACCTTTCTTGTCTTTGTTCAAAAGCCTTTCATAACACAGACTGAAACTAGCTAAAATAAATATTGCACTAACATTTTGCTGTATCTGCCAGTTCCTTCTTTCCTTCAGTTTCTCTGTTTGTATGTTTTCATTCCCTTTGTTGTCCTTTTTTGCCAATTCAGGGCTTTAATTTTTTTTTTCTGGTCATTCTATGTAGACTGTGTTAATTAGCTGATAATTAAGGAAAGAATAATAATTAAGGGGTATGGTGGACATACAGGCGTATGTTTTTGTGTGTTAAAACTATTTGTGGGTATTTTGGATGATGAAAGTGCACATTTTTCTTAGCTTGGCTTTCAATGTCTATTTTGGTACCTAGATAAGAATGCAGTTGTGCTGACTCTCATGCCTGTACTCTAGGCAGTATAGATAATCAAGACATTTTCAGTGTTCTGTTTATTTTTTTGCATTGCCACCTTTTCTTATTTTCTAATATTTTGTATAGTGCAGTATTCTCCTGTGTCTTACTTTATTTACATGCCTTTCATTGTTTAAAGCTTATTTGTTTTCTTTGAATTAATACAAATAGTGGTAGTATTTTAAGGGTACTGATTAAGAGGTGACCTAGGATGTGTGATTTCCATGGGCTTTCTGCTGTGTTTGGTGATGTCCCAATACATATAGTTTCCATGTTCCAAAATGCCTGAAAATATTTTTTTAATTTCTGAAACACAGTGTTAAAGCTGTGATTTTTCTCCCTGTTTACTTTGAGTACTTTTGTAAAGTACTTTTTAGTCTCCTTTGGGAAAATTGCTTTTTAAAATTTGAGGTTTGTATGCTGACATTTTTTACATTTAATTTTCTTAATAAATAGTTGAATATTTGAAATATTCTCTTACATATTTTAGTTGGCCTGGTTGTGAAAATCAGTTTGTAGAAATGCAGCTAAATACTTATGAATGATGATGATAATGAAAGACATTTAGAGAGAAAATACAATGTTTGCAAAACATCTGAATGCTGATGTCTTCAGGGAGCAAGGGGGTTTGAATTCAGCTTGACTGGGGTCACAAATATAGTTAAATATATCTATATTTATATCATATATCTATATCTATATCTATATCTATATCTATATCTATATCTATATCTATATCTATATCTATATCTATACAGTCATTGTCCTGCAACCTGTAATTTGAGCATATGTAGCGAAATTAATTTGAATGTGACAGTTTGTAAAACCCTCTTTCATGGTTTCTTTGAAGCATTAATCCCTATATATAGTACAGTTGCTTGTTCTCTTGCAAATTTTATGATGAGAAAAAAGACAGTTGTTCTTCATTCATACTTTGTATTGTTGGACAGAATTACCTTATCTGACCTGTTTTTTCTCAGTAGTTTTCTTTCACAGACAAATGAGGATATTGGTGTTCAAAAGAGGCTTACACAGATGCATTAAAGCTTTTTGGTAATTAAGGCAAAGCAGATAGTTGCTTGCTACATTAATAAAATTGCTTAGATTTTTATTTGATTAATTAATGGAAATTGTAAAATCACATAATGAAGCAATAGAGACATGCCAAAATAGAAATCAGACCATTAGAAGTATTTATTTTACCAAATCAATAAAAATTAAAAAGTAAGCATAATTGTCGCATTATATCTATAGCTTTACTTAAGCATAAATACTGTTGAATATACTGGCTAATATTACCAGTAAAAGAATTTCTTAATAAGTTGAATTTGGATGATTCTTACCAAAAGTTTCTAGGAAAAAAATTACAAAGACAATGGGGTCTTGTCTTGATGTTGTTTTTTTTTTTCTTAGTGTATGAACACTTTCTCTTACAAGGTATTTCTACTGAGTTTCTCTGTAATTGAACTGCTTCCTATAGCAGCATAAGAAAGAATGCATTAAAAATATATTTGATTATTGATTTATAAAAATAGTGTATTTAATGTACTCTTCTCACCACCTAAGCCATCTGTGTCTCAGTCCTTCTGTGCCTGCTATTCTGTGAAGGTCAAGTCTTTAAAACATAAACCAATGTGTTTTTCTCCCTAGCCGAAATGATTCCTTTAAGACAATAATCCTCTAAAGACAGGTATTTCCTGAGGCAGCCAGACCAAGGGCCAGGCTGTTGCAGGTGTTTCCCTTTCCCAGCAGAAAAGAGATGCCCTGCCAGCAACCCCACTTGTGCCTTCAGCGGGAATTTGCATATGTTGTGAGTCTCAGACAGCTCTTCTCAAATGCTTTAGGCTAAGTTTTATAGCTTTTGGAGTTTTTCAAATCGCAGGATATAAAAAAATGCTGTAAAATATTGTTTGGATCTGGTAAAACATCACTCTTCCCCATATGAAGTCTATGGGCTTCCCCTTGTCCTTTGAGTCCATGTTCATGGCAGTTTTTCCTGGTATCTTACACTCAAAACCACTTTGGGGCACCCCAGGTTTATGTCAGGGACTTCCTCAAGTTACGTAGGCTGCTTTGCAGCCACAGAAGAGCTTTTCAAATAATTTCTGTTGTGTCCACTTAAGCCAGAGCTGGGGATAGAACAAATAGTCCTTTCTTAGCAGCCAATAGCAAATTATTGTGCATTTTCTAATTAGATTTTCTGAATAAGACTATACATTGCTTTTGTGTAATAATAATCAATTTTATGGTTGTAAATGCACTTCATTTTTTTTTTTTTTTTCTTGTGGGCAGTATTGCTCTTCTCTTATCCTCATTATTTTTGTGCCTCCCTTTAATGCTTCTAAGTGGCTAAGTAACCCCATAGAGGACGAAATTATGACACAATTTTTTTTTATTGTTCCATTATCTTGTCTTCCCAAGTGGAGCCTAGGGCTCTTTGACATAATGGGCTGCGTAAGACTTATTTCTGTAAGTTTCCACTGTTTCTGAAAGCAAGTTTGTATACTATTACTGAAATAAGGTAACTAAATTGTGTTTAATTTCTACTTCTGTGTCTCTAAGGTAATTGTAGCTACAAGAGTTAAGTGTTTTGGAATTGCAGGCACTGGGCAATACTTCCAGCTCCAATGCCATCTGTATTCCCAAGCACACTGTTGTTTTTTATGTAGATTGCCTGCTGCTTTCTGGGTTCTGCAGGTAAACTCTGGGCTCAGCAGAAGTCCTGCAGTGACTGCATGTGCATGTTTAACATTGTTGCAGGATTTTGAAAGAATACAAGGTCACAGGTTCACCCTATGATGTGGGAATTCCCGGTAAGACCCTTTGCAACCACAGGCTTGAAAAGCAGCATGTACCTGGGACTGTGTCAAGTCATTAGGCACGTGTGGGATGCTGTTCTCCAGGTTCTGTTTACATATCCCTGCAGGAAACTTCTCACTTCCATGCCATGCTTTTCACATGCATGTCGCAGGCCCTGAGGTGCCAGGGTGTCCAGAAGCAGCTCTGGATGGGGTAGTCTCCAGCTGGAGAGGAGGAGAGAGGATGAGTCTTATCTTTGTATACTAAGACTTCAGCAAAACTTTTATGGAATTCTACTTTTGCCAGCTGTTGTCTTCAGAGTAAGGGCATCCAGGTACAAACCCAGTGTTTGATTGTTGCCACTGCATATCCACAAAAAAATGGGATTTATTCAGACATTCTGTCTGCAATTGTTGTGATATAAACAAAGGAATAAATGTATTAAACATTTTATTTTTGAAAAGTAGGTAATGATGCCATAATGCAGGAACAGCTGTGGGATCTAATGAAGGAAGGTGCAAGCTTGTAGCTGCCTGGGCTAGGGTGGTTCTAGCTTCGGGCTGCTACGGGGTTCGGATAGCTCTGAATCCCCGAGGCAGAGGGTCAGCTTCTCAGCTAGCAAGGAACGAGACTTCAGGAGTTGCTGTAGAGGTTCCAAAAGTAGCTTTATTTCTTCGAAGGGTTCTACTAGCAAAACCCCAATACATAGCACAGCAAGGGGTCTTTATAGATTTTAGAGGGATTGAAGTTCTAGCCAGTAAAATTATAAATTGAGAACTGTCCAATTACTTTAAGATTCTAGGTGAGAAAAGACCAATCATCTAGTAAAGTTAAAGACCAATAGAAATCCTAAACAAGGGTTTTAGTAGGGACGGGGGGCATCCCTCATGAAAGGTTTCATTGTCTCAGGGCACAAAAGCCCAAAGGCCTTTTTCAGGGACAGTTGTATCATCCACACATGCTGTATATAAAATCAATCTATATGTGTTGTTTATACAGTGACAGCAATAAAATGCACAGAAGCTGCAAGTCAAAATGCTGTCAACATGCAAAACTATAAAATAATAAAACAAGTGCTTCTGACGTTTTAGTGATTAAATAAATGCTTATAATTCCTTTTAATTTAATGCAACTCTACAAAGAGGAGAAAAACGGGAGGAATTATGAATATCCATCTATCCCTGCTACTTTTGTAGAAGTCCGTGTATTTCTCCTCTGATAGAATCCTAGGCAGAAAACCCTTCCCTCCAGCTATGCATTATGTCATTATCTTGTAAGTAAATGAATTCTCTGAGATCAAGGGTTCAGACAGTTTAAAAATTAAGCATCAAAGCAATGTAGTTCCAGCCCCCTTTTATTTAAAGGATTGAAGATGAAGGCAGCTTCTGCATACATCTCCACTACTTAAGTCTTCAGCAGATCTCTTATTTTTATTGTTACTGAGCTTTATGTTGCTAAAGGGAATCTTCCTGCTGTATCAAATATTGTAACTCATCTGTAAACTTTCCTGTTCTTCTTCATTGTTTCTTAGCTCTTTTCTACCAGCTCTCTTTAATATTTTTATGTTTGCCACAGTAACAGACAAAATAATTTCTACGTATTCTGCAGCCACGTGAATACCCTGCAGCATCCAAACCAGTCCTGCCTTCTTGGTCTGCAATGCAGTTCCTGGAGTTCACCTCTCTGTCCTGTTTGTGTGTGAGAAATTCACTGCAGCCTGAAGGCACAGGGTAGGACTTGTCTAGGATCTGAAGGATGAATAATGGAACCACTGAGATAAACGATATATTTATATAGAGCAAAATTAAGAGGCAAAGCAGGAAATGAGTTTTAGTTTTAATAGGGGATAGACTGATAAAGCAAAGCAGCTTTAGACAGCCATCATTCCACATGGGTCTGGCTGGATCATTCAACATGAGCTGGATTATAACAACTGATATGTTGCTTAAGCTTTTTATTCAAATATTTTAGAAATCTGACCAGGTGGTTACAGCATTAGGTGGACTATAATACAGCCGGAAAGCTAACCTTACTAGTTCCTCCAGCTTTGTTTTCACTAATCCCAAAGATGCAGAATTTTAGTGTAACTTTTGCATTTTAGCATATTGGGATGAAAACTGGAATTTCACTTCCTTTTTATTCTCTCTCCACCGCCCCCCCCCCCCCCACCCCCCACCTCTGTAAGGGAAGATGATTAATAGGAGAATGGACAAGGAGGGGAAAGAAACTGGAAATGAAAAACTATACTGGTAAGCAAACTTCGAACTCTTTAGCTATATGAGTTGAGAAAGCTTGTGTTACACAGGGACTTCAAGATGAAGATGAGAAGACTGCATTAAAAAGAAGGTAAAAACTAATTGAAATGCAGACTGGTTACTTCTGATAGCCAAAAACATAGTGCTATTTGCAGACTTGGCAAACACATCCATACTTGGGAACATATTCCTAGGAAATAGCAGGATTGTTGTTCCTTGGCAATTGCTGTGTTCCAGTTGTTCGGTGTGGAATGCAAGAAGGTCTTATGTACAGGGATGTAGTGCCACTGTAAGTATGCTGCTCTCTGGAATATTAGTGTGTTCACCCGATACTGTTTTTTTTATCATGCTTTTATCGCTACAGTATAATTCCCAGCAAGGTACAGTAAAAAGAAGAGAAATTAAAAGCTTCTCAACTAAAACTATCCATCGTGGTAAATGAGATCTAATGCTCAGGGAATTGTCATACCTGGTAAACTGTTGATAGCAAATGAAAGCTGATCCCTTCTCTTTGCTTATCCTACATGAAACTGGACTGTTTCCTGGTAAAACAGTGAAAGCTATTTCAAAGAAGAATGAGTGATATTCATGTGACTAGGGATGCATAAACATAGCTGTAGCAAGGCAAGAATATGAAAGCAGGTTTTCTCTGCAAAGTTGACAGAAGTAGGGAGGAGGGGATTTTTTTAATTTTTTTTTTTTTCAGATCTCACCCACAACCTTCATCAACTGCGAAAGACATTAAAAGTGGAATGGAAGAGCTTGTTATGAGTCTTTGAGGCAGAACTCTAATTTAAAATGCTAAATTGTGAGCCCTGTGGGTTTGAATATCAGATATTTTATACTGCGACTGATAATGCAAAGAAACATTCATGCAGCAGGGAGCTTAAGTATCTTTTCCTTCAAGCAGCTGATGATAAAATATAAAGGAAGCAAAATTCGCCTTGAACTGAATTTCTTTGTCTGGCAAATTAAGCTGTCACATACCAAGGAAAAACTCTTCCCTTAGAGCTGAGGTTGAACTTGTTTGGGGTTTTTCTGTCTTTGTTTTCTGATTACAACTAGTGAAATTACATTCTTCTAGTCCTTCCTCTTCCCATATTCTCTGAATAACCACAGGAGTCTAATAAATGACCCCAAACATTCAGGTGCTTGTGTTCTATTACAACAAAGGGAAAACAAAGGGAAGGTTGGTGTCATATTGGGATGTTCCTTTAACTGAAATACTGAAACATTGTCTTAAATCACAGGCAGAAAACTGTGCAAATACTAATTTCTTGAAACACAGACCAGTCTTTTTGAGGGGGTGTTTTGTATTTTTAAAAGATGGAGTCTCTTTTTAAATATACAAGGCATCGTGCAATATGTTACTAGGTAGAAAACTTCAATGCAAATGTAGAGCTTGACTGAATAATTCATTCTGACAAATGCTAAAGGATGCTATAATCCCAGTCACCTGAAATTAAAGAAATACGTGTACAGACATTACTCTTGGCATTTTGAAAACTTCAAAAAGCAAATTTATTTTGCAGATGCTAATGAAATTTTCTGAAGGTCTGGATGAAATCAACTCTTGTGTGGCAGAATATCAGCGATGGAGAGAGGGGGACATCCAAGTTTGGATCAGAAGCCAATTTTATTGAGTATACAAGGCGTTTATATAGGGTTTTACTTGTGTGGCACTGATGCCGGGTTCTATTTTTGGTAACAATTTCCCATTGGTTAGAGATTCTTAATGACATCATGTCACCTGGTAACCTTGTCTTATTACAAAGTTTCACAACATGTTTCTTGGTCACTTCTTGCCCAGGGAGCATTTATCTGTGTCTCTCCCATGGTTTTTGCTTGATTAGGCCTAAGATATCAGGCCCCTTTATCAGTTCCATTGTATTCTCTCTTTTATTCCGTATAGCAGAGCTGCAGCTGAAGTTCCCACTCCTGAGTTTCCCAGTCCTCAGAAAAGAAACATTGTAAGGGTCTCACTGCCGGCACTCAGAAGCTAAAGGGTATTTGCCACAGGCTTCAGTGGCAGCTGTGCAACTTCTGAATTCATGCTTCATTGGTCCATACTGCAGAGGAGCAGCAGCTGTGTGAATCATGGCTTCTTATGAAGTTCTAAACTCATGTTGGTGTAGTGACTAGAACCATGATGCATTTGTTAGTGTTTTGTGAGCATCAGTTTGTATCATTTATTTGTGATTAATCTAAATTTCCTTAACTTGATTTTGTAGCCCTTCTGGTATGCCAAATAGTCTTTAAAATTATGCAAAATTATTGTGTCTGCAAAATGTTAATACAATGAAGTGGTTGATGGCTCTGTTCTCTGAAGGCTCTGAGCTTTTCTGAGTGGTTTTCAGTTTGCTAAAGCTTTAGTTATTGGATCTTTGCCATGTTTTTCTAAATTGAACCTATGGTGTGGAGACATTATCAGCATCTTGCATATGATGTGAGGGAGGCAGCTCTGTGTCTTGGGAACTGGTGCTCCATTAAAGGATTTCAAAGCTGATAAAGTGCAGGAACAGGATAAACCGAAATCTTTTGGGGTAATAGACCCCCAGGAACACCTTGCTGTTGTGCACAGTCATGTTCACAAAACATCTCTTGAAGAGCATTTACTTAAAAAGCACAGAGATAAAAATCTAAGTTCCAGATCAAAAAACTTGAGCTTTTTTACTGAAAATATTGAGAATACTGAAAAAACCAGCAGATGTTCTGTGACAGGATTTCCTCTGTTTTCACTCGTCTCATCTGTGTTGTGCAGGTTTTCCTTTGTTGTATGCTGAGTTCCTCTCTTTATTAAAGGAGCTTCAAAAGCCCATATGAATTCCAAACTACTTAAGATAAATGGAATGGAAACAATATCAATGTTGCCTTACTACATCACATATTAGTGCAGTTAGATACAAAAGAAAGATCTTAACTTGTCCTGTCAGTTGTGTGACTGTTAGGTACTAAGCTTTTGGCATATTTTTTTGATCTGTTTTATTTTGTTTTTTTAAATGCGTGAGTATGAAAATGAAAATGGCACAAGTAGCTTGGAGAGTTTCTCCAGTGAAACAATAGAAAGAAATGGATGGATATCTTTAGAGTTCCATTGCTTCAGTGACATGTTCTGTTCTTTCCTCCAACAGCTGTGCTTTACTAACCATACATACTCATTGTTACACAGAAGCTTCTAAATGAATGTAATGAACTCATTAAGACTTTTTAAGAAGCTCAGTGAATTTTAAGTGATCTACTGTGTATGGCTGTCCAACAAAACTTGTTTTTTGTCAGTAGTAAAAAAAAAGGCTTGCTATCTTTCTTTCCACTGTTTATTGTTTTGGCTGCAAAGTTGCATTGCAAAAAATCAGTACTTAACTCATTCTCAATTCATTTTTTTAACAAAGAAGCTTGTACAGAGCTGCTCCTTCCTGAAATTTGTCCCCTTACCTCTGGCTCAGTGAAATGTCACCTGCCAGTACCCATCAAAGGCCAGCCTTTTTGAGAGCAGCCCTTGAAATAGCTTCTCTTTTCTACAGCTCTTGTTTTGGAGCAGCAAGGACTTCTGTTCTTTCAAAGTAATTTGGTTCATGATAGTTTCAGCCTTCCTAGTTCCTGAAGATGACCTTTCATTGCCAGTGTTTTTCCTTTTTTCTTCTCAGCCCCCCTCCCAATACTTAGTGAGCGTGGAATTCTCTTGCAGCACAGAAAAATGAAAACTCCTCGTACCAAAATATACTACATTTTAAAAGTGCAGAGAAATTAAGGATGATTAATTGATTGAGGGAAGAATATGTGATTATACTGAGGAGGACTTACACGTGCTTCCTAAGACGTCTGTGTTGGTTTCTGGGTTCAAGCCCATTAACTTTCCTTGCTGATTTCAAAGTTGAGGATGTTTTCTCTCCAGCTAAAACTATCAGTTCCTGAAGCTGAAGTTGACCTTTGTGCTAGTTAACCCAACAGAAAACAAGTAAAAAAAAAATAGTCTGAGTTAATAGAGAATAGCAGAAGAGGTCTTTGTTTTCTGCTTTATTTCTGCTTTTATATGTACAAATTATACAAATTTCTCTAAAACTTGTTTTCAAACTTTTTCTCAGAGATGACAGATTCTTTTTTCCACATTTCCCCATCTACTTGAAGCATCTCTGATTTATGACCTTGGCTCTGAGAGGAAGTAGGTTGAAGTGCTGCTGCTGTTCTTTGGTGATTGAGAATATTTGCATGCTGGGGGTACTGATGAAGCTCTGCCTTGGGACTTTGTAGCAGATATGATGACCCCTCCACCCCAGGAAGTCCAGTGCTGCTTTTTGCCACAGACTTCCATGATGGTGGTAACACTGCTGCACTCAAACAGACAAATATTTGCTTTTCTTAAGGCATAAATATTTTGTGGATTTAGATGACATTGGTGGCATTGTGTAACTTGTAGCAGAATTTGTTTCTGTAGGAAATGGTCAGAAAAGCTGATGTGAATTCAGATATGTAGGAAAGATGCTTTAAGATTGAAGTGACTGACACCCCCTTCTTCATTTAAGAGGTCACAGTGGGATCCAGTGTCTGTCATGTTCACATCTTTATTTAATGCCTCTTTAGTATGCTGAACTTTGTATGAAGAAAAACCTTACTTTGTTCCTTATTCTGTTTGTCACATTTAAAAAAATATGTAGGAAAATCCAACAGGGTTACAGAATAGCCTTGCTTAGGAAATACAGCCTGTATGTGCCTTAAAGTATAAATTGTTCTTTAGTTTTTACTTCCTAAGTCTTCTCTTTCAAATGACTATAAAAAAAGAGGAAAATATGGTCAATAGGTTAACTTGAAACAGAAGTGGCCTAACTAAAAATGGAGAAATTAAATTAAAATGTAAATTAAAATATAAATTAAAATGCATTAACTTGTGTAGCACTTTGGATTGCTATAGATTTTGTGGTACTAGAAGTAGCTAAGTGAAGACTCTTTTTAAAGTGACACATGGAGAAAGACTCCACAACCAGCAAGGGGTTGTAAAAGTAGCTATGTTTATTCAGCACTGGACACACAGGGGTTAGCTCCAGCACAAACCTGTGTACCAAACAGAGCAGACGCTCTGTTTATACACATCTAAGCTCATACATATTTATGAATGCTTCAACATCGCCTATACATATTCATAACCTGTCCCTGCCTGCTCTTGCTTGTCTGTTAATCAGCTCTTCATCGTTCTGTGCTTGCACACTGTCTTCTGGTGGTTCTGGGCAGGGCTTGTTGGATGAAGTAAGCATGAGTAATTGATATTTGTCTTTCCAAGGCTTCTGGGCATAGTCCTAATTAAAGATCCAGTTTTCACCAGTTTCTCGAGCACTAGTTCCTGCTTATCAGTTTTAAACGATAGGCAAAATCCTGCTGTTGTATAGCAAATTATTATCTGCTCTGAATACACTTGATCACACAGCAAACTATAGTCTGTTTACGTTTATTTATAAATTCCCTTCATCAGAAGCACCTAAGACTTCAGTTTAAATTGTATTTGGCTTCTTACAGAAGAAAAAACTCCAAAACCAAAGTGGTCTTTGTTGCATGGGATGGGTAGTAGAGGGGACTATAAGGTCATAAAATACATAAATTTCTGATTTGTGCCTTTTCCTTTTTGAGAACTGACACAAATTGAGTTTGGTTTTCCAGCTAATCCTACCAAAAGGGAATAATTAATTTCAGTACTGTGAGGAAGCAATTGTCTCAAGTCAGAGTACCCTTCTGTTGGAGGTTAAGATTTTTCCTTTTTTTTTGCCTTTCTCTTTGGGAATTTTCTCCCACTTGTTGATAAGAGACGATAACTACCGATCCTTAAGAGAAAAGAAATGGCCAATATGGGGGAAGGGTGCGGCTGGTTCCTCTCTAACAGGTTTTCTCCTGGGAAGAGCAGAGATAGCCCGAGATTCTGGCTGCGGTGTGAGGGGCTGGGCTCAGCTCCCCTCTCGCTCTCTCACTCACGGCATTGGAGGAGGACAGTCGAGCTGCTGCTACCGCGGGGAGAATCCACCGACAGCGTGGAGCCCACCCCTGTACTGCTTCTTCCTTACTGTGGGCGAGCCCTTACTTGTAAGAGCAACTGTTTAACTGGGACCTTACTATCACTCAATCTGGCTGGAAAGGACGCTCACCATTTATTGGGGTGCCTCCAAGGAAAACCCGGGACCCGGACCCCTCCCCTTCCCGGAGGGTGTGTCTCCCTGTCTCTGCGCGGCAGCTGCTACGGAGAATTCCGGCTGCTGCTGCCCAGTCCTGCTGCTTTCTGCCGCTGCCTCGGGCTTTTCTGCTACACTCTAACCCAGCACCTCGTGTCCACAGCCGCAGATGGGCTGTGCCAAGCTGCGGACACCTCCCCCTTGGTGTAGGAGAGCTGTACTGGGCTGAGCTGCCTCAGAGAGCACAGTGTGGGCTACAGGACCTGTCTCAGCCGCCGCTCCGAGATTCCTGCTGCAGCCCATTCCGCTATTGCAGTCTCGCCGCCATTACCGTGTGAGGGGTAACACGGCTGGGTTCGCTCCACAGCGCCCCCTGCGGCCGCGGGGAATCATCGCACCCTGCCCGGCCCGGAGCCACCAGCGTCTCCGCCGGCTGCGACCGCTGCGTCTTTGCATAATCCAAGACAAAAAGCCCATCACATGATGACCCTCTCAGCCTTGGCAGCCTTGCATTGCTGGAGTTCTTAGACCACACTGCAGGGCGGAGTGCAATGCTATAGGGCACAGTGGAGCTGATGTCAGGAGAGGAAGGGATCTTGATTGTGTTACTTGGGGCAGTAGGGCTGAGGGCTCTCCCCAGCCTTGCTCTGCTTATGCAGGGTTGTGGTTTTATGTATCAGTTTTCCTGAGGAAAATTGCACATCTGGAAAGAACTTCGGGGCAACAAAAGGGATATGATTTACCTGACCGCAAAAGTGATTTTTGAAGTTTGCTAATGGCACAAGCCCTGTTCTTTCAATTTCACCGTGTCCATTGTGCTCTAATTGTGGAGCAGGTTGTGTAAACAATGTTTACATTTATTAAAGTGCTTCTTGTAGTACAAAGAATACCGGAGTCCTGGATTCCTAGGTAGGAGCATACTCGAGAACTGCTCCATATTTTCCATAAAAGAGGATTTCTATTGGTCTTGAATAAATTTCAGGATTGCATAAACAATGCAACTTTGGTAAACTTGGGCTGTGTTTGTTCAGGCTTTGGCTGCTCATGTAACTACGGCTTTGTGCATGGGTACAGACAAAGCTGGCAAACTCAGAGGAAAATCTGAACATTTAGGTTTGTAGATAATAAAATTAATTTCCAGAAATTTGTCTGTGTGCCATCCTTACTATTTAATTCACTAAGTATTTTCCCCTGAAATGTTGCTACGGTAGGAGAGTTAATTTTTCAACAATTGATAATCATGAGGTAGGTTGGCAATAAGGACTAAGAGGAATTTTGGAAAAGACTTTGCATTTTAATTAAATCCATCCTTTGAATTTTTAAAAAGTAGTTTGAAAGCAAAACAAAACAAAACTCATTCTCACATAATTCATTCTGAGACCTCAGGACATTTCAGTTAATCAGGGGATTTTTGGCTCTGACACAAGCCCTAGGTATTAGACTGAAAGACATATGTCAACGTATAATATAGAAAATTAAACAGTGAAGTTATCTTTTGTCTTCAGATAATATTAACTTAGTTTGCTCATGAATAAAATGGAAGAACTGTCAGCATATTTTAGTGGAATGAAATGCTGAAAATGAGAGTGTTACATGATAACTGTTTGTCTGAAAGAGTGAACAGTGACAGATGGCTTGTTCTGATGCTTAGGGACTTTTTTAGTCATCTTCTCTTGTCAGTAAAAATCTTTGTCAGGAGTCAGATCTGAAATGATTGTCACTGATGGAGAAATTGATATTAGGAAACTGATTTAGTAGCAAAGTCACTGGTCTTTGGGAGGAGAGCATGGAGCCAAAGCCTTAGATATCCCAAATTTTTCTTATTTCATATAATGTCAAAACTATGATCATTTCAAAGCAGGGAGAGCAAAGGAGATTCATTGTCTTCAAGTGAATAAATACCGCAGGATTCCGTTGTTGGTTCTGCGCCTGGCTGTGCCTGGCCCCTCCCAAGGTCTCTGTGGAGTCACCCCAAGGCCTCTCCCTTCTCTGGAAATGAACAGTCGGATGCTGCTCACCCCAACACTGCTGTGCTCAGGACTTTCCATGCAAGTGCTATGACAAGTTCCTGAATTGCAATTAAGGACCCTATGAATCGTTGTGAGACAGTGGAAGAGCCTGTGGATCAGCCCTTCCCACTTGGTAGAACACACACATTTCACCTTTCATCCCCCTGCCTGGACCTGGTGGTTTCCTCTTACTGTGCTTAAAATGGTGGAATCTCTATGCACCTCAGGATTTCTTCAGTTGAGGAACTTCTGTTCAACTTCCAAAACTACTCACCAGTCAGCCTGGTAAAGCAATCTCCTTAATTACCTGGCACAGGACACATCCCTAAGTACTCTTCTGCCAGCTAAGAAACTCTCCTCTGCAGTTCAAAGTGTACACAGATTTATACACATGGCATGTAAAATTTAAAATATTTGTTCATGGCATTAGAATATGTAAAGCAAGAACCAGTAAGCAAGCTCAGGAAACTAAAAAGGAAAAAATAACTTGGAGTCCTATGATCCTCCTCAATGCACGGAAACCTCACTGAATATATTTTGGCAAATATGTAGGAATTTTTTTTCAAGCTTCTGTATTTACTGCTACTGGGAGTTTTACTTGCAACTTCCCATTCTCTGCAGTTAAGAATGACTCTCTTAACATTGTTTTAACACGATTTTCTTGTCATTTCATTACTTATTTTAGATCATCAAAATGACTGCTTTGCAAACTTTATCATGGTCTGGTAATAAAACTTATTAAGATTGGGAAACAAAAAAGACCCAGCTAATATATCTTACTGCAAACGTTAGATTAGCTGTTACTTTACCCTTGAACAATAAAGTTTAACTCTTCTTTATGGAAGTGGAGATGTTACAAGGATGCTGTCATAATGTGATGAAAATGTGCTTGGCCTGGACTTGTAGTAGTTCTTGTGTTACTTGCGTCAGTGCTCTGCAAAAATGAGTAGTTTGTGGATTTGTTCTGTACTGTACTGTGGCTATAACTGCCATGACTCCAGCTGGAAATGAGGGTCTTTTCCTTTTGGCACAGCTCAGTCCCTCTGCTGTTTGGTCCTTAGCCTGAGACAGGGTAACAAGGAAGGCCAGTGATGGTCATTCTTATTATTATAGTCATTATTATTCCCTTAAATCTGGATATTATCCAGCAGATGCCCAGCTCTGTCACAGGAGTCATTGTCAGGGCCTAGGGAAATGCTGATTTTGCCCTTCCACAGCTGGATGGGATGTGCTGCACCACTGGTTTATGGTGCTGCCTGGGAGAATATCAATACCAGAGCTGTCGAGGTGATGTGTGAGTAGAACACGGCAGAATAAATTTTGAAGGAATGGTGAAAAACTGCCAGTGCCAAATTATTGAACCTGTTGTTGCCTTGTACAAATGGAAACAAGAAGCATATGCAAAGGTACAACTTTCCACTGGGTAAATAAAATTACTGTGGCCAAGATAAAACAGAAGAGAGAACCAAGTGTTTATGACATTAGAATAAAAAAATCATGACTGGAAGAAGAGGTAATTCATCCTTATAAAAGTGATTCTAACACTACTAGGAGCAACAAAAAAAAGGGAATAAAAGATTACAATATTACATTCTGTAGAATGAGAAAACCATCAGTTTCTCAGGCTTGAGAAAACCATCAGTTAAAGCTATTTGCTCTGGAATCAAAAGAAGTCTGCAACCCTTAACCACAAAAATAAAAAATTTAGGGAGTTGGTTTAGAAAACAAAACAAGACCAAAATACAAAACTCATGCGAAAAACTTAGTTATTCAGTGCAGTGGAACTGAGATGTCTTCAGAGCTTGACTAAAAGTGAAAAAAACAGCAGGCTTTTATCAGGGTGGAGTGATGGAGGCTTGTACAAAGGGGAAATATAAATGTGCTAGTTAATGTTGAAATGCAGAAGCGTACCACAAAGCTATAGAAGAATGTAGAGACTCGAAAAAAATCACAGAGAAAGGAGATAATACGAATAACCGTGTCTAGGAGAGTATTAAGGGTCATTGTATAAGAAGAGTAAACTATCCTGAAAGTTGATTAATAGGCTTGAAATGAAAGGTTTGCACTCTGACCCGCACCAGACTACACTAATCAAGTCTAAGGGAACAGATACCATCAATATTGAATTTGTAAAGTGCTTCCAAAGGCCAAGGACATTTAGAGAACAAATGGAAAACCTTCTGTTGTGAAGCGCTGAGGAAAACACTAGGGGCTGATCCAGTCAGAAGTAATGGATGCATTCTGATAAAAACTAGAGAAATAATCAAGATGCCTTGTGTCCTGGGGAACAGTAATGAGGGATGGCCAAGATGACTGAGGGTAACTGCATATACATGGCTGAATAATGCAAATAGGGAGAGATAAATAGCAGAAATGTTACTGACAGTGTAATTAAGAGACATTCGTCAAGAATACAGCATGATGACTAGATGTCACCAAGCCCAAATGCCAGAAATACAAAGTAATATTTTGCTCTGTTTATACTGGTGTAGTGTTTGAGAGCTCCTGGTGGGCATGTATTCACTTTTAGTTACCTATGGTCATTGGAGCACTGGCAGCTAATTATTTTCAAAGGGAATGTGGAATAGCTTGAGCATTATTGACATAAAACCACATTTTGATCTTTGGGTTCCCACTCCAGTCCATCGAGCAGGGAAGCTACAGGATCAAGACTTGAGGGAAAAGAACCCATTAAATTAAGCTTAGAAGTCATGAGGCTAAGGCAGAATAATTTACTCAGCTAGTCATTGCTATAAATTCGAGATTGAAGAGTTATTTGAACTTGTCTTTGGCTTGAGGGCACCTTAGGAGGACATGAAGGTGGTATAGAGTTCAGGTTTTTCCCGATGCCCGCCGATGAGAGACTGCAGGAGGTTGTTCTCAGAGGTTTCAAGGTTGTTTATTGTTTCTTATCTCAGGAATTCTTTCCCCAGCTAACAGCGGTCTGTTCAGCTAGACGTCCAGGGCAAAATCTCCCTGGCAGAGGCAGGACTTATCTTTTATATTCTAAATTACGTACTAGATATTTACAATTAATTTCCAATACGCTACAATCTTATTATACTGTCTATTTTTGTCCCCATCCAGTCGAAGGATGCCAAGGTGGCACTCCAACATGGATGGAGTGAAGAAGAAGGAGGAAGAAGCATACCATGCGCCAAATCCTCCATCTTAACCACGAGCTCCTTAATATAAACATTCTAGAAATCTTCTTTTTCTACATTCTAACAGTCTAATTTACACTCTATTTATTTTTGCAGCTTGCATTTCTTCCCTCAATGTTGGTAGATTGTTCCAAGGTGTCAAATGCAGCCCCTGAGACATTTGGGTCTCATTTGAGGGTCTTTGGGGACCCCGCCAGGGGGGTCTTGAAGCCTCTACAGAAGCCAGAGGAATACTCTGGACTCCCACAGTCTTAGGGTTACAAACACAGCACATTATTTTTAATACATTTATCACATCTATTTTGCTAATATACACTTAATTCTACAATTACACGCTTTGTTACTATATTGGTGATGATTAATTTATACTTGTTTATTGATTATATTCCTATTCTCCTATTACATTTTTCTACCATTTGTGACAGTTCTTCCATTTGTCATGTAAACGGCAATTAGCATGTGTCTTCCTCTATATTGCTTAGCCCATGGGGGCTAGCCCTTGCTCTGTAGACAAGAGGTTGTCCAAACCCATTAGCTTACATTCTACTCCTTATCATTCCAGTCCACTTGGGTTTGTTTTTTTCAAGAGCAGTTAGTGTTAGGCATAGCATTTCTCATTCACTTAACATCACAGACACTTCCAGGGCTAGGCTTTTTGTTGTAGGAAATTCTACCTCCCCCAAAACAGGCCCCTGGAATCTTATCCCTTGAAACAAAGGAATTCCTAAGGATGGGGGCCCCTTTCCTTATCCAAGCTCCCGTTATCTTTTAGGATTCCTATTGGTTCTTAAAGCGTTACAATAATTGGTTCTTTTCTTACTTAGAATTTAAAGATAATTGATTACTTTGAAATGTGTAAATTCTATTGGATAAAAGTTCAATCCTCCAAAAACCTATAAATACACTTTGTTAGTTGATGTAATTAAACTGTTGCTAGCAACCACCCTTCCGAGAAATAAAGTTAAATTCGGAATTGTTGCGGCACAGCCTCAAGCCTTCATCCTTAGCTAACGAGTAGCTGAATGGTTCTGCTACCCAAGTTCTGAGCTATTGGGACTTTGTGTAGCTACCACGGGGGTTGGAAAGCATCCAGCTCCCCAAAAACAGCTACATTTGGCACCCAGACAGCTGCTGAAACAACCCTTTAGAAGACTGTGAGCAGCATCTGACTGTTCCGCCTTCGGAGCGCTGAAACGCCTGGCTTAGCACACTCTTTGTTTTATAAAGAGGTGCCACAGCCAGGCCGTCCAGCAACCTCAGACTGCCGGACCAGGATTGGACGTCGTTAGCAGGCTGCCAGCATCTGACCCAACCCTTTCGGCTAAGATCTGGTGAGCACTTAGCCTCCTTCAAAGGGCGTTTCCTCTTATAAGGTCCAACTGTGATTTTTGGTTTTTTTTCTTTTTTTTTTCTCTTTCTCTTGTTGGTACGCCAAGGTTCTATGGGGCAACTGCTCACAAAATCTTCCCTATCCCCTATAGAAGAAGGCTTTTACTCCCAAATATTAACCCTTTTATCCAATAATAATTTTAAATTTTCAAAAAAATCCCTTTCTAAGCATACCCTAAAATCTTTTGTTAAATTTATATTTTCTCATTTCCCTAATACTAACTCTGACTCAGTAACGTCGGGTGACTTCTGGAATACGGTCGGCACATTAATTTACTTCTTACAAACACAGCAAGACTTTACGGTTACGCGTTTTATCCCTTAATTTCAAGACATCATAAAAGCTAGTCGCAATAGCTTTCCCCCTGTTTTTTCTTCCCCAAACCCACCATAGAAGCAATGCCCAGACCCCGGTGGGCCGCTGCTGCCATCCGTGTCACAGCCGCCCCCCCTCCCAGCCCCGCGCGTCCTGCTCCGAGCCAGCTTCCCTGAACGCGCGGCACGGCTGCCAAAGACTGGGAACGCTCCCCCCCCCCACTTCTCTCCGAAGCTGCGAGCCCCAACCCCACCCCGTTCCTCCTGGCCCCGTGACCCGGCAGGGCCAGCTCTCCCGGATGGGCGACCCAGCGCCGCCACTGAACCCACGGACCACTCCTCATCCTTGGCGCCGTGCAGCCGGACACGAACCTCCTGCCGGCAGCCCCCAGCAGCTGTGAAGCCCGCGCCCACCCCATGCCGCTGCAGAGCGCCCACGTGGTCTTCCCTGCTCCCTGGCCGAGTGGCACCGCACGTCCCCCATGCACGTGGCCGCCCCCTCCCCGGCGCAGCCTCACTTTCAGCTGCTTCCCCCTACGCCTGCATCCCAACCTTTCACCAAAACCCTCCCTTCTCGTTCTAAAAAACACCACAGAAGACGTAGGTACTCTACCTCTTCAGATGACACAGACTCTTATAATTCAGAAAATGAACAAGATCCATGGAACAATGTTAAGCTATTGGCCACACGAAGTGGTGACTGGAAAATAGCTCAGAGAATTTCTGCCTTTCCTGTAACATATAAAGCAGGCCGCAGAGGAGGTGCCACAAATACTGCTCAATGGGAAGCATTTTATGCAAAACAATTAACTGATATATCCAAAATTGCAAAAGAACATGGTTGAAATACACAAATTTTTAGATTTTTTTTAGAAGCGATTTTTTCTGCATATGTTTTGGTAACACGTGATTTAAAAAATTTAGCACAATGCCTTTTGATGCCTGCTGAATATATGTTATTTGAGAGACATTGGCATAAATCCCTGAAAACATTATCTGATAATCATGCAAAAGATGCAAATCGCCCAAATTTCACAGTAGAACAATTAGCTGGGGAAGGCAATTTATCAAAGCCTTCAGACCAAACAAACGCTTTGTCCAGAGACACATTGCAAGACATAGCAAATGCTGCAAAAACATCTTTGCTACTCACACCAGATAATTCCACAGCTACCATGCATTTTTCAAACATTAAACAAAAAATAGATGAAAGTTTTATCAAATTTGTAGACAGACTGAAAGATGCTCTAAAAAAAATTAAAATAGAGAGTGCAGAGGCACGAAAAGAACTGTTATGCAAACTTGCTATGAGCAATGCAAATGAACAATGTAAAACTATTCTAAGGTCCTTGCCTCTGGACACAGAACCCACCATTGAACAAATGGTGGAAACCTGCACATGTCACATGTCCACTGAGAACACAGTAGCCCAGGCAGTGGCCAAAGGCATTGCTGATGGAGTCACAGGAGCCTTTGCAGCAGTGGCCTCCAAAGAAAATGCCAGATGCTTCTACTGTGGGGAACTTGGACATTTCATAAAAAATTGCCCAGAAAAGCCACAAATTCAGCACCATCCCAGCAATCATCCTAAACCCCAGAAACAGCAAAAGCACCCGCAGAATCAAAGAAACTGCCAGTGCAGCTCGGGAATGGCACCGCGCCAGGACAACAAATCAAAAGCCACCACCACCATGGTTCCGCCTATGAAAATCAGTCAAATTCCAGAACGTATCACGATGGTCCAATACACCCCCAGATATCGTTGGGAACCAAACGGGGACTGGTGAATTCCTTGCCTTTCAACTTCACAAATAGCAATTTTTACCGTGTTCCTACAGGCAAACGCGGGCCGCCAGGTGGGCCTTGGGACATTTTCATTTTTGGTGATACTGTACGCAGTCCAAAGCAAATTTCTGTTTTACCAGAAATTCAGACTGTTCAATCTGGACAAGAAATTCTTGTCCAGATTCGCTGCACAGACACGCCTTTTTTCCTTTCGCAGGGCACACCAATTGCACAAGCCATCCTGCTTCCGCAAAACTACAATGAACAGCTTCCCCTCAACCCTACCGTACTGTGGGTGCAAATCATGGGATCCCAGAAACCCATCATTGAATGCAACATCCTTTGCAAAGGTGAGAGAATCCTCCGACCAGGAATGATCGACACCAGAGCTGATGTCACCATCATTGCTCACTCAGAATGACCATCCATTTGGGAACTGCAACCAGTCACCGGAATGATTTCTGGAATTGGTGGTGTCACCGTGTCCATGCGAAACAGAAACAACATTGTCATCAAAGGCCCTGAAGGCAAGTTGGCAACTGTCCGCCCGTTCGTCATCAGAGCCCCCATCACCCTGTGGGGTAGGGACCTCCTATCCCAATGGGGAGTTTCCCTTCGGATCCAATGCCGGGATTTCTGATTTGGGCCACTGAAGAGTGCGCGCTCCCACCGACCCCTCAGCTCACATGGAAAAGTGACACCCCTATATGAGTCGAGCAGTGGTCCCTTTCGAAAGTCAAACTGTGCCCATTAAATGCCCTGGTGGAAGAGCAACTTGCCAAAGGCCACATCGTGGAAACCACAAGCCCTTGGAACACTCCCGTCTTCGTCCTGCAAAAACCTGGAACAAACAGATGGAGGCTTCTCCAAGACCTTCGCAAAATCAACTACTCCATTGAAGGCATGGGACCTCTTCCGCCTGTTTTGCCCTCACCATCCATGCTGCCTTAGAACTGGACACTCACTGTCATTGACATCAAAGACTGTTTTTTCAGCATCCCATTGCACCCCGACGATGCCCCACGGTTTGCTTTCTCTGTTCTCTCTCTAAACAGAGAGGCTCCCCTCAAAAGGTACCACTGGCTTTTCCTCCCACAAGGACTCAAAAAGTCTCTTGCCATATGCCAATGGTATGTGGCTCACATTCTCTCTCCTGTTCGAAGCTCATTCCTAGATGCTATCATATACCACTACATGGATGACATTCTAGTTTGTGTCTCAGAAAAGACTTACTTGGACAAAGCTGTGAAAGCAACCATTGAAACCATTGAAAAGGCAGGATTTGAAATTCGTGAAGTCAAAGTACAGTACACCAGCCTGTGGAATTACCTTGGACTTCAAATTCGAGAAAGAACCATTGTACCCCAGCAGCTTTCCATCAAACACAATCCACAAACTCTAAGAGACTTACATAGCCTGTGCGGATCCATCAACTGGATACGCCCCCTCCTGGGAATCACAACAAAACAACTTGCTCCCCTGTTCAACCTTCTCCGTGGAAAAGAAGACCTTGACTCCCCATGCACCATCACGCCAGAAGCCCAACACGTCATCGTTAAGGTCCAAGAAGCCCTCTCTTCACGCCAAGCTCATAGTTTTGAACCTGATTTTCCTTTCCAGTTCGCCGTCCTGGAACAAGCCCCTCACTTTTATGGACTGATTTTTCAATGGAACCCTGAACTTTCAGATAATTTGCTAATCATTGAATGGGTTTTCACAAGCAACCAACCCACAAAAACAATTACCACATTTCAAGAAATCATAGCACTTCTCATAAGAAAAGCTAGAACTCACCTCCACTCCCTTGCAGGGTGTGAGTTCATGTGCATGTACCTGCCACTGACCACTGAAAATTTGGAGCATTTGCTCCAGACTAATGAAAGCCTCCAAATTGCTCTTGATAGCTATACTGGTCAAATTTCAAATCGATTACCACAGCACAAGCTTTTTAACAAAAATGCAGGTTTTCACTTAGTTCCAAAATTGGTTCAAAGCAAGTCTCCTCTCAAAGCTCTATCATGGCTCAGGCTCTTCACACAAGTCAGTCATGACTTGGAAAAATCCAAAAAACCCAAAACTGGGAATCCGATATTCAAATAGTGGAGGAATCTCCACAAATTGAAGAGCTAGCAGCTGTTGTTAGAGCCTTTGAAAAATTCGAAGATGAACCCTTTAATTTGGTCACAGACTCAGCTTATGTAGCCGGTATAGCTATGAGGGCAGAACACGCCTTTTTAAAAGATATTCCCAACCCACAGGTACACCAATTAATTTCTACACTGACACATTTAATTTCTCATAGAAAACAACCTTTCCACGTCTTTCATGTAAGGTTACACACTGATCTCCCAGGCTTCATTACAGAAGGAAACCGAAGAGCAGATGCTCTAGCCATGTCTATAAGTACCGCAAATGTCCCTTACATCTTTGCTCAGGCAAAGCTGTCACATGCATTTTTTCATCAAAATGTGCCCGCTCTCATGCAAATGTTTAAACTTCCAAAAGACCAAGGAAAAAGCCATTGTAGCAATATGCCCAAGCTGTCAAACTTATCAAATACCCTCTATGGGTACAGGAGTCAATCCCAGAGGTCTGAACAGTTGCCAGCTGTGGCAAACTGACGTGACCCACTTCCCATCTTTTGGGAAGTCCAAATATATGCACGTGTCAGTTGACATGTTTTCTGGAGCAGTTTTTGCATCAGCACATGCAGGAGAAAAAGCCACTCATGCTATCAAGCATTTTCTCCTGGCTTTTGCCACGCTGGGGGTTCCACAAAAAATTAAAACTGACAATGGACCCGCTTACAAATCTCACAATTTGAAAACATTTTTCAGTAATTGGGGAATTGAACACACCACTGGCATTGCTGCAAACCCCACAGGACAATCCATCATAGAAAGAACTCATCAAACCCTTAAAAGAGTTCTCAATCAGCAGCAAGGAGACACCAAAATTTTATCCCCAGTTGAAAGATTTTGCAAAGCTCTCTATGTTATCAATTTCCTAAATTGTACAGCTTCAGAGCCAGATCCCCCAATTCTTCGTCACTTTTCAAACTCCACCCAAGCCAAACTCACTGAGAAACCACTAGTGCTGGTAAAAGACCCAGAAACACACGAAATTTCTAGGATCTTTCAATTAATCACCTGGGGAAGAGGATACCCACTCTTCCAACCACCAGCAAAAATACTCCTAAGTCCAACACAAAACCTCCTCAAAACCAAACCAGTTCTGCATGGAGATGCAGGCGTCGCAGAGCACCCACATCTCAAAAGAAAAATCGTCCTGTCACTCGACAGCAGACGAAACAGAAAACCAAGCAGTCTTTAGCTGCCTCATGTAAGCCTTAAGCTGAATTTAATTTGGGTTTTTTTTCAGTAGTTTTAGTTTAAAAATTATTAACTTTTGTTAAGAAATTTTTTCTGTTCATTACTTTAGTTAAAACCCTTTTCCCTATATCCAAAAATTTTTTTTTAGTGTTAAAAAAAGAGGGGGGGAAAGGAAAGGACAGAAACCCTATCCCTCCTCTTTTCAAAATAACAAATTTTGCTTGTATTTCCTATCAGAAGCCTCATCATTGCTCAAAGATGAAAATTCTCTTCGCTGGTGTTGTTTTCACTGCTGCCTGGATGTTCTTCAACATACCACATGTCTCCAGCTGGATAAGCCCACAACCCAACCACAACGTTTGGGTGACCTTAGCAAAGATATTAAAACAAGATAACCTGTGTTTATCCCTAGGCAGCCTCGACAATCCACTCTCCACATGTTTAGTGGGGCTTCCATTTACAGCAGATGAATGGTCCGTTCAAAATTCAGAACTCCTTCGCACCACCGGTAAGAGGCCTAACCCCGTGGACCCTTGGAATGATTGGACAAAAATTTTGCCAAATGCCCTTGAGGAACCCCAAGAATTAGATTTGCTGGGGTCCTCCAAAGCAACATACAGTGTCAAATTTTACTTTAAATGTCCAAGGCAAAACATACATGAATTGGATTTGTACAAAAATACATACCGAAAAGACATACCACCCATCAACAAAGCATACAACTATCCAGATTGGTGTAATTACACCGCTCCCACAATTTCTGAGTCTTCTCTTCATCCCAAGAAACTGCCCAGGGGAATGTTTCTCATCTGTGGTGATCGAGTTTGGGCCGGAATCCCCTCCTGTCTCCAGGGCGGACCTTGTAGCCTTGGCAAGCTTTCTACCCTCACCCCCAACATTACCTTGTTACATAATTGGAGAAAAGAAAGCAAATCAAAACATGAAAAAGATCTTACACTGAATTTGACCAATATTGTGACCCCAAAGTGTACATTTGGAACAAACCCAAAAGAATTGCTGTCTCCCTGTTTTACCCATGGGTAGCCGCAGCAAAGGCCCTTGGTGATATTGATCATTTAGGGTGCTGGCTTAGTAAGCAGGCCAACGCTACATCTGCCGCTCTGAGCGACCTTTTGAAAGATGAAGAAACCACAAGACATGCAACCCTGCAAAATCGGGCAGCAATTGATTTCCTGCTGCTCTCTCACGGACATGGATGTGACGACTTCGATGGAATGTGCTGCTTCAACCTTTCTTCCCACTCCACATCTATTCAAGAAAACCTCCAGAAGCTGAAAGACCTCGTGAAAGACCTGAAAACTGAAACCACTCCAGATTGGGTCAACAACCTCTTTAGCCAATGGGGACTGACAGGATGGGTTTCTTCCTTGGTCAAGGGAATTTTGTGGATCTTTATTGTTATTCTTAATGTGTTAGCTATGTTTTCATGTTTAGTTCAATGTTTTAAGAAAACTGTTAAAAACACTTTCTTTGTAAATACAGAGAGAGGAATTGTAGGAAATTCTACCTCCCCCAAAACAGGCCCCTGGAATCTTATCCCTTGAAACAAAGGAATTCCTAAGGATGGGGGCCCCTTTCCTTATCCAAGCTCCCGTTATCTTTTAGGATTCCTATTGGTTCTTAAAGCGTTACAATAATTGGTTCTTTTCTTACTTAGAATTTAAAGATAATTGATTACTTTGAAATGTGTAAATTCTATTGGATAAAAGTTCAATCCTCCAAAAACCTATAAATACACTTTGTTAGTTGATGTAATTAAACTGTTGCTAGCAACCATCCTTCCGAGAAATAAAGTTATCTTCGGAATTGTTGCGGCACAGCCTCAAGCCTTCATCCTTAGCTAACGAGTAGCTGAATGGTTCTGCTACCCAAGTTCTGAGCTATTGGGACTTTGTGTAGCTACCACGGGGGTTGGAAAGCATCCAGCTCCCCAAAAACAGCTACATTTTGTCTCGCAAAAGCAATTGCGGTTGAGCATAGCAGCCAACATCCAACATCCAACTTTTATTAGTCTGTACTTTATACTAAAGCACTTATGTTAAAGGAGTTCTCTGTTTCATATGTTAAAGGAGTCCTGTGTACCACTATTTTAGAAATTTATGCTAAAAAATATTAGGAAACCAAGACTAGATTTCATTTGCAGTATGTGAATTTCTGGTGTGTAAAATATATTGAAATACAGAGGATAGCAAACAGACCATAAAAAATATAGTTAAACATACTAACTCAATGAGTTTTCAACTCCTTTCAATGCTGGTAAGAAAGAAAAGAGGTACTGCTCTCTTTTGGGACTTTTGGAGGAGATGTGTTATGCCTTGCAGGTAGTTTTAAAAGCCTAAGGGAAAAGGGGATCAGATGTCCTTTGATACCTGGGGTTAGACACACACTTTCTGTATGTCACCAGAGCCGAGGACTATCAGGTTCTGGTGAACAATAATTCCTCCCTATTACTGATGTGATAATGATGAATTTCTCTGTTAAACTGCCTGGGCCATTTATGGGAAACATTTTGGTCCTACATTTTTTCTGTGTGGAACCATGTCTTGGGGATGTTTTATTATCCCCTATAATTTTTTTTTTTTTTTTTTTTTTCTGTTTTGTTTTGTCTTGTTTCAGGATGGCTGCTCCTTCCTTCCTCCCTCCCGTCCCCTCACCCCTGCCTCCCCCCAATCCTCCCTGGCTCCAGGACTATTGCGATGAATGGGAGCCAAGCAGGGGTTTCTGGAGAGAGATGGAGGTGGGGCAAGGGGCAGACCCTTCCTTTTCAGGGTGGGCTGTTGGACTGACCACACTACTCGTATCTCTGACCAGGGATACTGCTACTTTGTGTGGGGTTTTTTGTTGGTTTTGGTTTTTTGGTTTTTGTTTGTTTTTTTCTTTGTTTTGATTTTGTTTGTTTATTTGTTTGTTTGTTTGTTTTTGTTTTTGTTTTTTTGGGTAGTTTGGGTAGGTTTGTTTTGTTTTGTTTTTTAAAAATTTTGTCACTGTGGCTGGGCTTGCTAGCTTGCTTTCTCTGCTGCTCTGCGGTCGGGAATCCCAGAGCCAGTGTGTGCCGCGCCACCACCGGGGAAATTCCTACTGGGGTCTGCCCCACTCCCCATGCCCCCCCAGCTTAGACTTGAGGGACCAGCCAGCGTCAGTGAGAAATCCAGGGAGCATTTCCTGGCTATGTTTGGGTGCCAGGCTGCTGCCTTACCACCGCTGTTGTACCTCTGCAGTTGCTTCGGTCTGGTGCTGCTATACAGTAGGTTTTCACCCCCTGCCTGCCAGGAGGTCCCGCTGTCCAGCTTGCAGCTGTGGAGTTTCTGCTGCCCCTCTTGCTTGATACCTCTGGTTGAGCCTGCCCTGCTGTTCCAGCTTGCTTCTCCTGAGGTTCCTGCTTCAGCTCCTTTCGCTATCCAGAGCAGGGGCACCAGGATCAGCACCCTCTGAGAGTCTGTAAAGGAAGCTCCTTCTCCATCTCATCCCGCCAGCTGCGCCAGCCATTATCCACGGGCAGAGACACTGCTCCATATCAGCTCAATTTTCATGGAATTTTTGCTACATTGTCATGACTTTTTCATGGATTTTTTGCGACATTTTCCTGACATTTTCACTGAATTTTCACAGTGATTGCACAACATTTTCAAGGATTTCTTATGGAATTTTCACAACGTTTCTGCAGAATTTTTGCTACAGAGACCCTTGAACTGATTACCCCACCAAAAGAGACCACCGTCCCTCCCCTGCTCTCACTGGAAATTCTGAGCCGGCTCTCGCCCATCGCGATACTCCCAGGACTAAGACGGGGGTAGGAGACAGTGACTACTCTGGACACAAAACAAAACCAAGAATGACATCGGATAGAAACCATCCCCAAGACAGCAGTATACACTGCATTAATTAGGTGAAAGAATACCTGCTGTTCCAAAGCAAATGTCAATGAATATTTAATTACAATGTTCTAAAATTAAAAAAAGAGAAAAGATTCTGTGGAATGGCTGATAGCGAGAAGAAGCACAGCAGCAAATCTCCAGTAGTTTTTTCAGAAGAAAACAGGAAATCTCTTCCTCCTCTAGAGTGTCATCTCAGGAGAAAATGGCCAAGAGGACTATGTGTCCTGGGGTGATGTTATCCCCAGTCGTGTGTGCAGTTCATGCTTGCGTGCTTGGAAGGTTTGTTTTGTCTAGTTTCTCAGCGCTCCTCCCCCATCAGCTGGCCACTGCCGCTGTGCCTGCTTGCTGCCCCCCCCATCCTGCTCAGCTTGGCTGCTTGGTAGCTGCTTCTGCCCTGCTTGGCTGCCGCCTCTGCCCCCCACCCCCCTTTGCTTAGGCTGCTTCGCTTTATTTTTCCTTCCCTTATTAGCTAGGAACACCACCTGAACCTGATCCCAGACGACCTGGGACATCAAGAAACTCTGGATGTTGCTTGTTCGTGACAAGAAACACGCATTTCTGCCCTCCCTGGCACTGGAGATGTTCTGAGACTGTACACCTACTCAGACAGGTGAAAAATTTCTTTGGCGTCCATGGCTGTTTTTTTCCTTGTGTTGGGGAGTGTTTTTTGTGTGTTTGCTAAATAAACAAGTTTTTTCCACTTTTCCTCTGAGGAAATTGTTCCCGAACCCGTTGAGGGGAGGGGGAGGAGTTTTGAGGGTTTGTTCTTCGGGGGGCTCCTTTTGGAGATTTTTCCCCTAATTTGTCCTAAACCAGGACACTATGTTAAAACTAATCACCAAGAATATCCCTATAATGCAGTGCAGTTGATATCAGTATGGTTTAGGATGGTTTGGCCACAGCTGTGGGAAGTCTTTTGATAACTGGGGAACTCCCAAAGACTCAGGATCTTGCTAATGGGAGAAACAGGCCAAAGTATCACAGTGGTGCCAAGAGAGCAATCAGTTTCTTACATTTTGGTTCCTCTACAGCTGTAGTGAGCAGGTGACTTCCTCCTAGTAAAGGCCTTTCCCCATACTGGTACTATGTTGGTGGATTTTTCATGTAAATGATCTTGGCTATCTTCCTAATCCTGTCCTTTCTAGGGTCTAGCAGATTCCTCTCCAGTATATCAGCCTGGGAATAAATTACGGAAGACAAGGATGTTTTTGTGTGTTATAAGCAAGTGTTTTGTTTGCTCAGACAAAAGCAAGCCAATAACAGAGTAACCATCTTTTAAATTATGTTTGTAGTGTGTTTCCCACGTTCTGCTTTACCACCTTGTGAGGTGACACAATTCAATTAGATAAGATTCAGAAAATATCTGAACTTGAACAGAGAAAAAATTAGAATGAGTTTTGGGAAAGATTGTCTTCCCTTTTAGGTATAGTTATGTGGGGAGAAAAGAATGGTAGTGAGCTAATTACATTAGTTACGCTACCAATAAAGTTTGGGTTTGTTTTCTCTATATTAAGGATGTGAGGTAATAAAAGGGATGTTTGTGATCTATAAATACCACAAATAAAATAGATGCAGTGACAGTGCTAATAGCTTCAGTAGAATGTTGTTTGTCTTTGAAAGATTTATGCCAACTACTTTGTGTGTTTAAACATTTCAATCTGATGCAATGTCATTCAGTTCCACGCTTGTTCATTCTTCTCATTTACAAGGCCTCTTGTATCCCAGAGCTGCCAGCAGACACAAGCTTTATTAACACTTGAGATGAAATGTAGGAAGATACTGTTACTACAGGTTGTGATACAAATTGATGTTTGCCAAAGATCCAGTTGCTCTTCTGGCTGTTGCTTCCTTTCAAGGAAAAGGTATTTTGTAATATCCTTATTTAATTTTTTTTTTTTTTTTTTTTTTTTTTTTTTTTTTTTTACAGCACTATAGTCAGTAATTCTCTTACACTAAGAATACCTAAAAGCTAGCAAAATTATGGGCTTTTTGGTAAAGAATAGAACAAGTATTATATATTTCTACAAAACAATGTCAACATCTTTATATAATAGCTGCAGTATTATTTTGCTATGTTGGCAAGCCAGATATGTTGTATGAATTTACCTCAAGATGAAGAGACCTCGCCTGATTCTCAGAAGTTTTAGATTATTGTAAGTGTTTCACTGATTTAAAGTTCTTGATTCTAGAGAACAGGCAAAAATAATACCCTGTTTATGACATGTATATTGTGAATCAAAACAGCATCTTGAACTGGACTTGCAGAAGGCAGAGGCTGAAAAATCACCTATAATTATCCTTTCATTTTTCAGAAACACATTCCGGTCATATTTTGAACTGCTTGTGGGGAAAGTAAATTCATGCCTTCTCAAAGTACCTGGCAGAAGATTTCAGAAGGAAGAGTCAGTAAGAACAAGCTGAGCTCCCTGCATTGACAGAGGTCCCTGACTCCTCTGTTAGTTACAGCTGTCCATCCACCTTCACTATTCTGAGGTTCACCTTCCCTCCTCTGAGGTTCACCTTCCCTCAGCAACTCAGGTGGCTACATCCCAGGCCTGACCTGGCTGGCTGTACATAGTTCTCATGGAGGGATTTCTTTGCCAAGATCTGAGCTCAGGAACATTTTCATGAGCAGCTGTAGCAGGTTTTGCAGGGTGTGGTAACCAATACCAGAGGCAACAATTCTTCATGTGGGGGAGAGAAGAAGTATGGGATTGTGCCAGGAGCATGGATGTGAAAGATCACATCAGGAAATAGTTTCGTTGGAAGTAGTGACATCTCTTTTCCACAGTCTCACTTTTCCATTTTCTCCACTAAACTTTCCATGTATCAGCAGTATGGTCAAACAGTGAAACAATATGCCCTCAAAACAGCTTCCTAGAATATGAAACAGTTATTTTTGAGTACAAATAGATCTACGTGAATTTGAACAGAGTGGGAGAGAAAGAAAGTCAAGACATGTTGCTTAAGCTAAAAAAGACCTTCTTCCTCATATTCCCAGACAAAACAACTGTATTCTTGCATTTGTTCAAGACAAGCTTGTATGAGCTCATGGAAAACCCGACTTTCTCTTCTATGTGAATAGAAGGATTTTGTGTAGTTTGAGATGTGTCCCCACAATATGCCTGTGTGTTTTGCATTACCAAGTGCTGTGTGTGACTGAAACCCAAACCAGATTGATGATGTTTATAGAAGACAGGTGCATTGTTATTCAGTGTTCAGTGGTGGAACAATGGTGTGTGCCTTGAAAATGTCCTTCTTTTTGGAAGAGAAAAAAAAGTTTTTCTGCTGTGCCTAGTATTAACCACTCTTTCAATGTCATCAGGACCTTTCCCTCTTTGTAACAGTCAAAAAGACTTGCTAGGAACACACAGAAATGATTTTGGCATCTGTTAGAGGATTGTATTTTATACTGCTTGTAATACTAATTTTTAAATCCTCTCCATTCATAATAATTGTTAGCTGCAACAATTAGCTGCAATACAAAACATGACCTTAACTTTTTCTCCTTCACTTTCCATTGTGGACGCCATTGAAGCCTCAGACTGAAAATGGCTAGGGCTTGAAACTTTTCTCATGAGGCTTTCCCAGCCTGGGACAGTTTCTCTCTCATGCAGAGAGAGCTTTCCCAGGCTGAGACAGTTTCTCAGTTCCAGCCTGAGCCTTTCCCAGGATGATAACACTGGGGAAAAATAAAAAGGAATTAATAACAAGATTAACACCTGGGCTTCAATGATAAACAGTTCTCACGGTTTGTGAGAAAGTTTTGTTTTCTTCAATTATCCAATAGACTGCTGTTCTGTTTGTAGTTTGCAGAACACACTATAAGAGTGCTCCGTGTCGTTCAATAAACCGCTTCTTTAGCCACCTAGCGAGAGGAGTCCGTGTCGTTATTTCTGCGAAATACATCGCGAGTAGCGACATTCCATAACAATTTTTAATGTAGATAGCAGTTGTTTATTGTCTGTTATTTCAAACTAATCTCCCTATTCTCTTGTAAATATATATCAGACATGGAATATTTAATTGCTTAAGTTTTGTATGTTTATAACAGGCAACAAAAAATATTTGTCATTGCCATCAGTGGTATCTTCTATGTGCAATCAGAATTCAATGTTGTTTTCTTCCAGAAGTTACCGAAGTGTTTATGAAATGAGCAAACACTCTGTGTAGCTCACCAAGACTGTTCAAGCAGAGACCAGAATGTGTTTATTAGTTTTGTACTGTGTTAGTACTGCTTCATGTCCTGACATTTCAGAATATATTTGTACATAGCCAAAAGAAAAACCTTGAACTTCTAAAACTAGTGCACGTTGAAATGAAACATGAATTTCCTATCAAGATTTGACAAAGAAAAAAATGGTGAAAATTTTATCCTTTTATAGAAATACATGCTATATATAGATGCAGACATCCCTATATATATTTAGAATCTGGGCATTGATACTAATTTATGAGTCAGAGTACCTTATTTATATTTGCTCATGCAAGATTTGCCATACTTTTCCTAAAAAATTAAAAAAGAAAACAATTCCCTGCATGCTTACACATGAAGAGGCCCCATCTCCCCCCCTGCTCCCTAAGTGATGCAGTATTAGTTGAGGTCATTAATTTTATCTGACTTATCCCTGAGTTCTGATTATGTAACTGAAGAGCAGGCTGTACACAGACACTGGGTTCAGAATGATTCATTACAGGAGTAAAAAGACACCCTATGCAAAAGTATATCTATATATGCTTTGATCATTTCTGTCATGGTTTAGGAGACAGACAAGTGACAAGATACACTGGGTTCTTGCACAACAGCCAACTTTTATTAAGTACAATTCTGCTTGTAGATCAGATCTCCTATAGATCAGAAGGACTGCACATTGGCTGAACCAGTTGCCAGCCAGTCAACCAGCCAATAGCTGCTTTCATCCCCGACATCCTAGGCCAGCTTTCCATCTGTCCACACTAGTCAAGTTACATAATCAAGATACTTGCATTTCCAGTCACCTCTCAGTTATAAAACAGAGATTAATTATAGTTGTGAGTCCTTCAGGCCTCCACGCATTTCTTCTTTCATTCTTTGGTTTTGCAAGTGACCATCAAGGATATACTCTATGCTCCCTTCCCCATTTAACATCTGCAATGTATAATTCCTCAGAAATGCTATTGGAATTTCACCTTGTTTCAAAGTTTTATGTAACAATGACAAATGTAAATAGTACAAAATATACATATCTGCCATTGTTAAAGCACCAACATGGACACTTAGGTCACCTGCTTTGTCTTACCAAAGTATTTCCAGCAGCTTTCGCAAGAAATCCACTGAGCGTGCTGACACTGGAATAAGTAGTGCATCTGTCTAAGTTTAACCCATTTTTTCACCAGTTGTTAAGTGCATTAAATGAGCTAAAAAGTGCGGAAGAATTTATTGCCAAACTTGTTCAGTATTTCTTTGCATCATGAGCCAACCTGACCTCTTACCTGTATTTCATCTTGGAGATTTAAAAATACGAGTGTACAAATGCTTTTTAATAACAGATTTTATCGTAATTACGGGGTGGAGAGGCCTATGGTGTTCAAGACATTTGACATACACAACAAAAACCCTCCCTGCATCCTACTGAGTTGCAGCTGGGTAGTTTAAAAATGTGCAGAAAGTATAGGTGGAAGCCGTCTTTAAACTCTTGTCTTTTTGTACTGACAATTATTTCCTACATCTTAGTCACTCACACTGCCACTGACTTACTGAGTTTCACTTTAAAATAGCAACCTGGGTATTTTTTGGATAAATTTTTCTCCTTGGGCCACAAATTCCTGGTTTTCCTAATTTGGAAGTGGAAATATTTCTGCTGAGCAGGATGCAGAGTGCCCTTGCAAGGAGAGGGAGGACTGTCAGTTTGCTTCCAGTAATCGTGAATACAAATCTATGGAATTTAGCATCAGACACCCTGTACCACTCACGGTGTAATGGCAGTGATCCAAGGCCTAGAGAGAGCTGTTACCTGGTCAGGCTTGAGAGATTCAAAGACAGGAAATTTATGGTGCAGAACATTTGGCAATGCTGGGCCATAATGTTTGCTGAAAGTGAATACAGACCTTCTTAAGAATCAGAATGCCAGACTTGCATCACTCTCTAGAAGTGCATGCATTTTACAGTTAAGGAATGTATGAACAGCATACAAAAGCAGTGTTCCAGTCTGTGGTTTACAAAGGTCTTCTCCCGCTCTTACAGATGTGATTAGTCAAATATCTTATATCTGCCCAGCTCACTGGCCAGTGATATGGATGCATTCATGGTTCAAAGGGATTGGCTGGGGTTCCCTTGTTTGAGCTTGAATTTAGCCTATCATTTTCATAGCTGTGGACTTGTTTACCTCTACTCTTTATTGAGCTAAGCTAGGCAAGCTGGTGTCAGGCCAAATTATCTGTGCAGTTGTAGACCAGCTATAGCTGTCACAGTCTTCTCTGTCCAAAAGCCTCTGTGGTCCTTCAAATTATATCACTTGTCTAATATAAAAATCACTATCTGTAGAAGTGGCCTGCTGCAGGCATCCCGACCTTGATGAGAGCTCTTCATAGAAGTCTGTGACAACCTCTCACATTTATCTTGACTTTGATAAAGGCTCTCTGTTCTCTTGGGAAAGGTGCATACCAAAGGATTGACTCCAGCCATAAACACCATGTGCGAATGTCTTCCTTTTCCATCCAGAATGCTGGGAGGCGGCATTTTTGGATGAATGACTGATAAGGGCAGAAACGTCTACTCTACAGGCGCTTGGCTGTGTGGTTGTTTTGTCTTTCCTTCTACGCCTTCCCAAAACTTTCCCTAAACTTTCCCATAGCAGAAACATATAAATACTGAAGTGTGCGTAATAAAGATGGATCCTGCTAGAAGAAGCAGACGTCTCTGTTTTTTTCCAAGCTGCTTCAAAATGGCATCCGTAAAGGGACACGATCCCTGGATCCCCAGCAGCAGCTGCCACGTTCAAACTGAGCTGTGCATGGAGAGGATCTGTCATCTCTACTTGCTGGACAGGTAAGATGCAAATGCAGAACTATGGAACAGGCTATGTTCCATGAGTGGAAGCTTTATGTCGAGATTTTACTGAGAATTTTGAAAGAACAGGCATCTAACACCCTGACAGCTAAGTTAGCTGCTTTATTAGTATGGTTGAATAACAATTCTAATGCATTCTTCCCTCAGGGTTCCTACAACACTATGATGTGTGTTATAAATTACTCAGACCCTGAGTAGGAATGAGTTATAAAAGTTTTATTGAGAACCAAATAAAAATACACAAACCAATAGGGGCAGCACCATGACTGTGGCTTGATGCCGGGGGCTAGATCACAAAATGGTGGTTCTTCCTTTTATACACCTGGAATTACAACAGCCACATGAATATTTATGAATGGTAATACATATTTTAATATTTTCTCATATATACTTGGCCCCTCCCAAAGTCTATCAGTTGACTTTCTTTCGTCATCGGTTGGTGGAGACCTTCTCATAACTTGATTAG
This sequence comes from Oenanthe melanoleuca, assembly GCF_029582105.1. Taxonomy (NCBI): domain Eukaryota; kingdom Metazoa; phylum Chordata; class Aves; order Passeriformes; family Muscicapidae; genus Oenanthe; species Oenanthe melanoleuca. Next base: position 425,746 of record NC_079340.1, read on the forward strand.
AAGTGAGGTGTTACCATGTCAAGTTCCCCAGTGACAACCTTCCCCTATTCTTGGCTGTCTACACACTCTTCCCCTACATGTCTCTGACAGCACTAATGACCAGAGTTTTCTGATGGCCACAACATGGATGGGAGAAGAAAGGATTGAAGGGAGAACAAAAAGGGGTCCAAAACTGAACAACAGAATTATATCTCAAAAGAACTTTAAACCTTAATAAAAGTCTTTAAACACAGAATAATTTTGAGAGCAAATTACCTCACTGCCCATCCATAACAATGTGGGACGAGGTGGGAGTGGCATAAGAGGCACAGAAAAACAAGGGCGGCCAGTCATGGCTGATACGTTAATCACACGGAAAACTGTATTTAATGCTTTGAAAACTGCATCCTGCCGAACAAGTCCATGAACACCCTGCCATAGATACTTTAATTTGGAGGCTGCTGCAAGTGTTAGCAATGTTTCTGCAGACACGCCTATGAATCCAGAGATGGCCATTCTGAGGTGATCCTTTTGATCCTGGTTCTATTGATCCTGAGAAAAGGACTGATCTCTATCCTCCTCTAGCTCCAGTAAAACATTTGGCTGCTGTTCTTCCTGCTGCAGCTCCAGTGTTAGTTAATTCCTATTTTCCCCCCACCAACCCCCCAGCTGATTTGCTGCTGCCATCTCATGCATCTCTGATGGATTAATGGAAAAATTCGAGAATGAAGCCCTAAAGAGAGGAGATGTTTCTACCTTTCTGGCCATGTGTATCAATTATCGGTCTAAGAAAACCACTCATTATGAACAACTCCCATTTAAATTCATAAAAGAAGTCTGTCTGAGATGATGGGCTGCAATCATAGTATACTATGGGGCTTTTAACCAAGCGTACACTATAGATCCAAACAATTGAAGAATGCTTTTTAAACTTATTCTAACGCCAGCACAAAATTCAGTGTGGCTGGTGGATTGGACAAATCTTGCTGTTGTACAAACTATGGATAACATTGCAAATTTAGAAGCAGGAGGTCTTGATGAACTGTTGGGACAAGGCACATATGCTGCCCCTGTGGCCCAAGGTAATTTGACTCGTGAAGTGCGGACCTAGCCTTAAAGGCTCTTCAAAGAGTACCGGAGATCAGATGAAGGGACTCTTCCTGTTGCATCTATTTGTCAAGGCCCTCAGGAGTCATATATAACATTAGTTGATAGATTGCAGACAGCCATTATTAGGCAAACAGAAAATGAAAAAACAGCTACTGCATTGTTATTACAACTAGGCTTTGAACATCCTAATGTGGATTGCCAGAAACCACTGGTCTCAGTAAAAAATAAGCATGCTAATTTGCCATCTTACATCAAAGCTTGTCAGAATTTGGGGACAGAAGAGCATCACGAATTCCTTTTAGCTGCTGCCTTACGGCAAGACTCTAATGCAGATAAGAGAACTGCCCACAGTGTTTTAATTCTCAACAAGAAGGGTATTTCCAGAGAGATTCTCCTGCCTGAAAGAAGGGAAGGAAAGGCTCCCGCCATACCTCCCTCCCCCCAACACCCAGTGTCCCTAGTGTAGAAGCAAGTACCACTGGAACAGAGTGCACAGGGCAAAACTGGACAGGAACAGTAACTACCTCACCCCTGGAAGAGGAGTGCAAGACCTGATGCCCCTCAAACCAACAGGGTCTTTGCAACCCAGACTGAGGGGTCGCTCAATCTCCTCCCTACTCACCAGTACCCGTGGAAGTGCAGGTTTGGACCTACCCCTCTCAGACAACGTCCTAATTACAGATTTGACTATTCATGTGCTGAATACAGGGATTTATGGACCTCTACCGTGAGGATTGTTCTGGCTTTTGATTGGCAGATCATTTGCCACAGTCCTAAAATACATGTTGGTGTGATTGATTCAGACTATTTAGGGGAAATTAAAGTGATGACTTCAAAAAACACCCCACTTAATCTCAAAAAGCAAAAAAATTGCACAGTTGCTGTTGCTTCCCTTTTTCATTCCACCAGGAAAGGTTGCTGTCTGAGGCACTGATGGGTTTGGCAGCACCAATGTTGTCCATGTTCACTGACCAGCAGATTATAAATTAGAAGCTCTTCCTAACTTTATGATTAAATGACGACTCTTTTACATCCTTACTTGAGACCAGTACAGATGTTTCCATCATTTCAGCCTCTTCATGGCAGTCACAGTACCTTTTAAGGCAGCAGATGCCATGTTGGAAGGTACTGGAAGGCATAAAGCCTCTAAACAAAGTGTACTTGCTCTTACGGTTACAGGGCTGAACAGACACTGAGCAATTTTACAACCATTTGTTTTGCCTTGTCAATTTACAATGTGAGGTCGTGATTTGCTTTCTCAATGACATGCTACTCTTGAGGCAAATGTGGCAAATTTAGCAAAGGGGTCATGATGTAAACAGCCTGCTCAAACTGCAAAGTGGAAAACAGACACGTCTGTTTGGGTAGTTTAGTGGCCCTTGAATGGGGAAAAATTGACACAGGCTGAATAGCTTGTTGATTAGCAGTTAGAATTAGGACACATTGTATCATTGTATCATCATTGTCTCCGTGGAACATCCCCATATCTGTGATATGGAAAAAATCAGGGAACTGGTGGTTGCTGCAAGATCTCAGAGCAATAAACCAGGTAGTAGAACATATGGGTGCCTTGCAACCCCGTCTGCAATGATCCCCCAAGATTGGCTGATTGTTGTGAATGATCTTAAGGATTGCTTTTTTATAATTGCTTTGCATCTGGATGATTGCTATTGCTTTGCATTTTCTTTACCCAGCGTAAACCATGAAGCACCTATGAAAAAGTATCATTGGGTTGTTTTGACACAAGGTGAGAAATAGCTTTTTGTGGCCAATGTCTTAGAGCCAGTCCAACAAGAAGTTTTGAGGTGCTTTGATATATGGATGATATTTTAAATTCTTCACAACATCAGGTGAGCTTGACACCATTCTTTCACAAATGGTTCCAAGACTGGAATCTTGTGGCTTACAGAAAGCTCCTGAAAAAGTACAAAAAATGTCACAAAATGGAAAAATGGAAAATATGCCAATGGTATATAAGTGAGAAGTCTGTCCATCCACAATCTCTGAAATTGGTGACTTCTGTAAAAACATTACGTAATCTGCAAAAGTTGTTAGGCACAATAAATTTGGTTCGGTTGATGCTCATATCACCAATGAAGAAATGAGTCCTCTGTTCAATTTGCTAAAGGGTGATACTGATTTGTTGTCTTCAAGAACACTTACAGAGGAGGTACATCTCACCCTTGAGATAGTCACTGTCAAAATCAGCTCTTATAATTTTGCTTGTTACTTTGAGGATTTTCCTGTGACTCTTTTTGTAATTAACAGCACTTTTCAGTCTTTTGCTACTCTTGGTCAGGTAACCACAGATAGCAAAGATGTTTATATTTTAGAATGCCTATTCCTCCCCCCCCACTTCTAAGCAAGTAATAGCCACACATTTAGACACGTACCTTGATGCTGTTACCAGGGGCACTGCACACACAGGTGAATCTGCAAAGGATGTCCATCGCCACCTTCTCCATGCATTTGCAATGATGCGTCAGCCACAAGAAATTCATGCTGAGAATGGCCCTGCTTATCAATATAATTCTGTTGCTCTGTTTTTGCAGGCCTGGCACGTTCACCACTTCTTTGGAATTGCCCAAAACATCTCCTCCCAGGGGGTTGTGGAACATATGAATCGCACACTCAAAATTCTTCTTAAACAGAAAAGAGGAAACCCTGAAGTGGCACCACAGGATGAACTGGATTTTGCTTGTTTTACTTTAAACTTCTCAAATTGTTCTAATGACCCTTTCACTCTTACAGCTGCAGAACGTTACTTTAAAAGCCCCAAATATGGGCTGCAACATCCTAAGGTATTATATTGACGGCTTCCCAATACAACCATCTGGCATGGATCTGCTGATTTATTAATGTGGGGTCAAGGATATACTTGTGTTCTATCCTCTTCAGGTCCATTGTGGGTGCCCCCTAAAGCTGTCAAGCCATACCATGAGCTGGAAAGACACTCAGCCGAATCCTGGAGGTTGAGACGGATCAAACTGAAGCTGACCAACCCCTCAACAAGGAAGAAGAGGAAGACAAGTAGCAACGTAGCATGGGGTGATCTCAAGGCTCTGAACAATGTGGCATCTAGGAGGGTGCAGCATGTAGGGGCAGAACCTAATGCTACAAATACATTCTTGGCCTATCTGGATATTGTGTCAGCTAATATGGAAGTAAGATCTTTGCTTTATGTGCTGCTATTATGCTCCTGTGTCATGGGTGTCAATGCACAAATGTACTGGGCTCATACTTATGACCCTTCAGTGTTTCATCCAGTAAGCTGGTGGGACCCAGAAGCTCCTATTTCTAATAACATCTCTAAAATACTAGGAGGGGTGTAGATCCCTCCGTCTCGGTCATTAACTAATGGGACAGATTTGCTATCAGTTGAAGGCAATCCAACCTTTGTAGCAGACTCCTATCCCCTATGCTTAACTGTGGAGAGAGAGCCACTTGCGGAGGATTTTCGGCAAGGGAACAATGCAGACAATCAGTATGATTGATTAAGCATAGTTCAGTTTATTCAAAGTTCCATCTACATTTATAGTTAAGCACACTGCTTTAGCACTTCTTGGCACAATCTTATTGGCTTTTGCTATATACACCTCTCCTATGATTTGCTCTGGCAAGCTTTTACAACTTCTTTTGTGTACGTGCTTTTTAACAGCAGGCTTAACACGGCTACCTGCTATCTAGCAACAAGCTTAACCACATTTTCTGTTTTTCACATCCTCCTGCTGAAATAGTATCAATTTTAGGAACATGCTGATGTATCCTGACCTTGCTGCTTAACAATTAACTCTTATGCATTCTGACTTTGCTAACATGTGCTTCCTAACAGCTTGTTTCTTGTAATAGGGTCTCAGCCGAATCATATTCATTGCTTGTCAATAGGGCTTTGGTCGAACTATGTCCATTACTTGCTAATCAATCCTCAACAATTCCCCCTTTTTTATTTTGTACAAGAAAAGCTTAGCTCATGGCTGATTCTGCAATGCGTGTTATGCTGCATTGCAGGCATTGAAAAATACAAAGAATAAACAAAAGTGCCACCACAAGAACTATTGCTACAACAATAATTTGCTGAAGCAATTAAGTCAGCCATGGTCCCAAATGTAAGGACTTTAACCAATCAGTTAAACCTAACCCAGTGTTTTGTTGCAAATTATTGGTCAGCTCTCGCAATCAGCTCAGTTGTGTATGTATCGATACAGAATGATCAGAAAGGCTCATAGAGCACAGTCCTTCAAAATCCTCACATCCGTGGCCTTGTGCTAAAAGCAAAAAATCAATGGCTGCACTGTTTTGTAGTGTAGCATGGCCGAACAGAATCAACGTCAGTTAATAGCTGAGAAAGAGCTATAGATGTTGCATTAGTTTGTTTTGCTAACCAACAGCCAAGTTTATTGAGCTGAGCTAAGGCTCCAGCACTAGCTACACCTGGAGTGAGGAAAGAGTCTGCTATTATTTGTTCAGGTGACCAAAATCGTACATTGTCCTGACAGTTAGACTTAAAAGCATGAGCTAGTCTTTTAGTATGAAGGTGTTTCCGATGAGCTTGCAAAATCATTGACATATTGGGCGTAAGTAGTGTAAGTCTCCCTAATGTATATGGGCCTCCTCTCAACCTGGATGGTATACCTGGCCAAGCTCTGTCCCCACAAATCAAAAATATTCCTGGAGGTAAGGCAATAGGGCTGTTTGATGATATGGAATTGTTGGCAGAGGTATAATTACACCATTGCGAGGCATTCTGATATACTGGAAGGGTTGCATTCACCAAAACTGTATAATTAAGTCCTGGTTGTTGTAAGGACTTACTGGAGTAATTGAAAATTACACATGTATCGGCTTGAATTGACCCACGTAACTCTAATTCTTGGGGTTCTAATGCTGTGCGTCCCAAATATTTAACCCATTGATCCCAGGAATCAACATTGCCTTTTGGTCCAGTAATATTGTAAGCTGGAATGTGATTAGGGCATGGCCAAATATCAAGAGGTACACCAACCAAGCATGCAGAAAAAGGATTACCTGGTGATGTTAAAGATAGACAAATAGCATCCTGTCCTGTTTTGTTTGCTAATGTAACCCAAATATTAGTTTTGGGTTGTGTTGGTATCCATGCTTGTATTTGAAGAATGTGAAGGGCCAGTATTCTGAAAATTGCATCGTCGATACCTTCTAACGGTATCATCCCACTTATGCTCTTTTATATTACGGTGTCGTGGGATATCTATGTCACGAGAGCAGATAATCTTCAGTGCTACTGTAGCTTGATACTACTCAATCTTTTTTAAGGCACTTAAAAGATACCAACGTACCAACAAGCGATAGCGATTCTCACGATTATCAAAAACCAATTCAGCAGCTCCTAATGAGCGATCCTCAGTTTCGTTTTGTACATCTTGCTGCCAACTTTCTCTACCTAACTTCCACCTACAAACTCAACACAAAGGTCCCCACAGCTGTGATTGATGCACCCAAAGTTTTCTCTTACATCCCCCACAAAGAATCAACACCCAAGCACCACTTCCACACCCCTTAGTACAGCTTAAAGCACCGCCTTCTCCCCAGACCAATGCGTTCACAAACTCTTGATGGTTCGTGAAGAGTAAATGTCTCTAAATCAAAAAGAGTCGTCCACTTAATCCTCTTCCCTAGAAGGTTCTGGAGTTGAAGTACCAATGGGTGTACTGCTAGATAGTCCCTCAGTCGTTCTCTTTCTTCATGTGTCAGGAGAGGAGCTATCTGTAGCTTCGGTTTGCATGCTGTTGCCATCAGTCACTGGTTGGATCCATTTGCTTGGCACCCAAATAGGTCCTGTGGGGGTAATGACACACACATAACCTCTACCCATATATTGTACCTCAGCAGGACCTTGCCATATTCCTGCTTTAGGATCTCTGTACATGACTTTCATAGGTGTTCCTTTTGCATCCTGTTTTACACCTTTACTATGAATTATAACTGGAGGTTCAGTATGAGATCCTAAAATGAACAGATAATTTAATACAAATAAGGTTTTGGCAAGTAGCGAATAGACATCTGTTTCCCCTTTAAATTTCATTAAGTAATTTTTTAAAGTTTGATTAGCCTTTTCCACAACAGCTTGTCCTGTTGGGGAATGAGCAATACCAATTTCATGAGAAATACTCCATTGCTGGCAAAATTTCCTGATTTTTTCACTAGTGTAGGCAGGTCCATTATCTGTTTTCAATTTTTTAGGAACCCCCATTACTGCAAAACAATTGGACAGATGTCGTGATACATGAAGTGCCTTTTCTCCTGCCTGAGCAGTGCCCAAATAAAGCCACTATAGGTATCAATTGTTACATGTACATATTTTAACTTTCCAAAAGAGGAAACATGGGTTACATCCATCTGCCAAACTTTATTAGGACCTAATCCTCTAGGATTTACACCCATGCCCAGACCTGGGCCTTGCTGACTGCAAACAGGACATGTTTTAACAATTCCTCTGGCTTCAGTTAGTGATATGTGAAACTGTTTGTGAAGGCCACACGCATTCTGAAAAAATGTTTCATGTGCCATTCGCATCTGCTGGAATTCATTCAGGGGCACGGACACTGTCACTAACTGATCTGCCACTTCATTGCCTTTGCCTAAGCCATCAGTCCATTTATGACTGCGTATGTGCAGCATAGCCATTGGTACTGTACGGATGTTAACAGTCTGATGTAGTTGTCTTAAAAGTTCTAAAAGTCTAGCATTTCTAATGTCCTTTATAAGTGCATCTTCATTCCATAGTGTTATGCCTACTACGTATAGTGAGTCAGTAACTACGTTCAAGTTCTGATCAGGCCATTTCAGAATAGCCCTAAGGACTGCATGTAGTTCCAAAGTTTGAAGAGAGTCTTGAGATTCTGCAGGTAGTATTTCATAATTCCATTGCCCATCCTTTGACCAAACACCTGCTGCACGTCTTGACTTCTTTCCTGCATCTGTGTATGTGATGATGGCATCTTGTAAGGGACGATCCCTGACCTTCGGTCTAGGAATCCAATCATGATTTTGCATCCACTGTGTATACTTTATCAACCTTAGTTAAATGTTTTGTGCTGCTTCCAGAACACTTGCTTGTAGCTCTGGAGAATGGTACATATACCATGCCAGGTCCTCCACTCGTAGGGGCACATAAATATTTGCTGGCTCAAGTCCTGTTACTTGTAAACACCGAAGTTACCCTTTTTTAATTAAAGTAGCCAGAGTAGCTATACGACTCTGTATTGTAGTGTGAGGTTGCACAACTGTAAAAAGTCATTCCAATACAGCGTTTGATGGTCAGGCATCGTCTGTGTGAGGGCATCTAGCATATGTACCTTTCCTTGCAAGATAGTAATGTCAATAGGTACTTCAGCCACTCTACGAGAAACAGTCTTTTCTGTGATAGAGGTGGCTAACTGCTGTAACATACATTTCTGCTGAGGACTGAGAGACAGAGATGCAGAAGGGTTGGTGCCTTTCAGCAAAGGCCAAAGGACTTCCAGGTCATCGTTGGAAAATCCAATTACTGGTCGTAGCCACTGGAGGCCACCAAGCAGACACTGAGCATCATGTAAGGTGTTAATAGCTGTCTTCAATTCCAACTTCTGGGGTCTTATAGCAGTATCAGATATCTGCCAGCCTAAATACTGCCAAGGCACAGTGCTTTGTATTTTGTCAGGAACAACCATTAATCCATGTCATGCCAAAGTGTCAACTATTATATGTTCATGCTCTTGGGTAAAAGCTTTTTCCTGTGCGAACAGAATATCATCCATATAGTGGAAAATTAGAGTAGTTTTCCAGTACCCACAAGGGCTGTAATGCTGCTGCAACAAACAGTTGACAAAGTGTTGGTGAATTTTGCATGCCCTGAGGTAGCACAGTCCATTCATACCATTGTGCAATTGCTTCTCTGTTGATAGCTGGCAGTGTAAAAGCAAGCCTTTGAATATCCTGAGGATGTAAAGCAGTCGTGAAGAAACAGTCCTTTAAGTCCACAATTAAAATATCCCATCCACAAGGAATCATAGCTGGATTAGGTAGACCTGGCTGAAGGGCACCCATGGGTTGCATTTGTGTATTTACTGCACGAAGATCATGAAGTAGTCAAAATTTTCCAGATTTCTTCAGAATAACAAAAATAGGAGTGTTTCAAGGGCTAGTCAAAGGCCATACGTGCCCTTGTTTAAGCTGTTCTTGTACCAAAAGATGAGCTTGCTAGAGACTTTCCCCTTTTAGCGGCCACTAATTGATTTTACTTGGGCAATACTGTTCTGCATGACACATTGTTTTAGTAATGCTCCCTGCATATATAGTGGCACTCCCGCTCTCTCAATAGCTGCAGTAACTTTATCAACAATGCTAGAAAGAGGCTCCTGTGAATCTTGTCTAATATGCATATAAGGTGGCATGTCCCCCCGTTCTGGTCTAACACTATCAAATGCAGCTCAAGCCAACCGCATTGCCTCCTTAACAACATCTGGTCCTAATAGAGCTTGAGCTTCTGGTGTGGCAAATTGACCAATTCCCATATATTGTTCTATAGTGACTCCACGAAGTGGATCACCCTGTGCTCTGTTTATATTTGCAGTTTCATTACAAAAGGCTTGAAAATGAGCTTGCCATAACATAAAATGTGACCGTGTCATAATCAGTTTTAAAATATTTTTCATGTCTTTTTACAATAATAATCCCGAACCCCAAATATAATTAAGTACTTGTTTAGTTGTTTCCCCATGCAGACCAGCCTCATTAACTGTACTTCGTATTGCATTAATAGTTTCCAATCTAAAGGTGTTATGTTTGCCTCTAATAATGCACCAGTTTTATCAAGGGTATAAGTTACTTGAAATGCTTGCTTTGTCACTTGTGGCCGCTGTAAATACACTACAAAATCTAATTCTCCAGCTGCTATAGCTTCCCCCATAATCTTATTCCCGTCATTCCTTCCTTTAATTATACCATTAGAATTTAGCACCGTATTATCATCTGGGTGATAACGTGCCACTTCTCTTTCTAACTCAGCCTCTCTTCCCGAGAATAACTCATCCTGCTGTATTGGAGGGGCAGAGGGTATGGTTTTTACTTCAGGAGCAGCCCTAAGTGGAATTGTCAGTTGCTTTGTAGCTGGTGCTTGAGGAAGTTTACTTCCTCCAAAAACATACATGCCTGGCTGCGTAATAGGTGGTTTAGACTGCGCTGTGGTCTGCATTGTGGTCTGCGGTACAGCAGACGATTTACCATCTAAATGTATGGAGGCAACAGCAGCAATCTTCTTTTCTGCTTGAAAAGCCTCTTAGCAATTAATAACAACCTGCCAAGCCTGAGATAATTTCTTTGCTGTTTTATCCTCATCTATAACCACTCGGTACAAACAATCTCCTAGATTTCGCCATTCCTCAAACTTAAAAACTTCCTGTGGATAGGCAAAAAAGCCCTTTTCTTTAGCATACTCTAACAATCTTGGTAAGTCTTTCTTAAAATCAAGTTTTACCTGACACTTTTCTAAAAAGCATTTAAACAAATCATATGCCGCTTGCCTTTCCATTTTTCCCCTTTTTACCCTGATTGACGAAGGGGCAGTCCAGCAAACAAAGCCATTTGCCTGCTAGTGTGCATGCATTGCAGCTTTTTAAGGTGGCAGCATAACTGGGACGGCGAGCTTCCTTAAATAAGAGCGGCTCAGGCACGGATTCCGTTAGTATGCCAGCATACAGTGGTCTTGCCCTCAAGCGCTGCTACTTGGTGCTTGCCCTCTCGCTTACCTCCGACGGTGGGTTGGCGAGAGATCGTGCTGCAGGGTGCCAGCGATGGATCATACAGCAGAGTCCCAGCAGGGTCCCTGTTGTTAGGGCGCCACTTGCGGAGAGAGAGCCACTTGCAGAGGATTTTCGGCAAGGGAACAATGCAGACAATCAGTATGATTGATCAAGCATAGTTCAGTTTATTCAAAGTTCCATCTACATTTATAGTTAAGCACACTGCTTTAGCACTTCTTGGCACAATCTTATTGGCTTTTGCTATATACACCTCTCCTATGATTTGCTCTGGCAAGCTTTTACAACTTCTTTTGTGTACGTGCTTTTTAACAGCAGGCTTAACACGGCTACCTGCTATCTAGCAACAAGCTTAACCACATTTTCCGTTTTTCACATCCTCCTGCTGAAATAGTATCAATTTTAGGAACATGCTGTGATATATATATATCATATTGTAATTCGTGTTTTGTATAAAATAAGTCTGCAAAATAAAGGAGCCACAGGAAAAGGCAGTGATTGCCTCAGAACTAAGTAAATTAACATATCTACAGGCCAGACTGCTACTGATAAGCACCTATCTCCTGGGGAAGCCTGGAAACTCACAGGAGAGCAGCATTTCCCGAAAATCCCATCACCAGGACTGCATTCCCCGACTCTGGTTCCCGTAAAGATGAAATCAACCACCTAAAAGCAATACACAACAGACACAAAATCTCGTCAAGGAGCAGGAAGGACTTTGTCTTGTGTGGACACCAGAGCTGAATTTTAAAGAAACAAAGGACTGTCCCGCTCCAGGCTATGAAAAACAGTATAAAAAAGAGGCCAGCCAAGACGGTGAGGTGAACACTTGGGGTTTGGAGCGATAGAGTTCGAATCATTGTGTGTTCACCCGATGCTGACCCCGGGCTCGGCATTGTACTTTTTGATTGTGGCTATCGAGGACCGTGTTTCGGTCGCAAAATAAATATCGCTTATTTTAATCATATTTAATTTGGCTTGATCTCGTTTTTATCTATAACAATGCTGATGTATCCTGACCTTGCTGCTTAACAATTAACGCTTATGCATTCTGACTTTGCTAACATGTGCTTCCTAACAGCTTGTTTCTTGCAATAGGGTCTCAGCCGAATCATATTCATTGCTTGTCAATAGGGCTTTGGTCAAATTATGTCCATTACTTGCTAACCAATCCTCAACACTTAACCACTCTCTGTGACAGCAGTTACACTCTTTTCACATTACACTGATAAGAACTACTACTGGCAAAAAGGCTACCTTATGAGTAATTGAACTTCCAGGGGTTAACATGTTACATAACCAACCCTATAAACGCCACCACAGCTCTGGGTAACATTCCCATATGTAAGTCTAAAGCTGTCTTACACTTGGTGCAGATTTCACGGTCCCCATGCAGGATGGAAAACACTGAGCAACATCAGCTAGACCCCCTCCATATCTCAGTGTCAGAGTGGGGCCTGAAAGATCATTTTATCTGTAACAATGCCAGACTTGATGTAAATGGCTTCTGCTCAGGAATTATTAGCTGGAGGTGTGGAGGACTCACAGGGTCTGTCACACAGGTCTGTGATGTCAGTGGTGAATCTCTTCCTCATACACTCCACTGGTGATTAATGTTCCCCTTTCTTCCTCTATGACTATGGGCTTTGCATTGTTTTCAGGAGCCATCTACCTATTGAATGAATGCCACTTATATCAAGAGTCTCAGCACTATGATCTGCACAACACATCTCTATGCTTTCTTGCTAACAACAAAAATGACAGTTGAACCTTGCTGTCAATATTATTACGTTACAGCTGTTAAGCCAATGCACACTTCCTGCAGCACCTCTGAAAATATAAGTGAGAGGAATTTTACTTATCCCTCACCCAAACTTTGGGGTACGGAATTTTGCTTCCCTCTTACCTATACATTGGCATGCAGAAGTATGAATTCCTGTGAAGCTCACAGAGAAATAGGAAGGAGAGTTGGGAGTTGTGTCTCTAAAACACTTGTTTTTAAGGGTGTCCAAATGAATGGAGAGATTTATTTTCTGGGTGTCCTGGTTTGGAGGACAGGTGTCTGCTAAGAAAGGCAGAAGACTCTCTTTGAAATGGAGAATGCAAACTCCCTTCCTCTGAATTATTATGATTTTGAAATTAAGGGGCTCTCAGGCAAAGATATAGGAATTAGGAATAACAGTTCTTTACTAGGAAACTTAAAATAGAATTACAGTATTACAAAGAACAATCCCAAAACACTGACAGAGTCAGAATACAACCTAACATCCTGTCAATCAGAGTGTTGGTAGCAGTCCAATTAAATAGTGGCTACAGTCCCCCTGGAGTGACTGATGTGGTTCAGCTGAAGCAGTGCTCCTGTAGAAGGGTTCAATTTTCCTCCAAATGTCCAGTGATGATGGAAAGGTCCAGTTTTCCTCTGGAATCCAGTGGAAAAAGCTGCTTTGGTATTCAAAATCTCAGATTTTATCCAAGTAGGAAGGGCTTGGCTCCTCCCCCTGACTGGAGCATCTCCCAATGGGATGATGTCATTTTATCAGTCATACAGTGGGACTTAATGGACCAACAGTAGATGATATCTTCCTGGTAGAAGGATGGGTTGTGGAAAAGATAAAGATCACTGCCCCACCTGGTTTTAACAGATGGCCCATTAGCAGATTATATGTCCCACGAAGATAAGGAATCACTACCCCACCCGGCTGCAACAGAGAGATAGAATACACATTTCGGGTCGCATCCTGTATTGTAACCCAATCCTGAATCATTGCTTTTTTCATATCTCCTGTTGTTATTCTAGCTGCATCTACTATTGCTACTATTAGTACCTTAACAGAACCAGTAAAAACAGCCCATGAAGTTAGTTCTGTAATGAGTAATTTCACAGAGGGGTTACAAATGCAAACAGTAATTGATCAGCAAATACTGGCATGCTTAGGTATCCTTGAGGCTGCCTTGCTATGGGCAGGAGAAAAACAAGATGCCCCAAATACTTGTTTGCACCTTCACTGTGATTGGCAGCACACTGATGCTAACACGTGTGTAACCCCTGTAGAATGGAACAGCTCTCCTCTGGGATAAGGTGAAGGCTCATTTAAAAGGGGCGTTTTCTGTAAATATAGATAAAAAATAAATACATTAAGAAATAGTATTAGAAAACAATCTCAAAGGCTTCAAACCATGTCTGCACAGAACCTCTATGATGCACTTGCTAACAGCTTTACCTAGTTAAACCCAAAAATGTGTTTTGAGGGATTGAATTTATGCATATGGCTATTTGATGCTTTGGGGATGAGTCCTTTTCTTAATCTTGTTACAGTACTTCTTTGCCTCTAGGAATTGTTTCGAGTTGATAAAAAAGCACAAGTGAAGCTGATGGCTGCCTTTGTGTTTTTTTCCAATCCGCTTCAAAATGGTGTCCGTAAAGGGACATGATTGCCGAATCTCAGGCAGCAGCTGCCACATTCAAACTGTGTGTGGAGGGGATCTGTCGTCTCTACTTGCTGGACAGATAAGACCCGAACGCAGAACTATGGGACAGGCTATGTTCCACAAGCAGAAACTTTATGTAGAGATTCTGCTAGAAGAAGCAGTGGTCTCTGTGTTTTCCAAACTGCTGAATTATCCACCTGCAAATCTCACCTTTGTGTGACTGTAAGCCATTGGGACCACAGTAAAATATGAGGCAGTAAGTAGTAAGAGGCATTTGTGGTCTGCTTCAGAACATTACAGAGGACTTCAGACTAGAGAGATTCTGTAGCAAGTCTTTTTGATTTTGTGAGAATCTGAATGAACCCAGTTTACTGGCTTTAATTTGGCTTTTCATCTTTTTCTTATTTTTCGGAGCTTTATTATAAATACTGTAGCAATAACAGGGATTCAGTCACAAGAGCTTGTACAAATTCCTGCTCTTCCTATTTGGAGGGGATGTTGTTATTTATTCTTCCCTTTACCCTGGGATCTAGCCGATACATCTGAGACCTATCTTTGAGTTCATCTTACCTTTGAATGCAGTGTTTATACTACACAGTGGTTTATTGAATGCTTTGTTTTGGAAAACACCATAACTGTGAATTCCAAATGTCAGTATTTCCTCAGTTATACTTTATGTAGAAATTATTCTTTCGCACTGTATTTTCATCTCTTGATTCCACTGACATAAGCACTATGTGTTTCCTTGCTGCTCAGTGGAAGTTTTTGATGCCTTAAGTTTTAGCTTTCATATGCTTTTGATTCTGTACTGCCTTAGTGTGTGATTCTGAACTTCATGTAAAGTGTTAGCAAGTTCTCTTCACAGGGTAGTTAGACAAAACAATCCTTTTCCAGCTTGAGAACCAAGGACAAGGTTGCAGCTCTAGGCTCAAGAAATATAAACAATGGCAAATTGAAGAAAGCAATCTGAGAGGATGGGGCTTCCTAACCTGAAGTTTTAATTGGACAATTCACACCACATATAAATGGACCAAAACTTATAAAAGTGTGAAACCTTGTGACCAGTCATCCATCTTGCATCTTGGGTACATCTTGGA
The DNA here is from genome assembly GCF_029582105.1 of Oenanthe melanoleuca. Taxonomy (NCBI): domain Eukaryota; kingdom Metazoa; phylum Chordata; class Aves; order Passeriformes; family Muscicapidae; genus Oenanthe; species Oenanthe melanoleuca. The sequence goes on from NC_079340.1 coordinate 441,137, forward strand.
TGTAGCCACAGCCAGGCTCTTGTGCTGCCCAAGGTGCTTTAATAAATACTTTACTCCTTTAACATTGCCTAGCCTCTGTTTTAGGTTGCCTCTCGCATAATTTTGGCAATTGCCCATGGTTATTCTGTTGTAGGCAAGTTATTATGAGTGCTACTGACAAGAAAATCTTGCTTTACCACTGTCTCTGGAAAAAGAGTGTCAGTTGAGAAGAAGCTCACTTCAGTTCTTTTTACAGAAGGGGGAAAATATGTCACGTTTTTCCTAAGCTAATTAGAGTGATGATGGACATCATCACCTCCTAATACTGACTTGTTAATTGCCACTTAGCATTGATGTAGAACTAGAAAGTGTGTGGTTCTCCTTTTGCATACCGTTAATCAAGTCAGTCACAGGAAGAAGATTTCAGCATTACCAAATTTCCTCCTTCAGTCACAGTGAAAGTGCTTTTTCTTCAGAACTTCAGAAAGAAGTCATCAGGTATTGCGAAGTATGGCAAGGCTGAGAAATGGGGGTATATTGTAAATCAGTCTAAATCAGAGTTATCAGATCTTGGTAATAACCTCATGTCCAATAAAATAGTTCTTTAATTTAGCTAACTGTTTTGTAGATTCTAAGTGCGTAGAAGATGGTGTTTGGACAGTACATTCCTACCCTGGAGAAGAAGGGTTATAGCAATCCAAGCCATAGGAAACTAACTCAAGGGCTCTCTGAGTCCTCTGTGGAAAAATAATGGGACTGTCACAAAATTTTGGATATCTTGGTGATGGAATATTTCCTGCACTACCTCACACACAGGTTTGTGCAGGTCTTTGCTGTGTATTGACATGATGGGTTCAGAGGCTTGTTGGGTCAGTGCAGCCAGGATTTGACAGAGCTTGCGACAAAGGCATGACTATCATTTAGTGATCAAACTATTTTTGCTTTAATAGTATTTAGTGGGTGTGTAGAGAGCATAATTTCATTTAAGGTGATGAGGGAATGATCTCAAAATAAGAATAATAGAAGAACTGAGAGGGCTCGTGTAATGTTCCAGGAGATGATTCTCAGGTTCACTGTTCTTTACCTTGTCCTCTTCTTCCTTTTAACCGCTAGAGACAGGGCTACATCTGGACTGCATCTGGACTGCAGCATGGTGGCCCTAAAATAAACAGCACTCAGACACACCTGTAGTAACCTGTAGTATTGGGAGGGGTAACATCTCAAATAATTCCCTTTCATTTCTTTTATCTGAACCTCCAGGTGTGCCCTGAGTCTTGGAACTGCTTCATGTAGAGAAATCTCCTGTGACAGTTAATAAAATGCTGTACTTGGGATTGAGTCTGTTTTGACCATAGTTAAAATCAAAACTCTGTTGCTCGTAAGTAATATTATCTATTTAAGAAGAAAAATGAAAGGAGCTGTTGGTAGAATGTGATTAGTTTTTCATGTTTTCCTTTATTTTTTGGAGTTGGCAATGTGGCCTTTTCTTACATTGCCCTTGTTTAGCATATGATGTACACATGAATGTTTCATATGCCTCAGTGAGACATTTATTAAATGTCTTTAATAAAATACAGACCTAGAAGACAGTCTGAGACTGTAAATGTTCTGTGACTGGTGGAAGAAATTAGGTAAGAATACCTATGGCCAAACCATATGTGGAATCAAACTCCAGGAATGAGTTCCCTGGACTGTGTCTGTGGAGGTGAGAAATTGCATTTCACTACCCTTGGAACATTCTTTCAGACAGAACAGTGAAATGCAGTCTTGCAGGGAAGAGGTTCATGGGGAGGGACAAGTGTTCTTTGGATAAAAAAAGCCAGATAAAATCTCACTTGAGAGGGCTGTGTTTATGAGCTGTGCTTATTTCTTTTCAGGGAGCCATGCTGCTTTGGAGGAGCACAGCATGGGGGTGGTGACATTGTAATCCAAATAATTGTGTGCGATTTATATTCATTAATTACTTTCATTGTTACCTCTGTCACTGTTGGGCATGCTGTACCCAATAACAATTATGAATTAGAATTGTCTGAGCTATTTTCAAATTGCATGTATAAAGACAGTGAATTAGAAAAGAGTGAATGCAGAGTATGTCCATGAGCAGTGACAGGAAAACCTTAGATACTTTGATTAGATTTTTAATCATGCTTTTCAGTGTTTCATTTGACTGGACATTGCATTAAGACAAAACACATTTCAATTATCTGTAATGGGAAACTAAAATGCATTCTTCAGAAGAAATTCTGATAATACAATATATACAGGAAAATGTGAAGTAATACAATGTGTTTTTTTAATCCTTATGATACAGTAGCCTGGTCCCCATTGTTCTGATTTCTAATGATGAGTCACAGGTATGCCTAGGACTGTGTCAAGTCCCCATTGCAAATCTGTGTGGTACATAGCAGCCTTAAGAATAATGTACCTTTGTGTCTCTTTCTATTTAGGATGTATTTTAATGGTGGTTTTGTCAGCTAGACAGCTCTGGAGACCATTCACGTATCAAAGTGACAGATGTCTGGCTATTCATGTCCTACATCATATCAATGAGGAAAAAGATCTTTCTTTTCCATAGAATTTTTGAAGCCATTGCCTTCTGAGGCTCTCCTGGAGAGCTCCACATGTAATCTGATTTTCTTCCAGCATTTTTCAGCTCCCTGTTTGATTGGTGATTTTCACTGTATAAGATCTCAAAATCAGCTGTAGTGTGTGGCCCTTGATACTCACCTGCCCCTGGTCTCTGGAAGGTGAAGGCACAGTATTTTATTCCTTTAAAATGTCATGAGGTTTTTGAATGGATGAGAATCAGAGTTCATAGGGTAGATTATGAAATGCAAGGAAGTAAAAACAATCTAAAATCAATATTACTGATTTTGATGTAGTTAGAGGAGGTTTTGTTTTTGTGGTGAATTTTTTTCATACCTTCTACTTAGTACCCAAATTAATTAGATTTTGGCATTTAGGGGCTTGATTTTAGGTATAATTCTAAAATACTGTCCATTGGTACCTCCATCTTGAAGTGCCACCTTGGCATCCTTCGATTGGATGGGGACAAAACTAGACATTACAATAAGGTTGTGGTGTATTGGAAAAAAATTGTAAATATCAAATACATAATTTAGAGTATAAAAGATAAGTCCTGCCTCTGCCAGGCAGATTCTGCCCTGGACGTCTGGCTGGACAGATCGCTGTTAGCTGGGCAAAGAATTCCTGAGACAAGAAATAATAAACAATCCTTGAAACCTCAGAAACCAGCCTCCTGTAGTCTCTCATCGACAAGCATCGGGGAAGACCTGAATTTTAGACCACCTTCATGTCCTTCTGAGGTGATCTCAGGCATAAAAAGACACCACCGGCTGTGACAATCATCAACATGTTTACTACCCATTCGAAGGAATTTTGGGGGTGGCTTAGCAGAAAATGATCTGTGGCTGTTTCCCAAGCCAGGGGTTGGTCTGCTCCCAAGGCCATGGCAGGTGGTCTGCAGAGACAGGAATGGTCTGCAGCAGTAGGAACGGGACAGTCCCAGGTCTTCAATTCCACATGCTGGAAGTAAAGTTTGGAAGTGACAGTGGCTTTTTTACCTCAAAACTGGGAGCTGTTTTGCTCATATCTCAAAGAATAAATAATATGCAAGAAGAATGAGAGACTTGGAGAGAAAAATATACAGGTCAGTCTTGTTCAGTTTACAGTAGTGCTGGGAGCTTCCATGTAAATGGAAAAAATGGAACAGTTATTTTCTATCTGTGTGAGAAAACTTTCAAGTCTGTGGTTAGTCAGCACAGAACAGCAATTTGTACTTCAGAGAGAAAATGTTAAATATTGCGGAAACACACCACAACAATTTCAGAGTTCTCAATGTAAAAATTTTTGTCAGCTTTCATACTTTTGCTAGAGACAAAGAGGGATGGAGGGAGTGCCTTTCTTCCTTAGCTGAATCAAATTAATGAGGTTATGGATACTCTCTAGTAATCTTTCAGTGACTTTTGAAAGCACACACAAGCACAATCCAAGTTAGTGTTAACACTTCTGTACAAGAGAGGCAGCTTTTGCTGTCAAATTTTCATTGATTCATTGATTCAAATTTTCATTTTCATTGATTTTTCAAGTCAAACGAGACTTGAAGTCTCACAAGCTGACATTCTCATGGAAAGAAGCTTTCTATTTGTGGTGTGTGAGAGGAATTGCTGGACACACCATCAGTTACATTCTGGACAAATGAAAGCTGGGAGAAAATAAATTTGGAAAGCAATTGAACATAGGCTTTAAGAGAGATGATGTAAGAGTGAAGTCTGAAGAGGTGTGAGGCATTTTGCAGATTGACATGTTGTATTAAGACATGTGGAAGCAATTTTATGTGCTCTTCCCTTTGATTTTTTAGTAACATCTAGTTTTTTGGTTTTTTGGTTTTTTTTTTCACTTTGCTGAAGACCTTGCCATGATCTTTGGATAACTCAACAAGTGATGCAGCCTGAGTTTCCCTCCTCCTGTCCCCAGGCTTTGGAGAGTGGGCTCTTCTGCTAAAGGAAACCCAGAGACATCCAGGCTTTCCAGCAGAATAACTTTCTATCTGTAGAAAATTAGAAATTCACCAAGTTCTTCTAGATCTGGAAGATTAGGATGGTCTTAACTCACATTTGTTGAAGAAAAGAATCTGTTTGTAGTTTTGTACAACTTTCATTTTGTAACAGCTAATGACCTATGAAAATTTGATGCCTTTACAGGCATCATTTACCTTTTAATGAGAGTGAAATAATTTTGAATTTTTGTTACCATGCTATTCTCAAGTTCAAAATTAAATAATACCCAGTATCTTTGCCTATTTCTCTTTTTGTGTAAAAAAATATAAATTGTAGTGAGAAAGAAGGAGTGTCTTTCTGGAAGTCAATAATTCTGATTTCTGAGTGTTAAGTGTATTTTCTTTTAGTTATTTGTATAGAATGCCATGAAACTACTGACTTATGCTCTTGCACCCTCAGGATGAAATCACTGCTTTTTCTTGTAAGAAGATGGCAACATCTCACCAGGTGTCATAAGAATGATGCAGATTCTGGATATGATTTCTATCACCCCAAGAGGTCTGAAGTAGCATCCAGCAGTTCTAATTTTGCTTTATTCATCTGAATCCTGAGAGCAGTGAAAAATAGGATGGAAGGAGGGGTCAGGGCAGAAACTCTAGAAGTGAACGGAGCAGCTTTCAATAACTTATTTTCTAAATATTTGCAGGGATGTTTTGCTCCGATATTGAACAAAATTGATTTCCTCTGGAGATCTGCTTCATTCCCAATTCATTAAGCAAAGAGCAAACCTCAGCACTGTTTACAAATACTCTTCAAGTTGCAAAATTCAAAACATTCCCAATGCACCTGGACGTGTTCCTGTCTCACCTGTTCTAGATGACCCTGCCCTGGAAGGGGGGTAGGACTGGGTGATCTCCAGAGGTCCCTCCCAACCGTAACTATTCTCTGAGTCTGCAGAAAAGCATAGCAACCCTGTGATCTGCTCCTCTAACTCCTTACTGCATTTGAAGCCACATAAAATGTTTGTGTCTTTAACCCCAGCCAGGCCACTCTGGTCTGTGTAGTGCTGCTGTCTGTGTCCCTGCTCAGTCACAGCTTTCTACTGATGGGAGATTACAGCTGCTCCAATGGTAGTTGGAACATTGGGGTCCCAGCTTTTTTAGCTCGTAGCCCAAATTGCTCAGCTAAAACATGTAGAGAACTATTTTTAACTGAGATCAAATATGCTGTATTTTGTTTGGAAAGATAAAAGAAGAATCCTGAAAACATGGAATTATAAACTACTGGGTAGTCTCCCAGAGAGCTAATTTTGTACTTAGTCAGAACAAAAATAATGTTGAGTTTGCTGTATTCTTTTTTGTTATGGGAGATTTAATGGAGTAATTTGAGCTCAGAGGAAGATATTTATTAAAGCCAAGTCTTGTTGATTGGGATATAGTTGCCTTTTAATTCACTTCTGATCAGGCCAGTAACACCCATGTTCTCATCCACAGTAGTAATATCCAGAGATTGTTTTTCTTATTTTCAAATTTAAAGAAGATAAAATGAAATTATACCCATAGCAAATTTAAATTGGAAGTTCAACTTGCATCATTGGAATTTCTGTGTTTCCTTGAAATAAACTGCCATAGGACCTTGTGTCCCATTTAGTATCATGATTAGTGAATTTTCTTGAATAACCATTTCTTAATACTGAAATAGATTTTTGACCATAGTAACCCTCTGAGTATTTTCTAGAAATAAATTAATTTTTGTTTTCTTTGCCAACATTGTGAAAAACAGGAAAAAAAATATTAAATGTTGCCTGTCTTTACAAAAAATGATGCAGCTTCTTCTGAATGCATAGTACAGAAATTGATGAAACTCCTACTATTCTGACTCCTCCCTTCTCCATAGTTGTAGTGCTGCCTGGCGTGTCCAGGGCAGTTCCCTTAGCAGTGGTTGTTGTCAATGTACATGGAAGTATAGTTGCTTTACCTGCATTTCCCACTGAATGCCTTTATTGGGAGGCTGCACTGCTGCATGATTGAAATGACACCACAGTGTAAACCAGAAGGAACTAAATTTACTAAGACACAGGAATGTAGGTAGTCCATCATGATAATTTCACAGAAAATATGTTTATTATACTGCATTCTTCTTTCATGTACTGCGTTTGTAGCCCATTGAGATGTCTCCTGTTAGAGGAGAAAAACAAATGGGCAGCTTGGCAGGAAGCCAACCAAGGAGATGATCTGTGTTTGCAAAGACCAGTTTGCTCACAGGTTACTCCTGCTCTTTATGAGAGGCAAGTGACCATGTTCATCCCTTTGAAACAGACAAGGTGCTATCAGGCAACACACATAAGAAGCACACAGGCATTCTTAATTAAGTTTATTATTTCATTGTCCTTTTGTGTTGACATGCAGTTCTGGGAGCAGCCCCTGCAGATCCTGACATTATAGGAATAGTAGCCTGTCTGAAATCCACTCGCTGCAGCTCCTCACTTTCCTGTAGGCACAATTTATTTTGGTCGAGTCACTGGTTTAAGAGGAAGAAGTACTTCTATTGTATAGACTAGAGAGAAATTAAAAGTTTTGTGTTTACTCTTTGCCAGAAGACATTCAGTCCCAAATCACAAACTATGCAGAACTGTCTGGTTCCAAGTTTTTAAGGAACATCTAATTTCTGTAAGAAAGGAACCTACAGTCATGGCATTGCCCTTTTCTGGTTCAAGATTTTAACTCTTTCTTTAGTTAAACTCCTTTTCACAAAGTTTTTCCTCATAAAGTTCCAGCTATGCCTCAACTTTTTCGTCTTTCTTGATGTGCAGATTCTTACTTGACCTTAATTAAATTACTTCTTACTTCTGTGCTTATTCCCAAATGTCTGGTCTCTAGTGAGCAAAATGCTCCAAGATTTTCTGCAGGTCACAAGTCTCAAAAGGGTTGCTAATTTTACTGCTATGCGCTTACATTTGCTGCAGAGACAGGTGAAATTGGAAGAGGTATTTCTTGGCTTTGGTTAATAGCTAATTTTGCCAGCACTGAGTGTATTTTAAGAGGAGTTGAGCATCTGGTGAGTTGTTAAGTGCCACTTGTACATACTGTCCATTGCACTGGGAACCCACTGTTTTGTATAACAGCTTTGACAGGCTTCCATTCTGAAATATACTATGAAAGAGGTGATTATTCATATCCCTGAGCCTGTTCTTGTATGGAGACAGGAGCACGTGAGATTAAATCACAACAACACATGAAAACCACTCGTGAGTAGAGATTTTTCTGCAATGCCCTCATGAGAGGAAGATGACTAATTGACAGTGCTGATTTGCCACATCCTGGATTTCTAGCTCCTCCCATGTTTTTCTTGCACTTGCTACCATCCAAACCAGACAGACCTAATTAAAGGGGATCATGGAAGAGTTAATTCTCATGAGAACTCTTAAAAGGACAACAGTGAACAACTGATAGCAGAGCTTGTAATTTCTGTCAGCCCTATTCATTCTGAATGCTCACTTGCATAGCATGTTAATAACTCAGTAAATTGTTAAACTTAGACTTTTAATTAAATCCAGCTTAATTAAATCTCATCACACCCACAAATAGTCCCTGGAATTCACCGGTATTCGTCATCTACAAGAAGCCTTCTGACTCCTGGAGATTGCTTCACGACCTGAGGATGATCAGTGAAGTAATGGAGGACATAAGACCCCTGAAACCTGGACTTCCCTGGACTTCCAAGAGATTAGCCCCTTGTCATCATCAATTTAAAGACTCTTTTTTCAACATTCCACTCCATCCAGAGGATGCCCCGAGGTTTGCCAGCTATCAATAGAGGACAACCACTGCAAAGATATCACTGGAAGTTGCTACCCCAAGGGATGAAAAATTCTCCCACTATTTGCAAATACTTTGTTGCACAAACTATATCTCCAGCTCGACAAAAGCTAGATGCATGATCCATAATTCTACACTACATGGACGATTTGCTCATCACAGACAGAGATGGTGTCATGATAGTGTTGCTGCTGAAGTCAAAAAAGCCAGACGGGAAATTTCTAGATCAAAAATACAAGAGATCCCATTCTGGAGATATCTGGGATGCAGGATGACAGATCAGACCATCAAGCGGCAGAAGATACAACTTCAGACTAGAGACAATAGCTTGCAAGATTTACAACAACTTTTAGGAGAAATTAACTGGGTCAGGCCTGTTTTGAGAATCACCAATGGTTGCCCCAATCTTTAACTTTTTGAGAGGAGACTGCGACATCAAAGTTCCTAGAACTTTAACACCTGAAGCACAAAGATCCCTTGAAAAAAATCACAGAAGCTTTCCAGAAAAGACAAGCACATCATTATTTTCCAGAAAAGCCCTTCTTTCTTGCAGTATTGGGAGAAAAGTATGCAACTTTATGGTCTCATTTTTCAATGGCACTGTTCAAAAAAAAATTCCTTTGTTAATAATGGTGTGGTTTTTAATTCCTTACAGGTCCTCAAGGACGATTTGTACAATTATGAAAATCATAGTGCAGATTCTAATCAAAGCCAGAACGAGACTGTTAACATTAACAGGCTAAGACTTTGCGATTATTTATTTACCTGTCAAAAAATATTATCTTAATCAGATATTGCAAAATTCAGATGATTTACAAAAGGCATTGTTAAATTTTTCAGGTGTTTGTTCTATTCACTACCCAGGCCACAAATTGTTGCAAGCAAAACTGAGCTCTAGAGAAAAACCTATGCTAAGTGAAGAGCCTTTAAGTGCTCTAGCTCTCTTCAGTGATAGATCTGGTAAAACCCACAAATCGGTAGTAGTATGGCTAAACCAAACAACTAAAATATGCAAAACAGATATTCAAACAAGGGTAAAAAAGGGTTCTCCTCAAATTACTGAACTGGCTGCAGCGGTCAGAGCCTTTCAGCTTTTTTCAGAACCTTTTAATTTAATTACAGAGTCTGCTTATGTTGCCAATATAATCAAAAGAATGGAGGGATCAGTTTTAAAAGATGTTGGTAATGATACCCTGTATCATTGGCTTTCAGGTCTTTATACAATTTTGCAACAGAGAACTAACCCATATTCTGTTTCCCGTATTAGGGCTCATTCTTCACTTCCAGGATTTCCGGTGAAATAAAAAGCAGACAAGCTGACAATGATTGTCTCAAACACCTTGCCAAACATTTTTGAACAAGCAAAACTGAGTCATGCCTCTTTTCATCAAAACACACAAGCACTTGTGCAAAAGTTTCATGTTTCTAAAAGTCAAGCAAGAGCTATTATTAATACTTGCCTGTATTGTCAGCTTGTGCAACCTCCTGTCTCTACAGGAGCTGTCAATCCGCAGGGTTTGCAAAGCCTGAAATTATGGCAAACAGATATCACTAAGAGCCCTTCCTTTGGGAAATTTAAAAACATACGTGTGTCAGTGGACACTTTCTCAGGCATAGTCATTGCCACTGTCCACACAGGAAAAACAGCCAATCATGCCTGTCAACATTTTTTGCAAGCAATTTCTTCGCTAGGTATACCCCAAAAAGTAAAACAGGCAGTGGCCCTGCATATACAGGCCAAAACTTGGCTACATTTTTAATGGAATGGAGTGTTCACCACACTTTTGGTATTCCCTACTCCCCTACTAGTCAGGCAATTATTGAAAGGACACATCATACCCTAAAAAGCATTCTAGACCAACAGAAGGGGGGAGTGGAGGCGACACCACAGATGAGGTTGAGCAAAGCTTTATATATTTTTAATTTTTTGAATAGCTCTTTAACAGAACCTAATCCATGAAATTTTCAGCGTTTTTCAAATAACACACAGGTAAAATTGAAAGAAAACCCCGTTTCAATTAGAAACCCTGAGACAGGACAAATTGAATGTCCTTTTCAACTAATAACCTGGGGCAAGAGTATACTTGTGCTTCTACAGGTGCAGGTCCTAAGTGGGTTCCAGTGAATAATGTCAAACCATATCACACACAAGAACATGCTGACAATCCCAAAAGCAGAAAAACAAGCATGCAAACTTGAGCCAAACAGAGAAACTGCAAGTCCTGCCTAACTTTCCTGGTTTACCTGAGGAACCTGCAAACCTTGACTCTTATATTAATGAAAAAAGTGCGGAAATTGTTGGTTTCGTAGGGCTCTTTTGAGATAATCTTGGTATCCTTTGTGTTAGAGAGTTAAAAACAACCCCATTAAATTGGTGAAGGTATAATTACCTCTTTTTTACAACAATTGACTAACCATTGAACAAATTTGGGAGTGAAAATTTATGGACATGTCTTTTGCCAAAAAATAGCTCACAAAAGGTATGGAGCAAAATCGAGTACTACACTGATGCTTGATAGACTTTTTTGCTTCATGCAGTGTGGATTTGCTTGTGAGACAACCAAATACAAATGTTTGGGTTGCTTTAGCCAAGGCAGCAGGTTCAGACATCATATGCCTGTCCCATTCAAACCTAGAAAAACATTTTTCAACCTGTTTCATCAGTATGCCAGTAAAAGATTGGGTGACACCTACGTGCTGGTTGTGCATTGGAGGCACTTGGGGTGAGGGCACTTGGAAGTTTTTTTTCTGAGAACTTTTTCTGTGAGTTGATGGGATTAATTGGAGGCTGGTTTAGTTGCTGACAGCTTGAGAAACTAATTGAAGAAGTTAGTTCCCTTCTGTGAATTCATATTTCTAAGCAAGTAACACTCCCGGAAACTTTTGTTTCTCTCCTTTCACAAGGTAACGCTGACTGGACTGGGCCTCTTCCTATGCGGCCCAGGCTGGGCAGGGTGGGTTTGTGTCCTGGGGTGATGTTACAATACTTTGTATCCCCAATCGTGCGTGCTGTTCATGCCTGGATGTTCAGTGCTTTTAGAATTGACTCTGTGAAGGTTTGTTTTATCTAGCTAGCCGGTGCCTCTCCCACAATGTCTGGGCTCGGGAGGGGCTCGCGGGCTTGGCTGCTTTTGCCGGCTCGGTGGCTTGGCTTTGCTTTGCTTTGCCTCGCTTTCTTTTTTCCCTTATTAGTTAATTTAGCTAGGAATCCCACCTAAACCTGATCTGGACCTGACCTGGAACATCAAGAAACCCCAGACTCTGCCTGTTTGTGGCAAGCACTAGGTGTTTTGCCCTCCTTGGCACTGGAGATGTTCTGAGTCTACATCCACTCAGATGGGTGAAAGTTTCTCTGTCATCCCTGGCTGATTTTTTTTCCTCGTGTTGGAGAGTGGTTTTTTCTTTGTGTGTTTGCTAAATAAACAAGTTTTCCCCACTTTTCCTCTGAGGAAATTCTTCCTGAACCTGGTGGTGGGAGGAGTGGTTTTGGGGGTTTGTTCTCTGGGGGACTCCTTTTGGAGATTTTTCCCTAATTTTGTCCTAAACCAGGACAGTTTGGGAGGCTACTGGGCCCCATTTTCAACCAGGGGCCCTGATAGCTAGGGGAAGAAAGGCTCATTGCTAAGATCTTAGCCACCACCCCCCCTTCCCCCACTCCTGGCATGGTCATGGTTCCGCACAACTTTGTCCTGTCTCCGGCTCAGAGCAACTGTAGGGTGGCTGAGCCCTGCCAGCTGCCATGTGGCCTGAGTGGGAGGGAGTTGAGCCCAGTTCTGGCAAAACTCTTTCACACTTTTGCTTGCTGGGCAAATAGGAGGGAAGACAGGCACTGGCGGGCAGCCCTCGCCCAGCTCTCCAGTGTGGGTCAAGTATTCTGAAATCCTAACACCACTCCAGCACGGCTGGCTGTAGCTTTTGCATCATTTATGTGAGATTTTAACCCTTCCAATACTCAAATAAGACTTGTAAACCTTCAATCTTCTCTTAAGTAAAAAAAAAACCAAAAAAACCCAAAAAAAACCAAAACACCCAAAACAAAACAAAACAAAACAAAATCAAAACAAAAACAATCAAACAAACAAAAAAAAAACCCCAAAAACAAACAAGCAAACAAAAAACCCAGAGAGAATACACAAAAATCAGTGAAGCAAGAGTCGAGTTCTAAATATCTAAATAAAAAAAAATAAAAAGACGCTGTAAAGGTTAGTGAAAATCCTTTTGTAAGCTATAGGAATAAACTGTACTACACTAAAAATTCCTATAAACCATGAAAAAAACAATGGGGGCTTAAAGTGTTTGAAAGATCCTTTGCCCTGAAAAATGAAAGAGGATCTCTGTCCTAAGGATGAAGCATAAACAGAAAAAATGAGAGATGAAAAGGACTTTCGCTTTTGAACACTTCATTCTGAAAAGTAAATACCCCATAAGTTTAACATAACCCATAAACATAGTTCAGAAAATTTGTGAAAATAAGAAAAGTTAGCGAAACCACAAAATAACTGTTCTTTTCTGCTTGTGAAAAAACCCTATATACAAACAGAAAAGAAACTTCTCTCTCTAAAGTGATTTGAAAAAAATTATTTAAGTTAGTAACTGACTAAATTGTTTCCATATGTTTCTGTTAAGAAAGTGTAAGGGGGGAAGGAGAGGGTGGTCTAAAGGTTTTATTCTGAATTTACTATTTTCTTAATAATGTTGTTAATAAAGTTTTTCTTTACACCCTTTTAAGTTTTAAACCTGCCTTGCTTTTGCTCCTAATTATATCTCACAACCACAAAAACATAGTATATAAAAATTAGCAAATATAATTATAACATTTATTAGTACGTTAGCCAGAAAATTAAACTAAATCAAAGAAACCTATATATTATGATCCTCCGACCAAAAGGCAACTTAATAGTAACCCTGGTAATGTTGCCAATGGAAGCAATCCTGTGAGTGATTGGGACATTTTGACCAAAGAACTTCCCAAAGCATTATCCAAACCACAAGAATTAGAGATCCTTGGTTCTTTAACAATGGATTTCTGCCTTATGTTTTCAGCTAGAGATTGGCAAGAAAGTGATCCTCCAAAGTACAGTGTTACTCCCCATTACTTTGCATACAGAAACTCGAGTTTTTGGTGTAATTATTCAAATAGTTGGGATGGAATTTCTGTGGTTGACCAGCACCCACAACAATTACCAAAAGGATATTGGTTCATTTGTGGAAATAGGGTTTGGCAAGGCATTCCATCACACCTTGAAGGTGGTCCATATAGCATTGGAAAGCCCACTGTGATAGCACCTAGTGCTAAAGCAGTAGTTAAGAAGAAACATAGGGGGAAAAGATTTGCCTATCAATATGAAGAAAATTGTAAGAGTGATTTAATACCCTGGAAAGCTGCAAAAAGGGTTTCAGCAGGTTTGTTATTACTCCAACTTGCTTCAGCAATAGCATTGAAACAACTAGATCTAGCTGGGTGTTGTCTGAGTAAACAAAACAATGCCACATCCATTGCAATCAGTGATATGCTGACAGATGTCAGCCGTGTTAGACATACCACCCTACAAAATAGCACAGCAGTTGGTTTTCTCTTACTGGCACAAGGTCATGGTTGCAAAGAATTTGAAGGATTGTGTTGCATGAACCTTTCTGACCACTCCAAATCTATCCACAAAAGTATGCAAAAGCTGAAAGATTTAACATCTCACATCAAAAGAGATGATGGATGATGGACAGATGACATGTTTGAGGGATGGAGCTTTGCACCTTGGTTAAAGGAGCTTTGCAAGATAGGTTTATATATATTGATTGTTAGGGTGGTAATATTAGTAGCAGTGCCTTGTATACTTCGGTGTGTGCAACAGAGGATGGACAAAACCATCAAAGGAGCTTTTGTCGTCCAAGAAAGAGATGCAAGAAATGAAATTACAGAGCATTCTCCAAATTTTACAGAAAAATCACAGGGTTTTGTGCAGTTGTCTGCTAATCCTAAGGTAGTGCATGTAAATGCAAACATTGACAAAGGCTTTAATTCAAGGCCTTGAAACAGATGAGACTTAACAAAGCAAGAAACAAAACTACTACTGGATTTGACTTACGTCCTTGGAATCAACCAGATCTTTTGAAACATTACAACTACTGTAGTTGAAAGCAAGCAAAAAAGGTGCCTTAGACAAGTGAAATGCAATATATTAAGTAATGAAAGACTTCAGAGTTTATTAATATAGCTTTATGTTGAAGGCTGCTAATGCTGTTTTGCTAGACAAAGAAAAATGCTCTGTAGTGGAACTATGTAATGCAAGGTAGTTTATACCTGACAAAGTTATTAAGAGGATTTCTTTGTGGATGAACTGAGAGGGGGAAATGTGGGAAATAGAAAAGATAGAAAACTCTCAGAAAGCTGTGTGAAACCAAATCTCAGAATGGAAGAATGCAAGAATGATGTTGGGGGTTGAGTGTTTTTCTATTACTGTGTCAATTTAAAGAATTTTTCCCATTATCATGCCAATGGAGCTGGCCGGGTTACACCCAGGACCCTTGATGACTCTGGACAAAAGGGGTAGGTGAGAGCTGGGCTTCAGGAGGGGCACTCGTGCTTGCGGAGAGGACTCGTGTTTCTGGCAAGCTCGGAGGAGGACTCCCCCCATCTGCAGCCACGCGGCCGAAGGCAGAAGAGCCAGACCCTCTGTGATCACCTGCCCTGCATCTGCCCCACTCCAGCCTCCTTCCTCTGAGGACACAGCTAATCCCCAGACAGAAACGGTGAGAGAGAGAGGAGCTGCCCTCTCCAGCCCACTCTCCCCCTGCGACCGGTGTGGCCACTGCCGCCGCCTCCCGCCTCCACTGCTGCCTGCTCTCTGCAGCTGCCGGGCTTTGTTTCGGCTGCAGCACCGGGACCGAGTGCAGAGAGAGTGTGCCTGCAGCTAAAGAAAGGACTGGAACCGAGTTAGCTGTTCTGTTTTGTTGGTAATTTTAACAACTGCTGTTGTTTCTGCTTATACGGTTAGATATATTAGTAAAAGAGCTGTTATTCCTACCCCCTTATCTCTGCCTCAGAGTCTTTGATCCAAACATTTATAATACTTGGGGGGAGTGGAATTATGGTCTCTATTTCAAAGGAAAACTTCTGCCTTTCTTGGCAGACCCCTGTCCTTCAAACCAGGACAAATGGTAAAGATGCAAGGACAAGAAACAATAAGGCCATGAGCTGTGTAGAGAAAGGCCTTAGGAAAATTTTAAGCAAAATAGTAGAAATATATAAGTTTAATAATGAACTTTTATCCATTGTTTTTAAGCTATTACAAGCAAGCATTTTTCAAAGAAAGATATATGTGCAGCTTCAATAATTAGCTAAAGCAAACACTTGTTAGCATTTAACATTATTCTGTTGTCTTAGAAAGTTGTTGAATGACTTTGTAACAAAGACAATTTTAGCTGTGGTTGTCACGGTAAGGGTTTTCACCATCTCCCGTGTCTCACTCTGTAAAATGAGGCTGATAATGCTCATGAAATAAAAGCTCTAAGGCTGCTGTATCTGCAACTCCGTCCCGTTGCTGTATATATAGAATGTATATAACAATATCATAATAACCCCGAAATCCAACATTCAGTAAGTTGTTAAACTTAGATTTTTAAAACTGCAAAAATGAAAGCCGTAAGATCTAAAAACAAAAGCAAAATATGTGTTATTGTGGGAGTTCTGTAAGCATCTAGAGGCAGACATAAAAAAGCTTAAACCTTTGTTGCCTTTCCTCCATAGAGGCACTCTTTATTGCAGTTTGTACACCTGCAGCTGTGGGGCTGCTGCAGAGATTTTTCCTGCCCTATCCCTCCACTTGTGCTTTGGTGGCATTAGCTTATCACAGTTCAATCTGCATCAGACATAACAGTATGAAAATAATTAATTCATTTTCTTGAGCAGAAGTTAGGCATAAAAACACTTCTGTATCAATGTTTTCACATGCCTTGTGACTTGAAATTGAGAATGTTGAGTTTTTTCAGCATCAGTTTGTTCTGTTTATTATTTTTATATAAATCAAAGACCTAATGGAATTCATTAGGCAGAGGAGTATTTTTTGGTTTTTTTGCAGAAAAAAGAAAGGCATTCAATACCACAATGATTTTTTTTCATACAGTAAGGAAGACTTGAGTCTTTAGGAACAAATTAAGTCAAGTATCCTACAGGCAAGTGAAAAAAAAAATTACTGAACTGAAAGACAAATTATTGAACAAAAGAGATTACAGAAACCTCATAAAGTCTTCAGACATGTTTTGAAACTTTCATTTTGTGATGTGGTAAGAGAGTAGAAGAGTGACACACTGAAGGACAAGAGCAGGAGTAGAAGTACCAGCAGTTTTCCACAGGCACTTCCTTCAGGGGAGCAATGGGTGTGTGTATTATATGTATAAAATGGCTCATGCCCAACATCATGGACGCTGAGCTCTCAGTGCTTCTACAAGGCTGACAGCATAACAAGGATTTGGACAGTCTGTATTTCAAAACCCAGACAGCTGAGACTAGTATATCTAGAAAAAAATTACCCTGGCTTCAAATTTCAATAGCAGGCTAAGAAAACTGAGATTTTTCAATAATCTCTGCTAAACTAGGAGAAAAAATGTACCAAATCATCTATTGATGATTCATCTATTGATGGCTGTCAGCCAAGTGCCTGAATAATTCTGTTCAGGGCAAAGTAGCAACAGCTTTCACATACGGCCAACATTGTGGAGTCATGAACATTCGAATTCATTAAATATATTTTTTCTTGGAGCTAATGACATACAAAATTGCATGACATTCTGGAAGACACATTTTCAATTAGGATGGTGCTGCAGCAGTTGTGGAGCAGGTATGTGGACTGGACATCTGTTACTGGGTAACAATCTCTTCCCTTTGCAAACAAACTTTTCCAGTTTTTTGCCTCCATCACACTTACCTTTTTTGCCTTTCCTCTCCTACATGATGTGAAAATATTAGATATGTGTGGTTTTTTCTGTGGCCAGTGGCACTGTGGCAGTATCTATCCACCTTGTGTAACTTTTCCTCTCTGCCCCACTGGGTTTGTGCCTGTTGCAGTGGTTAATGTGCTGTCTTTGGACACCACTCTCTTCACTCGAACAGCTGCACATAGCAGAGAAGAAAACAGCTGAACATTCTCCCCCCACTCTTCTTCAACAATTTTTATCTCCAGCTGTACGAAGAACCTCTCCTTTGCTTTGTGGGTAATCATTTCAACTCCCTTGTACTTAGGTTCCTGTTCTTGGCCAGCTGATTGCTGGCCCTTATTACAATGAACAGTAACCTTGGCTTGTTGCAAGAAAGTTTTGGGCATAGGGCAACATGGAGTTTTAAAATGAAGCTGTAAGATTTCTGCAGCTGATTGTTAAGAAGCTTGACTGGGAACCTCTCTGAGAGCCATAAAAAATGAAACACTGGAGAATGACAAATCCTTTAGTCTACCAACACATGACTTAATTTGTGAGCAAAGGCAATACTGTACTTGGAAGATTTTCTGTAATCTTCTTTCTGTACCTGTGGGCACCACTTGCATCCCAAGAAGAACTTTGCTGCTGACCAAATAGAAGATTTCTAAACCACTTTTGCGCGCACTGAATATCTGTGGCCATGGTCGCTATATTTTACATACAAACAATAATCCATTCTTCAGCTGTTCTGGTGGATCATCAGGTCACTGCTGAGTGTTCAAGAGTGAAGGTATGGAAAAAGAAAAATCACTGATGTGTGACAATTTTATAGATGCAGCCAATTTCTTTTGAGCAAATAGCTGCTTTTGATCTGTTTGGTGATCGAGCTGGTGCTTTTTCAGGACAGGAAAATCTCTGCTTCAAGTGCAACATGCTTTTCATGCATAATAACAGCATTTCTCTAGCCTTCAAATGTTTTAGTTTTAGAAAGGCCTGTTCCTTTTCTCATTGTAGAACTAAGATGGTTAAATAATTCTGTGCTGCATATAGGCTAGGATTTTTTTCCAGCATGTAGAGTTAATTTTATAGAATAGTTCTGAGTCACTTGCTTCCAACACTGCTTTACTGAAAATGACAGGTTTGACAGAAATCTGATGAACCAGGGATCTCAGAGACACTCATGGAGATGTTTTTTCTTTTGTCGACTGGACAAATATAAAAAAGAATTCTATGATTTATCAATTCTCAAATGCTGTTTTTTTACCTGTGATAGACTCGCCAGCAGAAGAGTGTGTTTATGGGCTGATCAGTACAATCTCAATAAAAATTCAAGAATTTTTAAGAAATCCTTGTCAGGAGTGTCAGAGTAGGCAACTATTGTTGCAATGTCTGTCTCATTACATGATAAACTGAAGCTTCTATTACAGTAGACTACATCTGCTTAATTGTCTATTGATAATGAAAAATGCAGGCACTTGACAAATTGTATGACAAAACAGTAACAGCTGAAACTTCTTCTGACTAAGCATCTCTCCAAGGGCTTTTGGCCCTGAATTGTTTCAGTGTTCTGGAAGGCAGGAGATTATGCTTGTCAGAATGTCTGTCCCACCTCTCCTGGGAGTGAAGGGAGGCATTAGTGATAGCTTTCTCAACTGCTGTCTCTGTGCCAGCTAGCAGGGCAAATGACAGTAGAATGAGAAGTTTGGGCAGCAGCAGGATATTTCATGCCACACTTCCTTCAGAAACACAACCTCATCATTAGATAATTTTTTCCCTACTTAAATTATAGAAAAAGCAGCAAAAGTGGCTTGATAAAATTTCCTTCCTTCCTCTTCCACTATCCCCTTTTGTCAAATGATGGCTCTATAGGAATAAAAATTTATCAGTGTAATGAATTTTTAATAAGGATTAATTATGTGTGTACATTATTAGCCTGTTGCATTGAGCATTTGCTTGCTAATGTGTGGAGCATTTGCGCTGTGCACCATGACCAAAGAGCTCCCAGCTACTGCTGTAAATTAGTGTGGCCAACGCAGTGATGTCTTGTCACAGTGTAACTTGGATTTTGCCAATTTGAATATATTTAATTTCTTTTAGAGATAAGAATTAGGAGCAGAGACAATGCAGGCTTAAAAGGTGTCAGGGTCCACACCACATGCGGAGTCCTGATAGGTTCTTTTAGGGATCTCAAAGCGCAAAAGACACAACAGGGGACAAAACCAGTTTACTTTTGCAAAAGATGCACTTTTATTTAGTGCCAACAAAATGCGATAGAGGGACGGAGAGAGAGAGAGAGAGAGACAGAGAGAGAGAAAAGGGGTTGGGATTATAGCTACCAAGACGGGCAGACGATCCTTGTGGAACCAGCCAATAGATGTCCGTTGCCGTCCGGAGAGATCTCGGGGGTCTTTAGTTTAAGGGTATCTTTTATACTCTTTTCCAAGGCATCGGGCGACTGGCCAAACAGGTGAGAACTTTCAGGTATGCTTTGGGTTCCGTGGGGGGGAACAAACCCCACAACAAGCCCAAGCGAGTCCTTGTCAATGAAACAAACACAGGGCACTCCATCTCTGACCAGTTCATTGTTCTCGCACCTGTGGGAGCCTTGTCGAGTAAACACAGTTCAGTGCACCGTGACTATCCGTAAACCAGTCTCCTGAGTAACCAGTCCTGGTCCGATGGGCACCACCTGCGAACAATCGCTTGGCGTTCCTCCCATCCCTGGCCAGCACCTTTAGACTGCAGTTTGAGGGGTCTTCTTAGGCCTCAGGCGAGGGTTGTTGGGCAGAGCAAACGAGAGGCTTTTAGATGGACTCTCACAAAAGGATATAAGAAGAAATTTATTAATAACACAAAAAGTATTCAGAATAAGATTTCTAGATTGTTCCCTCCTCCCCCTTCCTTCATTCCACATTTCTTAACAACAACATACAAAGAACACCTTCAGTCAGTTATCTACTTAAATAATCATTTCAGTTCACTCTAGAGAGGAAAGTTCCTCCTTTGGTTTAGACTTAGGGGGTGTCTCACTTTCAGAATCTAGATCTGCCCAGGAAATATTGCAGATTATGACTTTCCTCCCATTTCCACAGTCCTTCCAGAGCTGTGCTATGGGTTATGTTACACACTTGGGGGACCACTTTTAAAGGCAAGCTGTTGAAAAAAAAAATTCTCTTCATCTCTTTTTCTATTAAATGTCTCTGTACGTATTTCCAGTCCTAAAACAGAGAGCCCCCATTTTCCTCAAAGCAAAAGGTCTTCTTTTCAAGCACATAATCTCCCCAAGTGTATTTCACCGTTTAAAGGAATTTTAGTATAGTCACCATCCCCTTATAGCCCCACAAAAAAGGTTTTCAGCTACTTAATAGAGGCATCTTTTCAATCTCTTCTCATCTGGAAAACTTACCTTTCATTTTACTGACTTCAGTAGACTTCTGCTTCATTCCTCTTATTTCGGGGAGCTCAGGAGATTTAGAGTCTTATCCAGGCATTAAAAGGGTTAAAGTTGCATCCAGAATGTGAAGAAGCCAGGCCAGGCTGTTTTTGGAAAAACTGAGCCACGTGGATCATCTGGGGCCTCTCTTCTCAGAACAGGGAGGGGTGGGGAAGGGAGAGCCTTAGGTGGCTCCCCCATCCCCCGGCTCGGCCATGCCATGTGGAGAGGGGAGCCGAGCCAAACCGAGCCAAGATGAGCAGAGCCAGGAGCCGCGCGGGGCCGGGAGCCGCCTGGAGCTGGGAGCCGGGCGGAGCTGGGGGACACCAGGGCCAGGGCAGAGGCTGAGCCCGGAGCTGGGGAGCCAAGCCGCGGCCTCGCTAAGCCAAGCTGGGGCTGGCCCAGGGGCTCCCTGCAGAGCCGGGCCCAGGCCGGGTGCCGGGCCGGGGTGCCGGACTGAGCCCCGCAGAGCCAGCGCTAGGGGGGCCGGCGCCGGGGCCACAGCCCCGCAAGCTGCGTCTTGCCTCTCCAGCCGGAAGACAAAAGAGAGCTAGTTAGCTTTAGCTATGTGATTTGTATAAGTGAAATAACTTTTTCATTGGTTACCCGATCTGTCCACCACTAAATCAGCTCTCTGATTGATCCCCGCAGCTCACAGGGCAAGCCTCCAGAGACGGGACAGCCCTCCTGTTCCCCGGCCTCGTGCTGCTTCCCTCAGGTGGCTCCAGCCCTTCCACCTCCATGTGAAACCAGCACACATCTCCTACAGGTATCCTGCTTATGCCTTACAAAGGCATTCCAACAGTATTAGTTAGGAGTCACGAACTGTGACAGAGTAGATTCTGCACACAGTTGTTCTCTGAGATTTGTACTGTAGTGACTCAATCCGTCTGTCTGGTGAACAGCAGCAATTTCAGCAGTTTTATATAAATAACACCTGAGTCAGTTTTGCAAGCATGTAGTAATTGAGTACCATCCTAGGGATTAGCAGCTTGAGCATCAAAGCGATAAATTCACAAGCTTTTTCTAAACCACACCTATTTATATAGAATATTCCAGCGGTTGTGAGTAATTAATTAAAAGTTAAATTTGGTTTTATGCCCTAATGCACACAAAAGAATATAACATACAATTTATATTTTGCTGCGAGCATATTGAGTCAATCTTTTTAGCTATTTCACAATATAAAAGAGAAGTCAGACTTCATTAATTGGATTCCATCTGTAGCTTTTTAGTAGTGAGTATTTTTACCTTTGTGGCTTACTGGAACAAAAGATGTTCTCTTGCTCTGCTATCCTTGCCCATGTGATAAGGTCTCTCAGTTTGTAGGGAATCATCCAGATGGAGGAAGGAAGCATATTTAAGGTCACAACCGCTTGAATTACTACTTGCACATTACAAATTATTTCTCTGTTAATGTGAACTCAATCTGAACTCCTCCTTCTCTTGTGTTCTCAGTCTTTCTGGAATGTGTTAGATTAATGAAGGCCCTGTTATGAAAATTGTTGGTGATTGCAGGTGTTCCACCTACTGACTTGTCACATCCCAGACATCTTCAGCTCTTGCTGGATGCTAATAGACCCCATCTCCTCTCAGGCATACTAGTTCTGTGCCTGAGAAATTATCTGGTCCATAGTGCTGGGACCACGTGTCTCAAATTTGCCATTTCCAATGCTTTGGTGGACATCAGGGATCTGAAAAACCACCTGTATTCAAGCCCAGTTATGATAAAAAGAAAAAAACTTGTTATACAAAATGCAGAGCATGCACATGTTTATGAAGACAAAGATAAGAGTGTGAAAGGAAAAACAGAGTTATATTGGAAAAGACAGAAATGTCCAGCTAATTGCTTGCTAGGTGCTTAGCTAATGTTTTCGCACCTGACCTTTGTTCCCTGTGCAGGACAGATGTATTTAGGACACTTCCCAGGAAGGGCACTCCACGGTTTCAGTGTGTTGCTCCCCTTCAGGTTCATGTCTTCATGCCCCTCAATCTTGACAGCACTGGCCCTTGCTGTGTTCAAGTGGTAATTTTGGTGCTCCAGAATTGCTCTCATGTATTTAGTAATGTCCATATTTAAAGACAGAGCAAATGCCAATCTCCTGTACTAAGCTGGGATTATGCATATTTAACTTTTCTTTCAGCAGCCAGAACTGTTTTATGGAAGTATGAGAATGAAAAGAATTGAATTTCTTAAATCCAGTGTAAGCTGAGGTAACTTTTCCCACACATTCCTGTCATGTTTTTATTGGCAATATACCTATCTGTCATTCTAATTTACATCTGCCTCTGAGAGACCCTGTGTTTTCCTGGATAAACTACACATTTTGATCTATCTAATCATGACAGGTTCATGTGCTTAGTTGTAATGCCTTTTTTGCTATCGCCTATAGAAAAGTACAGAAAATTAATTTCAAATGGCAAACTTCTGTAGAGTAAGCAAGGATTTGGCTATAGGACTGTCCATATGGAGGCTGTAGTGACTTACGGAGGAAAATATGGGATCACAGACATTACTTTGGGCATTGGTGAACAGAGGTTTTGATTTACACATGGAGTTTCAGTATTTACTCAGGAGAAAGCTGGAAATGAAGTTTGGTGTTGTGTGAGAAGAAACAGGATAGAACTGAGTTGCAAGTGGTGGGATGTGCCTGCAGAACACCATGGCAGCACAGAGAGGCACATGGCAGCACAGAGAAGACTGTCCTTGCCTGACCTCAGGGGGAGGAGTTGTCATGTGGCAGGGCCTGCAGAAGGTGACACACAAGCGAACAGCACTTTTCACCCCATATAGGGACATTAGGAAAGTAATTTGCTGACATGTGATGGGTTGCTTAGTGAGAATTGCCATACAGGGAAATACTGTGTCATGAAGAAGTGTATAAAACAAGCTTGTTTCTTTGAATAAATTATTCAGATTCCCTGCCAGTCTGAGCCTGTCTCAGTTGTTACAAGTGGTGCCCTGCATCAGGGACTTACTTGAAAGGCAACTAGTATTTGCACCGGTAGCAACGCCTGGCTGAACTTTACAGAGGGGGTGAAACAAAGCTCAGGAGCTGAAAGAAAGTTCATGGTGCCAACTGACCTTTGCGCAGGATGGAAGGTAGCAGCTGAGAACTATGAAGACTAGTGTATCTCAGAAACAAAAGAACATTGCAGAGATATTGGAAAAGATTTTGAAAAAGCGCAGCAGGAAAGATTTGAATGGACTCTTGTTATGGGCAAAGGACTGTGATCCAACTTTAGATTGTACCAATGTTTTTCACCCTTGAACATGGGAACTTTAGGGGAGGCTTTGTTGGACTGCAATAGGTTAGGTGGCAGAGCACTGGCAGAGCTTTTGTGTTCATGGTGGACTGTGTGCATCTGGCACCAAGAGACTGGAAAAAGAAGGACACTTGTGCCACCGCCGGCCCCTTCTGCTCTGCTATAGAACTAAACACTAAACTCTGACTGTAAGTCTGCCAGGGCTGTGGGCGGAGAACCAGAAGATGGCCCTGACCTCTTTGATCCTGGAGGGGAGCCGGACAGTATCGCAGATGAGCTCGCACCACCCAGCCCCATATGCACGTCAGCTGTAGCCGTGTCACAGGGAGTGGTTGGAGCCAGGGGAGCCCTTTCCAATAGCACATCCCCTCTCCGTTTGCCCTCTGTGAGAGTGTAGCAGTGGCAGCAGAAGGAGGCAGTAGGGGAGTGTGTGGGGCCATGGTAGTGCAGTGCTGTTGTGGCAGCGGAGAATGTGTGGTACGGAGCACATGGCGGCGAGCACATTGCGGTGAGCACATGGCACAGCTGGAGGACGGTGGTGAGTGGCAGGCCAGTGTCTCAGCGGGGCCAGCAGGAGACACACCTCTCTCTGTGTATGGGCAGCGAGGAAGCCACCCAGGGAGCCTGGCGGCACCAGCAGGAGCAGCCCCCATGCCTGCACCCCGCACACAGCAGGCTTTGTCCAGAGAGGTGCGGCCACCATTTTATGCACCGGTGGAGCCCTGCAAGCCACACCAGTGTGTGGCCTGTGTCACCCCTGCTGCAGCCAGGGTTCCTGTGTCCTGCAGACCCTTGTAAGCTGACAATGTGCTGGAGAAAAGACCTGGGTGGATGGATCACCCCTTACTCGGGGGGAGGCTGCAGCATTTGCACTGGCTTGTGTGGGGGTGGCTGCAAGCTCGGCATGGCGTTCCTGCAGCTAGTCTGTGGAACTCTCCTGTATTCATTAATTAAAATGTTGCCGTAATCCCAGACTCTCACTGTTAAGATTGCCTTTTTTACCATACCACCTTGTGATCTCCTGCATTGTATTGATTGATTTTGTTCTGAAATTATATAAAACCAATAACTTTTTTATATTGCATATTTGCAGTTCTTGTCTGTAAGCAGAAATATTTTCTTGTAATTTTGTTTCCCAATGTTCTGTCTGTTTAATCACTGTTTCCATTCAAGGGAAAGACATGTGTGTTGGTACCAGTTATTGGATGTTTTGATCTGTCCCCCTGTTCATGGGAGAGATTAGCTCTTGCGAAGTCATGTTTCTATCATCTTTTGAAACCACTTAGGGAGTTAATGTTAATGTTAATATAATAGTAATGTTCCAGGCCTGGATTTATAAACTTATATATACTTTCTGTGAAAGAAAATTGGCTAATCTAACTATTCTTGAGTTTCCTGCAGTTTAAAATTGATAGTCGTTCTTGGAATCATTTTACTTGATTTATTTTGAAACAGAGGTTGGAGTCATCATTTGTGAATCATCATTCATGTCAGTGAAATTTTGCCAGTATTTCAAGAGAAAGATCAGTGGATCACAAATTATTACAAACTCTTTTCTTAAATTTATTAGTCCTCACTCTTGCAAATGGTCCTGCTAAAATAATGTTCGGTATTGATGGGAACAATTCCATGTCAGGAAGTCTGAAATCTGACTTTGGAAGAGCTCCATAGTTTTTGTGAGTAGATCATATCCACAACACAGCCAAGGAATGTACAAATTGTTGGCTTATCAGATGAGAGAATACTGACACATTAGAAGTGACTAGAGAGTGGACCTTTTCAAATTTTTAATCTAAGATTTTATTTTTTGTGAGAGAGCTCAATTTAGTTAAGGAGGACTTATGAGTAGGTTATAATTCTAGCCACCTTAGTTTAGTTTCTTTCATAAAAGGCATAAAACTCAAAGTTTGAGGAAGGAAAATTAGGTGAACTGGGAACTCTAAACAGATCTACATAAGCACATGGAAAATTAAGCACAGATTATTCTGTTCATGTACAAAGTCATTTAGATGGTGAATGGAAACCATATACTGTGAAAACTGGCAAATATTCCATGTTCATAAATAATTGAAACTCCTTAGGGTAAAATATTCAGTTGCAGTAGATGCCTAATAAAACCAGAAGAAATAAGAAGGCCGTAAGATCATTGAAGAATATCCAATACATGATAAAGGACTCCATTGCACCAGCATCAAATGCCCGAGGTTAACAAATGGTGTCAAAGTGAAACTGATGATCAGACAAAGTGAAATAATAGAACAGGCTGAATATTTACTGATAGTATATAGTAGAAGAGCCTTTTGCCAACCAATATGCAAATTAATAAAGAATAGTAGGTTTAAAACTTCCTTCTGTCTTAAACACTAAGAAATAGGTACATGGCAGTTGGAGTTAAAATAATTATTCTGGAGATTGATCTTTTTAGAAGTATCTTTTAAATTATAATTAAAATTATAAATTAAAATATATGAAGAAGAAAAAATTACCCAGAAATATTTTGCTACTGTTCAGTTAAGTCTGTCTATAAAGTAAGATAAGACTATTTGTAATTCCAAAGACACTTGTAATTATTGCCAGTGCTTGTTCAAACGGTGAGACAAAGCCTGCTGTCTGAGGAGGAGGTGAACATAGGAAAAAAATCTCTTTAATCTGTTATCAAAAACTGCATACACCAACATTGGAGGAATAGGCTTTTAAATATCTGACGTCTGACCTCAGAAATGCTGCTGCTGCTGCTGCTGTCAGAAAAAGGTTGATTATGAGAGTTTAATTTTTCCATTGCAGACTCCTAGGTTATTGCCACTCTAAAACAGCAGCGACCATGCCATCCCCTCAGGCAGAGGGGACAAACAGACTAAGGGACAGAAGCATGGACAGTGCTGCAGAAACCAGTCCCAGGGGCTCCTGCAGTTACCCTGCTGGGGCACACGGCCTCTGACAATGGGAGTAAGCACTCAGACCTGTGCTTTGCATCTTTACTAAATAGTAAATATTTGCACAAAGGGGTGAAAATAACTGTAATGAAGATAAAAATTAAACCAATTCAATGAAGACATCTTAGTGCTGTCCTTTTGTAGCTCTAAGCAATGACTTGCACCAGTGAACTGGCTTTCACTGTTATCGTCCAGGTTACCATGTTTCTGTTCTTTCCTTAAACAACCTCACCCAAACAAATACCACCTAAGCATGAGAGCTTTTCTTTTACAAAACAACTTTAAAGTTCTCTAAGGTAGTTTCATGGCAAGTTTCTTAACAAAATGTGATGCTTCCTAATCACACAAAACCATTTGATACACAATCGCAATCAAACCATATCAGACATTGCTGATATTCTTGGGCTAATTTGGCTTTTTTTTTTTGTCCCTTGGCCTAGCTGCTGAATTGTTTTATGGTTTTCAGCTTTTCTGAGTATTTCAGAAGGATTTTGCAAGAGCCAACTGTGGTACTGTTAAGTTTATTTTGTAAAAAGTTTTTTGTTGCTTTGTGCTCATATTCATCAAACTGCCCTCTAAACCAGTATGAGATCTTTATGAGCTTTACTGGTCTGTTGTGACTCAGAGAGCCTGGTCTGATGCTCTAATATTCCAGTCTTTATGCAACTTCTAAAAATACAGAGGCTAGAGCCACAGTAAGCCCCATGTCATCAGCAGCTGCTGGTGATTATCCTGCTGTGCAGGACATGCATCCCTGCTCCTCAGCAGTTTCCACTCAGACAAGGCAAAACATGATTCTGCAGAGAGCTAAGCAGTAGTGCAGCTGAGATCCAGGCAGAAGGGATTGCAGCCTCGCTAGGAAAGGGAAGGAAAACAGCTATGTTGCACGAGGACAGTGTGTGAGCTGCTGCGTGAAAGCCTGGGGATGGAAAAGGAGAACTAAAGCTAGCAACTCATTGCAGAAATACTGAACACACAGCAGTGCTGTGTTTGTGTTCCACCTGATGCAACAGAGACAGGGCTGAGGAGGGGAGAGGGAAAGGTAGCCATCCTGGGATGCCTGAGGGAAGTGGCTGTTATGGCACGAGTACTGCAGAGTAATTTAGGAGCAAGTAATGAGGTAGAATTTTGGATCCTTGTTGTTACAGGGGTACACTGGGGGATTTTTGTGCAGCTGTGTGTCATACACAGGGCTGTATAATTCGGCTGCTTGGTGTTTGTCCTGGTTTGAAGGACAGGGGTCTGCCGATAAAGGCAGAAGTTTTCCTTTGAAACAGAGACCTTAATTCCACTCCCCCCAAGTATTATAATTGTTTGAATCAAGGACTCTGAGGCAGAGATAAGGGAGTAGGAATAACAGCTCTTTTACTAATATATATAACCATACAAGCAGAAACAACAGCAGTTGTTAAAATTACTAACAAATCAGAACAGATTACTTGGTTCCAGTCCTTTCTTTAGCTGTGGGCACACTCTCTCTCGGAGGGAGTGGAAGCAGGAAGGGGTGGCAGCGGCCGCGCCAGTCTCGGGTGGGAACAGGCTGGATTGGGCAGCTCCTCGCTCACCCTTTGGGTTCTGGTGCTCAGCTGTGTCCGCAGAGGCAGGAGGCTGGAGCAGGGCAGATGCAGGGCAGTTGATCACAGAGGGTCTGGCTCTCCTGCGTTCAGCTGTGTGGCTCCAGACGGGGAATCCTCCTCCGAGATCCAGGAAACACGAGTCCCTCCGGAAGCACGAGTGCCCCTCTCCAAGCCGATCCCACCTACCCCTTTTGTCTAGAGCCCTTAAAAGGTCCTGGGTGTAACCCGGCCAGCCCCATTGGCATGACAATGGGAAAAATTCTTTAAATTTATACAGTAATAGAAAAACACTCAACCCCCAACAGTGTTTCCCTAGTAAAATATAAATTTTTATCCAAGTTTTAGAGAGAGCAGGCTTCCCAGCTGAAGAGAAGAGCAGAAACTGTATAAGTCTTCTATGCTCAGAGTAGGTTCTACTTCTTTCAAGTTGGTGTTGCCTCCTGGTGAGATTCTGGAAGGTGGCTGGATGCAGAACGCTATAGAAGTAATTTGATTTTTTTGACAGACATCCTGTATAGAGCTCTACATCAAATCAAAAATAGGTTTTACCTTTGGCATTGTACAATAAGAACTGTAAAGCATCTTACTGGGCAAGAGTTTGTTGCATAAAGTAAATGTATAATGTTTCTATATTGACTGTCCTCCTTAAGAACAGGCTTAACGCTGAACCTGTAGTATGATATGCAAGTCCCATACCACTCACCAAAATGAGATATCAAGATATTGAAATATTCACTGCTACCCAAATCCATTCTGTTTTCTGTCTTGCCTGTCCCACACAATACACTTTGGTGGAAGAGAGGACTGAGTCTGTGTACTGTGCATGAGCATGACCAGCCCCTAGTTGAGGATGCTAGACAGAAACGTCATGTGAGCATCCCCTGCCCTCTGCAGCTATCTCAGCAAACACAGGTTTGGCTTCTCTTGCTCACTCCCAAGGGTTTATCTGATCCCTCAGTCAAACTGAGAAATTCTCTCAGCAGTTCCCTCTGCTGCCTTATTCTGCATCATCAAGTTTTTCCTTTGCAGAGGTCTGAAGGGAGACGTGCAGGCTGTTGTGGTTCAGTGCTCCTGGTTAGCTCTGCACTTCCTAAGATGAAGTCATTTTGTTGCCATCCAACTTCACAACATATGCAGAGGCTGTTTGGCACAGACCGGGAATGCTATTAGGGTAGTGCCCAGGATTCTTCCCAAGAATAGCACTTTAACCTCTGCCAATCAGGTATAGCGTTTTAGTGATCGAAATGTGGGTTTGGTGGGCCTGTGCTGATCTGCTCTGATTACCTTATCTCAGGACTTTTTTTTTTTTTTGTCTTGATGGTTTGCAGGGAGAAAGAGGAAGGAAATTAATTTAACCAGCTCTATTTTTTGTGTCCATGTCATCTGCAGATAGTTTGGATGTGTAGCAGAGGTATTGTTACTATTGTTTTCTTTGCTGCATGAATTTCTGTGATTCAAGGTCTCCTTGTACGACATTAAAGAAACTCCAGGAACTTTAGTCCTACTGTTATGCCAGAAAGATTTTATAAAACTTTACAAAGGGAAATAATACTAGTGTGATAATTATTTTATTATGACGGGTGAGAAAATTTAGCTTTTTATCTTTTAAAATTCAATCTAAAAGCCATATTTCATTCTCTTTTTATCTAGTAAAATAACTGAAAATGGTTTTCTTGGAGCACTGATAAGAAAACACTAGCGATTAAAGATAATATTGTGGAATGTCTTGCAGGGTTCAGTGCATCAATAACATGGACACGTAATTAAAGTAATTGAAAATGCCCCGCATGTGTTCTCTGATAGAAGGCAGTAAAAAGATCACTGAGTACCAAAGCTCTTGCACAATACCAGATGTATTTTAAAACCAATCTCTTTTATTTTTTATATTTTATTTGAATCCTTTAAATATCCATAAAGCCAAAACATGAGCCTGCATCATTGCCTTTAGCATTGCCTTTGGAGAAAGAAGCTCATATTTAATTCAGCTTGTTGCTCAGCTGAATGCTGAGCTCAGCTGAAAACAGGGCCAAAGGGGCTCTTCAAGGATGCTGACACCTGACAGAACTGGGCTGGTCTCTCTCCTTTTCCCTGGCAGTTCTCTTCTTCACAATCCAGTCTTGAAACCCCATCTTTCTTCATTTTTTCCTTTTTTTTTTTAATATTAGGTATTCTTGTAATTTCCTTTCTGTACTTACACAACATCTGTCTGAAATTATCCCTAGAATAATAGGAAAACATGTTACTTAGAAATTTTGTAGAAGGAAGACATTATCCTGATCTAGGTCATTTATTTCTGGATGGGTCCTGGACTTCATTAACCCAGATCTCTACATCGGTAAGAATTTGGAATCTTTTGGAACCCCTTTAATTTTAACAGAAGGGCCAAAACTGTATGAGACTTTGTAAATTACTTCAGGGAATATGCAAGGGAAAGTGTTTTCCATGAAAAAAGCAGCTACAAATTTGGGTTTGTTTCGCCCCAAATTCAGACTTAGCCAAGGGTTAAAGTTCTTTCTTAATTTTCTTCATCAGAAAGTGGTGAGGGCATCTGACCTTTAAGAAGTTTGAAGTAAAATGCCATCTTTCGAGGTGAAATGTTTTTTCCCTTACTGTGATTTGAGAGTCAGAGCTAGAACAAGAATAGAACAGGCTATGGCAGTTGGAAGGGGCACACAGTGACTTTCCAGTGCAACTCCCTGGAAGCAGGCAAGAAATCAGAGGCTTGCTTCTTCTGTCACTCCAACCTTCACATGGCTTTTCTTCTAATACTTGACTAAAACCCCCTTTTTCTCCTAAGGACACATTAGAATCAGGCTTTGGAATCAGGTGTTCAAAGTAATTAAATATATGTCCGTACTGAACCATTTTATGCATTTAATAAACTCCAATTTTTTTTCAAATTGGAAACACAGCTTTGATGATGAGATGTGAGACAAAAATGCAGGTAGCCAGGCTGATTTATCTCCCTGTGTCCCCAATGGACAGTGCTACATAATCAAAATATTCTGACTGGTTTTCTTTTATGAAAAAGAAAATAAGTTCCCAAAATTAAGGAATGTAAAATAAAAGACATATGTTGCTGTCATGTTTCTGAAGGAAGATGGATGTTGTTACTGCCTTGTGTTGTATTTTATTTAAAACTCCTTACATCAGAAGTGCTAAATTGCTCTTAGCTCTTGCACTAACAGATGATGCCACAGTGTTGTCCATCTGTACAAGTCCTCACAAGTCAGAAAGTCTTTGGAGGAAGCCCTGGGGCTCCAGAAAATGCTGGGGTGGTAGCGCTTGGCACATGGGGCCCTTTGGAACTGGCTCTTGGGAGAAGCCCTTGCTGGCAGCATCACTAAGTTCTGGCTCAAAGGGCACAGATTTGGGATGTTCCAGTACCTATCGTACTTTCATGTAACTGAGCAGGTACAATCAATGTTTTATTCTTGCCTCAGGAGGAAGTAATTGAGATAAGCATGACTGGCAGTTAAATGTAGAGATGAGGAAAGTGTGCTCTATATGTAAAATTCAGGGCGTTTTCCCTTAATCAGTGATAAAGGTAAGCACGGGAATAATTCATGTTGGGAATTGCTTTTGTGAAAGTCACTTGAGTTAAATTTACACACAGTGCTGAAATACATTACTGCAACCCTTGTGATTTGAGGGTGATTGTATTCCAAGGTGCTACCCTTGAACAATCACCAGAAGAGACTAGTCCTGAGCTTCATTAAATCCTCACTGCAGAGTTCAGAGAAAACTAAGTCAATGGAATTAAAGCATAAAATATGCTTAAATAGAGATATTTCAGTATGATTAAAATTAAACGTGTAGGATAAAATTTCAAAAAGGCATTTAAGCTTCAGAGATTCAGAGAAAGATGTGATTTGGATATATAGTCTGCTTAGTGCCTAGTGGACATCAACAGTTGTTTGCATTTGTAAAACATATAGATAACTCAGAAAAGTACCTAGTTCTTGCAATAGTGAGCTTGTGAGCAACCTGCTCTTCTGCCTATCTTGTTTTATCTTATTGTGAGCGTTCTATGAACTCCTCATCTCACAACTGCAGTAAACACAGAACAAATGGAGCCTTGTCTGAGTAAAGTGTACCGGGGGCAGACTGTCAAGCAGACTGAGAGATGAGAAATGAAAAGAGTTGAGTTAGGCAATACAATTGTGTTTATATTTGTATTTTTCTTTCATCAGTAATTTCATTTTTCAATTACCAACATTAACTCCCTACACAGCTTAACCAGAAGGCAAAGACAAAACAGCTGGTAAGAGGTCTCTTTAATACTTGAGAACAGGACATTTCTGAGACGCCTGTGGCCTTGAGGCCTGCACATTTCTTTGGTAATATTCCCCTGCTCAAACAAGCACTTGGGAACCCCACCCATATGTGTGAGCTGGTGAAGACACATAAACATCAGCGGCTCCTGAACAGTTGTTTCCCTGCAGCTCTACCGAACATCAAAAGAAACCCTTGTAGACTGTTACACAGGAAAGGTAATCGGATATTTTTGAAAGTTATGAACAGCTCTGAGATAACTGTATGTCATTTGGTTCTGGAGTCAGTTTTTGCCTTGTGAATTTGATTTGAAAACTGTCAGCCTAAGGTGAAATGCTGGTAAACAGGGTTATAAGGGTAGAGAATCTCTCTGATTGCATGAAAGAAGATGAGAGAAAAGATGGAAATTCTTTCCTTTGAAAGAATTGCAAACTAATTTGATATAATTTTTCATCCCCTAAAAGTGTTATGATGGATGCCAGAGGAAGCTGTAAGAAATCTGTTGTCCAGATGCATTTGTTTCGTATGGCTAAATGTAAAACTCCCATTGACAGCTGGTGCCTGAAAATGAGTCCAAGAAACATGATAGCAATGAATTACCAGCAAGGAAATCAGGACAACACCCATACAGAGTGACTATTTCACATGGACCCTCAGCCCCTGCCCCACAGTTTCCAGACTTGCTGTCACAGCACAGAGCAGTAAGTTCCAATAATGTGAATGCTTTCCTGAATTGGGCAAAGATCTGGCTTAATTTGGGAAAGTTCCTTTTGGCTTCAAAAGCTGGGAGTGTGGCCCAATTAGGAGCTGTGAGATTTAGCAAGTTGCTCTGTGTGGGTTTGGACTGTGGATTTATAGTTCATTTGCAGAACAGAGACTGGATACTTTCATGGCAGACCAACCTGTGTTTATGCATGGGTGTGAGAGAAGGAAAAGTCAAGCCTCAAGGAAAGAAAATACCATTTTCTCAATAAGATGTAAAAGGGAATTAGCCACACTCTACCATCTAGCTGCCATGAGTCAGTGATGATAATAAGTTGCACTGGCGTCCTGGTTGAAGGTGTCTGCCAATAAAGGCAGAAGCTTCTCTTTGATACGGAGAATGTAAACCACCTCCCTCCAAATTATTATTACAATTTTGAAATTAAGGGGCTCTCAGGCAAAGATATGGGAATTAGGAATAACAGTTCTTTACTAAGAAAATTAAAATAGAAATGCAGTATTACGAAGAACAATCCCAACCCTGACAGAGTCAGAATACAACCTGACACCCTGTCAGGGTGTCACGGTGTGACTTGGGTTTGCTAACCTTAATATATTTAATTTCTTTTAGAGACGGGACCCAGGAGTAGAGACAAGGCAGGCTTAAAACTTAAAAAGGTACAAGAAGAAATTTATTAATAACACAAAAAAATATTCAGAATAAGATCCCTAGATAGTTTCCTCCTCCCCTTCATTCAACATCTCTTACCAACAAACATACAGAGAGCACTTCAGTCAGTGATACATTCAAATAATCAGTTCAGTTTACTTAAGAGAGAAAAGTTCCTTTTTGCTTATGGCTTAGGGGGCGTCTTCACCTTCACAATCCACATCCGCCCGGGAAAAATATTGCAGATTATGATTTTCCTCCTATTCTGCCACAGTCCTTTCAGAGCTGTGCAATGGGTTATGTTACACACATGGGGTAGTACTTTTAAAGGCAGGCCGCTGAAAAAAACAAGATTCTCTTCATCTCCTTCACTATCAAATGTCTCTGTCTTTATTCTAGTCCCAGGACAGAGAGAGCTTCACTCCCCGAGGCAAAAAGTCATCTCTTTCTCTATTAAATGTCTCTGTTCACATTTCAGTCCCAGAACAGAGCGCTATATTTCTACAAGGCAAAAATAAGGTTCTTCTTCTCAAGTATTCCAAACCTCCCCCAGTATATTTCACAGTTTAAAGGAATTTTAGTAAAGTCACAATCCCCTTAGCCCACAAAAAGGTTTTCAGCTACTTATCAGTTCGCATCTTTTCAATCTCTTCCCACCAGGAACTTTATCTTCATTGTGCTGACTTCTGAAGTCTCCAGGCTTTATTTCTTCCCATTCAGGAGAGAGCTTAGAAAAAATCGAGGATCTTATCCAGGCATGAAGAAGTTACAATTGTATCCAGAACATGAAGAAACAGTATGGCTAGAAGAAACAGTATGGCTAGCTGGAGGCCTCTTTTCTCCGAACGAGGAGGGGAGGGGGAAAAGGAGAGCCTTTGGTGGCTCCCCAATCCCCCCTGCTCGGCCATGCCATGTGGAGAGGAGAGCTCCGGGCGCCGTGGAGTCATGCGGTCAGGGAGGGGGGGGCCGGGACCATGTGGCCGGGCCGGGCCCCCCACCAAGCCGGGGCCGGGGTCCCAAGCCGGGCCCCCAGCAGAGCCGGGGTGCCGAGCTGGGCCCCCCACAGAGCCGGGGCACCGGGCCGGACTCCAGGCCGAGCCCAGAGCCGGGCCGCAGCCCCCCGGCCGGGGACCACCACCCCCGGAGACCGGAAGCCGAAAGAGGCCAAACCTGATCCGCTGTGATTTGCAAAAGCAAAATAACTTTTCATTGGTTTTCCGAGCTGTCCATCACCAAATCAGCTCTCTGATTGGTGACAGCAGCCCACAGGGGAAGCTCCCAGAGACGGGAGAGCCCCTCCCACTTCCCAGCTTCAGGGGGCCTGCTCAGAGGTGAATCCACCCCTCCCCCCAAGCACGTGAAACCAACACACAGGGTGTTGGCAGCAGTCTGATTAAATGGTGGCTGCATCTTCCTGCAGTGGCAGATGTGGCTCAGCTAAAACAGTGGTCCTGTAGAAGGTGCAGTTTTCCTCTGAAGGTCCAGTGATGATGTGGAAAAGGTCCGGTTTTCCTCTGGAATCCAGTGGAAAGATGGTATCTTTCTGTCCAAAATCTCAGTTTTTTATCTGTGTAGGAAAGGCTTGGCTGCTCCCCCTGGCTGGAGCATCTCCCAGTGGGATGATGTAATTTTATCAGTCATACAGTGGGACTCAATGGCCCATTAGCAGATGATATCTTCCTGGAGGGAGGGTGGGTTGTGGAAAAGATAAAGATGATTGCCCCACATAGTCTTAAAGATGGCCCATTAGCAGATAATATGTGCCACAGAGACAAGGAATCACTACCCCACCCGACTTCAACAGATGATGATGGAATACACATTTCTGGCCACATCAACCCAACATAACTGGGAAAATTAGATCATGGAGGAAAAAAAGTGACTGGAAAATTAGACTTGAACCCAATGATCAGTTCACTGGATAAAATGTCATGTGTCTAAATAAGAGCATGTTTTCTATCCAATATTTCTATCTTATGGGGTAGACATTCAAAATTTCAAAACTGTGATAAGGCAAGAAAATGTAAGTATGAATTAGCCAAACCGGCCAGTGTGCTCTCTCTTAGTAAATTGCAAAAAAATGGAAGAAATGCAGAGTGTTTGGGACCTTCAAATCTTTATTTTATAATTTTCAAAACAATATTGACTATTCTGGACCACTTTCTTTTCCCTCCTCTTTTTCTATACTTTTTTCCTTCCCCAGGTCCTCTTCCCTGCAGTCCTCCTTTAATCCTTCAGCAAATTCTGAAGACACCTTCAGTCACAGCCTTCAACCAACTCATGTTGGGCTCCAGCCTTGCAGGACATGGAAGAGGATTTCTCCAGGGACAAACAGGCAGACTGAGTACTAGCTTTTTTCCTTGCCTTCTCCAGACTCAGCTGGCAGAACTACAGACTCCCAGAGCTGCTTCTCCTTCAGGATCAAGAGGTGGCTGAGGCTGTTGCCAGCCTGCCCAATGTCTATTCTATGATTACTCCAGCAGGACACATGCAGTCCTACTTCCAAAAGCTACATTAATGGTCCTTTTGGATCTTGAGAACTGCCTCTTTGATCTTTCATCCCAAACCTCTCGAGTTCTACTGCTTCCTTTCAGTGCATGTACTAGCAACCTGGCTGGGGAATGGCTCTGCGATAAGAGCTGTCTTCTGCTGTCCTTGAGATTTCTTTGTGGTAGGAAGGTTTTCTCCAAACAGGTGTTCTCCCAGGGCTGATCGCTACATTTTCAGAGTTATGCTTGCTGCTCACTTCCATCCTTCAGTGCCTCAATATTGCATATATAGGAATATCTTCCATAACTGAAGAATTCATTACTTTTCCTGTGATCTGAGGAAGTCCAGTAGAGCTGCCATCTGTGCCTGCTCTCAGCTGGCTCTGCTGCTTTCTCCCTTCCTTTTCCCATTCTTCACCATATGTGCCCAAGGTAGATTGTTCATGAATGAGATACTTAAGGCTTCTCTTTTGGGAGCTGAAAGAAGGTCCCTGTAATCCCCAAGTACTTTTCC
The DNA here is from genome assembly GCF_029582105.1 of Oenanthe melanoleuca. Taxonomy (NCBI): domain Eukaryota; kingdom Metazoa; phylum Chordata; class Aves; order Passeriformes; family Muscicapidae; genus Oenanthe; species Oenanthe melanoleuca. Next base: position 478,224 of record NC_079340.1, read on the forward strand.
ACTTCTTTTCCGTGCAGCTGGCACTACTTACTGCCATTATATGATCTTAGACATGGAGATCCCAAGGCTTGGTTGCTCCAATTGTTCTGTTTTCTTCAAGAGCTTTGTTTGTCTCCAAGACCAGCATTAACAATTCCCACCTACAGTGTCAACAGATTTGTTTTATTCAGAAGACTTTTCCTAGGCCTCTGGACTTTGAGAGAAGTCTGTATTGAAGGCAGGAAGGAAGGTGAGGAAGGAGTAGCAGCCATAGCTGGTGTTACATGAATATACCTGCTTTCAGAGTAAACTGGAACTGCAACAACTGAATGTAAAGGCAGGTGATAGAGATTCCTTGGCAATAAGGCAAAATTCTGAAATACTGCTTCCTGAGTAAAATTTTTGTGGAATTAATTTCCAATTTCTGCAGTGATTGGATTTCAGTTTACAGCATTTTTTGGTCTGCAGGCTGCTGACTAAATTTGTGTATATTACATTTTACTGTACCTTACACTTTGTACCCTTTGACATAAATTATTTGAATAATGGTTAATTCCATTTGAAAGTAATGGGGATTTCACTATTATCTTTCACATGTGGCAATAAGGTTCTGTAAAGCACTTTTTGCACTCAATTACTTGAGCTAAATGTCCAATAAATAATGTAGAGTTTCAGGCTAAGCACGAGCTAGAGATGAAGTTTTCAATTAATGGAACAACTCACCTGCTTTTCTCAAGAAGAAACAGGAATGGGAAAGCTGTTTGAAATATAATGGTGGGAAAAATAGAATGAATTATTACTAATAATACTTGTAGCAACTTTTACCAGATTTTGTTTATAATAAATTAGATCAGTCAATACCTTGAAGTTCAGTAGGAGAGAGAATTGATTGAGCATGACTCATGTGTAACCCATTAAGACAAAATTAACATGCTTGGATCTGTACAAGGTATTTATGAATGAGGGTAAACAAGGAATAGCTTGACCATAATGCTAAAGTTTGGAAGTGTATGCTTTCACTCTTCATATGGAAGAGATAGCAAAATTGAGGAAGCCTGTAGAATCTGGCTGTAGGAAACAGGATAGAGGAGATTCCATTGATGCAAAGCCTTGGAAGCACACTAAAGGGCATGGGAAGAATCAGGGACTATATGTCAAGACAAAGGGCTAACTTTTGAGGTGTTTTAATTGCTGATGTGTAGCCGTTGTCTATTGATGTAGCAGTTTATAGAGAAGTGAAAGGTAAAAACAGAATTGGTCTTCTACTGAGTGGGCATGTGGAGTCCTTCTGGAAGCATGACAAGCAGAGCAAACATCAAATTAAACCCCATTAAGGTTTCCTAAAGGTGTACAAGTCCTGCCTTTTCAGTCCTGTGTTCTCAAGCCTGCTATATAATCCCTCCGTGTATGTCTATGATGTGCATGTGTTTTCTTTATATATATATATATATATATATATAAAGAAAATGTACTATTTGGGAGTAAAAACTTAATATTTCAGGTGCTGGTGTTTCTTTGAAATCAATAACCTAGTCCTGTATATATTTGATGCAATATAATGCTGTCTGAGGAGAATAGCCATAATAATTTAAAAATTGGCTGAATTGTTCAGAGTTTTCTTTCTTCCCTTTCTTCACTTTTACTCCAGGTTTTTTAGTGTTTTCTCCATGTTTCTGCTTATCATTATGTGTAAGTCTCAGCCAAAGTCCATCAAACAAAATCCAAGGGAATTAATTCTTTTATTCTTTTTGATTGTGCTCCAGGGAGGTTTTGTGTTGGTTCAGCTGCCTCCACAGACGAGGTTACTTTCTCCTTTTGCATATATTGAATGGAGAACACCTGTTCCCTTCTCCCGCTTCAACTCTTCCATGACGATAATAGGCAGAAAACAGGAGTTAAATGGGAATAGAGAAGCTGTCCAATCTGCTGGGCGAGGCAGGAAATAAATTTCCGCCAAAGACTCTCTGTAGTAGTGCAGAATGCCAAGAGCTGAGCCTAGGATGAGATGGAAACATGTAAGTTCTCATTTGCAGCCTGTTGAAGTCTTTTACCAGTTTGGGGGTTCAAGTGTGCCACTCTGGACCTGCTGCTGCAGAATGGAATTGACTGTGGTTGCTTTCCTGGAACGAATTCCTCTGTTCAGTTACTAAAGCACAGCACAGCTGTTTGCCCTGAAGCAGCTCACTTGTGTCCTGTTTGCAGCAAGCATCCCTTTTCCCTTCAGAGGATCAGGATACTTGGCTGCCAGGATTGCCATACAGGGAATGGAGTCTTCATCCTACAATGTAACTACTAAACCAAGTTTGAATAAGCAATAATCTCATTATTAATAAATTAATAAATTTACCTCTTGGTGCAAAATGTAGTCTTCATTGTGTGAGGACTGAAAAAAAAATTAAATCTTTCTGGAAGAGAGAAGGGGGGAATGTGGTGGTAAAAGAGCTTAGTCTGAAGGTGAATGAGGCAACAGTAGCTTGATATTGACCTCTGTCCTTGAATTAGATAGGCACTGGCTGATAAAATATCCCTATTTTTCTAGGTGTCATCACATATTTCCAAAATATCCTACTTACCTGCTGGCTGCACAGCTTTGGAAGCGAGGCCTGCTCTGCCTCTCAATGAAGCCTCTTTATTGGACAGTAGAATAGACATGTTAAACTAACAAATAAAACTAACAGCGAGAAGGTACCACCAAATAAAAGGTTCTGTTTAACATACCAAGTATGAGTTTCCATTTCAGGGAAATGTGCCTTTTCAAATGACATTGCCTCAGCATTAAATACCACAGGCAGCAATGATGCAGAAACAGGACACCATTGTGGCCCTGTTGCAATCTGATCCATCTATTCCGAGAAAATTTGCACAACATGTGAATGCAAATGCAGCTTCTAGGCCAAAAGAGAGAAAGGAGGAGGAAGAAGCCCCACCTCACTGCCATTTCTCATATAACTCTTCGCCAGAACTTGTCTCCTTGGGTGCTGGCGATGCCTGACAGAGCTGTCCATAACCTTTGGCCTCCCAACCCTTGAGCGGGATGAGAGACTGCAGAGCCTCTGTACCTCATTCAGCACTCCAACTCTCAGGGTGAAGGGAAATCTAAAAAACCCTGTCCAGGAAAACAAAATGGTGCCTCCATGTAATGTGTTTGAAAGATCTACAGTGACACTGTTACCTAGGTAGTACAGCAAGTAAATTAGCAACACTGCTGTAAGATAAGCTGATAAACAAGACCTGACTTAAAATTCTAATGGTTGTAAATATGAATGTGAAGGAAATTAGTTCTCTAGGATGTCTCTCTCTATTTCATAGAAAACAATAATATATGGCCCATCATGGAAAGCATTTATCTGTGTTCAACCTTGCCTCCCCCTAAAAATGGTTCTGCATCTGCAGATAGGAATTTAAGTGTGAACACGAGTTTCCACAGATGGATCGCTGTTCGGCAGATCCTTTATCTTACTGTTTTGTCACTAAGGTAAAGTTGCCTTAATTTATAGATATCATTTTGTAGGCTGCTAATTTTAGTCGGTCACAGTAAGTGAAAGTCTTTATCTTCTGTAATTTCTCATCTTTTTGGCGTCTTAAGAAATGCTGGTTTTGATTAGCATGATTTATGTCAATGAAGTTAGTAATTTGATTAAGTTGGGTGGTTGGAAGGCTCTTGAAAGTATAGGACCTTTAGGAATTCTAAACCTAATCATTGTCTACACTCAGAATATCCTTTATATTTAATACCACACTTGATAGGTTGTTTTCTGTATCAGCATGCCAAGATTGCAGGCCTTCATTCCTTATGATGCAATCTCCCCTTTACTTGAATGTACCCTTGTCCACTGGAAACAACATGGTGCTATTCAGTGCTGGGGCATTGGTTCCTCAGCAATGTGTTGTAAAGAGCATCACTGGAATCTCATTGAATGTATCACATCACTAGTGACAGAGAATTACTGCCAGAAAGTTCTCAGGTAATTGGCTAAAAAATACCCCACCTTCCTTTGATTCCTTAATGTATCTTGATATTGAAAGACCTCATAAAATGACTAAGTTTATATTTAAGGATTGTTGCATTTTTCATTTGTTATTAGGCACAGAGAATAAAACATATCAGATTTGGCAATCTTATCTTAATGTATTTTCTTCAGTTGTTTTAAATGCTAACTCTTGTCTAAGGAAAGAGCTGTTCCTTACAAGTCTAGGCAGAATGGAGGCTTAGCAGTAACTTACTATTTTCTTTTGATTTTTGTGTAAACCTTTAAATGGGTTTTCACCCATTTCACCTCTCTGTGTGAATGCTCCCAAAAGTTTATTCCCAGTAGCATTAACACTGTTGTTACCTTTCATTATTTATGGGCAGATAGTAATTGCATATTCAGTTATGAAATTAAGGTGACTTCAAAGTCCAACAGTTCTGTTTCTTCTGTTTAAAGACATTTTCAGGTAACTTTTTAATGCTAATTCCATAATCTGTGCAGATATAAAACTTGGTGAAGTTCTGCAATAGAAGTGAATAGAAACTCCTTCTCCTTGGAGGCTTCTGATAAAAGTCCCCAGATAAATATCTACATTCCCATTTTTTTCTTGTATCACTGGAGGTTGTGTTAAGAGTAAAAATTACTTTAGAAAGTGAACATTTCAAAATGCTCAACCTAGCATTTTATATCTGGAAATCCCTTTTTAGACAATTATATTAATAAATGACCCCTTACTTTTGCTTTTACTGTTCTTTTTTCTAATTCAACTGCACATGGAAATTTGGTCTTCTTTATCTCTTGGATTGCCACAAGTGACACATTACAAAGATATTCTCTGGATATTCTCTGCAATGAAAATTCTCTTTTTTCAGTTTCCTTGGCAAACTGCTATGTCAACAAACTGACTGGGATAGCTGCTGTGCTTTCCTTCCTGGTTTCCTAATAGTTTGCATGACCAAATTCTTTTTTCTGGGTGAGAAATTTCCCAGTGGGAGTCTACTCTTCTACCCCTTACCAGGTAGAAGTGATATATTTTTAATTCTTCTATAATAATTTACATTACCACATACACTGCAGTTTGGATCTGGCAGGGCTGTGGCTTTGCCCTACCCCAGAGGCATTCCAGCTGGTGCTCCTTAAATGACTCTTCTCCAAATTCCAGAGGCTTTTTGTTGTTTTGAAATACATTCTGTCTTAATTTTTCTTTGAAAGACCAAACTATTCATTTGCATTGTTTGCATAGCACCACTTCCAATGGACATGGGACTTTTTCCACCACTCACATCTTAATTAAATACTAGGAATTTATGAAGGATGAGGGCTTTATTCAGTGAAATTATTCAAATTGGTGACGGTGATTATGAAACCACATTTGAATTAATCTGACTTTATCAGCATCAAAAATTGTTTTTGTAATAAAATATATTAACTCCTGATCATATAAATAAATTAAAAAATACAGGTATTGGAGATATGTGATATAAGAGAAAATGTTCTTACATGAAACATTTGCTGATAAGTAGGTATGTACTGCCTATGTTCTGATAACAGTTTCCCTCAAATGCTATTTCAGATTTGCAAATCCTTGACAGAGAACTGCAGGCTGTGAAATTAGTTTGTCTTACAACAAATTATTCAGAAACTTTGTATTAGATGGAAGACAGCCATGTCTACTCTGGGCTGCAGATAATCCAGACAGGAACAATATTCATGTGAGCCTCTTGCATATTAGATCTGGCAGGAAATAAATGCCTTTCCTTGACATTAGCTTCTGCCTACACGGAATTTCCCAGCACCGCTACATGACTGCTTCTTGGCAGGGGGAATGAACCTACATGGGACAGGAGAGTACCTCAAGGTGTTGACTTTTCTCCTGTTCCTCCTCCTGGTGAGGATGCAGGAAGTGGCACAGCACAGGCAATAGTCCCTCATCTCTCCTGTGCTGGACTGCTGCAATATTCTCATGCTCTAGTTCCTTCAACTAAATCAAACTTTCAAATATGTGCTTCTTACAGCAGTCATAGCTAATCTTTGGACTGCTGTTCCTGAATCTGTTTTAAAAAACATTTATGAAGCACTCAGTGCCATGGTTTAGCTGATAAAGATACATTAGGTTGTAGGTTGGGCTTGATGATCTCAAAGATCTTTTCCAATGTAGTTTCTTCTGTGATTCTGTGATTTTAGCTTTTTAATTTTTTTAAATCTTCACTTATGTTTTTTTAAATTTGATTTTTCCATAACTAGTGGGATTTGAATAGCATGTTCTATAGATTCCTTGACGTCCTTTACAGGACAATTCAAAGAGGAGGAAAATGGAAACGTTTCGTTTACTGATCACTATTACAGGGAACTGTAAAATGAGAATGGATACCTGCAATACAGGGAGAAAGTCAAAATACTAACAGAAACTACTAGCTATTATTACATTAAGTAATTGTCATTCAATTCAGCACTTGCACAGTGAATGCAAAATAAATCAATTTTTGACATCTCATCAGTATTGCTACATAGACAATTTGTCAGATTATTAAAAATACTGCTACCTGCAAGCTGGCATTGGGGTATCCCCAGAGAGAGGGTTAATGCTTAATCAAATGGTTTCACATTAGACAAGGTCTCCATGAATCAGTAATGAAATGGTTCATAAAATGGTTTAGTTGCTTTTAACCCAGTAATTTTTTTTTTTTAATTTTTATTTTATGGCAGTGTTAGTGTGTTCTTACACTAATTTACTGCAGTTCTGCCATGGTGCAGTAAAATTGAGCAGGATTAACAATGCCATGTTGGGAATTAGTAAATGCATTATTGTAACTGGTTTCCATTGCTTCAGAAGGCAAGACATCCACATTGCTAAATCCTGTAATGTCTAAAGGCCGTAACACAGGGAGTGGAATGCAAAGGAATCTTCCTATGCAGATGATTTGAGTTGCACTTCCTTTCTCAGAAAGCTCTATGAATTCACAGATTATGAGACAGCTCCATACAAAACCAACCTCCAAACCTCAAACCCTCCAGCGCTCCTTAGCAGCACTGAAATGACTAGGAAGACCTTCAATCTTTCAACTCCGTTTAAAGTCAAATGAAAATCTCTCAAAACTTCAAATTTTTTCTGTAACCACCTCTCTGTTGTGGGCACACCCAGATATCTCTGGAAGATAGCAAGGCTGGAAGGTTTCATACATTATTGGGAGAATTGTGCTTGCTGGGGCTGGAACAGGGATTTGGAGTTTTTCTGAAGATCCATGCTAGTGGCTGGTGTGGAAACCCCGAAGAGGAGCCTTTTGCTTTTTGCCTGGGATGTGCTTGTGGCTAACCAGCTCCTCTTGTGACACAATAATTCAGCATGGTATTTTGTTTAAGACTGCCAAGCACAGCTGGGATTCAGAAATCCTGGAGAATCCTACAAAACAAATACTTCCATGTGCACAGTGGTTAGCTTTGTTCTGCTCTCAAAGATGAACCTGAGGTAATTCTGTAATGGCAAGAAGTGTAAGTAAAAACATAATTTAATCATAACTGAATAGATTATGTTCAGTTCCCAATGGGAATTACACTGAGAGCTGGGCAGAGTTAAGAAAAATGAGCTATCATGGCACCCCTGGGACTGGAGGGAGCCACAGTCCATGAGAAAGCTGCAGGAACTGGCAGGATGGGAGATGGAAAAGACAACAATGAAGCAAGGACTGATGGATGGAAAAAGCTAATCTTGAAAGGTTTTTTTGGGAAAGCATATAGCTCTGCAGAAGATGTTTCTGTCCCTGATATTGGGGACACACCAACAGTTGAATGTCTCAATGGTATTGTGTTTGCAAACTTGGGTATTGCAGTTCAGAACTTGCAAAAAATTAAGGCTTCCATCTCATATGAAAATGTGATATTTTGTGGCTTCATTTCCATAGCCAGGGAACAAACTCCTGACCCATCATTTTGCCCAGATGTCTGTTGTCACAATGAATGACAAGGTCTACACTATGAGAAATCCAAGAAAAGTTAAAATGCAGAATGAAGTGTGTGTGTGTACAAAGAGAGATGTGTGTCTAAGCAGGGCTACATGTATATAAAATGTCATCTGTGTGTCTGTACAAATCTGATTTAACTATTTTCTACAGATTTTATCTAAATTGGAATTTTATTTTATTTTTCTTTGTCATAAAGATCCAAACTGTTGTTTGTTTGGCCATATAGATCCTTCAACACACTGGCTGGCAGTACCCCTATGTGCTTCACAAAAATATCTCTGTTTTTTCACATGATTGTCTTGCTTTGAAAGACAAGTGTCTGCTAAGGAAGGCAGGAGCCTCTCTTGGAATGGAAAATGTAAACCCCTTCCCTCCGAATTATTATAATTTTGAAATTAAGGGGCTCTCAGGCAAAATATGTGAGAATAGGAATAGCAGCTCTTTACTAGTATGTAAAATAAAGCAAACAAACAACAACTACTACAGCAGAAGCAACAAAAGAGAACCAGGAACCAGTGAGAGCTTTCTCTCGGCCGCGGGCACGCTCCCTCTGGTGCAGTTCCGGTCACAGCCGGCAGGGGGCGCGGGCGGGCTCCCGGTGGGCAGCGCAGGTGGCTCGGGCGGCACGCAGCAATGGCGGCTCGGCCCGGGCGGGAAGGGGTGCAGGAGAGGTTTTGCTTCACAGATCCCCAGGGGACAGTCAATCCCGGTGCCCCAGCAGGACTCTTGGAAGCAACAAGCTGGGCCGGCAGGTAGGCTGTACCGGCAGGTAGGGGGTGCAGGGCTACAGTGCAGCGAAAACTCAAAGCAGTGCCGATGAAGCAGCGGTGACCTGGCTCCCAGCATAGGGCAGGGAGAGGCGAGCTCAGGATCCCGGGCACCCGAGCAGATGTTGATAGGTCTCTCTTTTAGTGAGACAGGTGATCATAAGGTCCCAGTTCAGTGCCTGCTCTCACAAACAGAGGCTCACCCCACGGCAGAAGCAGCAGCTCTGGGCTGGACTGCTTCGGCAGCAGCGAATTCCTCTCCCCAAGCAGCAGCTCCGACCATCCTCCTCTGAAGCTGAGAGAGAGAGATAGCAGCTGCCCCCCGCTCTGTCTTTTATGTTTTCTAGCAACTTAAGTGAAAAGGAAAAAAAGGAAAGAAACCTAACCCCCAACAATGATGCAGATTGCCAAATTTGGTAAACTTCCTTAGGAATCATTGAGATTAGCTCTGCCTTGCAACCATCTTTTGGTGTCTGGAGTTTCCTGATCACCTCTCTGCTATAAAACACCCCAGTTTGTGCACTTGCCAGTACATGCCTCTGCTCCTTCTGTTTTCTTTACCAGAGTGAAATGCAGTTGAGTTTTTTTTCTGGATGCAGAGTGATCCTTGCATCTGCACTGTTTGAGCAGAAATTTGCTTTTCACTAAAATTTAGCTGTTCTTTACAAGAATAATTATTCCTTCCTTAAATTCCCAGTAAACAGTAAACCTTTAGTAAGCTACAAAGAAAAGTGTTGATGTGAGCACTGCCCCGGAATGCATGGGAAGCATGACACTGAACATGAGCAGGAGTCTAAGTATTCTCAGTTTAAAATTCCTTATTGGTGTTTCTTAGGGAAACTGAAGAAAAGTAGAAAAAAGCTTTCATGAGCTATATAGGTAGCTTTACTGCTATTTCTATACTTCCAGAAGTAGTTGGAATTTGGCTCGGCAATGGGAATAAGTCTGGGATGAGCTCAGTTGGTCAGAGCATGGTGCTGATAACACCAAGGCCATAGGTTTGATCCCTGTACAAGCCATTCATTTGAGAGTTGGGCTTGGTGATCCTTGTGAGGCCCTTCCAGCTCAGAACATCTGGTGACTGTGACAGGATACAATAGCTTCCTTTAATGTTCTGCATCTTCTAGGACTGATGGGAAGGTTGTTGCAGTGTATTCTCAACACAGAGCTGAAAGAGGGTTTTAACCGTTTTTTCCTTGTTCCTTTTTGGGTGACACAACTGCTTAGAGGTGGTAGGATGGAATTTCAGGGATATTGTGAAAGCATATGTAGGTTGTAGCACAGGATTCCAAGGGAACTGGAGCTGTAATTGTTGCTGGGTGAAGAGCTCTGACTAGCCAGGATTTTTGGCTCCTGTTTTACATGTTTTTTTAACATCACTGGCCTGCCCTGTTCCAAGGAATTTGAAGTGCAGATGTGTATGCACTGCCAGTTTCCTTCCATGACTTACAAAGTCAGCATGTTCTTAGCTGTATGGTGGCCCTGGATAATAAGATTCATCTTTTCCATGACATATTCCAGGGCATGTGCCTTCCCACAACTGTCATAACATAAAAAATACCTGAGTAAATAAAATACAATTTACAAAAATTAAAAATAACAAGAGAAGCAAAATCATTACTGCGAATGATTCAGGAAACCCAATCTAGATTGTACTTCACCATCAGGTTCCTTGGGAAGAGTGATTAGCAGAATCTGTCTGATGCTGAGTGAGCCACATGGAATTTCTTGTAAGATAAAGATTTCAGCACATAATCAGAATTTTAGCATGGACAAAACTTTTATGAGCATGTCTCTTTAGCAGATCTGGGCCTTGTGTGAAAATATGTAGATTATAGCTTTAATGTAATTTGAAATGAGGTTGTTTTGCAGCAAGCAAACCCTTAGAACAGCTTCCATAAATCTTTCAAAAAAAGTAAGAATCCAAAACCAACATACTGCAACTCTGAGGTTTCTTATTTTTGAGAAAGGCCTCTCAGAATGTCATCAGACAGGTATGTTGTTATCAGGCTACTCAAAGCCCACTTATACTTTAGAAGTCATGTCCTGTCTGCTTGTGTTGGTTTTTTCCAGCTGTTGAACAAAGTGATGGCACACATTCAGAGAGACAAAATTGAGGAAGCACAGAGAAAACTCCCATTTGATTTGTTGAATGTAATGTGAAATAAACTCTCCTGTCTTTGCTGGGAACTCAGTGATTTGGAAGAAATATAGTACTGGGCTTCAGTGTAGGTAACATACGTATTATGGTTATTATCCCATGGGGTTGTTGTGTGTTTTAGTAACGACTATTGTCCAATGAGGTGAACAAATAAACCATTTCCTTTCCTAGTGTTGAAAGCACTGCAATAAGCTTATTAAAAGGTCCAGTATCTGTATTGATTATATGGTATCTAGTTGAGCATTAAACATGCTTCAGAAGTGTTTGGACAACAGTTTTAGGCACAGGGTGGGATTATTGGTGTGTCTGTGAAGGTCCAGGAGTTAGGCACAGTGATCCTGATCCCTTCCAGCTCAGGATATTTTGTTATTCTATGATTCTGTTTCCTTCTTGCACTGTCAAGTAGGTAAAGGGACTTACTGCTCCTGAGTTAAACCAGAGGGTGATTGTGAGGTATGGAAATACCTCCAGGACAGCCAGTTCTTTCTCCACATTACAGCCTTTTCTGGATGACTATCCCAAGTTGGTATTGGGGTGAGTGAAGGGATGTTGTATCTACATCTGTATATGACAGGAGTGTCACATCAGTCTTCCCTAAAGGTAACCTAGAGATGCCAGGGAACACACAGTGGGAGAACAGGAAGGGATTTGCAGGATCCAGAGGTGGCCGTGTGCTCTACTGGTGTGTGGGAGCTGATGCAATTGTCACTACAGCACCAATTGGCCAGGAGTGTGCTGTGAGCACGAGAGTGCCTTAGTTAAGTCTGCCAGGTCACACTGCAGTGCTTGCTTTGTCAAATCCAAGACTGTGTGGGGCAGAAGTGTGGGAGCTCCAGCTTCCCTGTGGGAAAGGGTAAAGGGTTGGAATAAGGCTCTGGGGAGCTTCAGTGCCCCAGCATGGCAAAAGCCCAACTCTGAAACTAAACACCTTTCAGAATCTTCCTAAACATTTTATAAGATTCAGGACATAGCCAGAGCCCTGGATAAGTGTCAGAGCTTTCAGGCTCACTCTCTTTAGTGCTTTTTGAAAGGCTCTGTGCCATGGGAGCAGAACCCCAGCTGCTGCTCTTCCCACAGGAGCAGGGGCTGTGATGGCCAGGGGAAATGGGAATGTGAGCTGAGGTGGGCTGGAGCTGGATCTGGTGCTGCCAGTGTGTTCATGGAATGAAAATAATGAGAAACACCCGCAAAAAGGGGGTGGAGTAGGAATAGTAAAGTAAGCAGTGGAGCAGCTTCTGTTTGTAGCTAGTCTTGCAGTTGTGCTCTCAGAGGTTCAGGCATGGCAGGTGAGCTGCTGGTGACACCCAGCACTGCTGTCAGTATGGAGCCCTGGGGCGTTGCTTCTGCCCACATGGCTGGGCACTGTTGTGCTGCAAACAGTTAGACTTTTCCAGCTGGGCCAGGCCCTGGTGCCTGGTGGTAGCTGGAAAGGTGGAGAGCATGGACTTGGAGTGTGGATGAAGCAGAATCCCTTTCAGGGCCTCCCTGGAAAATCATCCCTTAGATGAGAAATTGCTTCCTTAGAATGACTCATGCTAGAAGCATCTCAGCCCCCTGTAGATCCCTGCATTATCTTTTAGTGCTCTAATTGGTCCCTTTTTCCTCTAAGTAATTGGTCACTTCTTCACCTAAAACCTCTAAGTTATTGGATAGTTTTCAATCTCTAATATTATTGGTCTATTTTCTAAGGCACCCCAACCCTATAAAAATCCCTTTGGTACTCTGTGTGCTCAGACTGATGCCGGACCCCTTCATAGAAATAAAGTTGCCTGCAGAACCTCTTTCAGCTTTCTCAGATCTCCTCTTCGCTGGCTAAGAAGGTACTGCGAGCAAAAATGATCTCAGAAAAGAGCTGATAGCCTAAGGTTTAGGCATTGCTTGCATCTAAACACCTTGTGGCTGAAGCCTGCCTGAAGCAGCCAGGAAAAGCTGTTCCATTTGGAATGTTTTATCCTGGCTTGTTGTAACAGTCTGGGGCAAAACACAAGCCCCAGCAGCAACATTGGAGGAGTCTGAAATGGAAAAAGCTTATGCATGAGAATGGCTGAAATAGCACAATAGGTTTGGGAATACCATCTCTCTGTGCCAGTTCCACTCCTCTCAGATCTTCTGCTTTCCTACTTGGCTCTCAGACTTGCATGTCCACTCCTAAGAGAAGTGTGTCCATCTTCCTCCCACACCATGACTTACATTCCTCATCTGTTTCATTAAACCTTCCAGGTACTGCCCATATCCTCTCTGATCCAACAATGCCTGTTTGGATAAGATGGGTTTGGTACAGGCTGTGTTAACTCTCACTGCACACAGAATGGCTACTGCATTTGCCTGCCCAGTCTGATGGTGAAGGCTTGTCTATTGATTTTGATTGTCCTGAATCAGAAAGAAACTACAGTAAATAAATTCCAAATGTATTCTGTTACACAAAAAACCCTACCCAAGCTAGAGGGAAGTAACCATACATTTGCTTCATAGGCACCAAAACAGCCACCCTGAAACCTGTCCTTTCCTCCCTCACTCTCACCCTTGCCCAGGAAATCCCTCAATAACAAGCAACACAGTTTTAGTGTTGCACAGTAAACAACAGTTTTTCCCCAGAAATTATGGGCATAAATCAATGAAAGGTGGGATTAAGACTGCTTGGCTGTTCTGCTGATATTTATATATTGAGTTACTGTGAACCTTGATTAATTTTACAACCCTAAATAAAAAAATCTAAGGATTAACAGTAAGTTAACTGTGACTGATGTCATTTGGAGATGTTAAGAGATTGTAAAGAATCAATGGATAGAATATATGCTAGGGCCAAAAAAAGCAATTTCACTCAGTTATTCTGGGCTTTCTCTCAAAGCCTGTGCTGCAGCATTTGTGTTTTGATGAGGAGATGACGGTGCTCATTTCTCCTCTGCTTGGCAGAGTGCCTTTCTGAGCACTCTGGTGGATGGAGCTGCATCTATTGCAACATGGCTCCATAGGAAAAAAGCTTGGTGTCTTAGGTTACAATGTAAGATGTAACCAAAAGTATGTATTCTATCACCATCTTCATACAGTGTCAAAAACAGTTTTCTTTATCTCTTCCATGAAACATCCCTTCATGACTACTCCCTTCGTGGGGTAGGGGGGATATCTTCTGCTAATGGGCCATCTAGTCTCACTACATTACTGATAAAATTAAATCATCCCATTGTGAAATGCTGCACCCAGGGGGTGGAACCAAACATTCCTACCTGGATGTAGTCTGAGGTTTGGAACACCACTGGCGGACTTATCTACTGGATTCCAAGAGGACAAGCTCAATAACCACCACTGGACCTATCACTTCAACAGGATTGCAGCCACCATTTAATAGGACTGCTACCACCACCCTGACTAACAGGTGTCAGGTTGTATCCTGATTCTGTCAGTTTAAGCCAGTGTTTTCTGCCTCTATTTTAATTTTCCTATTAAATTGTAATTCTAACTTGGAACGTCTCACTGTAGCTTTTAAGCTAGTACACATGGAAACAGGTCGTGTATTTAATATATGAAAGACAGACCAGCAATCTAGGACTTGTAGTGCTTGCAAGAGACAACTGGGGCTTCTTTTCAGTCCCTTCCCTGTATGTGTGAAAAAAGAACCCATATACTTCCAATGTTTTCCTCTTTTGAAGATGGGAATTGACTGTATAAATTCAAAGGGAATTCCTCCCTTGACTGAAGTGTTTACGGCCTAATTGCTGGAAGAATTTGAAGCAGCAGCTATGCTGTGTTTGGGGCAGGGTACTTCAGTGGAAGTGGGATTAAGGCAATATTTCTAGATGGAGCTACAGCCCCCAGCAGTTCAGTAAGCAGGGTAGGGGAGTTTCAGCAGTGAAGAACACTGTAGGCTTGCTGCTCTGTACAATTAGAGTGCTGAAACCAGAGAATTGCCATTGTTTTCATCTTTTGCTTTCGCTGAGGGACATTCACAATATTTAGCATCTTTCTAGGAGATTTCTTTTGAAGGTCAAATCTTTATGCTTCTTGTTATTGTTGATAGGCCTCTGAGTGGGGATTTGATGAAGGCATCTGCAATGGGATGGAAGTGCTAGGGGGGGAAGTAGGTGTAAGGAGAGACAGGAGAATATAACTGAAGGATTAGATGGTTTTTTGGAGCCAGGAGTAGGCTTTGGAAGTGAGTTTAGCCTCAGGCCACCCAGCAAATGGGCTGCTGTCCTAAAAATAAGACACAGGACAACAGATGGAACTTCAGGAATATAATCCAAATTATTTGCTGTGGTAAAGTTTCGTCCTATATTTGAACCTTCAGATGTGGCAATGATAAACACACAGGTCAGTGCATCCTGACAGTCTGTTCTGCAGAATGGGTGCTGGTGCTCAGGATGTGGTGCAAAACTGGGTACCCTTGCACAAGAGGGAAGGGGGATTGACTGAAACAGTAATTGATAGAAACACCAGGACAGGATGTTCTCAGAGGCTTTCCTAAATTCATGTTGTCATTGTACTAAATAATGACATGTTTTTGTGCAATGAAAAATACTGCTCTTCTGAATGCTATGCTCTCTTCACTGAACTATTTGTTCCAAGTTATATCAGTGACCCATCTTTCATAATTAAGTTGACATGCTCTTCAGTGCCCTTGGCAAGTGTTACTCAAAATAATGCAAACAAAAATAGCATATCTCAGTCTCCAGGGCTGAAATTTGCATGTTAATGGTCTTCCAGTGATGCTCTTTAGTCATCGAGTGGTGACTGAAGGTAAAATGCTGTGGAGGAAATGGCAGTGTGTTGGTTGGGAATAGCTCTGCATTTCTGTAGTTGGGGTTCCAGGGCATAGCTATAGTTCTGTTCTTTCTCTTTCCAGCCAAAAACTGCAGTAGATTGTTGGAGATAAAATAATGACAAGGTAATAAAATGCCAGCAAAGTAATTGTTGAGAGATAGCTTGTCATTAACAAATAATGTTGTAGCTTCTAGCTACAAACCTCCTCATGTTCAGCAGGGAGAAATAAAAAAAATACAAAAAGTAAAAGGGATAATTAATTGAGTGAAGAAAAACAAAAGTGTTCACAAACATTGCAGGGGAGGACAGAATAGAAAGTTAAGGAAAGGAAAATAATTGCATGAGAAATCTACAGAAAAAATTGGGTTGTGTTAGATCAGTTCCATATCTATTCATGTTTCCTGAAGAAAGCCCAATCCCACACTGAAAGAAACATGAACACAGAGTGGTTCACAACAGCCCCCTGAAGAGAAAGGATACTTTTTTCACTAAGCTGCTGCTCTGTTACCCAAAGGAACTGAACTGTCTTTCTGACCTCTTAAAATTTTATACGTCACCTTGAGCCAAGGCTTGAATTGCTCTTGTCTGAGGATTTAATGACACATTCCTGTGCAGAAGGATCTGTGAGCAGATTGGTGGTGAGAGGTGACTGGGAATTTTTTAGGAGCTTGTGTGCATGGCAGGAGTAGGGCTGTGAGCCTCAGCTTCCCCAGTGACAGACTCCTGGCCTGGTACATTGCTGCTCTTGGCCTTCTTCCCTGCCAGACCTATTCACTACATAGTGATTAGCCGGGCTACTAATTAGGGACTGGCTGGTTGGGCAGTTCGGGCTGGTGATAATAAAGGCAGCAGAGCTCACCTGAAGGCTTGTTCTCAGGGAGAAAGGAGAGCTGTGTCCTGCCCTGTGCCTCCCTCTTGCCCCTGGCTATTGTCCCCTGTATTGCACTGGCCCTAGGCTCCCTTCACCCTACCATGAGCCAGTTCAATGACATACCAGAAAGTTAGTTGCGGGTTTTTTTTTTTTTTTCTTCTTTTGCCTGATTGCTGTTTTCCATCACGTTAGGGTCTGGTGGTGTCCTTGAAAAGCACAAGTGGTGGAGTTTGGGGCAGGGCTGAATGGATGATGCTGGTCAGCAAAATATTAAAGTTTGAGTTATATGCTTTATTTCCATGCCACTTAAAATTGCAAATTTACTTTTCTGTAATGATTATTTTAAGATAGCCCCACTGCTGCTGGGATCTCCTAATTATCTGAGTATATTTTATCCAAATCCATCCCCAGGATGGCTGGTGCAAGGGCTCACAACAGAAAAGGTAATGAGAATGCAAATGGAGATGTGAGATATCCACGTGAGAAATACAGATGCATGAGTTCTCAACAGTATGCAGGTTGTTATTTATTCTGGCATTTGAACAATGACCTGATCCACTATAGGGTAAAGCTCTGAACTATAATCTGTTACCAGAATGCTCTAAAAGGTTAGGGTTGGTAGCACGCACATAACTTACTATGAGGGATAGGTATTGCCAAATGAAAATGGGAAATAAAAACAAGCAGGGGGCAGGGCAGGAAATGTGAATGAATTGGGAACTTGAAAGCAAACCAAACCAAACCTTTGGTTACAGGACAGTGCATTTCTGAGATATCCCACAGAGAACCATTCTTTTGGGCCATGTTTTGGATACCAGACAAATTAGTTCTAACTTTTATTTTTGGCAGTGGATATGATGATAAAATATTTTAGGGTTTGAATTAGATTAAAAATTTAACTTGTGTAGAAGATCCAGAACACAACAAATAGTAAATAAGTCTAGGTGGTATAGGGCTTTTCATTATCAAGGCTGAAAATTATTTAGAAAGCAAGTCTTTTCTTCTCAGGTTATTTCCCTAAAAACCAAGGAGTGAACCTGGTAAGGCTTGTTACAGGAAACGAGAAAATTACCAAGAGGCATTAGTACAGTTGATGTGAGTAAATAATTCTGTTTGCATTTTGGGGATATAATATTCTTGACTGAACTATCAGAGCTTGAGATATTTTAGCCTTTCATATATATTTGCATGTGTCATTCTGTTGTTGCAGATAAGCAAGCCCAGAGTTCTTTGCATGTACAATAATGTTATTATCTGTTCTGTGATAAGACCAAATGAATGCACTTTCTTTCTTTCCTCCTGATGCAGCTTGGCAGCCAAAATATTCTTGAGTTCAGCAAACCTGAAAATAGTTTCCTTCAATTTTGTGCAAAGGAGAAGAAGAGATGAAGGTTAAAGGATGAAATGAGATGTGAAGTGTGAGGGGTTAGCAAAACCCCCAGATCCAGCTGTGGAGGGGAAGAGAAATGAGGAATTGGTTTATCAAGTGTTGGCAGTTGATGTGCAAATTTACAGAATTGCAGAATGAACAAGGTTGGAAAAGACCTTTAAGATCATCTAGTCCAACATATGAGCTAACACCTCCTCATCAACTAAACTGTGGC
Source organism: Oenanthe melanoleuca (assembly GCF_029582105.1). NCBI lineage: Eukaryota > Metazoa > Chordata > Aves > Passeriformes > Muscicapidae > Oenanthe > Oenanthe melanoleuca. The sequence goes on from NC_079340.1 coordinate 496,294, forward strand.
ACTGAGTTCTATGTCCAGTCTTTTTTCAAATGTGTCCAGGTTCGGTGACTCCACTGCCTCCCTGGGCAGATGATTCCAGTGCTCAGTTTTTCAGTGAAGAATTTCTTATATCTAACCTAAACTCCCCTTGGTTCAGCTTAAGACTGTTGTCTTGTTCTATCAGTGGTTGCCTGGGAGAAGAGACCAACCCCCACCTGGCTACAATCACCTTTTAGGTAGCTGTAGAGAGGGATAAGGCCACCCCTGAGTCTCCTTTTTTTCCAGGCTAAACAAGCCTAGCTCCCTCAGTCATTCCTCATAGAGCTTGTGTTCCAAGCCCCTCACTAGCCTCGTCGCCCTCCTGTGGTGTAACTGTTGGGACAGACATGACATACAAAGTAACACTTGCAACAGGTAAAATGACTTTTTTTTTTGTTATAACTGCGCATTCTCTTTTTATGCATTCTTCAACACGGTGCCTGCTTCATTCATTAGTTACAATAACACAGCTCATCATGTTCATTGGTACAAAGCAGTCAGCATCACTGTTCTTGGGCAGGCTTTTTACAAGAATTTTGCAAACAGATAATAGTTCTGTTTTTCTAACTGCAGGTGTCTGGTGTTTATCTCTGTTCTCTCAGTTCCAATGTGAACAACTTCGTCTTCTTCTTCCCTTCATGGTTAAATATGAATCTTATCAATTTCTTCTTCTGTGAGCTCACTCCACTGGCTCACAGACCAGCTGTCAGCCTCTTCCACACTCTGGATGTGTTTGAAAATCTCAACATCTTTCCTAAATTGAGGGACCCAGAACTGGACAGAGTACTCAAGGTACGGCCTCACCAGTGCCGAGTACAGGAGAAGCATGACCTCCCTGATCCTGCTGGCTACACTATTCTTGATGCAGGCCAGGTGCCATTGGCCTTCTTGGCCACCTGGCTCAGTCAGCTGTCAATCAATACACTGTTCAGCCACTCTGTCCCCAGCATATAGCATTGCAGGAGGTTGTTGTAGACAAAGTGCAAGACCCGGCACTTGGACTTGTTAAACTTCATGTTGTTGGACTCATCATATCTATCCAGCCTGTCCAGGTCCCTTTGCAGAGCCCTCCTACCTTCCAACAGATCAACACATGCTCCCAGCTTAGGGTCATCTACAATTTTAGGGATGGAGGACTCAATCCCCTCATCCAGATCATCAGTGAAGATATTAAAGAGGACTGGCCCCAGCACTGACCCCTGGGGGACACCACTAGTGACTGGCCACCAGCTGGATACAGCACTGTTCACCACCTCCTGTCCATCCAGCCAGGTCTTAACCCAGTGAAGAGTGCTCCTGTCCAAGCCGTGGGCTGCCAGTTTTTCCAGGAGTATGCTGTGGGAGACAGTGGCAAAGGCCTTACTGAAGTCCAGGTAGCCAACATTGACAGCCTTTTCTGCATCAGCCAGGTGGGTCACTTGGTCATAAAAGCAGATCAAGTTGGTCAAGCATGACCTGCCCCTCCTAAACCCATGCTGGCTAGGTGTGATACCCTGGCCATCCCGTGAGTGCTGTGTGATGGCACTCAGTATAAAGTGTTCCATTACCTTACCAGGTACTGAGGTCAGGCTGACTGGCCTAGAATTACCAGGATCCTCCTTCCAGCCCTTCTTGTGGATGGGTGTCACACTGGCCAGTTTCCAGTCATCTGGAACCTCACTAGTGAGCCAGGACTGTTGGCAAATGATGGAGAGTGGCTTTGCAGCTTCCTTATAACCCTAGGATGGATCTTAGATTCATGAGCATCTAAGTGGCTCAGCAGGTCTCTGACTGCTTCCTCCTGGATAACAGGGGGGCTATTCTGCTCCCTGACACCATCTACCAGCCCAAGAGGACTCTTGTCTTGAGGACAACTTGTGTTTCTGTTGAAAGCTGAGGCAAAGACGATGTTCACTACCTCTACTTTTTTCCTCACCTCTAGTTATTGAATTCTCTCCCGCTTCTAATAGAGGACGAAGGTTGTCTTACTCTTAATTTTGCCATTATGTATTTATAAATATATTTTTTATTTTCCTTCACAGAAGTTGCCAGTTTGAGTTCTAACTGGGCTTTTGTCTCTCTATTTTTTTTCTACATTCCCTAGCAACCCCCTGAAATATTTCCTGACATATCTTACCCTCCTTCCAAAGGTGACACACTCTCTTTTTTTTCCTTAGTTCCTTCAAGAGCTCCTTGCCCATCCAGACTGGTTGTTTTTCTTGTTGACTCATCTTTTGGCACATAGTCTGTTCTTTTTCCCTCAAGATCTCTGTTTTGAAGCATGCCCATCCTTCCTGGACTCCTTAAGGAGTTCTTAAGGGCTGCTTCCCAAGGAACTCTCTGAGTAAGTCTCTTGAAGAGGCCAAAGTCTGCCCTCTAGAAGTCCAGTGTGAAAGTTTTATTGATGCTCCTCCTTATTTCACCAAATATTGAGAACTCTATAATTTCATTATCACTATGTCCCAAATGGCCTCCCAACACCGTATCTCCCACCAGCCCATCTGTGTTTGCAAACAGCAGGTCAGGTGTCGTCCCTTCCCTGGTAGGCTCACTTACCAGCAGTGACAAGAAGTTGTCCTCCACACACTCTAAGAACCTCCTAGACTGCCTAATGTCTGCTGTGTTGAGTTCCCAGCAGATGCCTGATAGGTTAAAGTCACCTACAAGAACAAGGGCAGGTGATCTTGAAACATCCTCCAGCTGCTTGTAGAATAAGTTATCCATCTCCTCTTCCTGCTTAGGTGGTAGATAACAGATTCCCACCAGGATGCCTTCCACCTGATTCTTACTCATAGGCACTCAACTTTATTGTCATTAGTTTCAATTTCTATGGCTTCAACAGCCTCCCTCATATAAAGAGCTACCCCTCCACATCTTCTCCCTCTCCAGTCTCTTCTGAAGAGCCTGTAGTCATCCAGTGCAGCGCTCCAGTTATGTGAGTCATCCCACCATGTTTTCGTGATGGTGACCATGTCATGGGTCCCTTGCTGTACCATGACTTCCAGCTCCTCTTGTTTGTTACCCATGCTGCCTGCATTCGTGTATATGCACTTCATATGAGCCGATTTCACCCTGACTCTGGCTTACTACCCTTGGGCTGGCTTCTGGAGAGCTTAGTTGCATCCTCTTCCCCCTTCAAACCCAGTTTAAGACCCTCTCAATGAGTCCCGGCAATTCATGGGCTAGAATTCTTTGGCCCTTAACCGAGAAATGAAGCCCATTTAGGTCCAGCAGGCCAGGTGCTGTGAAAGTTGCCCTGTCATCAAAGAACCCAGAATTCTGCTGATGACATCAGCCTTTAAGCCACTTGTTGATAATGTGGGCTGTCTTGTTTCTTTTGTCATTTGCCTCTGTCACTGAAAGGACTGCGCAAAACACCACCTGTACTCCTTGACCCAGAGACCTGAAGTCACTTTTAATTGCCCTGGTCCTCTTCTTTTCAATCTCATCACTGCCAGCCTGGAGTATCAGCAGTGGGTAATAATCAGAGGGCTGAATCAGCCCAGGGAGTCTCCTGGTGACATCCCATTCCCAGGACCCAGGGAGGCAACAAACCTCCCTGTTGGATGGGTCTGGTTGACATGTAGGGCCCTCTGTTCCCCTCAGAAGGGAGACACCTACTACAACTACCCTTCTTATATTTTTAATGCTAGAGGCAGTGATCCGTCTGACAGATGAAGTGCAATTGGGAGGCTCTCCAGGCAGATTTTTTTTTTTTATGTCATTAGGCTGACTCTCTGGGTCCATGGCCTCATACCAATTCTGAAGTGGCACCTGAGTAGGTGATGGAGTTTGGGAGGAATTTTTATTACCTCTCCGAGGAGGGATCCATTTCCACTCCCCTTCATCAACTAGGTCTCCTTCTGCCTGATGGTAGGAGGCATGGGAGTCCTCTGACATCTGGTGGGCTTCTCTCAGGGGTGGAATGATGAAACTCCACCAGTCTAATTCCCTTTCACTTTCTCTAATACTCCTTAGTCTTCCTACTTCCTCCTTAAGCTCAGCCACCAGACAGAGGAGATCATTCACCTGTTCTCACCACACACAGGTGTACTACTGAAAGGCTCAAACACTCCTTGCAGGAAGTGGCCTGGACAGATGCATCCTTCTTGAAGGATTCTATTTGGCTTGGTACACTTATTGCTTAGAGACCATTGCAGGAAAAAAAAAAAAACAAAAAAACAAACAAAAAAAGAGAAATCACTACCAAAATCAAGCTAAATAAAAATGTCACTAGCAGGAGCATGCCTACAACCCTACCTGTGCAAACTGCTGTGCCATACTCCTGTTTGGCCCCTCCAGATCACCGTGCTCCCTACAGCCTTCTTTTAATCTCGCCTCTGATGGCTGGAGGAAGCCCCTCCCTGCACCTGAATAGCTAGTGAGAAAAAAGGGGAACACCTGCTCAGCTTCCTGAGAACAAGGGAAGCACTTGCTCCAGCAGAAAGAATAATCTCCAAGTATAATTGGAGAATAATTACCAAGTGCTGTGCTGCTACAGAGTCCTTTAAGGATTCAGCTGAAATTTCCTTGCAGTGCAGTGCAGTGCAGAAATCGTGTGCTGAAAAAGCAGCCAGAATTTCCAACGCTTAATGCTGAACCATTAATAGCTGTGATGGAGATCAGGATCTTTAGGATTCAGTCTGAGTGCAAATACCTCTGACAACACTCTGCCTGCTTATAAAGTCAATCTGATAAGGACAGTCCCCACACAAGAAGCCCAGTATTAGGAAGAAAGTTAACAGATAATACACCTTTGTTCAGCACCTGTGAAATGCTAGCAAGGATGCCAACATCTTTGCTAATTCTCCTGCCCCTACTTTTGGCTTTACAACCTCTTCCTCAGGCCCCCTTACTTTTCCCCTGGCTTAGATAAAGATTGAGATTTATGGAAAAAATCAATTTGTCTACAGTGCTCTGTGAAGGGATTGACTTTTAGATTTGTTTTGGTGGTGGTGGTGGTGTTGTTTCGAGCCCATGATGAAAATTCTGGAAATGCAAAGCTCAGGTTGGATGATCAAGTTTGAAATCTTAAGCACTGAGAAGAGATCTTGGAAACAGAGAGAAGTAGATGGAGCCAAGGAACAACAACATTTAAATTAGGCAGATATTGATTTCACTGAAATGACCATCAAGTTTTATTGATCTGAGAGATAAATATTGACGGAAGCATCCTCATGTGTTCCCTAACTTGTGCAGTTGTTTTTCCCCTGAAACAGGTTTCCTTCTTTTCCCTTGTCCCTTCCCAGAGAATATCTTATCTCAGCTGCTCTAAACTTGTGGTGTTTTTTAAAGCCAGCAGTTTTCCACCTTGCTGTTGTAAAAATCAGAGACAGGAAAAATGGCTGTGACTTTATAAATCAATAAAGCCCTGTGCCCAAAAAGCTATTAACAAACTAAAAAGATGCTTGGAAATCCAAACATCCTGTTATAAAGTAATAACAAAAGGCTCTGCAGCATATTCTTGGCTCCCCTTATAGAGAAAATATTTTTTTTAAAAAGTGAAATTGCACTTTGAGGAAGTGACGATTTTTAATTTTTTTAGGGAAAAAAATATTTCCTAATTCCTAATGCTCTCTAAAATATTTTATGGAACTTATACTTTATTACATTAATGTAGATGCCAGTTTACAAGGGCACAGAATCTTTGCAAGTAGTGGAGAAATGAGAATTTGGAGGGAAGGAGCAAAATAGACAATATAGGCCAATAGTGAAACAATTACTTTTGAACTAAAAGACTGGGTATACCTCTGTGGTAAAGGGATGAAAATTCAAACATTTCAAACCTTGAGGAGCAGCTACATGATTGCAGCATGTTCATCTGGACAAGTGCAGGATCCAAGTGAGGAAAGGGGGCTTTTACTATGGATCTTACTGAAATATTTAGAAATGTACAAATTCTGAAATTGTTTTCAAGATTTTATAATGCTTAAGGTTCTGCATGCTGCGCATGGAAGACTGCCCAGGAAGGCAAATGAGTGAGGATCATATGGTAACGCAGATGGAGGGAGGAAGAGACAAACGGCTACAAATCCTCTCCAGGCAAGTTCTTGCCTTTTGAAACACTAAATCATTTTGTTTCCCACTGAAAACAAATTCACATTGGATTTAAGCAATCATGAAATGTGGAGACAGGGAACGCCCCCCCCCGACTTTCTCCCTGTGGATCAGAAGTAACTCTGACCTTTGTATGTCTGAAATTGCCAGTTTGGGCAGCTAAAGAGAAAACCCAAGTGGAATTTAGACCTACATTTATGATAATTTAGATTTCATGGTGACCTAATTCTGAAATTGCTTATCAGTTAATTTCACTCTGAGGAAATGGAGACATATGGCCCAGAGGGAAAGGATTTATTCACAGCAAGCTCCTGTCAGAAGCAGATTGCCAATGGAAGAATGAGTTTGGGTTCATTGTATCTTTCAGATGTAAAGACAAGTTTTGAGTAGAAAGTCTGGAATAACAGAATCACGCGAATGTGGGGTGAAAGTGCCTGCCACCAAGAGAAATCAATCAGTGGGTTTGGAAAGAGCCCAAGGTGGAAGGACCCGGTGGGGTGCCAGAGAAGCTCTGTCCCTCGGGAAGCAAGGAACAGGTATGTTTTTAATTACTAAGCAGCTATCTGTACAGAGCTTTTCAAAAACAGCTTTTTGAAAACCTGTGATTGTTTGGGAAGAAAAATTGTGAAAAATAAACATCCTGATTTCATATTTTATGTCATATTTCCTTCATGGTTTTTTCTCATCGGAAGTCCCTCAGTTACCAGTTGCTGTCTTTCAGCACTGTAGTCGTCTCTGATGTGAAAGCCCCACAATTTTCTTTTAATATCATTTTGTCAGAAATATTTTTTTTGTGTGTGGGAAGAACATCTCCTTTGCTGTATTGTTTGAGAGAGCATCCAGTATGTTCCCGTGTTCACCATGTGCACTTTTTCTGGTATAATTATTGTGATGACGCACAGCTCTGTGTGTTCTTGTGGAAAAAGTTTATCAGAAAATACTATTCAAGCAAAGAGAAAGAATCCCATTTAAAACTCACTGACATTTTCCAGGCAGTTTTTCTGTTTGATTGGTACATTTAATGTCACCAGGTATAGCATTGGTCTTGTAAATGAGAAGCCTGCATTAACAGAAATGGCCTAACAAACCAGGGACTGGGGAAGCATTCAGGTTGGCAACAAATGTGGAAAGAGAGATAGTTTTAGAAGAATCATGACATGCTAAGACTATGACATTCCTGAAACAAACAGGCATCCTTAAGCATGGTCATGCTATGATGAGCTGGGAATCATTTCTGCTACCTTCTCCTTCAAATTCCTTTGCCTAAGGTAAGATGGGATGAGTTCTGTGTATCCTCCAGAACTGAACCAACATTTTTCTTATCACCAGGTACTTTTACTGTATCTTCCTCTTAGATTTCATAAAAATAGCCCTGAAGGACAAGTTTTTATTCCTCCCAGATTCTTGGAGTTTCCTAAGCTTCAAAAAAACCTCAAACTTGAGGATTTTCTTCCTTCTCATCTCAACATTCACGTAGAATTCCACCTGCTTAAAACAAATCCCTATCAGTGCACAGGGCAGTGCAAGCAGACAGTGCCAAGCTGCTGCGGCTCCTCTCCAAGGATATAGGATCAGCCCGGGCCAAACTGAAAGTCACTGCCAGTAATGAGTTGCAGATATTTTTCTTTCTGCTCACTGAAAAATATGTGGTGATTTCTTGAGGCCCTAAATGCAGGCAGGATTGCTCTCCTTGCAGAAAGCTCTATGTGTGTGCAAATGCCTTGAGATGGGGACAGTTGAGATGGAGCCCACTTGGCACAGGACCTGTAGTGATGTGGCCTGAGGAGCATGCAATCATCACCTTCTTTCATTCTTCTGACTTCATCCTTACCAGGTATTTTTTCTGTTCTCAAACTTTCTGTTTTCTGTGGAGATAAACAGAGGTTTTCACCCACAGCAGTCTTCCAGTCAACTGGAAGGAAAGACTGCAGGAACGGACTGGAGGCTCAGATGATCCTAAAAATCATAGGATTAATCTTCATTTGTGATGGCTACGTATATGCAGTGCTCAGAAAATGTAAGAGCTCCCAGCAAATTTATATCATAGCTGTTTATTTTATTGTGCTTGTTCTTCAGCTGTCTCAAGCTGCATTGTTTTAACAGAGGCATGGCTTTTCCTACAGCTTCCTACTTCTTCCTTGCAGGACATTGCTGGATAGGAAAAGGACAAAAGGAAAAATATTATGGAGGGACATGTGGCTGAATAAATTGACAGCCCAGGGAAAAAGCAATAAGATGGGAGTAGATGTGGATCTCAAGCAAAGACAGAATATTGTGAGTAGCTTATTATGGAGAATATGACAAATTTCTCAAGTCAGTCAGTCAATTTCTCAAGCAAGTCAGTAGACATTTGTAAGTTGTTAATTAGTGATGAAATAATTATTTTAAAGCAGAAGGTAAATTTAATTGGTTTCTTTGCAAAGTAGTAAAGTTTAGAGCACCAAATACTTTTAAATGCGGTATTAAAGCTACAACAGTGATTCTGCCCATCACCTTAGGATCTTGGGTGTTAGATTCTGCCTTTCTTTCACAAACTGCTGGGTTGCGTCAGATCCAATTTTGGCTCTGTTTTGATGTAGGACACCACAGATGCTTTGAATACATGCTCATAAATAGAACATGGAAGTAATGGAAAGACTCCTTTGTAACTTGATATTGCAAGGGAATACATCATGATATACTAACCCTGTTAGTAAGTTAAATGAAATTTGACTTATGAAAATTGCTGTGTGAATCCATAGAGAAAATTAAAATCAAACCTGACTTTGAAAGTTTGAAATATCACATTTATTTCTCACTCCATCCCATTATTTTTCACGATCTCATACTATCTTGAGACCAGAAAAAATAAATTGGAAAGAGAGGAGTTCTTCCCTAATTCTACTTCTCCAGAAAAACAGGAATCTTACAAAGAAATCCTCTTCCTATGAGAATTTGAATACAATTTGCAGCCCTCCAAAAAGTGAGGTATTTAACAAAATAATTCAGTTAGAATCTGGACTGGAAGCCTTCCACTTGGCAGCTCTTTTGTGACTGATCTCTGCAAAACTTCAGCAGTACAGATGTGGTAAGATTTATTTCAGGAAGCGTATCTGTTTGTATTTATTCTGGCTCTTTAGTGAATGTCACAGGTAAGGATGTTATTGGAGGGAAAGGATATTGCAGCTGCACAGCATGGTTTAAGTTCTAGCATGTTTTACTAACATTTCCACAAACAATACCCACAGCCAAAAGCAATGTCCTCATTTTTAAACAGTGATCCACCTGCAGCCTAACTTAATTGTTTTGTATGACTAGGTCCTATAACGATTTTCCCTCTCCTCTCCTCTCCTCTCCTCTCCTCTCCTCTCCTCTCCTCTCCTCTCCTCTCCTCTCCTCTCCTCTCCTCTCCTCTCCTCTCCTCTCCTCTCCTCTCCTCTCCTCTCCTCTCCTCTCCTCTCCTCTCCTCTCCTCTCCTCTCCTCTCCTCTCCTCTCCTCTCCTCTCCTCTCCTCTCCTCTCCTCTCCTCTCCTCTCCTCTCCTCTCCTCTCCTCTCCTCTCCTCTCCTCTCCTCTCCTCTCCTCTCCTCTCCTCTCTTTTGTAGTAATTCAAACCAGTCATGTTTGCAAACTAGTTTTGCTATTGATTTTATTGACTGTTCTTCCAGAATTTCTCCTTTGACAAGTTTCTTATTGTTCCTTATGTGCTTATCTATTAAAATTAGCATGTGAACTTAGAGCATGAGGATATGGCCTTGCTTTATGTTTTCTGGAGGTGACAGCAGCCTGTGCACTGGGATTTCCTGAGCACACAGGTATGGAGTGTCTCTGGGGAGCTCCATCATGATGGCTGTGCACAGATTGGCTCAGCAGTTTCAGTGTTTGCAGGAGCCCAGAGGCAGAGGGGTTTTTTTCTGCTTTATAGCACAACTCCTGCTGTTACAGACAACAAGAAGAAAAAAGGCAATTGTGTTATTTGTTTGGAAAAAGTGGCTGAGCTATATTTTCTCTGTGCCCTTATGATGACAAAATTTTGTGAGATCTGTCTTGAAATTAAGATGTGTCGGAATACACTCTTGAATTTTAACATATAGTTTGATACTTTACTATAGAAAAGATATATTGGAGCTACCAAGTCATCATCATGCAGTTATCTCTTATACTGTAGGAGTTTTCAGCTGCACTCTCAGGAAGAACAAACTCTTTTTGAAGCTAATGGCTCTTTTTACTCATTGTAAGTCACATACAGCTGAGTATCAGGTGCTTGCATAAGACCACACAACTCACAGATCTGCTCTTACAAATGGAAGAACTAAAGAGCAATCTCATATGCCACTCTTTAAACATAAGAAAGAGAGCAATTTGAAAACTCTGGTACCATGCTTATTATTTTTTAATGTTTAAAACAGGGTTTCTCTCTTGCCTATGTCTTCTTCCAGAGGAAATGCTCTGAGGTGCTGTAGTACTAATCCTCATCACAGTCTGTCTAAGATGATTTCTGGTGCTTAAACACAACCCCGGAAATCCAAGTTAAATTAGTTGGAGTAAATGTGAAGCCACTAAAGAGAAGCACTAGAATACTAACAGATCTTTACTATGGTGCAACACTACATGTATGCAATGCAGTCTCTGTTGCTTTTAGAATATTGACATCTATGAATGGTATACTGACATGAAACCTTAACAATTAAAATAGTCATGTGCGAGGTGTAAGGAATTTGTAACACTGCTCCAGCTTGAAAAAAACTAGGAGATTGACTCTTTGGAACAGTGAAATCTCTCTTTTACCTGAGGATTATAAATGGACCGGGTTTATATTTCCTTTTAATATCAGTAAAGGACTGTTTTGCCATATTTCTTTATTCCACTAATGTTTTCACTGTAGGAGTATTTGATATTTCCTCATTCTTGCATATGTATGAACTAGTGTCAGTGAAATCTCCACCAGACACAAAACATTTCAGATATGCTGGCAAGAATCATTAACATGCTTAGTAATTTTAAAAAGGACTTTCGAGTATCTTAATCCAGTTGTACCATTGATTGCTACTAGCTCCACCTAGTACAGATTTGCATGAAGCTCCTTGGATGAAAAAATTCAAAAAAGAATTTGCAGTTTTAGGCAACCTTAAGGTAGGGTTTTCTTAATTGGAAAATAGAGGAAATTTCTAAAGAGAGGGAATTCAGTTGCTTTCTAAGATGGAATTCCTTGCTGTTGTAATGCCAAAATTAGAGTCACCCAATGACTGTTCCAGTCTCCTCCTTAGACCTGCCTATGGGAGGAGAAGCTGGAGTACAGAGGAGACAGCAGGGAAGAGAAACCAATTGACATAATAAAAATGACATTAAATATTACCAGAGGAGAAAGTGAAAATGTGTCATGTAGTTTAGTGGGAATAAGCATTTATTCTTGTAGTGGTTTTGGTTCACCAATTTGAGATTTCTCGGCTCATGTACCAATTTATGTGGTGGATCTAGCACTGGCTAAATTGCCAGTGCACTCACTAGAATTATTTACTCATTTCCTTGCCATGAGATAGGATTAGAAGGAAGGGAAAATAGGCTCAGACTTTAAGGAGTACAAAGAAAACCTTTATTACTAGAAACTATAAGAAAAAATAAGGACCAGAATAAAAGTTTCAGAACACTTTCTCCTCCCCCCACGACTCCTTTTCTTTTTCACTGATGACATACAGAAACAAATCAGTCAGTTTACCATCTGTAAAATGGTCTTCTTCAATTTATGTAGGGAGAGGAGACTTCTCTTCAGTCTATGGAGATTTTTTTCTCCACAGGAAACAATTTTCTCGTGTCTTTGATGTCACAGTGGATCAGCTGCCCAGGAGAATGGAAATCTGATCACTGTAAAAATTTTTTCCTCGCCTAACAGTCTTCCCACAACTGTTATAGAGGACCATGTTCAACTTAGGGGCACACTTAAAGGATTATAACAATTCAAACAAAAGTTCTCTTCATCTTTGAACAGAGGTCTTTCTTCTTCTCTTCCCTGGGGGGCAGGCCTCTCTGTTCAAACTTCTCATGGGATCACATCTACTTCAACATCTGGTTACTTTAGCACAAGTGCCTTTGCTTGTATCTACAGCTAGAACATTTCATCCACCCCATAATGCATTCCATGAGTTACACGGAAAAAAAGAGTCTGATATATCAATAATATTTTCTCCATACCCTTAAAAGGAGGATTTCAGCTCAAGAGTGAGGCGTCTCCATCAATCCCTCCATCTGGAACCTGACTTCTTCTTCACTGACCTTGATGTCTTCATGTTGTTTCTCAGTGTGTCTATCACTGTCCTTTTCTTTGACTCAGGAGAGAGAACATAGTGTCCGTCAGTCTCATCTGGGCAATGAAAGAGTTAATATCTGCCTGGGCCTGCAGATGGTCATGTGATCCCTGCCAGATGCTGGATGGAGCTGCTTACCATGGATCATTCTTTGGTAGCCATGCTGGGGAACAGCTAGCATCTTAGCAGGGGCCCAGCCAGAATGGTGTGTACTGCTCTGGCTGAATTCCCTTCCAAGGGTGCCCGGCTCAGCCCCCTCCATGCTGGGCCACAGGGGCTGTAGCAGGCAGGCCCAGCCCGGAGCCACTCCCAGGGCCCCTTGGACCCCCTGGCTTGGCCCAGGCCAGCAGTAGGGCTGGGTTTTAATGTCGGCCAGATGCTCAGCTGAGCCATAGGCCCCCAGGCCGTGCCGGGGTAGGGGGGCACTAGGATCTTAACAGCTGAGCAGGCCTCCCCTCCCTATTGTATCAAACACTAGGGGCCTCGGCCGAAAATGGGGCCCAATGGGCTTCCTGAGCCCTGCATCAGAGCCCACTCGACCCTGCCTGGCCCGGCTCGGCCTGGCCTCGCTAGGCCCTCAGGCTGCGCGGGGCCTGGCCTGGAAGACTAGGACTGGTTACCTTCTGAGAGGCCGGAAACAGAAAAGAGATTCCCAGAGTTTATTCATCTTAAAATGTGAATTTCACAGAGGTGTGTCCATCTCTTTCAGCTGTTTAACTGGTTGTCAGTTCTCAAAACCAATCACTGATTACTTTTTTTGTCAGACATAGAGGAAGCTACCCACAGGGAACTATTTCAGGAAATTAATACAAACTACTGCAACTCTGCACAATCACTACTTAATGAACAGATCTAGCAAAATGCGCATTTTGTGTGTAGAACTGTAGTTTCACTCATAAAGTGAAGTGAAGGAACTGTAGGCTTTGAAATATGAAAGTTTTAAATTAGTGTGCGTAGATGGGAAATGGATGTTTATTAGTTATAAAATAACACATTAATGATTCTCTGGTGATACTGAGTAATCTCTTTGTAGCAGAGTATGTAATATTCCAGTCAGTAATTCCACTCATAGGGCTCGGAAATAGGTGGCTTACTGGAGGCTCCTGTCCTTGTCCATTGACAATTTTGGAAGCCAAAGTATATGACTCAGTCTTAATGGTTCATTTTTGGATGGTGAAACTTAGGCAGTTTAGGGAAGTAAGTCCTATGCTCTCCATGATGCAGATCCTTAGATATTGTTAAGCTGCCAAATAAATTTTAAAGTGAAGATTGAGGCCAAACATCTGTGAGAGTGCCTACCATGACAAACCTGGATCTCCTGTTAAGCAGCCTGCTCCCTGCTTCGGTATGAACTTAAGCAGCCTTACACATTAGAATCCTTTGTACTTTTCCTGGGCTTAGTTTAAAGCTTTTTTTTTTTTGCTTTCTCTTTGTTTTTCTCTTTGCTCTCAACTTCTGTTTTCCTCATTTCTTAATGATGGAGTTGTGCCATGTCATTAACTGTAAGAAGTGTGTCTGCAAATGTTAAAAGAATCATGGATTTTATTATGCTGTCACCACAGCCATGTTGAGGAGGCCATCTTTAATGTATTATTGATACTCTAAACCATTATTTTTAATAGCATTATGCACTGGGATAATGCTGCCAGTGGAATGGAAGTTTCAGATGAAGAACAGTTCTGGAGCAATAATCCAAGTCAGTCTCTCAGAAGCATGATTGAACACGTGCACTCCTTTACTTTGAACCATTAACTGTGAAGGATGGATATACTGCTGGAAATATAGGATAATTTGATAACTTTTATTTAATTTTTATATAGGTAAAAATCACATGGATAGAACTTACATGGTAAATTTTTACTCTTTTTCAGACCTAGCTAAATGAATTCCCTGTGGCAGTCCAGCATCAGTCATTGTAGGCACATGGTTTTGTAAGTGGTTCATGCATTATTTCCTCCTTGTCTTGGTTTGAAAGACAGATGTCTGCTAAGGAAGGCAGGAGCCTCTCTTGAAATGGAAAATGTATCCCTCCAAATTATTATAAATTTGAAATTAAGGAGCTCTCAGGCAAAGATATGGAAATAGGCATAACAGTTCTTTATGAGGAAAAAAAATAAAGTAAAAATATAGTAATACAAAAAACCCAAACAAACAAACAAACAAACAAAAAAAAAACCAAATAAAACCAAACCAAAACAAAACCCAAAACACTGACAGAGTCAGACTACAACCTGACACCCCATCAGTCAGGGTGTTGGTAGCAGTCCAATTAAATGGTGGCTGCAGTCCTCCTAGAGCGACAGATGTGGTTCAGTTGAAGTAGTGCTCCTATAGAAGGAGTTTTTCTCTGAAGGTCCAGTGATGATATGGAAAGATCTGGTTTTTCTGTGGGAATCCAGTGGAAAAAGACTGCTCTGATGTCCCAAATCTCAGATTTTATCCAGGTAGAAAATACTTGTCTCCTCCTCCTGGATGGAGCATCTCACAATGCAATGATGTAATTTTATCAGTCATGTAGTGGGACTCAATGGCCCATTAGCAGAAGATATCTCCCTGGAGGAAGGATGGGCTGTGGAAAAAATAAAGAATGCTTCCCCACCTGGTTTCAACAGATGGTCCATTAAGATATCTCCCCCAGAGGTAGAGATCACTGCCCCACATGGTTTCAACAGATGGTGATAGAATACATAC
Organism: Oenanthe melanoleuca; assembly: GCF_029582105.1. Taxonomy (NCBI): domain Eukaryota; kingdom Metazoa; phylum Chordata; class Aves; order Passeriformes; family Muscicapidae; genus Oenanthe; species Oenanthe melanoleuca. Next base: position 511,319 of record NC_079340.1, read on the forward strand.
TTTTGGTTACATCCTGCTTTGCAAGCCGAAACACTCATTTTCCAGCATTTTTAGTTTGGATTTTAGTTTGTTTTTCTTTTTCCTCACCCATAAGACTGAAAAGTTAGTGTATTTTCTAACTTACAGTTTCTGTAGGTAATTCCAAATCTAGAGCAACATTATGCCACCAAATAACTAAGCTTTATCTTCTAGGAATGAAGGATTTTATTTCTAATTTTCAGTACTTGAAAACATAAATTTTCAAATATCTTCCTTGCCAGCATAAAGGTTAGAGTGAGTCTTTGCCCCAGGGGGCATACATGATGTGTTGCTTCCACACTGACATCTCAAAACCTGCCAGAGGCCCAAAAGGGAGGCAGATAATCCCCTGAGTTGGTGACAATATCATAAAATAGATGTGGTGAAATTTGCATTTTAGTGCCCAAATTAAGGTTTCTCTATTTACCTCACCTCTTGCAAGGTGAAAACAGCGTTGAACATGTTTATTTACATTCATGTATTGTAAATACATTCAAAGAAACTCTGAAGCCTGACATTACCCAGAGGAAATTAATCTGTTTCTCTCTTGTTTTGTGTTTATAAGGAGAAATTCAGTGGTCTGCCTTGAGCTTTTCCTGTTAGAGAAGAACTCCCAAGGGGCTCCCAGCTGGGGTTCTATGTCTGCACGTGAAAGGCAAAGTGAATGTGATATGACAGGCTCTGATGCTTGAGCTAAAAAACCCAAAAACCTAGCAAATTCCAGCAGTAAGGAAGGGTGCCAGAGGACAGTTTTAGGCCAGGCTGGAGAATTTTGTACATTATGGATTCTAATCCTACAAACAGAGCAAGAGGGAATTCCTGATAAAATAAGCAGGTGAATGTCAATGTTGATGTTGCTTTTCTGCCAAATTAGCAAGGCAGAAGGCAGGTGCTAGCACAAGGGTTGGGTTATTCAGCTCAGATTGAGGATGTGTTTTCTTCAGGCATTATGTCTTTGTTTCTTGGGGCTGCCTTGTTATTACACCCACCTCTTTCCAAAGCCTCAGCATAAACCAGTGCCCTCCCTTAGAGTTCCCTTCTGTGCCAGCTCCTTCTCCAGCCAGGGAAGTGCCAGCTCGGCCCCCTGGTTCTAGCCAGGTGACCTTTCAAATCCAAGGAAGAGAGGAAAAAAAAGCCATCATCAAGCAAAGCACAAACAACCTGCTGGTCTGCCAATTGATGGGGGTGATTTAAAGAATACAGACACCAATGGAAAGAATGATCTTATTTTGCTATGAAAATAAAGGCAACACAAAAGTAAAAAATACATTGAATAAAACTACGCACTTGGCTTTAGCAACAAGCAAAAGTAAGCAAGGTAATGCACCTAATCATTACTATATGAGAGAAAAGAAAGAATAGTGATTAAGAAAGATACATCATTAATTGCCCAAATACTCCACCATCATCCAGAGACTGTGTTCTCTGGGGATCCCCATTTCACATTGAGGACCTGGAGAACCTTCTCAGCAATTGGGAAAATCCTGTGTGGTGTGTCCACCCATAGGTGAGGTCTCTGAATTTATCCTGAAAGTGGGTCCAGTTTTATATGCCCAAACCAATAAGTTGAAATGACTTGGTTATATGTTTAGCAGAGAAACTCCTGTATCTGATGGCACGCTTCCCAACCAGCCAGGACCCGGGCCTCAGTTGGGAGGATTTTCCCAAAAAAAAACCCCTGCAAACAAGCCTCTCTTCATGTCAGTTGGGAAAATTTCTTAAAATGAGTCATTTCTTGCAGATAACTACATGAGGTGATACAGAGCTAGCATAAGCATCTTTGTCATCTAATTTTAGCTAAATAATACAGATGGTATTAATCACATAATGCCCAGGATTCATCTTGTAATTCAACTCTGGCCAAAGCTTGCTACACAGTGTGATGATCAAAAAAGATCACACTGGTCATAAAAACCAGTGATCAAAACAGTTATTCTTTCTCACCCACTGCCTTTGGGCAAAGGGAATTCTTTTGATGTTCTTAATGTTAGAAATTTTGTAGGTATTTTATTTCTTTTGCCTTGCATCTGTCTTCATTCTTTTGCAGCTGTACCTGTGGCACTTCCCTGCTCATGTGCCATCCATCCTAGGCACAGAGAGCTGTTCAGTCCTGCAGCCTATTGCCTGATGGAGCTATTGCAGTGTCCTGTCCTCCTGCTGCTCCTCAGGCAAAGCAGGTCCAATTCTGCCATCTCTTCCTGCCCCTCTGTCCATGTACAGCACAGGGACATTTCCTTCCCACCAGGAATAATCCTGGAGCTGTGTGTGTATATGGCATATGCATGGTCTGTAGGGTTATATCCAATGTCTTTATAGCAAGCAATCATAGAGATTCATACCTTCAGCATTTGTTTTGTTACATGGAGCTAAAGGACAAGTTGCCTTTTCCCCAAACACAAACATTCCCTTTTCCTTCCAGCCCATGCACGCAGCCCGTGCATGGTGCTGAATGCACCTGCTGCTGCAGGAAAAGCCATTCCTCACCATTGGAGTCAGGACAGTGTCCTTGCAGTGCTGGCATGGCATTCCAGAAGCATCATTTGACATTGTCTCAGTGGTATGCAGGACCATGACTCTGAAATATGATGCTCCTTTACTAAAAAGTCACTCTGCCTCCTGGTCACTGAAGTTCTTCCATGGAGAGGAGTGTCTGAAGGAAAAAGGGGTTTTTCGGAAGTACATATGTGTGTTCTGGTTTCACTTGAGCAATGCAGTGGTACCTTTTACAATTTTAATTTCTGTTCTGAGGATGTTAATTGCACCTGGAGCTGCATCCAACACTGAGTTGTTACGTGCTCATAAATATTCTGGATCTGCCAATGTTGCTGAGGTGTTGCTGGAACCTTCTCAAGAATACCCATCTAACAACAGTTTCCTTGAATGGAAGTACTTTCAGAGGCCTGCCAGGGTCTGTTTAATGGGAAAGATTTAATAATATGGAGTAATTGGTGCGGCAGACAAATTGACAATGTGCATGGATTTGTATTTCCATGCTAAATATTTGCCAACATTAAAATCCCTTAACAATTATCTTGTTTTCCCACCTCCATGAAGCCAGTTATTACCCACATTACGTTGCACTGAACTCTCAGTTCCTAGACAACCTTACACTTGCTATAAAGATCTGAAAATTTCTGATAATTTTGTGCTGGGGAAAAAAAAGGGAAATATCTGATCATATATAAAACTTTTGAGCTTATGGTGTAGTAACATTGTGTAATGAATGAAAATAGTGTCTGACAACTCTAAACAATAACAGTGTTGCTGTGATCTTAACCAGGAATAAAATTTCATCTTTTCTGGTCCTGTTACAGCAACAAATTTTCTTAAGAAGTGGAGCAAGTTCATAATTGTAGATTCAGTAGTTCAAACTTGTTTGGCTACTAAAATTTTTGGATTAGAAATGCAGGGAGAACAAGTAGATTATTAGGAAAGTAAACTCCTTTTAGCTGCTTGCTATGAGATTAGAAGAGAGGTCATGGAACAGGGGAAGGTAAGCACACAGAGTAGCTCTGTGCTGTCTTATAAAACTGATGTTTCAAAACCCAGTAAATCCAGAAATTGCTTCCATCTACATGTGTATAATATTTTGATCTAGATGAAAAATTTGCTTTTAGCTTCTAAGGGTCCTTTACAGAAGTTTTACATCACTAAGGATGCTCTTGATTTTAAGGGTTTTCTTCCTACTGAGCTATGTGTTGTTTCTACAAGAGTAAATTATTTAGAAGCTTATCTTCAGGGTAGGTAAAAGGGCAGAGAGGTAAGTTAATGTATCAGGCACAGTGATGCTTAGCAGATATGTGTAAACAACCTTTATGGCATTTTCATGGCTCGGGGTTTCCTGGCTGCACAGCTGTAGCAAGAATGTTGCTTTTGCTGGCCAGGAGCAACATGGGGCATTGACCTACCTGTCATTCCCAAGCACCACTGAAGCTTGACACTGAAGTAGTGTCAGATATTAGAGAAGCCTTTATCTGTCTTTTGCCAAGGCTGCCCTTGACAGAGCACCTCAAATCATCTCTCTGCCTTTTCTGCCTTGTCCTTGGGTCTGCAGCTGCTGAGAGTCTTCGAGGATTCTCCTGCCATGAACAGGCAGAGTTCAGACACATCCCTGGAGGGCTGACTCGGCTCCTTTCATGATGTACTGGGAATGAAGTCCTGCTTTCTGCTTTTGAATATCACATGAAATGTTGGGCCTCATTGTGTCCAAGGCACATCAGCCTCCTTCCTTCTGTGCAGGCCTGCTCTGGATGTCAGAGCGTCATGGCTAACTCTGCGTGTGTGCAGACTTGCCCCCAAGCAAGCCTCAGGGCAGGGCTTGTGCTTCATCTTTTCAGGTGTCCCCCTTGGCTTGGCAGAGAGCTCATGTTTGTCTGCTGAGCACAGCCAAGCCATGGTGGAGCATCCTCAGGCAGGATGGTGACCCTAGCCCCTTCTGCCTGACCTGGGGCTTTTGTTTAAACGTTTGGCTCCAGACACTTAAGCAGTTGATATAATTTCAAACTAAAACTGGCAACTGGCATTCCAGCTGCTGAGCTGTGTCAGGTTGGAACACCCCACTGATATGCACAAACAAATGAGACTAGGATTTTTACTCCCTTAACATCAGACTCTTCTCATTTCTGTCATTTTCAGGAACTCTCTGCCCATTACAGCTACAAGTTCTGACATTGTATTTACCTGCTCCTCATTTAAGTGCTTCTAGGAGGACGCAATCTCTGAAGCCCACTTTCCCTCTTTATACTATAACTGGATTAAAAACTTAGGTAAAGCATCCTCCCTTAGCCTGTTTCCCCAGTGGAAGCAGAGCTCAAATGGTAATGCATCCTTGCTGGTGATTCTACGTCTTAGAGCAATGGTTATTCATATTTGTCTACAGTTTTCTCTAGAATACTAACTTAGTTTTTTTTTTTCTTTCTGCAGGCACTTCTGATTATGCATTTGAGCTCCAGAGGTCTTTTTATGGTCACCTTATGGAAATTTGTTCAACCCTACTGTTAAGAATTATTTCTGCTTGAAATTTTCTTCCTCACAAGGTTATTTCACTTTTCTGGACACTCTGTTTCTTATTTAGGAGGTGTCAGTGATATATCTCTTATTTTTTCTTTTGCAGAAACAAGAAAAAAATTACATCTTTAAAAAAAGATTTGCAGGGATATTGTTTGGAAGAAATTTTTATGTGTTCAGCCATCTTATTCAATGCATTTTTTCAACTGAGATAAGGAGTTTTTTGCCATGGTGAATTCACACTGGGTGGGAACTTCTGCATTCAGAATCAGTATGTTCAGTGGTAAAGTAACTGTGGGAAATCCTAAAGGATGTTATGGAGTTTGTGGTACTGAATGTGTAGCCAGGATCTAATCTGGTCTTCTAAAGGTGTCATTGGTACATAAAGGCAAAGTGGAAAAATACTAAGTTGATGAATCATATTTGGAACTGAAATAAAGCTGAAACATCCGCTTTATACACAACCCCACACCTTCGCACATACAAAAATGCTTTAATTTAGAAGAACATCCAGGTCTTTGCTCATATTGCCAGAGCAAAGTAATTTGGGATTGATCTGTGTCCAAGTAAAACCCCTGAGCAAAAGCCTGTCCTTGAGATCTTTCACACTTGAGTATTTCCATTGCTCCTATAATTCTCAATATACATTTATTCCCTTATCTTTCTATGACACTAATAATGATATTATATCTCCTATTATAGCCTAAGAACAAAAATTATCCTTATCTGGCTTGACTTGGGAAGCTTATTTTCTCTTCAAGGGTTCTTGAGATTCAAAGCCAGAGGTTTGCTCTCCAGCAGTTTTAATGAGGGATTGTGAATAGCAGCACATTGTCAGGTTTTGCAGTCACATTTAATCCTTAGTTTACCCCTTTTACTAAGATGTGTCTAGAATTTATTTGGATAAATGGGCAGATGTTCAGTTGCAGTGAATTGGCACAGTTTTGTTTCAATGGGTGCATTTACCCTATGTGAATGTTGAGCTACAATAATTAGCTGAAATATGTTTACTGAATTATGAAATATGTTACTGTTAGGGTAACCTTTTTTTTTTTTTTTTTTTTGTTTCCTTGCAGAAAATTGGATTTCTGTTAGGTAAAATGTTAGTAGCAAAAGTGCTCCAAAGAGTATAAAAATGAGTTTGAGTCTGCTTGTATAGACTTCACATAAATTCCTTATGTGAATTACATCTGTCTGATAAGGGAGTAGATAAATTGCTGTGTGACCCTGAAGACCATGCAGATGGCACATTACAGACAGCCACTATTTGAAATATCAGTTTTCGTCAAAAAATTGCAGGCAGATGCAAATATGCTGAGCTGTGTTTCAGTAAAGTTCTGGATAACAAGCCTAGAGTGAAAGTTTGCAAGTAGCCAGAAGGCATAGCATTTCTCCAGGATCATTCATTCATCTGAATTGGGAATGTGCCTGGAGAATGTTTCTTCAGGGGGATTGTACAAGCAGAGATTCTGCCCATGAATGATGCTTCACATCCTGCCAATACTGGAACAGACTGGGGGAAGGAAGGAGCAGTCCCTGGGCCCTGGGATCAATGTGCTGGACTGGGACAGGCTGTTGGAAATATAGGACTCCCCTGGACACAGGTATACATGTAGCTTAGCAGACTAGATGTAATCCTCTTCATTGTCTGAAGAATGAATAGTCTATGCCATGTCACAGCATTTCCTCAGCTTAGGAAAGCCTGCCCAGAGATATTTGCTGATGTTCTCTCATCCCCTTACAGCAGCAAGATGAAAATGAAACCATTTGCTCAAACTGCCCTTAAAAATTACAATCCAAAGTGATACAGGTCAATGGACAATAGAAGACATTGAGAATACCAAGAATTTAAAAACTAGTTTATACAAAGCACAAGAAAATGTAGCACTGCTCTGGGATAGGGAAGGATGAATAGATATGCTTGCAGCCCACAAAGACGACTGTGTCCTGGGCTGATCCCACATTGTAGGCAGCAGGTTGAGAGGGCATTTTGCCTCTCTACTCTACTTAGGTGAGATCCCACCTTCAGAGCTGCATTGAGCTATGGGGCCCTAGTGCAGGAGGATATGGAGCTGTTGGAGTGAGTCCAGAGGAGGTCATGGAGCTGTTCCGAAAGCTGGAGCCCCTCTTCTCTGGAGCCAGGCTGGGAGAGCTGGGGATGTTCACCTGGAGAAGAGAAGGCTCCAAGGGGACCTCAGAGCCCCTTCCGGTGCCTAAAGGGGCTCCGGGAGAGCTGGAGAAGGGACTGGGGACAAGGTGTGGAGGGAGAGGACACAGGGAATAGCTTCCCAGAGCCAGAGGGCAGGGATGGATGGGATATTGGGAAGGAATTGTTCCCTGTGAGGGTGGGTAGGCCCTGGCACAGGGTGCCCAGAGCAGCTGTGGCTGTCCCTGGATCCCTGGAAGCGTCCAAGGTCAGGTTGGACAGGGCTTGGAGCAATCTGGAATAGTAGAAGATGTCCCTGCCCATGGCAGAGCGGAGGAACTGGATGGGTTTAAGATCCCTTCCAACCCAAACTGTCTGTGATTCTGTGATACTGCCCATCTGATTTGGATTTGCCTGCTCCCTTCAGGAAAACTGTCAGAACTAAGCACCTGTCTAAGGGGAGTTACTAACAGGGTTGTCTTTGGGCACTTTTACCACAGACAAAGTTTGGGAATGTAGCCCAGACTTCAGGGGCCTGTAGACAAAAAATAAGCTGGATGGCAAATGCATACATGTATGTCCGTGCATGTCTGCCTGGTTAGAAAGCTGAGGTTTGTGTGCTACTGCTGCATTGCCAGCAGGTGGGCTAAAGATGTGTCCTTTCTATAATGATTTTAAGTAGGTGTCCTGGGATGACTTTGTGGTGCTTGTATCCCCAGTTGTCTGTTCTCTTTATGCTGGATATTGAGTTCTGCACCTTTAAGACTGATTCTGAGAGCAAAGGGTGAGAAAAGAAGTGACAAAGTTTTTTGTCAGAAACTGCACTTGCTCCCCTGAATCCTTCTCCTGGACTGTGTTGTCTGCAGCACGGGCGGACAGGGAGAGAGAACTCGCCTTTGCTTTATAGTTAGTTTTTTTTTTTAGCTAGCTTTTTTTTTTAGAGGCAGTGAAGTTACCTGTGATATGTGGAAAGACTTTATAACTTGTGAGAAATGGGAGTCATAAAGTAGGTATGCATTTATTCAGTGCTGAGGTGCGTGGGGGATACCTCCTCCCAAAGTACACACCACAAAACTTCAAACTACTGCTCTATTTATTCCTTAAAAGCATAGGATTACACAATATGCCTAGTACATATTCATGTCCTAGCCCTGCTTAGTCCCACCTAACCTCGCTTCGTATTAAAATGGACCAAAAGTCTTTTTGCACTTACGCCTCCCCAGTGCAGGAGGGTCTCTGATGAAGGCTTCCAAACTCTTCATCGCATTTAAACTTTTCAACTTCGTATCCAGAGCATGCATCTTAGCCTTTGGGCACATTCCAGTCCTTGAGATTAGTTGTCTCAGGTTCAAGGTTTTGGATTTATCATTTAACACTGGTAGCCTTGCACCCCTCACCCTGTTTGCAAGTTCTGACTCCATTTATTGCAAACCAGTCTGCCTCTCCTCTCGATTTTGCAAGCGCAGTAAATGTCAGGCATTCCTCATTGTTTTGGTTAGCTAATTTTGATGAACTATTCCTTATTCCTCAATTCCCCATCTCACCTGGACTGTGGTTTTTCTTTTTCTTAGAACTGTTCAAACCTGTTCTGGACTGAAAACCCAGAAGAACACTGGGACCTCATACCTATGGCCCACCGAGGCCTGGGATGCTGCATTCTGCATTCCAGTGCTGGAGGGACTGATAAGAGACTGAGAAGAAGAAGTACATCTCACAAAAAGGACTTTTCTGAATTTGTTGTCTCTTCAAAACAGTGAAAGGTTTTATTGTTTAATATTATTCATTTTTTTGTGCTTGAGAATGCTTTGCCTGTTGAATAAACAGGTTTTTTTCCACCTTTCTCCAATGAAATATTTTCCCAAACCAGTTGAGGGAGGAGCCACTTGAATCTGCTTTCCAGAGTGATCCCATTCAGAGGTTTCCTCACAAATTTTGCCCTAAACCAAAACAGCAGGTTAGGTATTTTCATGTGGCTACTGTCAAAGTAAACATGTAACTTCTGTGTTAAAACTCTGTCTCATCATATAGACATTGGATTGTGTTTTAAATAATCTTAAAATCAAATAATCAAACCACTTACTTAAGGTGATTTTTCTAGTGTTTACTTTTAATCCTCAGTAAGAAAAAGTTCATTCTGATTGCAGGTAGTTTCAGCCTCCAACAGTTTCAAATTTCCTGCTTTTTTTGACTGGAAAGCAACCTAATCTGTTGTTATTTCCCATGGAATCTGTCCTAATGTATTTTAAGCTGTTGTAAACCATCATCAAGTCATCTCTGTGACTGTTCTTGAATAAGGCAAACAGCTTGAGCTTCCCAGAAGTTTCAGTATGATGATTTCCAAAGTTTTCCATTTCACGCACTTTTAAAAATTTTTTTTTTTCCCAAAGCACATACCCAAAAAAGGGCACAGGACTTCATTAATACATTTTGTAGAAGTAATACACTTCTTTTGCTAATCTGATGTTGCATTGGTTATATTTTAAATAAAATCAGCTTGAGTGTTATTCTTCAAGGTAATTACTGATTCACACCTGGCGAAACTCCTAAGGGCTACTCGGAGTATGGATTCTGTTTTATGGGGTGCAGGGTCTTTTTTTATTAGCATGCAATGAAGTTAATCACTTTCTAATATTCATCTAAGTGTTGACATTTGTCCTCTCACTTCTCATGACTGATTTCTGCTTTGTAAAACTTCCTTTTTAGAGAGTTATGATCTGGATTAATGACAACACCAAAGTTAGGAAGGTGAGATCTTTGGAGCTCTAGGTTTTTGTGTGCAGGAGACCAATAGGACATGTTGTTGCTGGCTCAGAAGATGCTGGGATATCTAATACACACAGTTAGGAAATACAGGCAAGAAGGGATCATGGGCAGAATAATTACTAAAAAAGAAAGAAGATCAGATGCCTCTACAGTCCTTTCTAGAGAGGACACTACTGGCATTTCTGCAAAAGGAGATGCAGGAGATGAATTACAACAAGTGTGAGATGGGCAGGAGAAAGAGGCTTTGGTAGCAAAAGAAGACAACTGCTTGGGTTTTGGAGAGTTCTTTTTGCTGTAGGCCAGGGAGCTGAGTACCACAGTGTTTCTGAGATGCAGGGCAAGGATGCTGGGGGCTGTGCGTCAATAATCAAGGCTGGAGAAAATTAAGAAGGTTATGGCAGCACAGGTTCTTCTCAAATTGTTTAAATAATTTCATGCTTACACTGGAGAAGTTCATATGCAAGTCTTTTCTAGGAGAAAATGACTCCTTTACTCATAGGTTATGGACAGACATGGATACCAATATGTCTTTTTTTTTTTTTTTTTTTGTTAAAAGATTCAAAATGTTTTCTATTTCTTAAGAGTTTTATTTTTTTAGTGAGAGCATTTAGTATTTGGAGGAAATTAGTATTTGAAAGGAGAGGAGAGTTAAGAAATCTCATCTAAAAATTATTTTTGACAGATTTTTTTTTTAATATTCAATAATTCCTTCATATCATCATTGGCGTCTCAGAATAAAGATTAAGTAACAGAAAAGGCTTGTAAATATATAACTTTTTATCTCCTTTTTGGGGGCAGATTTTTTGCTAGCAAGTCCCCAAAATCATCATCTTCTCTGATCTGAGGTGAATCCTTACACAAAGGAGTCAGCAGGATTGGGTAGACTCGGTGGTCCAGTAAAGCTATTACCTAGAGAAGATAGTTTGATTATATTTTTTAGCTTCAGTACACTTTGAAAAAATGTTGGAAATGAAAGAAAATTGGATGTTTAGATTCTTTGCATACTAGGATGCCAGTAGCTGTTGCTGGGTGTTACATATAGAGATGACTGGGAGAGAATGTCTGGAAAAAGGAACCCTTGAGGCTTCCTGGAGTGGTGTTTGGCCAACTAAAGAGTGTTTCATGTTAGGTGTCCCATGTGAAATAACTATCCAGAGGGTAATAATAGGAAAGTGTGTTAGCAATCGCGGGCAGAGTGAGCTGGGTGTGTCCCAGGCCAAGACATGGAGAGCTCAGCCTTTAAACAGGAGCCACCTTCCCTGTGTGCTGGCACCTGCATAGTCCAGTGGTATCTGTGTTAGTAATACACAGTGTCCTGGTGTTGTGGCAGTAATTTAATCACAGAATGAGGGTTTCCGCATTCATAAACAGGAAAAGCAGGAAAGCTGTAGGCTGGGGGAGAGGTTTGGGGGAAGAAGTGACCTTGTATATCAGTCTCCAAAGCAAAGCCTCAGCAGCCTGTGCCTGTGCAGGTCACCTCAGCCCAGGAAAGGCAGCTGGCTCCTGCCCAGAGCTCAGGTAACTTTTTGCTGCCCTGAACTGCCTGCACAGTCCTTGAGCAAGTCTTCGTCATTTCCCCTAAACCAAATTTTTCTTCTTTGATCTCCTTCAGCTCTTGGCACCTAGTCATTGGTGTGCAATTCTCCTGGGTCTCCTGTATTATCCTGTGTCCCACTTTTAAGGCCACATTTATCATCTTCTTCATTTATGTCTGCTCTGCATCCCTGCCTCGGTTTTCCTGATCTCAGCACTATTCCATGCTCCTGTTTCTCTGTGCCACATCTTTAGGCAGGCACTGTTAATAGTCCTTCTGCACAGGATAACTGCTCACTGTCACTGTCCATATCAAAGTTATGGTTGCACCACATGATTATACAATGCAAGCAAAGCATAAAAAGCCACTTAGTCATTAAAAAAATTATGTTACAGCTAAAGGAACTGAAATAATGTTCCAGGCAGGCCTGGGAAAACCTGTAGAAAGTGAGTTTCTGTCATCAGGCTTTGCAGCGACCCTATCTCTGGGGATTGCTGATGGTATTACTATATGGACAGGGTAGGAGGCTCCCTTGCCTCTGGGCATCTCCATCAGGAGCCATTCCCATGTCTGTTATGTTTAAAAAAGAGAAGCTCTTTCCCCTTTGGCAAGTCCCTTCCCTCTGAGTCCTGGGGAATCTTGTATCTCTCAAGGTTTGCAACAAGAGATCTTCCCAGTTTTTTGTGCATCATAAAAAAAAAGGGACTCTTTCAGTGTTTTCGGTAAAGAAAGATTAACGTTTTGCCACTGATCTTTTTTATATTCTGTATGGGGAGCATCACTCCACTCAACCTTATGAAACAGGAGAAGCTCTTGTAAGCTGCCTGCTATGTACACAGTTAATTGGACAGCAAAATATTTAATCCTTCAGCTCTTTCATCCTACTTTTCCACATCTGTCACTGATACACTTTCCCCTGGTCCTAGGACCATGATGGACACTACTCTGGTTGCACAAGTGTTTTACAGATCCTAGGGCAGTGAAGAGGTTTGTTGTAGCACAACCTATGTGTGTGCTTACAGTGCACATCCACTAAACCTATAATTTGCCATCTGTTTATATTAGAGGGAAGTACTTGTAAATCCCACAGGCCTGTGTGGTCACACAGAGGACAGAGGTGTTCACAGCCCCCAGGGTAAGTAAGAAGTTTCCTCATGTGGAAGTTCAGTGTCTTACACAGAGTAAGGAGTTTTGAGTTCCAAATTTGGCCAGTCTTTTAGAAGATCTGGCTCCTAGGGCAGAATAAATCTTGATAAATGTATATATTACATACTGCTAGCCTGAATGAGATCAGAAATGAGCTCGACAAGATGCACAGCTACAGAAACCAGCAACCACCTGTAAACATTTTTGTTGTTCCAGAATGAGTCAAAATTTACTTGCTAATTCTTTGTTTTGGGAAATGCATTTGTTTTACCTCAGCAGAAAAGTGTATCTTAAATCAATGTGATGCTTTAATTCTACTGTGAATCTAACTGGAGATTTGATTTCAAGATCTCCCTTAAAATGCAAATTAGTTGGAGACAGCTTAAATTACTAATAGCTAGCAGGTAGGAAATTATGAACTTGGATACCAGTAGGATGTCATCCGCTGCCTCTTTTTTACCTAACATGGGGAGAAAAAATTAAGTCCTTTGTCTTTATGTGAGTCATAAAACTACTGAAAGACAAATGATGAAAGAGGAGAGTTTTACTGCTTGGGTTTTTTCCCCCAGATTTGCATTTTTTAAATGTTTTATTATGGCTGAACTTAAATTGGCTTTTATTGCTCATGGGATTGCCCTCAAAACATCAATTTCATCCAGCACTGATTTTACATCTGTCCATCTGCATGACTTCTTTAAATCATGAGCCAAATTGAGGCCAACATATGTATCATAAACAGCAATGCTTTTAATTCTGGTCTTCACTTGCCTTCAGTTTCATGTGCTCCTAGCCCTCTTACAAGCATTCAGCTATCTATATATTTCAGAGAAAATGTTATAAACCTGTGAGGGATGATTTGTAGAAAACAAATATTTGTAAAGTAATAGCTTGACAGAAGATACATCTTAAAGAGGCAATACTGCAGCCATAATTAATGGCCAGAGCCTGGAAACAGTCAGGAGGAATATTGCTCCATTTCAACAATGGATGAGAGAATCATGAAGTAAATCAGATCTCAGTAAAACAAGAAGCTGGTTAAAAGCCTCATAAACAATGCATGAATGAGAAGAAGATTGCTGTGGAGTAAACAATTAACCAGAGACAGAGCTGAAAAGTAGTTAATGACATGGGCATAATAATGGGACTTCTAATGACAACAAAATCAGGAAGATAATACTATCTTCCCATGGAGTAAGGCATTCTGGCACTGAAATGTTTAGAATTCATGTTGTATTATTTTAATAGAGAATTTTTAGAATGGAGTCTACTTGTGCAAGGATCTTTCTCTGCTGTTATGACAGGAAAAAAAATTTCAAATTTCAAAAGCTGCAAACCCCTCCCCCCCATTCATTTATCAGAACTGCAGAAAATCCCCAATGACTGGCTTTCTCATGATCTCTTTTCCTTCCAATATACTGTGTTTCTTACATGTCCCCTTAGTTATATTTTATAAAAATAAAGAAGTTATAAAGTTATATTATAAATTTATGTTTTAAAAATAAAGAAAAAATATATGTGCTTACTTGAAACCTAGATAAGAAAAGTTTAATGAGACAGGAATATAAATAACAGCTTTCAATGCTGATGGCTTGGAATGCTGTATAGAAATTCACACATATCCTTCAGAGGAAATGGTAAGTGAATCAAAAATAACAATAATAATATCAACAGCAATATTAAAAATAACAACTACAATAAAACCGATAATATACCTTTGGTTGCTCTTAATATTATTATTTCATATATGTTATTCTGGGAGGGAGATAAAGCTTTTCTGGCTCCTGGTGCTGGTGCATACAGTGATTTGACCCAGAGAGGATGTGCTAAAAATACAGTTGACTTTAAAAAAAAAATTAAAGAGAAATTGGAAATACAGATAGATTCCCTTAGAGAAGAAAATGGAATTTTAAAATCTCAGTTGTCTGAAGCAGAAAAATATGAAAAATATCTTCAAGAAAAATTGGATCTTTTTATAAGCCAGTCAGTCTCTCTGGAAACAGCTAGTCAAAATCACAAATCAACCCATAATGAGGATTCTGAGACTTGGGATGAGGATGTCTGCGATTATAGTGGTGAGTATTTTATTTCAACCTTTGACCTTTTACCTGACTCTCCCTTTTTGGCTATTAATTAAAACTGAAGTTACTAATGAGGGTGAGTATGGCACTGCATACAACTCCTTGGTGTCCTGCAGAATTGGCTGAACTGCAGGAATATTCCAAGCATTGGGAAGAATCCAAGATGGAATATGTGTGACAAAATACTTGTGGCAAGTCTGTCTGACTGAGGAAGATTGATTTTTATGGGGTGGGTAAGAAATGGAAGTGTATTGGGGTCCTGGTGATTTTTTAACCAGAGATCATTATTGTTCTTTAACTGCATGGGTGGTATATTGGGCAGGAGGGACCAGGGAGGATAGGGGAGATCCACAGTTTTTTAGAACTACTGGACTCTCAGGTCTCTAGCTTTTGTGAAGGATGAAATATGGGAGGTTTGTGTTTAAAACATCACAGCTCCTGAGCATTCCACAGCAAATATTCCTGTCTGGGGTTTTGGGGAAAAAGAGTTGACTAAGGCTGAAGTGCTTGTGGGGGCCACCTAAACACAATTTTTAGGATATTGTTTATTTTATGGGTGCACCTGGAAACTCCTGTGTGGAATCTTACGGAGTTTCACAGTGAGATGGACTGGTTTGCTGAGGGTACAAATAGAACCCAAATGAATGTGAGACTATTCAGACTCTGAAAAGTTTATCAATCTATTGAGACGTCAGTACCACTGCCTTATTCTAAAATATCTAATGTAAAACAGTTTCTCCTGCCAGCAACAGCACTTTAAGGCACCGACAGGAGGGTTGGCAGATTCCTTAAAAAGAAGCACCATTAAAAGTATTCATCTGCCTTTTAATTCACTTGTGTGTCCAGTAAAGAAGCCTGCTTGTTTTATAGTTGTTTACTGATGTTTTAATGGCAGACCCATTAACATCTGCAGTACCTAGTATTGCAAATTTAACAGCCATGGATAGCAGTACTAGATACAAAAGATATGTTATTTGTAATTCTCTTACAAGGGGAGCACAAAGAGAAATTTGCTTTTCTCTAGGAAGGTTTATAGTATCCCTTTAATAGACTCCCTCAGGGATATAAACCTTCATCCACTGCTGCTCATGCTGTACTTACTGAGTTGTTACCATCTCACTCCTCCCAGATGTGAAACTCTACCAACACATGGATGACATCTGATTGGAGGAGATTCCCTTGAAGAACTGGGAGAAGCAACACCGGTCATATGGGAAGCATTACATAAAGCAGAAATTTAAATTCTACCTGAAAAACGCCAAAAACTAAGTAAAGAAGTAACATTTGGGTATTTGGATAGAGACAGTGTAGTAGTTCCTCCAGACACTTCAAAAGCAATAGAACAGGAACAAATAGATGCCCCAATCTAAGAAAGAATTAAAACAGTTAATGGGAACTTTAGGGTACTGGTGAAAATGTGCTTGGTGTTTCTATCATTGCTCTTTACTCTGAGCAGTTCAACAACCTGAGGAAGGTACATCAGGAACAAATTCTATTGTCTGTAGAAACCAGAGAACCATTTAATTTGCTGGAGTCTATTTTACAGTGGTATGCTCTCCCAGAAGAAGGTGCACAAAAATTTACAGTCAGGAAATTGAGTGCCTCATTAATGGCAGCTGCAAGAGGAAAAGATTAACAGAAGGACCAACTGACGTTTCTAAATTACAAATTACAATCAATGCAGATCCATTAGCATTACACAACCTTTCAAATCTTCACCAATTTTAGATGCACCTCCCCTTATCAGGGAGACATCAACAGAAGATATTTGGGTCACTGATGCCTCAGCAAAGAGGGTAAATGGTAAATAGCAGTACAAGGCTGTTGTATTAAACATCAACACCAACAAACAAGTAATAGAAGAGGGTGAAAGTAGTGAACAGGTAGGAGAGTTAAGAGCAGCTGTTTGAGCAGCTCAGAATTGAGCAAAAATAATCTGCGTGGGCTCCTGTGCTGTTGGGGCTGGTGCTACCCAGTGGGTCTGCCTATAGGAATTACTAAATTGGGAAGCAAAAAAATCTTCCATCTGGAGATGTCAAGAGTGGAAATTATTAAATGTAACCAGAAAAATGCCATACTGAATAGGATGACTCAAAGCCCATGCCAGGGACAACAAAGCAGACACAAACTGGAATTGAAAGGTGGATGAATTAACTAAAATCAGGGAAATAGAGATAAGAGGTTCCTCAAGTCAGGAACAGTATTGACTGGGAGAATGGGACCATCAGAAATTAGGGCGCACTGGTAAGGAAGCACACTGCTTTGCTGCACAGGGCAAAGGTTGGCCCCTATACAAGAAAACCTGTGAAACCATTTTTACAGAATACCTTCAGTGTAGATTAAATTACAATTAGATCATCCTGCTAAAACACCCTACGTATCAGTGAAGGAAAAACTCTATGATCCACATGGCAAATTGATTCCATGGGGCCATTCAGACCCTCTGCAGGGCAAGATCCATCCTCACAGGTGTAGGAGGAATCTCGGGCTATGCACGGCAACCAAATGCCAAAGGGCTGATGGGCAGAGCACAGTAAGGGGTCTGTCATCATGGTTTTTAAATCTGCCTACTTCTGATACCATCCAAAATGGCTCGTTTCTCCAACAGGCCAAACAGAAAGGAATTCAATGGGTATTCCACACCCCATACTACTCCCAGTCCAATGGAATAATGAAAAGATCCAATGACTTATTGAAAAGGAGTCTTAAACCACACATCTGGGCAGGATGTTTCTCTCTCCAAAATACTTCAGCATCAGAATAATTGGTATGGACTTACTGGGAGCCCTATAAGTTGAGGATTCTTTGCAAAATCAGGTGCTCCACCTTCCATCAAAGAGGAACATCTGACAGGACTACAACCAGGACAGCCTGTCATGGTAAAATTATCCCAAACTGGAACTTTGCCTATGACTCTGACTAAACCTTGTGGCCTACTTGCTCAAGAAGCTACTGAGAACAGTGTTACAAAACATGGAATTAGTGTATGTTGGACTTTTCCTTCCATGGGAAGTAGTGGGGTAACCTGTCTGAGCAAGCCATGTTGAGACTTGGTTTATTTTACTTTTTCAGAAATTAATCTTGGGAATGATGCCAGCGTGTCACCACTGAAGATTGAGTTATTCTTCTTCCAGAAGGAATCAGTGCCAGAATGAGCCAGGCTGGGCACACATATCACCAAGCCCAACCCATGGGAGGGAGATCCTCACTTTTCCTATCTGTAAATGGTCACTATGGCAACAGTTGTACCCATGCTTGAGCCTGAATGCATTTCCATGACAATTGCTGATAAAAGAAGTTCTTATTGGACAAATCTAGGAGCTTGAATTTGGCAGAGGAAAATTTCACTATAATAGGTGAAATACAACCTCCAACCACTTAAGGGGAAATTTGCTTACTCAGTTTCCAGTATATGCCCTTCAAAAATCAGAGCAGATGTTACAAGACCAGCAGCTGCTCAGAGCATTGCACAGAAACAATATATGGTAAAAGGAGGAGGTAACACGCGGAGGTGTAGTGTATCCACAGCCATAACTGGACTAATGTGTTTTGGCACAAGAGAATTTAACCCTCTCAGTGCTTTCCACACCTCCCAGGATTGGACCCTATGCCATATACAGGCTAGCAACAAGTGCTATTTAGTTCTTCCTGGTCCCTCAAATGAGTGGGGTGCTCAATGCAGATCAGTATCTCTGCAATCAAAGCTCTGCTCACCATTCCTGGCCTCATCCTTGCAGGGTGGTGGGCATGGTTGTGTGGGTGGACCCTCACCTCTCCAACATGATCATGGGACGTGGGCTATTTGCTCCCATGTTATCATGTTCCCAGGGATTCTTTTGTGAGTGAGGCAGAGAGATGGGACTTCTGGTTGCTTCTAAGCACCTTCTGGTTGCTTAGAAAGTGCGGTTTATTTTTCTTATCTTCTACAGAAAACGTGAGTTCTTGTTACAGGTGTTGAGAACATGACCAGAAGTCACAAAACTTACGGTTACAAGATCTTTTAAGGTCTTATTAACCAATAAAACACTGCCAAAAAGGATATTTATGTTTCTAATCCAATACTGAGAAATTTCATCTAGTTACAGTGTGACCTTTCTCAGCCAATCCTGTTGTAACACAGATCTATTATTAAAACTTTTCTGTTACCTTTATACCTACTTTATTCTTTCTATACCTTAAACTTTATAGCCAAACTTTTCTCTACTTAACATGTCTCTGCTTTAAGCTTGATATCTACATTCTTACTTCTAACACCTAAGCCTGGAAGCTTTTCCCAAGGCCTCAGTTCAAATCCTGTATTCTTTTCTTTTGATTTACCAGCCCAATGTCCTGAGAGTTTCTTTCATTCTGAATTCCAACAATGGAGAGATGTCACTGGTGTCCTAGGGACAAGAATTAGGAGTGTTAAATAGCATGAAAGCTGGAATCCTAGCAAGCAAACTAAACTCAGTAACAACTAATTTATACCAGCTGAAACATCCATTGCAATCTTCCCCATCAGCATTAGGAACTAATCAATGGCTCTTTTCAGATGTATTACCTCATTGGGAAAGAATTGATGAAAAGGATCGCCAGCTAATAGAGAGTGCCCTTAAACCAACATCTTTCGTGTGCTCAGCTGAATCCAATTGCATCATTTGCATTATGCATCAATTGTGGATATATTTTACTATATTGGCAATTATATGGGAGGGACCATGGAGGTCCATAGCCCAATGACATTTGAAAGGTGATCTGGGATAATGCAAGCAAATTTATAAGAGAATTACACTCTTGGTGATGTCTACTTAACCTTATCTATGACCCTACTGTACCAAACCCACAGCTTTAGTTTAAAGACTACATAATGCTTTGGTAAAGTCCATCTACACAGGCATTACCCTGGGTTAAATCCCCAAGGAGCTATAGTATATCCTATACAACAGGGTTTGGGCCCAACAAATGAGGACAAAATGGGAACTGTTGATGTTGATATCTGAAGTTCCTGTGAGGCTGGTACAGGAGCTGCATCCTTGGTTGTTTACTTGGAATGGGCTTTAGGCTCCATTTCCATTGAAAGAGTATCTAGAAACCCAGGAGAACATGGGTGAGTCTTGGGCTTTATCTGTAGATGAAGCCTACAGTTTACTTTTTTTTGGATCTGGAACAGTGAGGAGCCAATGATGTAAAACCAATTTTCAGGGCTTTTCCAGTTTTCTGGTTATTGGCATTTTCTATTGATGTTATTAAGCAACCTACTTGAAAATCTGTCAGTTTTCTCCTGGAAATTTAGAAGTCAGGATTCATCTTTACTACTGCATTTTGGGAATAGGGGAAAAAAATTCAGAAAAGCCAATAGTTTCCACAAAAGGTTTTTGCTTCAGGTAAGTACTCCTTCTCACAAAACTAAGTTTGGTGAAGGATGGTCTGCCCTACTCTGCCTTTGGGGTGGCCAGAATTCCTCTTTTCTGGAGAATGAGATCACTGTTTACTATTGACTGCTAATACGTACCAGCTGAAGAAGGGAGTTTTTTACCAATTCAAATTTGTTTCAGTGTTGCTCTTAAAATGATGAACTAGAAATAAAATTAATTAAGATGATCAAAAAATAAGATTTAGGTTAAAATTTTAAGGTGAAATTGTAAGGCCGACTAAAGCCAGAGCCGAGTGATATTTGAGCCGTAAGGACAGACTTTATGGCAGGTAAAGAAAAGTGTACTTCAACTGCCTTCACTCGAAGTTTGAAGTATTTCAGAGGGTAAAGTAAATGTATCACATGTATCACCCCAGTGAAACATTGGACTATTGTGTCAAACCTGGAATGATGATGAATATCCATCAAGGCCTTGATGTAGCATCATTTCATGTGCTTTTTTGAGAGAGCTGCTTATTTTGTGGGTTTGGATGGGGCTCAGAAAGAACTCTTGTTCTGCAATTTGCTGGTTTGAAGTGAGGCTCCTGTTGGAGTCAGTGTGGCCACATCAGGAAATACATGAGAGGTGGTTCATTTGCTCACCACAGTTACATGACTATTCCTCTTGATGTACAACTGCATTTCTCAATCTTGTTTTTGCTAAAATACAGTTCAAGTTTAAAAAATGTTGTAAGATTAAATATTTATAAAATATATTTTTAAAAAATTATATCTTTAAATATATCAGCAAAGTGCTTTCCACTGGCTGTTGCTGAGAGCTAAAATCTGAGAGGAATGGATGCCTGTTAAGAGGGTGACTGGCTTTTTCTCAGTAGGTTTTGGTGTCCCTTGCCACTTACAGAGGCCCCAGAATTTAATGAAAATAATTTTTTTCTAACTATTATGTAATGGGATCTGGCTAGTCTCCAACAAGCAATCCTGTTGAACTTCTGACAAAATTCTGGCCTGAGTGTAGTCCACCTGCTTTTTCTCACTGCAAGAATTGTGTTCTTTGTTTCAGTTTGTAATTGTAATTTTTCACTGAAATCTCCCACATTTGTGCTTGATCTGCTGGAGGAGAAGCAAAAGGTGAAAAGTTTTTATTAATGTATTTAACTGCACCATTTGGATATAACAGTGAATATATAGAAGGAACTGCTCTAATAATGGCACTAAGACCACTTTCATGTAGCTCCACCTCAGAGAATATTGTTGCAAAATCTGCTAAATAATAGTTGGAATAAATAGAACACAGTATTAATTTTAGGCTATTTCCAGAGCTTGCTGCTCTCAGGAAACTTTGGGTATTTCAGGTCGAGTAAAAATTTTTGTTCTTCATTGTACCATTCTCCCAGTCTCTTACTATTTAGAAGAGTAATCTGTGCCTCTTCTGCGGATGAGGCATAGAAGTGGATGAGGATCCTGGATTTTTGTGAAACTCACCATGTTGGTCAGTGTTCTTCCCTTCAGGGTATATTTGCTTTTCTCAGTTTCTATAACTATGAATATTAATAGCTTATATTTCCAGAGCCACCTTCTGAAAGGTGAAAACAAGACTTTGTGCTGAAAATTCTGTTTAGAGCAATAAAAAAGCAATAGTGTTAGATATCCTAATGAGAAAGGCTTCCCTATTTAAACTAATTCTGAGGCTTCTCAAATTTAAATTTCTCTGAAAAACCATTTTTGGTGCCTGCCTATCTATTAAAAAAAAGTCTCCATTATAATTCATGGTTTAAATTCTCATTATTTTTAAAGTGATCTGGCTTGCTCCTTGTCTCTTCCCATAAAAGCCAATGTTGTTCAATTTTTCCTAGTTAAGGATTTTCCAGATGTATTAAACACAGAAACTGGCTGTGTCCTGTATTTCCCAATTGATTGCTGGGATGGCGCAGCGCATCCTACTCAGTGGAGATGACAATGCCATGCAATGTCACGTGCATGAGGCTTTTCACCTCTTTTCCTGAGGCTTCCAGGGGACTGGGCTATGTGTTTTATATCCCAGTGGAGGTTTTGTTCTCTGTTAATCAAATGTAAGATGTTCAAACACTTGTCAATTTAAAAAAATTTGATTGTTTTTCTCCCTAGAAAGAACAGCTAAAAGTCAATGAAGTTATACTAAGTTTCTGTGATGCCAGCAAACTATTCTATTAAAAAAAAAAAAAAAAAAAAAGAAACAACTAAACAACTCCACCTCTGTTATTTCAGCCTCAGGTAGGAGAGTTGCCATGTTCCTCCTTCAGCAGTTGCTGCTAAAATAAGAGTTGCACCAATGCAGTTCTGTGTGCAGACAGAAGAGAGGGATTGAGTCTAGAAGGAACAGAGAGCAGGCTCGTTGGGCATGAATTTGTCAGAATTCACTCTTGATTTAATCTGTCTTGATTTGAATGCTATGTGGATTGGGTCTGTTTCTTGCTAGGGCTTTTTTTAGGGCTTTTGTTTGTTTTTGGGGGGATTTTTTGTGTGGAGTTTTTTGGTTGGTTGATTTCTTTGTTTTGGGTTTTTTGGTGTTTTTTTGTTTGCCTCTCCCTCCCTCTCTCCAGTCCCCCCATCCTTTTGTCTGGAAGGAGAAAAGCTGCAAGGCACTCAACTCACATTAGGGGAAGAGTTCATCAAGTCAAACAACATCAGGACCATCTCAGCCATAAGGACTGTAATTTCCTGTTTTGATTCACAGGTTTTTGCTGTAGATATGTGAGCAGAGGAGTGTTTGAACACTGATTGTTTCTGTATCTGAGTATTTCTAGATTTTGTGATAGTGATCACCTGCCCTGTGGTCGCTGCAAACTCTAAAACAGTTAGTCCTTAACTCAGACAGCTTTAGATAGATAAATCATATTTTCCAGACATTTATCCCAGTTGCATAAGTAGGTCTTGGTAAAACCGGCTATTTTCAAGTTGAGATGACCAAGTTGGTCAGGGCTTGAAGCAGCCTGGTCTAGTAGAAGGTGTCCCTGCCCATGGCAGGGGGTTGGAACAAGATGACCTTTAAGGTCTTTTGCAACACAAACTAATCTTGATTACTGAAACTCAGAAACATACAGGGAAAAAATAGTATTTATTAAAAATATAGTATAATTTATGTGTTTAAAGTACTTGCAACAGAGAAAAGGTTGAAAATGTCTATATGCCACAGCAGTGGCTGCTGTGCAGTGGGGTTGGGAGAGGTCTGGGCTGAACACGGGTGTTTTCAGCTCTTTTGCAAACTGATGTACAAAGAAGAAAGATATCCTCTGGCCTTGAGGCCATGGGGAGCAGCATCAACACCACTAATGTGTTCTGTTTCAGAACTGTCAGGTCATTGTGCAGGGGAATGCAAGTTAAAGAATTCCAGTTTAAACAAAATAAGAATTTCTGTAAAATCTTCATTAATGTCAATAAATGCTGGAATAGGGGAATGCCACAGAAGTACTCTTCAAGGGATTTTTCCATATCTTGATTCATGCAGAAGGAGAAATGCTAAAGAAGCCACTTCCCTGTTATGCTCAGTAGAGAATAATGTGTCAGTGAGTGTGTCTGGTAACTGAGTCATGGGGGAACAGCAGTGGAAGGTGCCCTGGCACATCCAGGGATAACTTTAAGGTCAGCAATTCTAATATATGGCAGGTCAATTTGAAGGGTCCTGTTCCCCTTATTTCCTGTTCCACTTATTTGCCCACCCGTTTTTGGGTATTGTTGGCAATAACAGAAATCTTTGCCTTTGATGTATTCTGTGATAGCTCTGCAGAAGAGCTGTTCTATCTGGTCCTGACAGTAACAAATGTTCTCTGCGAAGGAAATTGTCGCGTTCCAGGGGGTTCACCCCTTGCGACAGCCTTATCGGTTTAACCGGGTAATAGGGTGGCTGTATTATAAAGCGAGACAGGTACGATGGGGTGCCAGAGATATCATTTAATCCACATGGTCCGAGAAGCAGTATCCAAAAACTTGTTATTCCGAGTGAAACACTAATTTTAGAAAATTAGAATTTTAGTTACCTTGCTGAAAACAATTAAGAGTTAGAAGGGAGTAGTTATCTGAAACTTAAATAATTGATTGTCATTTCATGTTTGCTCAGCAATGTAAGCTGTGCTTACAATGGGAAAAGATGAAACTAGTGAGCAGATCCAAAGGAATATCAACAATGTAACCAGAAACTCATTCTTTGGAAAATTGGACTATCCCCAGAAATCATTTGTATTGTCAGTGATAGAAAAGGTCAAGAGTTTAAGGTGAGGAAGACTCACCTTACTTCCTCCTTTTAAGACCCCTCCCCACAAAAACGACCCCAGACTTAATTTAAAAAGTCAATCACGCATGCTTAATAGCTAATTACCATAGGAAGCAGGGGATGGGAGGGGCTGTTATTAGGAATATGTATTTGTTTGAATCCTTTGCTAATAAATAGACTCTGTGATCACCTGTGATTTTGCAGTGTGTATTAGAGGATTACCTCACGCTGCTGCCCAGCGCCGAATAAACATACACTTTCTAACTTTAAACTGTTAGAGAGTCTTTTGTCTGTCACAGCTGAGTATCGGTATTAGACCAATACTCATATTTTGGTAATTCACAAGGACAGGCAATGACTAAAGATGGGCGTCAAGGGATTGAGTTCACAATACGCAGGGAATACCGGAGAGCAAAGGTCCAATCCCGAAGGACTTGACCTTGGTTGGTCTCAGACCAACTGAGAATCAGAGCTAGGAATAAGATTTACTTTGGAATGAGTTATTTAACATCTTTGCAGTGCCTGATTTCCTAGGGTCTCAGGTTTATGACTCCTGTTTCAGTTGATTCAATTACCACAGGAAACATTGTGTTGAAGTTAATCTACTCCCTCTGAAGCCATAGTAACCTGTCTGACACACAGCTCCAACCTTCTCCTGGCCAGGGAATCTCTGGCTGCCAAGCTGCTGCTTTAGTTTTCCCTGGCTAAGGAGTACTGCCACCATTCCCTGCCTAATACCTGGGATGTGACACATTCTAAAAGGTAGAGGCCTCTTCACTCTATCATAGGCTGCAATGGCCAGTTGCAAAAGAAGATTCATTCCAGTTGCCTCAACATCAAACCTGTTTGAACCCTTTTAATTCCAAAGCAGATTGATTTAGCTAAGTCCTTTTTTTTTCCTCCCATAAATGTTTCTAGTAGCTGTTCGATCATTTTGAAGTCTTGTGTTTTTAATTCAGTCCTTCTGAAGTTGGTTACAAGCAGCTAGCAATCCTGGCCAAGTCCTTTTAAATAAATGAGATAGAAAAGCATTTACTGTGCTCCAGTAATGTTGAATTACTTTTTAAATAGAGCAAATTAGATCCAAGACTTAATCTCTCATCAGTATCCTCCCATGTCACAGTGTCAACTCAGGATTGCTTTAGTCATTGCCATTTCAATAACAAGATATATTCGTATTTTCTTTGACAGAATAGTTCAGAGTCTGTTGGAGAAGATGAAACTGAGGAATCTTGCAAATATGAATGCTCAGATTCTGGGAATATAGAAACCATGGATGAAATTGAAATGAAAGCCACGTTTGAGATACCAAGCCCTAGTTACTGAATAACCAGGTATACAATGGGATGGCTCACCGAAGCTAATCCACTCTTAACTAAACAATGCTTTTGGCCAGAGGGCAAGGCCAAAAGACACAAAAGACTGACCTGCACCCAAAGATTAGATCTTAGAGTTTAGAATGTCACATGCTATGCTAATGTAAGATTTCCTATAGGTTATATGTAAATGCTATAGAATTAGTATTTTGCATTGGATTGGTTCTTAGGGAATTAGAATAGTCATGAATGAAGTGGATTTATTGTGTTACAAACGGGAAGTCACTCTCTCTCCTCTCCTCTCCTCTTCTCTTCTCTCTTTCTCTTCCTATCTTTACTCCTTGCTCTTCTTCTCCCACTTCTGCTCTCCTTTCCCTCTCCCTTTACCCCAATATCCTTTTAACCCATTTCTCCTCTCCTCTTCTTCCTCTCTTCTCTTTTCCTCTTCTCTTCCCCTCTTTACCTTCTTTACTCTCTCTCTATACCCTCCTTCTTCTCTCTTTCTCTCCCCCTTTTATCTCTTTAATCTGCACGTGGCTGTGCCGGGCAGCTCCTTGCAGACTCCCTTATAATAAACTGCAACTGTAGCTTTTAGCATTTACAGAGCGTCTGAGTCTTGTTCCTCGCGTCCACCCTGATACAAAGAGTCCAGGAGTCTCTCGCAAGAGTCTTGGGTACCCTTTCTCAGTTGGTCCATTTGTATATTAAATTGGTGCTCTTGGTAATTCTATGCCCCAAGGAAAGGTGATTTGGCTGCAAGATCAGCACTACTGATAAATGAGATGGTTTGTTGTCACAACAAAATAAATAAGCCTTAAAAAAGAAGTGTGTTGAGTTTTACTTACCTAAAAAATTAGGTGGCATAAAATAAATGATGAGACTCATTCAGACAGGATTTTAAATGGAGTGCACTTCAGATTTCTCCCAAACTTTAAGTACCCACTCTCTACTCCTAGTCACTGGCTGTATTTCTGAAAAAGAAGACAGACACGAGTGTTGTGCCTTTGGTTAAATTTTTATGGCATTGTGGCTTTGCTGAAGAGAGGGGGGTCAAGAAAACAGGCAGGTTGTATGCTTATCCTGATTTTTTTTATAAATGCTCTCACCTATGTTGTTAAAAGTGTTGCAGCTCAGGGAAGGTCTGGAAGACATAGGGACAAAAAGCTATCAGATGAATCACCCTGATGCATCCTTTGCTGTGGGCATTGTTCGATCTCTTCAGACATTTTGTAGGGAATTTCAGGTGATGAAAATTTTATTTCAGAAATAAACTGAGTGTTCATCCATGGAAGCAGAAATTTCTGTAAATCAAGGAGATGAGTGTCTCAGTCACCCCAAGACAATGAGAAACCTCTAGGCAGATCCAATGACAGCTCCTTAGGTCCTTTCTTCCATCATTTAATGATCAGAAAACATGTAGGAGAAAAGGAAGTTCAGCAGGATGGATAGAAGCTTCATCTTGAACACCTTATGCTGCAAAACACCCCTCAAAGTCTTGCATAAAATCTGTGCTGAAAGAGCAAACCCCCATTTGGATGTTTGTGTCCTGCAGGGGAAACAGAAGAGATGAAGGATGTTACTGATGTCTTGGGCAGCTGCACAGCAGGGAATGTGTGAGGCAGATTCCTGGTTGATTTCCAGTGGCCCATGCAATGGAGGCAAATAAAACCTGTTCAGTATTTCTGCCAGGTCTTAAATCCACACCCTAGAAGGCAGATCTATTCTTGGAAGCATGATCAAGATAGCCTACCCAAACACCACGGCAATCAAATTACTCAGCAGAAGGGATAATAGTAAGCAGAGGCAGAGGTGGAGAGGAAATAAATTGAATGTCTCTAGAAATTATTTGGCTAAAGACCTCTTTCCTGCTGATGGGGAAATATATTGAACTTGGATGAGAATAGTTCTACTCCACTGCTTGTGCAAGTTTGTGCCAGTTTTGTGTTATCTTTTTATGATGCCCTGGCCACTGCTGGCTGTGATGTAAATAATCTGTTTCTGAATAAATGCACTTCTGAAAGGAGCAAAGCCTCACAGGAAGTGGGTTTGCTTGGACCAAGTAAGCTGTCACTGAAAGACTGAGCAGAAGCAAGAATTGGCAGGAAAGGAAAATGTCTCTCAAGCAGCAGAAAAAGGAAATGTTCATTTCTTTCTTTCTTTCATTGTGTGTCCAGAGTTCCTGTTTCTTCTCCTTTGTGCCCCCCTTTAGGCCTTTCTGTCTGCAGTCCATGGTGCCCAGTGTGGCACATCCCTGTCTCTGAGGGGAGAGCACAGGACCTGCTGTTGGAGTTTGTTGCCCGTCACTCTGTTGTGCTTTTCCTTCACTAAAACAGGGAGATCCTCTCTGAGTGGCCAAGCAGAGCAATCTGATACTCTGGTTACTCTATCAGATTGTAACCTGGGCCTTTTCGAGCACTGTTCATTCTCTGTCAACTTGTTTATTTTCTCCTTTCAGTGGAAACAAATGTGTGGATCTCCACAAGCAATACAGTGGCGCAGCAGAAACATGTTCCAATAACAGATTCTGCCACAGCTTGCTGGGATCTTGCCAGATGGATTTTCAAAGTCCTAAATAAACTTGTGCCTTTTGGTTTCCCACACAGGTGGGATCAGTCATTTCACTCAAAGAGAGAAATATTTCACTTCAGTTTCTAACCCATATAATAGGAATTTATGTAATTGAAACCAGGTGTTTGCAAAATATCTGTGTTGGACTCAGGCTGAAGATAAAAATAAAGTGTTCTGGGATCTGAGAACTTTACAGTCACCTAACAATTTGTTCACAAAAAACCTCTCTCAAGGCAGAATTCACTTACTAATTAGTCACAGACCTCTAGTATAATTATGCCCCTGTGGGAACAGTGTGGGTAATAAATTGATCATGTGAGGCTTTTTTACCTTTATATATCATCTAATGGGTTTGTCCTGCAAGTTGTTGCTCTCAAGAACTGATGAAAAGCAGTACTGTTAGGCACTGAAATTTATAAACCAATTTACATTGTGGAAGGAATAATGTTTTCCATTTAGTTAATGGTTAATTATCTGAGATTTTTTATTCCTTATTTCCTGCAGCTAAATTGGTTTGTCACTCCTGTTAATTAATTAGACAAAAGAAAAGACATAATCAAGAGCCCTATTGCTCAAATTAGTGTCAGCTATGGGTTTAGTGCATGGTTTATTGCCCCATGAACACAGGCAAGGCCAGTGTGGGCTCGGAAGCTGAGCCACTGGCAGCACTGAGGAAAGAGGAAATAGGAAATGAGCCTTTTCAGGCTTGGGCAGATCAGGAATACCCGACTGTCTCCAGCTGGAGAGAAGTCCTGCTCCTTTAGCACTGTGACCTTAAATATGTCAGCACTAGGAAATGTCATGGCAGTGACTACACTTGGCTTTAAAGGGACTTATTTTGGACTTGAGTGCCAGTGGTGATGTGAGGGTTGCCAAGGTTACCAGGAGCCCTCAGTGATGTGCACTGACATTCAGGAAGGAGAAAGCAAGAAACTGAGTAAAGAAAACAATTTTGAGAAATGGGCTTTCAAGTATATTTGGATGACAATTTTCTTACCTTTCCTCCTGACACCTGAGAGCTCCATAGCAGCAATTTAGGAAACTATATCACCAGGACACAATAGGCTGTGTACACCTCTTTCTCCCCACCAATCATACAGTTAGGAGGGATGTTTTATTAAGAAAAAAACATGGTGGAGTACAGATGAGACATTGCTCTGTTTTAATATAGTCTGCAGGAAACATATTTTTTTTTAACCTTCTTTACCTTGAGTGATAAGGATGCAGAGCATGAGATTGAGATGTGGGAACATGTCCCCACCTCCTCTCTTCACCCAGCCTCAGATTGTCCCTCCTTAGCCGCCAAAACCCTGCTGAAAGGAGCCCCAAGAAGCAGTGGGGAAAGATGGGCTTGTCAAGGCTCCACTCCATTTCATTTGTGCTATAAAACTGTCTGGTAGAGATAAGTGAATTCATTATTTTTCTTTTGGAAAGAAGGGGGAGCTGAGCTGGCTTGGTGACTGTTTTGTACAGCTGTGATGGAAAGACTCTAGAGGGATGGCAGCACTCCTGTGCATCAGAGAAAATAGCAATGCTGCTACTCCAGATCCCTATAGACTAACCAATTCCAGCCAATTTTATAGGACATAGTGCTAAAAAAGGAGGCAGACACTTGCAGTCTCTTTTTCCATAGCCTTCAAAATGTGTCCAACCCTGATCCCGAATGCTAATGGTGAGATCTCTTTAATGTATGGAAATAGGGACAGTCAGTGTAAGGCAGCATGGGAGAGTCTGCTGGCAAGGCTTATGTATAAACAGTACCCTGGGGGTACTTTTATAGCCCCCTGATTTTCAGTTTCACTTCCCTGCCTGTCAGTCTGTGTAATGCTTACAGTAAATAACAGAGAATTTACTTCTTTTTTTTTTTCTTTTAAAATAGGAATGTAAGGAAAAATAGTAGGGTACATCGCATTTTTTTAAGTGTTTGCTTTTTAATTAATGGAGGATAAAATAGAAGCCCGGGCATGATTCTCAGTAAATAAGTACCACTGTGCTGTGAATAATATGGTTGTCATCAGGCTCTGTACCCACCATCAACAGAAATGATGGGAAACAGGGAAATTTGAAATGTTAATTAAAACATGGAAATAAATAGCAGTGTTTAAGAAAGAAGATAGTAAAGCATGAAAGGAGAATCCCACTAAATCAAACAGCTTTTCTGAAGGAGTATTCTTAATATAATACATGGCTCCTGTATTCAGAAATTTTCTTAACATTGTCTTTAGAAGCCTAGTTCCAACTTAGAGTTGGGTGCATTTTAGGTCTTTGAATAAACCTCACTGGTAGGGCTCTGGATTTTTCTCCTGGATACATAATATATTAGGATATTTCACATCTAAAAAGAAACCTCAGACTAAGCCTTTATTATTCCTCAAGTATTGCTACTGCTATTCATTGAGAAATCATGGTGTTAAAATCATGCCAGTGAAACCATATCCTTCCCTCTTTTTATTTTTTATTCTTTGACTCTGTTCAATTTTTTTCCTTCATATTTACTTTTCTCCCTCATGGTCTTGGTTCCACAGCTGTTTCAGGAGGGTTTGTAGTGATTCCAGGTGCACACATGATGTGGAAAGCACCAACCTTGATCCTTGTCAGACTACTGTAAGCCTGGTAGTCAAAAATGCGATTTTATCCCCCAGCAACAGGTGTCCCTTAGACTTGCTGAGATGGAGATATCAAGATAGTTTAATATCAATAGCTGGATTTATTTGTTGTGAACTTGTCCAGCTGTGCTTTTCAACAGTTTTAGCTATCCTGGAATCGAAACTCCTTGTTTGCTTCATTTTCAGTGACAGATGAGAGAGGGGGAAATGTAAATAGTGTAGTCCCGCCAATTGATTGTCTAACAGAGCTGAAACTGAACTGGGATGGATGGCCAGACTTTTAAATGAAGGCAGGGAGAGCCTTGCTGGTCTGGAGACACACCTGAATTGGGTGTTAGGGACTGTCAATCTCTTCTCTAAACCAGGCATGGGAATGGAGAAAGATCCATGATGAGCAAAGGTACTACAGGTACTAAACTGAGAGAGAGAGTTTGCTTTTTCTTGTCATTGCAGGTTAATGAGGTGTTCTCATTTCTGGTACAACGTTGTTTGCAGGCTCAGGGAGAAGGTGGCCTAGGAGGCTCTACTTCCTGAGACAAACAGACAGGCTCCTTTGCTGAAGGGTTTTCACCTGCACTGCTCAGGTGCTATCTGGTCTCTAATGCCTGCTCTTCCTGCTGCAGAGGGAGGCTGCCAGAGGGACTGGGAAGAAAGGTGTTAAGGGCTGTATTGGGTTTGCATGGCCTGGTTTGGTACCAGGGGGGTCACAGGGGTGGCTTCTGTGAGAAGCTGCCAGAAGCTTCTACCACATCTGGCAGAGCCAGTCCCTGGAGCTCCAAAGGTGGATTGTATGGTTGGCCAAGGCTGGGCAAATTAGAAATGGTGGAACTGCCTCTGGGATAACAGATTGAAGAAGAAAAAAGGAAAAATACCCGTTGTTGCACAGATCTAATTGCAGACAGAGAAGAGAGGGGTGAGAACATGTGAGAGGAATGGCTCTGCAGACAGTAAGGACAGTGCAGGAAGAGGAGCAGGAGGTGCTCCAGGCACTGGAGCCAACATTCCACTGCAACCTATGGTGAGGCTACGGTGAGGCAGCTGCAGCCCCTGGAGATCCACGAGGATGCAGAAATCCACCCACAGCCCCTGGAGATCCCGCCACAACCCTTGGAGCAGCCCCTGCTGGAGCAGGGAGATGTCTGAGGAGAGGCTGTGACCCTGTGGAAGACCATGGGCAGAGGGGTCTCCGCTGGAGCAGCCTTGCAGGACTGACCCCATGGCAGAGTGACCCACGCTGAAGCAGTTGGAGGAGGGCTGCTGCCCATGGGATAGACTTATATTGGAGAAATTCCTGGAGAATTCCCCCGTGGGAGGGACCCCCAGGGTGCAGAAGGGGAACGACTCCTGTCCCTGAGCAGCAGGAGAAGCCATGGTGGATGAGCTGCCCAGAATCCCCATTTCCATATCCCTGCACCACTGTGGGAGGAAATAGAACTGTGATGGGGGGAGGGGGGGTGGGGTGAGGGAGAGAAGGTGTTTTTGAGGTGTTTATTTCACTTCTCATTAACCTGCTGTGATTTTGTTAGTAACAAACTCACTTCCTGTCTCTAGAACCTGTTTTGCCCATGATGGTATTTGCTGAGTGAACCCTCCCAGTTCTTATCTCAACCCTTGAACTCTTAATGAAATTTTCTCTTCTCTGTTCAGCTGTGGAGGGGAGTAAGAGAGAGGCTTTGGTGGGTGCCTGGTATCCAACTAGTGTCTACCCACAACAGGAAGGAGAAGCAGTTCATTCCTCCATGAAATATTTTGAAATTCTGTGTTTGCCATCACAAATCTGTAGTAGAAGGGATCTTGGCTACCTGTCAGGTGTTGTTCTGAGATGCCATGGAAAGATTTGTGCATGCTGCAGGTAAGCAAGCTGTGAGTTGGGTCTTCCCTCCAAGCCCTCCATGCTCAATGGGAGGGTTTTCCTCTCAATTAGTGTACAAGTTTCACACAGTTGTACTTTCTCTAATTTCAATGGGTTTTCTTGTGACATACTTGTGTCAAGTTCAGATTCAGTATTCATTGGTTTTGCAAAACCAAGTTGAAATAAAGTAAGAAAAAAAGTTTTCTAAACAACATTTATAGTTTCTCATTTGCAGCTTGGGACTTAATGCACCATGAAACCTTATATTGTGTGGTTTCTTTAGTAGTACTCTGATGCTTCTGCAGAGAAAAACAAGATGGGGAATTACTCAGAAATGAAAACTGAGAAGCAAAATATAGTTTCCATGCTTCTTTTGGGATCTTTAGAGAGAAGTCACTTTTTCAGTGGTTCGTCATATGTAACTGTGTCCATGTGCCAATCTCAGCTGTGGTACTGCCAACAACTTCAAAACCTGAAAGAATCTGGGGACCTTCATAGGTTATAGAAATGTAAAACAGTATTATTAGGCTGGTGACAAGTTGTATTCTGTCAGGAAAATCCACAAATGCCAGAGGTTGGTATCCAAAAAGGAGACAGAGGAGTCCTTCAACTTTATCTGAATAAAGGGAGAGAGTCCACTGGGGCACACACCCACGGAATTTTCTCTCTCAAGGTTTTGGAGGGCACAGCCTCCTTTTATCCCAGAATTGCAGAATCAACTATGTTGCAAAAGACCTTTAAGATCATCTAGTGCAACATATGACCTAGCATCTCGTCATCAACTAAACCATAGCATGAGTGCTACGTCCAGTTTTTTTTTAAACATGTCCAGGGACAGTGACTCCACCACCTCCCTGGGCAGATGACTGCAGTGCCCAGTCACTCTTTCTATAAAGAATTTTCATCTGATGTCTAACCTAAACTTCCCCTGGAGCAGCTTAATACTGTGTCTTCTTGTTCTGTCAGCAGTTGCCTGGGAGAAGAGAATGACCCCCGCCTGGCTACAATCACCTTTCAGATAGCTGTAGAGAGTGATAAGATCACCCCTGAGTCTCCTTTTCTCCAGGCTAAACAACCCCAACTCCCTCAAGCGTTCCTCACAGGGTTTGTGTTCCAAGCCCCTCACCAGCCTCGTTTCCCTCCTCTGGACACACTCAAGCATCTTAATGTCCTTCCTAAACTGAGGGGCCCAGAACTGGGCACAGCACTCAAGGTACGGCCTCACCAGTGCTGAGTACAAGGGAAGAATGACCGCCCTGGTCCTGCTGGCCACACCATTCCAGATCCAGACCAGGTGCTGTTTGCCTTCTTGGCCACCAGGGCACACTGCTGGCTCATGTTCAGTCAGCTGTCAACCAATACCCCCAGGTCTCTTTCTGCCTGGGCATTGTCCAGCCACTCTGTCCCCAGCCTGTAGCATTGCAGGAGGTTGTTGTGGACAAAGTGCAAGACTTGGACTTGTTAAACTTCATGTTGTTGGACCCATCACATCTATCCAGCCTGTCCAGGTCCCTTTGCAGAGCCCTCCTACCTTCCAACAGATCAACACATGCTCCCAGCTTAGGGTCATCTGCAAATTTAGCGATGGAGGACTCAATCCCCTCATCCAGATCATCAGTGAAGATATTAAAGAGGACTGGCCCCAGCACTGACCCCTGGGGGACACCACTAGTGACTGGCCACCAGCTGGATGCAGCACTGTTCACCACCTCCTGTCAATCCAGCCAGGTCTTAACCCAGTGAAGAGTGCTCCTGTCCAAGCCGTGGGCTGCCAGTTTTTCCAGGAGTATGCTGTGGGAGACAGTGGCAAAGGCCTTACTGAAGTCCAGGTAGCCAACATTGACAGCCTTTTCTGCATCAGCCAGGTGGGTCACTTGGTCATAAAAGCAGATCAAGTTGGTCAAGCATGACCTGCCCCTCCTAAACCCATGCTGGCTGGGTGTGATACCCTGGCCATCCTGTGAGTGCTGTGTGATGGCACTCAGTATAAAGTGTTCCATTACCTTACCAGGTACTGAGGTCAGGCTGACTGGCCTAGAATTACCAGGATCCTCCTTCCAGCCCTTCTTGTGGATGGGTGTCACACTGGCCAGTTTCCAGTCATCTGGAACCTCACTAGTGAGCCAGGACTGTTGGCAAATGATGGAGAGTGGCTTTGCAAGCTCACCTGCTGGCTCCCTCATAACCCCAGGATGGATCCTATCTGGTCCCACAGATGCATGAGCATCTAAGTGGCTTAACACTAAACTCCCGCCTGCATGTTGCTCTCTTCCTTTCCCCATTGTCTGAGGTACTAGGAAGGTACAGTGTTCCCAAACTGCCTACCACATATTCCCCCTTGAATACATAATTTACCCCCAAAGTTCAGAGGATCAGGCTTGTGCTGACCATTTGTCTATTTCAGGAGCCAAACTCTCTGGGCCTGATAACAAACCTGCTGCCCAAAGTCAGTAGATACATTAGGACTCTTGTAAAAGAGATTAACACCCATCAAATTGTTTGTAAAGACATTAGCACACATCTTCCCTCTCAGTCTGAAATATCTTGCATGTAGTTTTTGAGATGAAAGACTTGACAACAGCAGTGACTGGTAAAATGTCTAGAATCCAGAGTTCACATATGCTGAAAGTATCAGATTTTCATTTTATGAATAATTCTGACAACAAAACCAACATTTCAAATTGTAACTGAAATATACATGTATTTTTAGGCAAGCATTAGCTGTCTATAAAATGCCTCTTCTCTCTTCCCTTAGTAAGATAATGAATGCCTTAGGGTATTTTACATATTTCTGGAAGCCACGTTGGCATGGCAGTGGTTCAGGGACTTGCCTTGTGTTTTGCTCAGGGATATGCATAGCAGTTTTGTTAAGATTACAAATAAAAATACATTTTTCAGATTCTTATTGCAGCACACTACTTGTTAGCTGAGAATTGAGCTGTGATGTCTCTGCTCCCCCTGCTGTCAGCTGTTCTGGGCTGCCAGCACTGACTGCAGGAATAGTTCAGGCCAACTGGACAGCCTTGGTGCCTGACTCAGCTGTTGATGGCCCAGCATCTCTTCAGCTGGAGCAACATGGTCTGTCCTGGGAACACCCAGGTCTGGGGATATTCTTGCCACTTTTCTCCTTCCTACCAGGGCATGTAAGCATGCCTCTGTTCTGCAAGGCTAGCCCTGGGACTGCCTGTTGAATTCTCTCTGGACCCCGAGGCGAGGCAGTGCTGGCAGGGTGGCAGATTTCCCTTTTGGGGCTGGGTTTCCTGGCACTAGAGGAACAACAGTGTGAGAATGAGAACACCTTCCGTGGCTCCAAGAGGTGCCTTTCTCCATTCACACTGTCCTAGGTTACAATGTAAAGATATGCCCAAAAGTATGTATTCTATCACCATCTGCTGAAACCAGGTGGGGCAGTGATTCTTATCTCAGTGGGAGATATCCTCTGCTAATGGGCCATCTGATAAAAACCAGATGTGGCAATGTTCTTTATCTTTCCCATGACCCATCCTTCCTCCAGGAATATATCTTCTGTTAATGGGCCATTGAGTCCCACTGCATGACTGATAAAATTACACCATCCCATTGTGAAATGCTCCATCCAGGGGGAGGAGCTAAGCCTTTCCTACCTAGATAAAAACTGAGATTTGGAACACCAAAGCTGCCCTTACCCACTGGTTTCCAGGGGACAAGAGCTACCAGACCTTTCTACAGGATCACTGCTTCAACAAGACCGCTTCAACTGGACTGCTATCACCCCGCTAACTAGTGGGGTGTCAGGTTGTATTCTGACTCAGTCAGTGGTTTTACTTTTGTATTATTGCATGTATTTTATTTTTCTCTTTTTTTCTATTAAATTGTATTTCTGACTTGGAGTCTCTCACTGGTTTTGCTTTCAAAACCATTACACACACATACTCCTCTCATCTTTCAATGCCCCTGCTGGGAAGGTGTAAGAGTCAGTCTGAAGTTTCTCTGATCTGCCTCACGACCATCATCAGAGACTGAGATCCCGGGACCCCACCACTCGCCTGAGTTCTGGCCTGGCCAAGGTGGATGCTTGCCAAAGACTGTTTGTAGGTGTGCCTGGTTCTTGCCATGGTACACTGCGATCGAGCAGGGTACTGGCTGCAGTGTCCTCTTCCTGCACCTGTTTCTTGGAGCAATGATCTCCGCATACAATAGTCCATAAATCTTCCCACCTTTTGGCCAGAGGCCACTTGCTTTGGAAAAGGACTATAAAAAGTGACTTTCCTAAAGAGACTTTGAGATCTCTTTCTCCCCAATGGATTGAAGACATGTCTCGTTGGACGGCCACGAGGATGTGTCCCATCTGTTGTAGCTATATCCCATCCCTCTCTCTCTCTCTCTCTCTCTCTCCTTTTCACTTCATCTCTCTCCTTCACTTTCTGTCGCAAACAATAAACTGCATTACTGCTTTCTGCTAAACAAACCTGAGTCTCTTGCCTTTTTTCTTTTGCACCCTGGGGTCAAACGAACCATCACGACTCCTGCTCGGGTTGAGAGGATTGTGACAGAAGGAGTGCTCTCCTTTAAGAGATTTTTTCCTTTTAACAGATATCACACCATCAGCTGGTTGGCTCTTGGCTGTGATCTTTGTTACAGTGTTTGTCAGGAACAAAAATCAATGCCCTGCCTGCCTGCCATTGTCAGAAGTTTCGTTGTCTCTCCAGCTCTCAGCTTGAACTGTCAACAATAGCAGCCACAAAGTCAGGCTCTTCTGGGTGATTAGAGTAGCTGCTATGAGATCAGAGCATCAGCAAACAGGACACTCAGATGCCATTTTTGAGGCAGGTGCTGACAACAGAAATACAGAAATCCTGCCCTCTAGAGAGATGGGAATCCAATGAAACAGAAATTCCGAACTGCCCTCTCCCTCCCCCTCCCCCTCCCCCTCTCCCTCTCCCTCTCCCTCTCCCTCTCCCTCTCCCTCTCCCTCTCCCTCTCCCTCTCCTCTCTCCTTCTGCATTGGAACTTTTAGCAGCAGTCATAGAAGTTACTATTTCCTGATATGCTTTTTCCTCTGACTGACACTATGTTAGTTTGAGGATGCAGTAATGCAATGTAGTATGTTGCAGAATAAGGACTTTACAATTTAAAATTGTAAAGTGGTATGTCTTATTTCCAGCTGGGACACATGGTGGGGATATTTCCACCTTGCATGCATACCTGTCACGCATACTTGACATGTGTACGTGTCAGAACAGGTTACAAGTTTAAATATATATAGATACCACAAACCTACACCTCCCTGCCTACCCATTCACTGCCCACTCTTCACCTCCTTGTGCTTCATATTACAATTAGTCTTCTGTGGTGCCACACCTCCTGGTGGTTGCAGGTGGACATCTTGATGAAGTAAAGAGGTCTTCCTCAGGTGTTTGCTGTTTGACCTCTATCTCTGGGCAAGCACAATGGAGGTTTGGCTAGCTCCTGGGTCAGCTTGTCCTAGGCGAAACCAGGGGCCTGGTTCTTGCTGTGTTTTTTAAACCACAGGTTCTGCTTTATCAGGTTTTCACAATACCTAAGTCTTGTTTTATCAAGTTTTCACAATATAAATCTTATCTTTATAGCTTTTGCCTAGCAACTAAATTCCTATGTGTTCTGTTACAAATTGTTTCTACCTAATAAGTTGCATTCCTATATGTTCTATTACAAGTTGTTTCTCTACTTCTACAAAATTGCTAAATAAGCTATGTAATTCTGTTTTCCCTTCCACTTTCTTGAGAACATTATATGCTTTTAAAATTCTGAATTATCATAGACGTATATTTTTCCCATGTCAGTAGTTTCTGGCTGCATTAAAATATGGGCATGGGAGATCAGGTGTGCCTGCTGAAGTTGATGTTGGCATGCCATAGAGCAGAGTTTTTACCAGGAAGAGATTTCACTTTTATTCAGACATCTGCATGTATGGTGAATAAAGCAGAGAATACAATGGAACTGATAAAGGGGCCTGTTATCTTAGGCCTGATATAGCAGAAACAGTAGGTGTGACAGACGCAAGATAAGTGTTCCCTGGGCAAGAAGTGACCAAGAAACAAGCTGTGAGACTTTGGGACAAGATGTTACCAGGTAATGTGATGTCATGAATAGTGCATAACCAATGGGAAAATGTTACCAAAATTGGAATCTTATTTAAGTACCATACAAGTAAAACCCTATAAAAACCCCTGTATACTCGATAAAATTGGCTTCTGATCACAACTCAGAATGTACCCCTCTCTCAATCACTGATAGGCATTTTTAGGCATGACACTTTCACAAAGATCTATTTAAGTGTGCCAGGACTCTCACTGCCTACAAAGGTTTCCAGTCTAAGAGAGCAAGATACAGCAGCCAAGACAAGGATCTGAGCCAGCAGGTAAAGGGATGCATGTGGTCAGGCCCTCAGCTGCAGGAGTGAGGAAGGAGAGAGCTCTGAAGGGTCTTGTGAGATCATGAAAAGAGGTGGGGATAAGTCAGAGTAGCAGAAAGTGGAGTGCTTCAGGTTTGGCTATATTAGTTCTGGTGCAGTGAAAATAGAAGGTTCATAGATGTTTTGGCCATTTTGCTGTCCAGAGCTCTGAGTCATGGGACATGGCTCAAAGTGTCAATTCCTTCTTTGCTGGGATGTTTGCTAGGATCTGCTACTTGGTTGATCAGTTGCTTCCAAAGCTGCCAAAACTTGTCTGGAGATCCTGGAGAATCCCAGTCTGCCAGAGAGATGAAAACACTGTGTGTAGATAAACAGATCTTTGAGAGCTACCAATGTAACACTCAGTTCAAAAGCAGAATCAAAGATAAATTTCTGGGGTCAATACTCAAGAAAATCATTCTGTTTTGTATCAACAGGAAGATTTTACACAATTAAAACTTTTCTCCAGGGAAGTGTCTTCAGTGATCTAAAGTGTGCACTGGAGGATGATTGTCTTGCATCACACATAGAGATAATTCAACCATGAGAATGCAATAATGTTTCTAATAATTAAAAGTATGTACCTGCTTTTATGCTTGGATATCCTTTCCTGGCCGGTGATTAAACTGTTCAGTGTTAGGACATGCAATACTGGTGTAAAATATGTACCAGCAATAATTTGTGTCAAATCTTCATTACCTTGTGTAATAAGCAAGGCCCACAACTTTCTGGGTGGTGTAGGAAAATAACAGTGGGTTTGGAGTGGATTATTTGTACTATTGCTCATTTTCTGTGTCTGGGATATTTATGGGTGGGAATGACTGCAGTCAAATCACTGTTACAATGAGAGTAAATAGGCTTCTGGATGTCCCTTCCAATGTGAGTTTTTTTGTGATCTAAAAAAAAAAATTTTTATTCTGACTTTGAAAATCCTCACCAGCATGGAAGTCAGAATTCTGTCAGATCACAACAATAACAAAGTAAATAGGGCCATTCAGTACTCTGCAGCATTCCTAAATTTTGCAGGACATGCAAAAATCTACTGAATAAGAAACTATGTAGTAAAGTGTACAAATTCTGCAGAGGGACCTGGCAACGCCCAAAAGGCTTGGGTTGGGCAACTCACTGCCTGTCATGTCCAGCCATGATGGTCTTTAAGTAATTGAAAATGTATAATTCTATAATGCTTAAAATAAATGAAAAATTACTGAAGAAATTATGTCATGGAGGGTCTTAGAATGAGTTACACAAGGTAGAATATGGCCCAGTGAAGTGGGATTTGCTGTATGTCACAAGCTCCATCTGACTCCACCAACACAATCTTTGACCTTGAAAGAGTTATTACATCATTCAGTACTAGAAGATGCAAAAATGGGCTTTCACCCTCTTTTGCCTCCTTGTTTTTGATTTTTGTTGGCAGGGAGAGCATTGGGTGGGCAGCCTCTGCTGGAGTGCTCAGCATGTGCAGCAGCACTGAGCCAGGCTGAGCTGTAGGCCAGAATAATTGCGCTCTGCAGAAAGTGAAACTCTAAGTGAAAAGTTACATTTCAGGACATACACCTTGCATTATTTGCATCTATCTCTCCAAACCTGATAAAGAGCGTGGCACATCTCAGAGTCCTGCTGAAAATTAGAATATAATGGACAACTTAAATTGATACTTGTTTGTATCAAGGAGATGGTGATACACACAGATATATCAGACGTATCTCATTGCCTCACAAACATGCATAACTTCCCACTTTTTTTTTTTTCAGCTGTTCTCAGGAAAATACAGCTCTGAATGGGGGTTTGGTTTTTGATCATTTCTCCTGAGAGCCTGCTGTTTTTGAATTGCTTCTCTTTGAGAGTACCAAACAGAGGTTTGTTTATATTAAATTCAGGGAGGAATCCTGGGGCTGTGCAGTGTCTCCCACAGAGTGGTCCTGGATGGACACAGTGCCTTTACATCCTGGGATAGGGAATGGGGGGGGGCTGCTGCCTGGGTTTTGTCACACTGCTCTGCTGTGGATCCCATCTCCCTTTCAACTGAGAATATCCCCTTGTTTTTTGAAACCTGGCGGAGGGGACAGCTTGACAACTGCCTGGATGAGCAGAAGATGTATTTCCTACAAAACACAGTGCTGCCACATGCAGGTTGTCCTCTGTACTTTGCCTAATCCTGTCCAGATTATTAAAAACTTCTGTGACTGCTGTCATCCACCCATTTTCCAGGCATCTTCTATCTGCTCCCAAGTACTGATTCCCTTCTGCACTGACTTGGTGTGTGTGGAGCCCCACCGGCTCACTGGCTGTTGTATTTTAGCTCAGTTTCTTGGTGCAGGGTCTGCTGCCTCTGTGCATGCCAATAAATTCCACTTACTAGACCTTTTTACTTTCAATTTGGTGTATATTTGTGTGCAGTGCAGACTGCAATATTCTGGGGGATGGGCTGTAACTTCTCTAGTTCAAGTTCTCTAGTTCATTTGTCTGTTTCAAGGCTAATTCATTGCTGTGCTCAGTGCTCCCTCAAGTAGGGAGCCTGTCCCTGCAGCATCCTCTTACCAGGATGATAAACTTTGATAGCAGTTGATAAAGTTACTAGTGGGCAACAGTGCAAAAACCTTCAAGAGTTATCTTTTTAAAGAAGCTATAATTAACTTTGCTCATTAAACTCATCTTTCTATTGGCAGCCTAAATACCAGCTTCATGGTAAAGTTCCATCTCTTAGATGTAAGCAAGGACTGTAATGGGTACCTGCAAACTTACAGGGACTTAGCCTTAATGTTTCAGCTGCAGAATTTTTTAATTTGTGGTTTTTTTTTCAATTAAATTTAATTCCTTTATTTCTCTATGGATAAAAAATTACAGCAAGAATTGTTTTAGGATTCACCCCAGTTACTTTTTAGGCGTGCTTTATTGTGCTATTCCTTTTTTTACTTTTTTTTGATTAAAAAACTACAGAATCTTGACTGATTATGTTCTATTTGAAAATCAAGGGTACAGTAGCACCTGGAATTCTTAAATCTCCATCTGAAATTCCTAAATCCTCAGAGATGTCACATTTGGTTGTTCAAATATGCTGTTGCTGATCTTGTGCAACACCAGGTTTTTCCATATGGTTTTAAAAAATATCAGATAAAACATAGGTGGGAAGTGTATTATCAGGAGTTAAAACGCATTTTTCTATTTATAAGTAGTACTAATTCTGTTATTTTTAAGCAATGACAGTAGCTGTCATCCTCCACGGTATGATGTTCGCTTACTAGTGAAACCAGGAATATTCAGGAAAGCACAGCAGTAATGATGGGACTAAAAATCTAGATATATATGTTCAGCTGTTGTTCGCTTTAGTTTGTGGAATGAAATCTTTGTGCATGTCATGGGTTGTTGATAGACACAAGATCTCTGATGTCACTGGGGTCACACTCCAGGCATAGGCTCCTCCTCTTTGTTCCTGTACTTTGGGTGCAGACCTTTTATATACCCCTCTTCAGGCAAGGGGTTGGAAATGTATTTTGGGTGACTTATAGTAGTGTGCACTCAAATGTAGTCAACTATCACCTCACATGACATCATAAATCCCCCCCTTAGGTCCAACACAATTAATTTTTGGATTTACCGATGCTGGCACTCTGAATAAGGTGGTAAAGCAGAATGATTGTGTCATTCCACTAGAGCACCCTGGTCAGAACTGCCTCTTTTATGGGGAAATCCAAGATAACTATCTCTGTAATTAAATCTGCTCCTTCTTTCTTAATAGCTGTAAACCAGACACTTTGCTGTTGTAATCACTGAGCAGCATTTAAGAATGCTCTGTGTTATCACCTGATGTGCATCTGCAGGAGAGTTACATTAGGAAGGAAAGCAAAAAGCAAGTTACTGTTTAACTATGAAAAATACAAGTTTTAAGTATGTGGTTTTCTTTCTTAAAACAGTTTCCTAGAAAATTAAAGCAGAACTCCAGAAATATTAATACCAAATATACAATGCTCCAAAGAAGATCCAGCAGTAGGAAAAATTATTTTAATAGACTTACTTTTCCTCTCCATTTTTTCCTTTCTGTGGTCACTTGCAGGTATCAAAACAGGTCACTTCTATCCATAAATACATAGTTTCATTTTTCTAAGATGTAGACAACCGCATTTCTTTCCAAGATAACCAGGATATAAGCCAGTACAACCTTTTTTTTATTTTTTTTATGCTCAGTTTTAAGTACAGACTTTATTGCACTGGCTGCTCTTGATTCCAAAGTGAAAACAAAGATGCTGCTGGCTTGTAATATTTAAGGTTGCTGTATGTTTCAATACATTTAATTGTGTAGTACAGCAAAGCATTTATCTGTTCCTACATAGTCATTTTAGGCAGTAAATATTCATTCTGGCCTGATAAATATTACTTCCTCATGATTTGTGTTTCCTCTCAAGATCCTGTCTCTGCTTTTAGTGACTGAACAGCAAAGCTTTGTTGATAATTTCTTTTCCCATTTTCCCTCTGATTCTTTCAATTTTGAGTCACAATAGTCTCTGTTGATATACTGTGTAGATAATTTTCTCAGAAAGCTGATTCCTTTTTGTTCCTTCTCTGATGTCAAATATTATATTTTCTCATAAATAAATGTCTTATCCCCTGATATTTTGTTAATCACTTTGAGGTAGCCTCTCAGT
This sequence comes from Oenanthe melanoleuca, assembly GCF_029582105.1. NCBI lineage: Eukaryota > Metazoa > Chordata > Aves > Passeriformes > Muscicapidae > Oenanthe > Oenanthe melanoleuca. Next base: position 555,010 of record NC_079340.1, read on the forward strand.
TGTTTTCATTGGTTTTCTATTTGTTTGTTTTGGCTTTGTTTTTAAAAGCTTCAAATTGCAAAGGTCTAATTCTGCTCCCAGTGATGTTTTCACATATTTTTCCTTGGACTATTATGGTGGTGTAAACCCTGAGCCTTCAGCAATTGTACTGCTAAAATGTGTGTTTTATTCATATGGGCCTAAATGCAGGTTGTATTTAAGAGTACACTATAGATATATAAGCCAAAAAGGCATAAAATCAAGGCAGACAGGGAAAAACCTGTGGGGGAGCACAAAAACAAATATCTCACTTTCCTGAAACCCAAGGTAAGAGGAAATCTGCCAGGAAAACCAGAGATTAAGCAGATGATTGTGGAACAAAACCAAACCTAGCTAATAAAAGGTCTGACCACCATGTCAGTGAATTCTGCTCTTTCACTCACTGTGATGTTTGAGGACAGTTTCTGTTCCAGAATTTTTCTGTAGGATGAGAATTCCTCATAGAAATGAATGTAGAAATAAATGGTAGTTCTTCCCATAGACAGACCATCAGCAGGAAGAGTAAGAAGAGTAGGAAGAGTGGCCTGTGGTGGAATGTCTGTTGTTCAATGTGTTCCAGGTGACCCAAAAGGAGCAGGAAGGTGGCAGGTTTTACTGGAGATACTGCATTTTTCAGCACAGGGAAAGTAAGGACTGACTGAAGGACTAGATAAAAAAAATCCAGTGCTGATGATGTGAGTGATAAAACAGGTGAAATGCAAACAAATGCAATGTGAGGTACATGGCGGGTGGGGAGGAGGAGTAATCCTGAGCTCCTCTTTCAGCTGAGCATTATAACTTAGGAGCAAGATTGGGGTTAGAAAGATTAGCTGAATTCTGCATAGGCTTCAGGAACAAAAAACTGTCTCTTCTTGGGTTTAGAAAGACGAATGAAAGTAAACTAGAAAATGTCATTATGGCATTGCATGGTGGTGCTTCTGCATCTTGAATATTGCATGTAGCTCTAGCCCCATCTTCATAAAGTTACAACAGAATTGGAAAAGGCTCATAAAAGTGCAGCCTGAATGATCAAATGTACTGAACAGGCTCTATAAAGGAAACAAATGGGACTCTGTCTCCTGAACAAATGCCTGAAGAGGTCTAGGAAACTCGGAGGTGAAGATATCTTCCTGGTCAGCATCCAGCAGGAACCAAATGAAACTCATGTCCTCTGGGTCAAAACAGAAAGTTTGTTCTTCACTAAATTGGTGGTAAAACTCTGGAATACCACAAGATATTGCAGATTCCAGAAGTTTCCAATTGATAAAAATCCCCAATGAACTAACTGGTTTTATTTATGGAAAAAAAAATAGTTCACATATTAAGACTGTGTGCATTTCAGTATCTCCCTGCCAATCCCTCTAGTCCTGCTGGAGACTGGAAAAGTGCCTCAGGGAAGGTCTATTTGATTATCCTGGGATTACCCTGTTTTCCTATGCTTCCTCAGGCAGTTGCTCTTGGACATTGCAGTGACAATGTTGGTCTGGACAGACCTTGTTCTTCCTGCTGCTATTTTGTGCCAGAGACAACTTTTTGCCCTCCTGTATTTAATGATGTGTGCTTTGAGGGGTGTGTTTCTTAAGTAGTGTTTTGCCATATTATGGAAGTCTATGTGAAATATATTAATATATTAATATATTAGTAGGTTGAAATCCATGTGTCTCAAAAGACAGGAGGAGATGCCCTGGATTCAGATCACTAAGACAACTCCCACATATGCTGTGGCTGCAATTGGCCAAGTATCAAGTAAAGTCTCCTGAAGGCAAGGATGATTAGTAAGGTTGTCTCACAAGGAGGTTTCTATTCCTAATTTCCATGAGTGTGCAGAAAAAATGGAGATGGCAAAACTGGTTTTCAAAGAACAACATGCAGTAAAAAACATCTGGCAAAAGACTGAAAGAGTGTGTTGATGTGTGGTTGCTGCATATGGCAGAGAAGAAAGCACTGGGGGAAAGGTGTTGCTCCTACACCTGAACTCTGATGTTGTGGAACCTTGACGGTTCCCATCTGTGTTTCACTTTCCTGGGTGTATTCCTCTCTTCTTGGCCCCTTCAGGTGAACTGCTGCAGCTTTTGTTCTTGGAGAGGAATGCACTGGAAATGCAACTTTGAAACACCAGAGGAGATTGTGGCTTACACATTGATAATCAATGTAATACCCACCACTGAATGGGAGCAGTAACTGCTCTGCTGTAATTAGGGTGGTACTGAGCTTGAGGCTTTGGCCCAGTCCCCTTGGCATAAGTGAAACCTGGTGGGATCCTGTGACTGGAGTGCTCTTTTGGATGGTTACAGGGTCTTCACGAGGGAGAGGCAGGGCAGGAGAGGTGGAAAGGTGACAATGTATGGAAAATAAGGGTTGGAATGTCTGGAGTTCATAGGTGAGTACCCCTGATTAAGAATCAGGGGACAAATAATGTGGATATAGGATAACCTCATTTTTGTACAGTGTTTGTTATTTGGGCACACTGGTAGTTTATGGTTTGTAGATAAATATGTCCAGACTACAGCTGCTGCTGACTACAGCACAATTCTTTCTAAGGTGATTCAGATTGCTGAAGTTGAAATAGTATTATACAGCTCATGCTTAATTGAATGGCAGTGAGAAAAGTTCATGCTTTTTCAAAAGTATGCTGTGTAACTAAAATTTAGAGACCCTGGTAGTCTTGATTTCACTCCTTTTGCTGGAAGACTTTGGAAAGCTCTTTATCAGATGACTTTTTAGGAGGCCTTAGCCTGGCTGAGCAAACATGATAGCCTCAACCACCTTTTGGTGCAAATAACAGTCCCTGGAGCTGCATAGATGTACACCAGCAGATGATCTGTTTACAACCTGGTTGTTGGTGAAATTCACAAACACTGCAGTTCAGCTCAGCTGTGAGGAAAAGCCAGGAGAGGATGCAAGTTGTAACCCTCAGTAATTTTGTTTTCACCTCTTCTGTGGCTTCTTTTCATCAGCTCACTTAAAGTTTAAAAGAAGAGTAATTTCAAATGGCAATATCTCCCTTCACAAGAGAATCTGAGTTCAGGGCAGGTGCTCCTGCTCATCTATCAGCTCCAAGGCTTTTCCTACTGGCAGCAGATTGTGGCCACTGGAAGGTGGGTTGTCCTCTTGGAGGACCCCACAGGACAGAAGTGAAGATGATGTTTGAAAATTCCTGGAGAGATCTGTTGGATGTAGAGATTATTACACTTCTAATTTGAGAATGAGATTGCAAGTAGAGCCAGTGTCTAATCTCTAATAGAAGATAATTGGATTTTATTCTTGAAGTGTTTTGTGCTGTTACCAAAGGCTGAAAATATTTAGAATAATAGAATGCTTTGGGTTTTGAGGGACCTTTAAAGGTCATCTAGTCCATCCCCATCCTTTAATGAGCAGGGACATTTTCAATTTACCTATACACAACTTCCTCTGGTGGCCCTGAGAGCCAAAGTTTTCATGTGAGAACTCTTGTGATGGGAAACTAGATTTAGTGCCTCTCCTTGACTCAGTGACCCCATCATAGACACCAGAAAAATTCCAAAATTTCCTTAAAGGAAACATCAGTCAATTACCAGGAAATAACAGTTTGGAAGATACTGTCTGTAAAACAATTTGGCATTTAAAAATCATATGGATTGTGGAAGGCCAGTAGTTTCAGCCAGGATATGATTTCAGCAAAGTCCTTCGCAATCAGAGCTCACCCACTAAACACATTTTGGTTTTAAATACAGGGCCTCTGTTGGGCTCTGCCTTTCCTAGCAAATCATTAGAATATCTATCTGATTTCTCCTGTGTTCTTCAGAAAATGAGTCTGTACAGTTTGGTCTGCAAGGCCTCCTTGGGAACAGCAATGTCTGGCAGAAGGTATATGTTCTGCTGGGTGCCCTGTTGTCTATTTCATATGCAGAGGAAACCTTCAGCACCTGCTGGCCATTTGATGTACTGTCCAAAGAGACAGGCAAATAAACATAAAGGTTAACCCTTCCTTTCTCCTTAGTGTCTAGGAAAGAACAAAAACAGAGTCACAAACAATGGATGTGTGATATCAAAGTTTTCTAGGGCATTACGAGTATCCCAGTGTTTCAACTATGGCAGTTCCAGCCATCTTTCCTTGGGCTTTATGCACTGATGACCAGGAATGAAATCCTGAATTAAATTATTATTATCCCGTATAGTAGTAATAATAATAATAATAATAATAATCATCATCATCATCATTATCATCATCATCATCATCCATCATCATCATCATCATCATTAGTAGTAGTAGTAGTACTAGTAGTAGTAGTAGTAGTATCACCTTGCACTTAGTTAGCTTTCTGTGTGTTCACTTGTTTTATATCAAGGACAAAGATGTAGAGTTTTATTCTCCATGTTGTAAGCAATTACATTTCAGAATTTCTCCAATCAGTAATTCACCTAAAGAAAAACTAAGAGACATATAGGTATAGATACATACACACATTTCACTCCCTCTCTCCTTGACATACCCTGTGTCTTCTATAGATTTAGATTTGTGGCTGCATTTCACCAATGCTCTATTGTGTTATGCTTGTCAAAGCCAGGTTTTGGATAAAATTAGCTTAGAAGCAAGCCTGTGCAAACCCTCATATCCTACAATGCTGGGAGAAGGGTTGACTGGAGTCATGATAGTTATCACAGGCATCCCATGACAGAAGCTATCACAGCACTGGAAACATCAAGCTTGCTATGAAGTTAACCCTTGGTGGCAGTTTTTTTCAAGTCTTTTATATCTGGTGTATGAGAAAAGCTGGAGTATTCCCAGAGAGAATAATAGAGTATAGGGAGAGAGTTGATCATTAATTCCATTAAACATAGTCTAGTTTTGGTTTTTCTTTTAGGTTTTCAGATAAAAAAATCCCAAGGCTCTTTTGTGGGGTATTTTCATTGCAGTGATTTGGAGAAAGGGTCAAAGTATTGAAATCTCATGCTACAAAAAAGATTTTTCAAATATCTCTTATGATTCAATTATACAAATTTTTAGAGATACCTCTGCCCAAATTAAGGTGCAAAAGAGACCATATGCCAAAGTCAATAGTATGGACTTTATTTAGCAGTATATGAGAGAGAGAAAGAGAGAGGGAGAAAGAGAGGGAAGTAGGAAAAGAGCTGGGGAGACAGAAAGATAAGTGACAGAGACAGATCAAGTAGAAAGTATCACCAGTCTGTGGATCCCAATGGTGTCCTTTTGATCCTCTCCATCAGGTCTCCTTGGTGGTGAGGGTCCCCCCAAAACACAGTGTTCAATGGATTAATACATGTTTGTGCCAGGTGAGAATGCCCAGGTACCTCCCCTGGCAGGGGGATGTTTGACAGGTCTCTTGCAACAGACTCTGGGTATGTTGCATCATTTTACATCATGAGCAGTGCTCTGCTGTAGGGCCTCAGCAATGAGTCTAGGGCCACTTCAGAGGTCTCTAATGGTTTATGACACTCCCTCAGCTGCCCCTCATGTGCATGTCCTTTGTGTGTGTGGCTTTCCTGGGGTTAGGGGGTTTTACACCGAGCCAGTTTTTGTGAGGGAGGATGAGTGTTCACTGCCTCTGACCAGAGGTTACGCCACACCCCCAAAACCCTTTACCCATCATGGCTGGGGGAGAGTCTGTGCAAACCTGTCCTCAGCAGATGAGAGTGTGGGCTATGGCCTTCCCCCACCCCATGGAACCCAGCTAGAGCTTATTTTCAAGATAGCTGCTAGGTTACATTCTTCTCCCTCAGCCCTGTTTACTTCTCCCTAGACCTAACTGACCAACAGCATCACCTTTACCTTATCTCAAGTTCCCCTAGGCAACGTAACTCACAGTCCAAAGTTCCAGTCAGACACATTCAGGGAGGAGTGGGCTTTGGTGATCACAGCTTCTTTATGCAGTTTTGTTATAATGGGCAAAAAGTCCTTCACAACAGTAAGTCACTAACCAAGACATTTCAATCTCTCACAGTAAGTCAAAAGTATTTTTTGAAGGATGTGTACTTCCAAGAGTTATCTGTCATCACAGTTGTCTCCTCAGTACAGCCCTTTGAGAGGCAGAGCTACACAGGCTGTCAGCAGCCTTTCAGTGTGTTAGCAGGGACTCTACTGCTCATCCTTACCCACACAGACCCAACACACCTGCACTGCTCTCTGTGGGGTTTGGCTCTGATGTGTGCAGAAAGCAGTTTTTGTGCCTGCAGACTCCTACACAGAAGATGTGGTAATGTGTATATACTTTTTTGCTTGTCTATCTTTTCTTTCCTGAAGATTTTTGTTGTTTCAAGGCTTAAAAAGCACGGACAAAACAACAAAACACCTTACCTGGAGCCTCAGGATTCTTCTACAGAAAGTCCAAATTTCAGCTTTTATGCAATAGTTCAGTCCCTGCCTAAGTGCAGGAGGGCCTCTGAAGTTAACATCTGTTCACCCTCTTGGCTTGAGCAGAGCTCTCACACCTTTATTGCATATTCAAGCACACACAAAATCAGCCTCCTCTGGCCTTCTTCTGGGCAATCCTTTGGTTGTTGCAGTGTTCATTTAACATGCTATGGGTCAAGGAGGAGTTTGAGCACTGCAGGAGTGTCCACAGGCACTGCAGCTTTGTAACAAACTGTGGAGGGTTCTGTGATCCCACTCCCAGCTGGGGATCTTTACTGCTAATACCACACCAGTGCCATGGTTTCTATTCCATCTCTGCAGAATTGCTTCTGCTTTTAAACATTTATCCTGCATCCAAGAATTTCTTGGTTGCTCGGTTGCTTTTACCATGTGCATAAAGAATGTTCTGATGTCAGGAAGGCATCTCTGCACTTCTGTGCAGGTGTCAAGGTATCCCATAAATCTGACATGTACAGCTTGATACACAACTTGCATAACATCAAATTCTATCTGTTGAGAAAGAATAACCTTCTTATTCAAAGAGAAAGGGCTGATGACAAACTGCATGCTCTGCAGATTTTGGGCAGTGCTTTCCCTCCAGAGTCATTTCTTCCTAAGCAGGATGCAGCACCTCCAATGGAGTTGTCAGTCTGGGCACACACATCTGCACTGCCGTGTTCATTCTTTCATTTAATTTATTAAAATTATTGCTCTCCAGCTTGCCCCCTTCTGGCTGAGCTAGCACCCTGAATTCACAAGAGACTCTTTTTCTTTAATGACTTGCTTTTCAGTTAAAAAAAAGATGTTATTCAAATTCATTCTTCTGTGTAAAAAAAAATTAGGGATATTGCAGTCTCAGCATGAGTTCTGCACCCTGATCTCACAGTGGCTGGCAGAGGTCTTAATTTTCTTCTTTCTTTCTCTGTATTTGATGACTTTAAAAGTTGGGTTCCATGGGAGAAATTATCCTGATCGTTTTTCTCTCATCTTACAATGGAAAAGTGAGGTTGCATCCTGGTCTCATATTATGAGGATGATGAGTGTATGTTTCTATAAGTTTTCACAACTAAAAAGATTTTAAAAATTAAAGATTTATTGCATCATGTTTTGTAGTAAGAATTAGAGCTGTTAAGCAGATTGAGAGGAAATTTTATCACTCCAAGGAACTTAATTTTTAGTGCATCTTCTCCCATTCCTTCCTTTCCGTATTGAAGCAGCTCTTTACTTGCAAACCTACAGCACAAAGCATCAAGTAAAGGATGTGAAGCCACCTCAGGGTGTAGCTGTGGTTGCAGGTTTCATGTTCTCATCTCTGGTTCAGTTATTCAACATTTCAGCATGTTCCTACTTCAAAGTGAGGTATTAGTATGTGCAAGGTACCCCCAGGAGTGCTGATGCTCATGAGTGTAGAGAGGCCTATAGGTTCTTCCTCCTTCTATTTATTGCATGTAAGGTCACTGCTGATAACACTGAAAAGCACAACATTTGTGTCTTACATTCTGAAGCTACAGTGGAAGCCCACACAAGTTACTGGGGGAAGACAAATCATTGGAGAGAGACTTGTGTACCCTGATACCCAAGGATGTGTGATACACTGGATGGCTGTGAGCAGAAAGGGGGTTATGCTGCCATCCTACCTGGCAATGCAGCAGCAGTTTGGAGTCCTTTGGAACCTTTAACAAAAAGATAAAATTTATAAGATACTTGAAATGGAAGGGGATTCTCTGACTTACACACTGGAGTTCTCCTTTCTTTAAAAGTCATCTCTTACCTGCAGTATAGGTACCTCTTTTAAAAGATGGAAAAGAGATGGAGAACAAGTGAAAACAAAGTTAAAAATAATCCAAATTACCACATAGGTTCTGAAAGACTCGCCTGCTGAGAAAGATGACCCACAACATGATTTGGTTCTTCCATGTGCTGCCAGGGGCCAGGCCCTGAGATCAGAAGCAGATGTTTTGGTCTACATGTGGAGAATAAGAAAAAATTGATGTAGAAAGCCAAACCCACTAGACCCACATGGGTTTTTACTGTCTCTTGAAAGATGTTTAAATCACTACTAGAATGTTCACATTTCTCTCCTGGCTTAAGCAAGGTCTGTAGCCTGTTATGCTCTTTTCAATGCAGGCAAAGCAGAGTAGAAGGATAGCAAAGTCCTGTAGTGATGATTCCTTAAGATCCTGGATTTTCTCCTGCAAATGTGTGCTTCAGGCACTTCTGAGCCAAATATTGTGTCTCTTTACTCAATGGATCTCAAGTAGTTTTCCTTCCTTTAATTTACAGGTTATATTTTGAACCCTGTCAGTTTTTGACAGCCACAACATCCTGTGGTGAAGAGCTTTGCAATTTCACTGTGCACAGTATAGAGAAATTTTCCTCACATTTTAATCCTATGATTTAAAAATCTTATATATTTCTATTATTTAATATCTCACTCTCTGAAAAGGGAGTGAACACTTATGTTAGCTATATTAAAATTGTTATCATATAACCTGTTGGTCAGCTTCTTCCCCAGATGGAAAAGTTGACCTGTTCAGTTATCCTTCACACAAAATCCATTTCATGCCTTTGATCAGACTTCTTATTTCTCCCTTGCTCTTTCCAAATCCATGGTATGTTTTTTGCAGACAGGTGCTTTGGAATTGGTAACAGGGCTCAAGGTGCATGTACACTGCATATTGATGGGAGGAATTGTGACGTTTTCCCTGTTCTGTTCTGTCCCTTTCCTAATAATCTGGAGCATTCAATTCTCTTTTCTGACCTTTACAGAGCACCATGCTCAAGTTCTCATGGAGCAGCATGTATGGCATATTCTAATCTCAGTGTCTCAGTGTCTCAGAACCCGCCATTGCGTGCATTGATTTAAGATTGCATTTATGCATGATGTAACATTTCTCTATGATGAATTTCTTCTGCTCCTCTTCCCAGACTCAGTGTTGGAGAACTGTGGTGCTGGTGTTCCCAGCCATATCCCATTGCTGACATTCCAGTGTTCTCAGCAGGCTGTGTCACTCCCTGCACTACTAACCCTGTGTGGCACAGCATGTGGTGACCTTCCACCCTGTACTTGGCAGTGCTCACCTTCCTGACAGCTCCTTAGCTAGGGGAAAACCTTCAGTTCCATGCAGTGCTTACTCTGTGGGCTTTGGGGTAAAACATGGGAGTTGTGATTATTTTTTGTTAAGGGAAAGTCTTTTAGTTTCATTGCTTACCACAGTACATTTAAGCATTGCATTAAAGGCACCTTAATCATTCCTCTCCCTTTCCCTGCTTCCAGGCAGTGCTTTTGCCTCCTAGGAAGAAGTCAGCACCACGTAACTTACTGCCACTTGTAGTCTGTGGAAAAACCAGTAGTATGCAGGCACAATGTGGGGCCTGGCAGCATGGGAGGGGCCCACCTTACAAAGGCATTTTGCAATAGCTGTTCATAATTCTGGTCCGCTCTCCCAGTGTCTATCTTGTCACTACAGTCAGAAAATACTTGTCCTCTTGGCAACAGTCATTAGACTGCAAAATTAGAAAATTAAGATAAACAGGACACAATCTGTCAAACCACTGGCAGATTCCCAAAGTGGACTGCATACTGAAAAACTGGGCAGCAGTGAACATGTTCTGTGTTTGTATTTAAGTAAGCACCAAAGGTCTATTCTGGGAATTATATTGAAAAGTTCATCTCTGAAATGGTGCCTGCAGATTTCTGAGGACTCCATACAAAACTTCAACCCATGCAATAAACAGTATCTTCTCCCACCACCAGTGGCAACAGTGAACCGGGCTGGAATTCATGCTCTGTGTGCCCATTTGTATTTAAGATGGAAATAGAGAAGGGGACCAATGATAAGGGCTCTCTTTCTGGCAGGTATTCTGAAGGGTGACACCATTTTGTCCTGATCTGTGGTGGAAGACTTAGCAGGTGCTTTCAAACTACAGAGTTTACAGCTCACTGGAACGTGGGAGTTGTTGTTCATCACTCTCCACTGTAGATGAAACGAAGGTAGTGATGGAAAAGTCACATTGCAGTTTATCACAGGAACTGTGAGGCTGCCCTGGCACAAATGCAGCCCTCCGTGGAGTAGAATGTGGGGACATAGCAGGGACAGAGATGTGACATGGAAACATTTTCAGAAATCACATCAATTCAGCATATGATGTTTCACAGCAAATCCAAGAGCTGGAGAGTGGAAACAGGTGTAAGGAAAATTAATCCACAAACACCAGAGGTTTATGTCCAAAAAGGAGACAGAAGAGTCCTTTTTGCTTTATTCGAATAAAGGGAGAGGCCATGGGGCATTCCCCTGGGATCTCTCGAATTTTTGGCGGACGCAGCCTCCCTTTTTATCCTAATTTCCCGGCCGCTTTTCCCTCACTCTTTCTCCATTGGCTGAGGTACTCGAGAGGCACAGACTTCCCAGAACGCCTGACACCTGACATTCCCCTCTAATGTATAACCCTCCCTTTTAATTTTTAATTCTTGTAGAATTCATAGTTTCCCCCCCTGTTGCTTCTTTCATCTTCTGTTACCCAATTTCATTTACCAGCAAACCTACAGTTTGTTTGTAAAGGCAAATCTCTTTTTCCATTCACCAATCAGTGTAATCCCTCCCATTGTTTCTTTTATCTCTAGGTGCTAACTTTATCTACCAACAGATTTACAATTTATTTGTAAAGACAAATGTAACATTCCTCTCAATTCCTCCTCTTTTATTTTTAGTAATTGTCTTTACAAACTTTAGCTATCATTGTCTTAATTTCTTGTTTTTGTGTCTTTTTTGGTTTTGCAATTATTTGCAATGACATCAATTTCTGTCCTTTCATAGCCATCTGTGGGTCAGTAGGCATGGCTATAACATGCATTCCCTTGATCACATGTTGAGTAAGTTGTATTAAGCAAGGGATCATGCATGGTAAAAATACTAGAGTTGCTACAGCACATAAGAGAAAAAAAGCAATTGTTTTAACCCAGTTTACCAGGTAGCCATGAAAACATGTCCCATTCCCATTCTTTCCATGTTTGGACCGGAACATGAGCTAACTTTCTTATTCCTTTTGCTATTTGTTTCACTACTTTTCTATTGTCATTTATTTGCAAACAGCAGTTTGAGTAATTTAATTTGCCACACATGCCCCCTTCTTCTGCTAATAAATAGTTTAATACCATCCGGTGTTGAAATATTGCATTTCTCATCTGAGTAGGTTGGTCAGCAAGAAGGTCAAGAGCTGTAGCTGTCTGGTTACTTACTATTTTAAAGACAGCTTGTAACTTAACTATTTGATTTAAATTATAAATGGGTTCTCTGGCACCTGATATTAATTTATTAGGATTTTAAGTGGCTGGTCCATAGTGTTGTATGGTTTGTTCAGGTGGCCACTCATTATTACCCACTTTTGGGTGCTACCCCCAGCCAGGGATACATCAATTGACCGCTTTTCCCTAATTAGATTATCATATACCTTGATTTCTAATTGGTTTCCCTGAACCTGTCGTAGCAGAAAGAACAGAGGTCTGATATACCCCACATAACATATGCCCAACCAGTTTGGGGGTAACCTGCGATAGGCGTGTTGGCCACAAATCCAGTAATGCCCCTTTAAAGCCCAGTTTTCATGATCCACTGGGAGGTCAAAATAGAGCTTGCTTCCTGGGCCTAGTGGTCCCCCAACAATAGTTGCCCCACCATAGGAATCACAGTATTTGCACTTCTATGCTCCCACATGAGGTTTCCAGCTGCAGTTACATCCCAGATCTGTCTTATTATATTTGGACCAGAACCTGATAAAAAGAGTTCGAGTTCCATTCCAGTGTTGCCAGTTCCACTGATAAAGTCCAGTCACAAACACTTTTTCCCACGGATATGCTTTCTGTTCTATTTAGACAATAAGTGCCTCTTTTAGAAGAATGAAGCCGCCATGGAATTATTTTTTTTTTTTATCCCAAAATTTTGTTCCATTATGGACCTCACTCAGGGTGCTAACCCACCATTTAGGTTCGACTGGGCTGGCCACCCAAGGCCAGTTTTCAGATTTTCCTGGCCCCCCACAGACCCAGCAATTGCTAAGGTTAAAGGTTTTTTGCTACTTCTTCTCTTAAAGTAAAAAACTTATTTTCTCATTCCTGACCCCACCCTAACTGACAGTATAAAGGTAAGATTATTAATAGAAACATTCTGATGGTGTTATGTAATTCCCTAACTTAATTTTTTACTTTCACGTTGTCTTTTGCACCTGTGGTGAGTGAAGGCACAGAAACAGCTTAGCACAAAGAAAACAGTGACAGCAAAGGGCTGGCCCCCCAGCCAGACTGGAGATCCGAGAGGAGGGATGCCCACACAGACTTTCAGCAGGCAGTCTGTGGGTGGGCACACGAGGCTTCCCTCGATGTCGACGCACTTGCTACTGCTCCAGTCCGCCCCTGCGGAGTGTTAGTTGCGGCTTCCCGTCCCTCTCCTCCAGCTGAGATGTCCAAATCTCAGGGACCTTGACCTGAGTGTGATGGGTCCACCCATGTTCAGCTGTCTTAACGGCTGTTTCTGTGGTCAGCAACACCTGGAACGGTCCACGCCACTTCACCACCAGCGGTGCTTCTTTCCACTCCTTAACTAGGATCCTATCTCCTGGCTGGATGTTGTGAACAGCAAAGTCCAAAGGCAGGGTCTGTGCTAGCTGAGCCTCCTGTCGAAGAGATTTCACAACAGACAGCATCCAAGCCACACAATGTCTCAAATACACATTACTTATCTCTACCCCCCCTCCACTAGGCTGAGAATTACAAGGGTAAGGAATTCTAAACATTAATTCAAAGGGAGATAATTGAATATCTTTCCTGGGTCTGGCCCTTATTCTTGCCAAAGCCAGGGGCAGGAGCCGTACCCACGGCATCTTGGTTTTTATTACCAGCTTTAGAAGGTGTTTATTTTTCCATTCATTCTTTTAACCCGACCCGCACTCTGGGGGTGCCAGGGGGTATGCAGGTTCCATTGTATCCCTAAAGCACTCATAACTTCTTGAAGAATTTTTTTTTTTTTTTTTTTTTCCCTGTAAAATGAGTTCTCCTGAGTCTATTGCTTCCACAATTCCATATTTTGGAATTATTTGTTCCAAAAATACTTTAACAACTGATCCTGTAGTTGCTGAAAAAGTAGGGAATGCTTCTGGCCACCCTGTTAATTGACATACTATTACTAGAAGATATTTAAACCTTGCCACTCGGGGCATTTTAGTAAAATCCACCTGACATCTCTGGAAAGGACGTACAGCCCAAGGCCTCTCTCCCCTGGCAAGTTTCTTTGTAATTTTGTTATTGGTTTTAGCACAAGTCAAACAACCCTCAATAGCTCGTTTTGCCAAGCTAAAGAGACCCACAGCAGCATACATTTTTAGGAAGACTTCTGCCAGCCCTCGAGAGCCCTAATGACTCCATGAAGTTGTTTTAACAATTGTAAGGCCAGAGCTTTTGGGATCCACTGCCTCCCATCCCTTGTAAACCAATTATTTGCTCTTTCTTCTGCCCCACTTTTTAAATTATCTTAAGTTCCTCTAGTGGGAAAGACAGTTTCTCCGACAGCGGTGCAGTTACTGGGAGTAAGGGGAGGATCTTAGAGATTTTTTGCAACAATGCAGCTTTCTGAGCTTCTTTATCCACCAGTCGGTTTTCTATTGCCTCCTCTGAGTACCCTGCCTGATGCCCCTTAATGTGGATTATTCCCACCCTTTTTGGTAAATTCACCACCTCTAATAGGTGAGAGACTAAGTTCTCATGGGCTAACATCTTTCCCCCTACAATTTAATAAACCTCGTTCTTCCCACAGTTTCCCAAATGCATGTATCACGAATCAGTAAAAACATTCACTGTCTTATCCCGGTATAACTCACAGGCTCTGATCAGCGCATACAGCTCAGCTGTCTGGGCTGACCAGGTGGGAGTAACCTCCCCCCCTTTCTTTAATTGTTTCCCATTCACGATAGAGTATCCTGTAAAACGCTTCTAGTTTATCACTCTTGACGACCCATCAATGAACACATTCCCTCCCTCAGGCCAGGGAGTATCTCTCAAATCTTTCCTAGCTCTAGTTTGAAGATCTATAACCTGGATACAATCATGGCTTTTCTCCTGTCTCCCCCTTGGCCATTTAAACAGGAGGCTGGATTAAAATTTTCCCCATTTTTAAATTCTAAATCTTCCTGTTCCATTAAATAAGATTCATACTGTAATAATTGAGGGCTCGTCATCCACTTAGAGGCTCTCTCAGTTAACAAAGCTTTAATCTGATGTGAAACCTTTACGATCAGATACCCTCCCCTTGTCAGCTTTCGTGTCTCAGCCACCATCAGAGCTGTGGCTGCACAGTTCTGCAGACAACGGGGCCAGCCTCTGCCCACTGGGTCTAACAATGTAGAAAAACAGGCGACAGGCCTCCTGTCCCTCATTCTTTTACACCAAGATTCCTCTAGCATGACCCAGCTCAACACCCACATGTAGTTGAAATTCCCTTTCTGTGTCCGGAAGAGCTAAGACCGAGGCACTCAGCAATCTATCCCTTAATTTTCCAAAGCACTGCTCCACCTCTGGTGTCCACATCACAACACCAGGACCGCTCTGGGTTAAAAGTTACACAAAGGTCTAGCCACAACAGAAAAATACTCGATCCAAGCTCTGCAGTACCCTACCAACCCCAAAATTGCCGTAGCTCCTTTTCAGCCTGGGGAAATGGTATTTGCAAAATCCCTTTTATTCTTTCTGGATCAATACACTGTAACCCCTCAGTCAGAATGTGTCCCAAATATTTGACTTTTTTTTTTTTTTTTTCTACTAACTGAGCTTTCTTTTTGGACACTCTAAGTCCCTTTTTTGCAAGGAAATTAAGCAGTTTAAACCTGTCCCCCACATCGATTAACAGTGGTTGAATAAAATACACTCCCTCATCCTTTCCACTCACTCCTTGAATAACCACAGATCTTTTTGACAATTTTCCCCCCCTAGGTATAAAATTTAAGGTGGATTGGGAGGCCCCTGTGTCTACTAAAAAACACACCTCCTCTCGATCTGGACCCACCTTAAAAGTTATCAAGGGCTCCTGAGTAGTGGGTCCTTGATATAATAGGAGCCCCTGACACCCCTAACAATCCATTTCCATTATCCTCTGGACTTCCTCTTCCTGAGGGTCCAGCTGTTTCTGCGGACACTCATTTTTCCAATGCCCTTCTGCCCTGCAAATAGCAAACTGGTTCCTCCCCAGCCGCGGTTTGGGTTGGCTTTCCCCTGCCGAAGAGGGGATGCCTCTGCCACTTCCCTGTGGACAACCTCGTGCCCTCTGTCCCGGGGGACCCCTTGGACCCTGCGGTTTATTCCTTTGGGGCTGCAAAAACTCTGCCATTATCTTTGCCTTAGCCTCATCCCTTCTCACATATATCTGCTGTGCTTTTCTAACCAATTCTTCCAGAGGCTTATTTTGCCACTTTTCATCTTTTTGTACTCCTTTTCTTATATTAGGCCAAGCCTTAGTAACAAATTGCACTTTCAGCAATGTGTTAAAGGCTGGCCCCTCAGGATCCATCCCCCCATGTTTCCTCAAGGCATCCGTAATCCTCTCCAACCAATGACAGGGACTTTCCTGTTTCTCCTGTTCTAACGACATAGCCTTAGCTACGTTGTTAGCTTTAGGAGCTGCTGACTTGATTGCCCTGATCAGATAAGCACGGTAATCACGGAGGCGAGCCAAACTAGCCTGGTTATTTGGGTCCCACTGGGGGTCCACCTGGGGGACGGCACCATCCACTGTAGGTGCATTGGGTACAGCCCCCCCGCTGCCCGTGGATGCCCATCCCCTCACAGCTGCCGAGCCCGCCACAAAACCATTCGTCTCTCCGATGACCCAAACAAAACTCCCAAAAGAAAATTCCAATCCTTCCATGTATAATCCGCATTTCCCAAATATTCCTTTATTTTTGTTCTCCTTTTCTTTATCACACACCGTATACCAGAACCTGTGCCTGTCCTGTCACAGTCCAAACACTTCTCCCCAACCCGTGCTCCCAGCGAGCACGGCCCGCAGCATCACGGGCGGCTGGGCATCCCGCAGCCTCACAGGGGCCAGCGGACACTGCCGGCCCTGCCCGGGGGTGTCGGTGTCAGGCACAGCCCGGCACAGAGCACCGGCAGACCCACAGCCCCCAGCCCGTGTTCTCGGTCCCGCAGCTCCGTGCCCGGCCCTGCTGCTCACTGCCTCACCCACATCTATCACACACTCCTCTTCAATTCTGTTGTAATGCACAAACACTCTCCATCCACACGCCGCTGTCGAGACCCTTCTCTCGACTCCCGTTTTTGCCCCTCAGGCCATGGACTATCGAGTCCCCTTCTCGATTTCCCTTATTGCCCCCCCAGAGCATCTATATAACATGGCCTTAATAAGCCCGTTTGACAACTTATACTCTGGCCACACAAAATAACAATATTTTACCATAATTTTCATAGTTACCTCTGAGTGAATATACAATCTGTCCCAAGACCCCAGCACTTTCCCCAAGGGACTCTCCGGGGGCCCTTTCCCGGCTTCACCCTTCCAACCTTCCATGGGTGTCCTGTTTCACCTGTGCAACCAACCCTCCATGGCTGCCCTCCCAGGTGTACCTGTGCTGCCCTCCATGGGTTCCCCGTTTCACCTGTGCTGCCCTCCATGGGCGCCCTCCCAGGTGTACCTGTGCTGCCCTCCATGGGCGCCTTCCCAGGTTTGCTCCCCGAGGATCCCATTTTACTCACCGGTGAGATTTTCACTGGTCCTTCCCTGCGGACTCTTCACGGACCCCTGGTCCGCCACTCGTCTGTTTCCTGGACAGTCTCGGGAACCCAATCAATCGCCCGGGGCCAGCCGGCACCCAGGGGAGCTGATCACCAAACTGGGTGAGGCGCGCCTTCAGCTCCACCCGCTGCCTGCCGCCCTGGACGGTGGAAATATCCCGGACACGAGCCCCCAAATTGTAAGGAAAATTAATCCACAAACACCAGAGGTTTATGTCCAAAAAGGATACAGAGGAGTCCTTTTTGCTTTATTCGAATAAAGGGAGAGGCCATGGGGCATTCCCCTGGGATCTCTCGAATTTTTGGCGGACGCAGCCTCCCTTTTTATCCTAATTTCCCGGCCGCTTTTCCCTCTCTCTTTCCCCATTGGCTGAGGTACTCGAGAGGCACAGACTTCCCAGAACGCCTGACACCTGACATTCCCCTCTAATGTATAACCCTCCCTTTTAATTTTTAATTCTTGTAGAATTCATAGTTTCCCCCCCTGTTGCTTCTTTCATCTTCCGTTACCCAATTTCATTTACCAGCAAACCTACAGTTTGTTTGTAAAGGCAAATCTCTTTTTCCATTCACCAATCAGTGTAATCCCTCCCATTGTTTCTTTTATCTCTAGGTGCTAACTTTATCTACCAACAGATTTACAATTTATTTGTAAAGACAAATGTAACATTCCTCTCACAGGCCTTCTGCAAAGACAGATTTATATGAACAGGGAACTGACACTGGAAGTTTATTTTCAGGTATACATCAGGTGGTATGGAATGGCTGGAAATGTGTCTTATAGAGGTGAGCTTTTAGTAAAGACTTATTTTCCTGTGCTACGTTTTGGGGGTTGAGTGTTTTCCTATTGCTGTGTCAATTTAAAGAATTTTTCCCATTGTCATGCCAATGGAGCTGCCGGTTACACCGCGGATCTTTGCGGGCTCTGGACGAAAGGGGTAGGTGGGATCGGCTTGGAGAGGGGCTCTCATGCTTCCGGAGGGGACTCGTGTTTCCGGGGGCTGGGAGGAGGATCCCCTCGGTCTTGGAGCCACGCGGCCGAACGCAGGAGAGCCAGACCCTCTGCCATCACCTGCCCTGCATCTGCCCTGCTACAGCCTCCAGTCTCTGCGGACACAGCTGACCACCAGAACCCGAACGGTGAGCGAGGAGCTGCCCTCTCCAGCCGCTCCCCCCTGAGACCGGTGTGGCTGCAGCCGCCCCTTCCCACCTCCGCTCCCGCCGAGAGAGAGCGTGCTCACAGCTAAAGAAAGGACTGGAACCGAGTAATCTGTTCTGTTTTGTTAGTAATTTTAACAACTGCTGTTGTTTCTGCTGGTACAGTTAGATATATTAGTAAAAGAGCTGTTATTCCTACCCCCTTATCTCTGCCTCAGAGTCCTTGATTCAGACGTTTTATAATATTTGGGGGGAGTGGAATTCGGGTCTGTGCTTCAAAGGAAAACTTCTGCCTTTCTTGGCAGACACCTGTTCTTCAAACCAGGACATACGTTCAAGGGAGAAAGGAAATTGTCACTACCATTATAAAACAGTTATGTAACAGTTTTTATGGTCATTGAGAGTTGGAACTCTGTAAGTTTCCTTGTCTAATCATGATGTTTACTAAATATTAAGTAGTTATCCTGTACTTTGATTTCTTTGCTCTGAATCACTCTCATGGTAAAATTATATAAGCAAGAACCCTGACCTGTGCTTAACTTTTAATTTTATTATTTAAAGACTTCATGATTTGTAATTAGAATTTAGTATCAAGATATTTGCTTGCAGAGGTTGTTTATTTGAATAGTTGTACCAATATTAGATACCATTCCTTGAAAATATAAGAAATCAAGGTTTTAAAAGAATTCCAATAAAACCAAAATGGAAAAATTGGAGAAATCATTGCTGGGGAAGTGAGGAAGATGAAAGATAGCCAAATAAACTGGAAGTTTCATTATTGTTCACTTTTATTATTTTAGTACAGCTCTTAGACTATTTGTAACTGTCTTTTAATGCTCCACTTTCTGGTATCCTGTGCTTCCTGTGGAATCCTGTGATTGGCAGAAAAGTAGATCTTAATTACAAGTACTTCAGGACCTCATTGATTGAAAAAATGAAATAGCAGGAAAAGATATTTCAGTAGCACGCATGTTAAGATGGAGGTGCTAGAAGGCAAATAATGTATTACTTTGCAAAATGTGACTAGAAAGATGTCAATACTTACTTTTAAATATATTTCAGACTGGTTTTGGCTGACAGTTTTTGCTTAAACATACAGTTTTCTTGGAGAAACTGTTAATGTTTTCTTTAATCTTTTAACTTCCTTGAATTTTTACATTAACAGATCTATAGATACACAAATACTCAATAGTTTAGATTTCTTCATTGAGCTTACTTTCATTCTGCCAGTAAAATTAATACAAGAGCATTCAGGCAATATTCTATGAATGTCTGCAGATGAAAGCATAAGCAAGTAAGAAGGACTTCTAAGATCACTGAGTAAGTCCAAAGCCCAGTCACAGGACACAAGGAGCTTAGCTACCAGCACTGTGTTGGCTTTTCAGAGGAAGGATATTGATACTCTGTCTGTGAAGTTCTCTTCCATGCCTTTCCGGGCTTGGAAGCCATGCCTGCTTCTAACCTAGGGAAACACCTATTTCATATGAAGAGAGGGCAGTTTAAAGAAGGAACAAAATTAATTGTTCCCTAGGGAAAGCAAAGCTCCCTTTTTCATGTCAAGAGGCACAGTAGCTTCCCCTTGTACAAAGCACACTTCAGCACACAGACCCAATTTTCTGAGGGCTGAAGAGGTTCATAAGAATAAAGGTGCTTATTTTACAGTGATATCACCTGGTTACCTGAGCTGGGCTTCTGCCTTTAGCACTCTGAGAATGGTGCAAGACTAAGAGCTCATCTTTCTCTACAAATTATCTTCTGTTGTCCTTTCAATGGCTCCTCAGGGAGGACAGTGGGGCCCTGGCATAGGGTCCCTAGAGAAGCTGTGACTGCTCCATCCCTGGAAGTGTCCAAGGCCAGTTTGGACTGGGCTTGGAGCAACCTGGTCCAGAAGGTGTTTGTGCTCACGGCAGGGGGTGGGACTGGGTGGGTTTAAGGTCCTTTCCAACCTAAACCATTCTGGGATTCTACAATCATTCTTTCTGTTTATCTAAAGATTTTTCTGAAGCTGAAGGGAAGGTACTTGCATAGCTACTTGCAGAAAATATTTTGTTGTAAATCATTCTGTGTCACCCTACATTAGCCAACTGTGTTTGCATCAGAGGAGCCTTAAGCCCTGCTAGTTCCAAATCCAAACAGCAGAAAGGAGCAGCGGCCTCAAAGCCATCACAGCCTGAAGGAGCTGGCTTTTGCCTCAGAGGAATGAGCTCCGTTGCTTTCTGCAGCAGGTGTTTTCAAATGCTAGGGCCCTTACAATTTCCATTTTATTTGTTGTCTGTTGATTTGATCAAATGCAAACTCCAATCTGGGTTATAGTTAATTCATTAGTTGGCTGTGGCTTTAGTTCAAATCTTCATTTGGTTATCAGAGTTCAATTTCAGTCAACCTTGTACTTTCTTTTTATGCAGTTACCTACTAATTTTTAGTGGAATTCACAAGGAGATGCAAACCTTATTTTCTCTCAGTCATAAGAACAGGCTATGCTGAGAAGGTCAGGGGGAGTCCAAGGGAGACACCTGAGAATTTCTGGCTCGCCAGTTATCTCTGTCACAGTTAATCTGTGACTCAGAAAATCAGCATGTCATGTGGATGACACATTCAGAGGTGGAATATTTGACTCCCAGCTCAAAATATGAACACGTTACAGCAGGTCCTGTACGCACAAATACATCCTGTGTGAGAATAAGTGACCATAACCCAAATACTAGGAAGGAAAGAAGGGCCACCTAGAGCAAATCTATTTCTTCATTCAGCAGTTTTCTCATACTTCTGAGGAGGTGGAATGAGTGAGTCTAATTTCCTGTGAGCTCTTCTTCCTGCGCTGTTGCTTCCCAATATGCCAACTGCATCAATCCTCACTGCAGCACAGGAAAAATAACAGAGTAGTAAATAGCAAGATATGCTGCAGACAGAAAGATCCAAAGTCACAGATCCTATGCATGAAGCAGCTTCTTATTTTATGCCATGGGAAATTTTCTTTGACATGAATGGGATCGCAAGTTAACTCTATGAATCTATACATGCATAACCTCCCAAATTTCCATTTGCTTATATAGAATGCTCCTATATAATTCTTTAGAAATTAATGACTGATCTGTAGTATTCTAAGGTCTCCTTGAGTAGAATACAGTCCTGTGCATAGCAATGGAAATGTGTGGGGAAGTATCCGTCAGCAATACTATTTCCCACTTGAATAGATGAATTTTTACAGTTAACTTGACAAAAAGCATCCTATTTCTTTAGAGCTTTTATATGCACAGTGTTAAAAGGAACCTCATCCACGTTGCTTCAGTCTGTCCAGGGAATGTGTTGATCTTGGTGGTTTTAATTACAGCAGATGAGTTGTTTTATTTAATGATTCAAGTGTCTGACTTTTTCTTCCTGAGTTTCTGTAAAGCTTGCAGTGGTGGCCTGGATAACAGGACAGAGGAAGGACGAAAGCATTTGGGAATAAGCCTCTCTTACTTATCTTGTTAGGGTCAGTCTAGGGGCTACAACAAGATGATATGGGAGTCAGTGCCTGTGGAAGCAAGGGATTATGCAGGACAGGATGGATCAGGTGGAAATTCAGAAGGGAGATCTCTGGGGAAGAGTTGAGGGATTTTCAAGTGAAAAGGTCTGCTTGATTGCACCTCTGAGGAGATATAAAATAAAAAGCAGGAGCAGAGGCTGGAAAAGGCAGCAGGAGGAACACAGACATGTTCTCCATATGTGCCTTTGAGGGCCCCCAAGGGCTGGGAACACATCCAGCTGCTGTAACTGGAGGTGGAGGTGGAGACACCTTGGTAAGAGTGAGAAAGGGCTGAGGGGAGAATCGTGCTATGGTTTAGTTCGTCACCATTGCAATGGAAAAGCTTGTCTGTCCTCAGAACACAGCCACTGCCTCGTGCAGGTTGGCCTGATGGATGATGGCAAGCACAGCTCTGAACAGACAGTGCCCAGTGCTTTTGCTTCCAGTCAGGCCTGCTGGGATGCAGCAGCCAGGAACAAGCGGGAAGTGAGCTTTCACTGGAAAAAGCAGGTGATTCTGAGCTGGCGTGTGCTGCTCAGGCAGCAGATAGGCAAACGCTGCTGCAGGACAAGAACTAATGAATGTTGCCTGCAACAGAAGGGGCTGTTTTCACACTGTGCTGCAAATGTGGAAGGAAGTAAAGGCATTCCCATGAAAATTCATCCCCTACTGGGCAAGCAGCATCCTGGAAGCAAACACTTACAGAATTTTGTATCCAATGTAGTGCCTAAACTTTAATGGCAGAATGACATTTCAGTGTTAAATATGAAATTTTTCTTTGCTGGCACAGTGTCTTGATCAATGAGAAAATGGAAGGCAGCTGAAAAGAGAAAGGAATATCTTTGCTACCAACTGCAAACGTTTTCCCTGCTTTTTATTAGCAGTATCTCTCTACAACAATATATTAAATTTTTTATGTTTCATGGGGTTTTTTTTAGGATTGATACTATATATATTTTACATCCCACACCAACTTTTCTGTGATTAATGCTAGTCGGAAACTTTACCGAGGACAAGGTTTTTATTCTGTCATTTTGTACTGTCACTGCTCAGGGGAACAGGATGTTAATGTAAGAACTCAGGAGAGATACAATTAATATTCTTGCAGAATATTTGAGACACTATGTAGTAATTTGAGTATAGATCTTCTGTTTACAAGAAAATAAAGACTTTTGACAAAACAAAGGGGTCTTTAAAGTACGGGGGGAAATAAAATGTATGTATACTTGAAGACTTTTAAAACATGGATTTATTGATGAGATTAGAAACATGATTCTATGAACACTAATCAGCAAAATAGATTAGTTTTTGTACTGCTGAAAAAGAATACTGTAAAACTCAAAGATATGACAGACTGATGAAAAACAGGTACTATGTTAATTTTCAACAGCAATTAAAAAAACAAAACCAAGGCAAAAAATGAACCCCAAAGCAAAACAAACAACAAATGAAGGAAGAAAATTAGGCCTGACAGTTGCTTACTTACTAATTAAAAAAGATTTTATGGTGCAAGAAAAATATCATGAATATTTTAAAGGCAAACCCAGGTTAAATTAGAGCATTATTTATGAAAAATAAGTACTGGAATTAACATAAATGTTCTTATTAACAGAGTTGCCAAAATGCTTTTGAAGAATCAGCTTATGAACTTGTTTTGTGTTGAATCAAAATTGATTCATTAGCTGTAGAAGAAATCCTACTTTTTAAAATTTAAACAACTATAAACTTCTAGTAGTAAAGCTTGCTACAAAGACATGAGCTTGTTGAATTTTAAAAAAGTCTTTGAAATACTGCATGACACCCAGATGCAATTAAATGTAATGACTGGTGTGAAGCTGTTGTTCATTCAATTGATTTTTCTGCATTTTTGGAAAGGGGGAAAGGTATTAAAAAGGCCCAGGTGTGTCTGGGAACTTGGTGAATAACAGAATTCTACAAGTCCTGTTGCTATCAGGCTAACTTGTCTGTTTTCTTCTGCTATGAATAAATTATTTTGATTTGATAATGTTGGAGAATTATTTCGAAGAAAAAAAAAAAATCCAACACCTATTTTTTTCTAGAACAAAAGCCCTAAGTATCACAAAAAAGGCTCCTTAAATTCACTGGTTTTGCTCTTGGCTGGCATTATTTTCCTTTGAAAAGTAATCATGAGTTGGTTTGTAGGCTTTAATGCAGTATACAGTTCATTGCCATGTAACTGAAGATTTTACTCATGTATCCCAGTACTATTTCAGCCTCAGATTTACCAACCATGGTAATTTTAATTTAAATGGCTTTAGAAAAATACTTTGGTCTGCTGTCAAAATACTCCTGAAATGCAGAATATTCAATATGGCCTTATGCAGTGGGTTCTGTGATAAGACATTGGAGCATTATCTGAGTTTCATCAGGACTTGAGAGAAATACTGCTATGTATGGCAGAGAATTATGGAAACCGAAAAGGATTAAAGAGGTACTGTAGAGAAAAGGCTTTTACTTAAATTCAGAAATCATGCACTTAGATATAAAAAGCACTCACTTCTAAATTCACTGCTGTGAGACCAAATTACACTGCAAAGCATTTCTAAGAGGGTTTTTTCAATGTATTTTTTTCTGACTAATATTTCAGTAGTATGCTAATCCCTCCTTGCTGAGCTCCAGGTGAGCTATTAAAGATCTCATTTCTCTTTCTTCTTTTTCCTACCCATTACCCTGCTGCAAACTGAAATTGGTCATTAAGGGAGCGCCAGTTTTCTTCACTGTGTTGGTCAGTAATTTTTCTTGGTATCCCTTGCGCTTCATCAGTTGGAAATTGTGTCATCTATGCCGTCTCATAAAGAAATCTGGCGTGCTGTTTCAGCACCAACAAACAGAAACCCTCAAGCCATGGCTGATGGACAGATCTCCCTGTTTGTCCAGGTGAGGAGAATTATTTCTTCAGATAAGTGTGGCCAGTGGAATAAAACAGGTGTTCCCCACAAAGAAAGTCTTCAGGGCTAGGACAGGTGGAATACCCTCTCGAGAGACTTGTGAGTGAGGCTGCAGAGGAAGTGAAATCCTGCACCAGACTAAAGCCTTTCCTTGCCAGGCTGTTTCGGGTTTGCACTAACCCCATGTTGCGTTCTGTGTCACTGTTTGGTTCAGGAAGCACTTTGTTTCCAAGGATCTTTCATATTTGAGTGTTCTGCAGTAGTTCTTAAACTGCAGGATAAGCAAAGAGCACCTTTTTCCACCAAGTTAGTGCAATGAACTAATTTTGATGTTAATTTGTAGACATTTGTAAAAGGCTGTTAATCAATATGGGTTGTACTGAGTAACAGAACTGACAGTGACAACTGGTGCTGTATGGAATACCTGATTTTTTTTTAATTACATATTTATTTCCTGTGTTCCATAAATCAGACTTTACAGGCTTGCTTCCTTGGCTTAATTCCCTGTGGATGAAGAAAAATCAATACAAATGAAGGGGCAGTTTTGCAAATATCTGTATTTGGGTTCAGTGTAGTTATTCAAATTCCTAATATTTTGGAAGAGCAGATCTTCATATAGAAAGAGAGAATACATAATTTATTTTTATCTCAGCAAAACCACACTAGGCATCATTGCCTGTGAATACCACAGCCATGATTAAGTATTAATTATACTGCTGGAGGTAACTGCAGGGGGTAAGGGGCTTGAAGTATTGGTTTTACAGCAAAAGCAATGTTTTATATGTGATACATTTATTATGAGAAGGATTCTTCTAAAACAAGCCTTTCAGAGAGAGACTGCTCCAAGACAAGGTTTCTTTACTTTGGCATTTGTAAAGGAACCCACATTTTTCTGTTTATACTTTTAGTTTTCCTTCTATATTCTGGTATGCTGTTTGTGGTAGTGGTAGTCTTAGAATTCAGAAATCAGGTTGAATCAATCTTCAGTTGTGACATGTCACCATAGGTAAGCTCTGGTCACTGTACTGTGAAAGCTCCTTTTATTTTGAGTAGTCACTGAGTGGGAACACCTGCAGCCTGCTGAGATTTGGTAAAGCTGTAGGAACTTGGGTGAAGTTAGGCAGGCTGTGATGCATCCTGAGCTTTTCTTTGGTTGTGACTGCTCCAGAGCTTTTGACTGGGATAATTCTGCTTAGCGTGTAACACTCCGGAGCCACGTCAGCCTGCTGGAAATTGGTGCTGACAGTTAAAGCTCTTTGGAAACATTAATCATCTCTAAAAGCCCAGATCTAAGGAGGTGCAGTAACATTTAAACAACACGTGGTGGTGGCTCACTGGTTCATATCTGCATTACGAAAGGATGCAGTTTGTGGTGCTCTGCTGTGCTTACTGTTGATACTCTGACTGTGTTCTCTGTGCTCCTTTTGGTAGTCCTGGGATCATCCTGTAAATGGTGAGAAAGTCGGTGGTGAAATATATGGAATGCCAAACTCACATTCCATTTCCTGGAAGCTGATTTTGAAGCACTTCCTTGTCCCTGAGTTCACAACCTTTACATAACATGTAGATAAGTGGTGTAGGGGAGAAGAGTAATGTGTTTAGTCTCACAGACAACATCACAGGAGATTAAACTGCTACAAATTCAGGCCAAATGTAATTCATCGCTATGATACAGAGTATTTGAAGAGAAGGTAACAAAGGAAGAAATTTCTGAGGGTTTAGGTAGTTTTGCAGTTGAAAAGTGCCACTTTGATATTTTACTTGCCTTGCCAATACACTACCTTGAGGGAACCAGAAGTTCTTGCTTTGCAGGTGTTCGTGGGGGAGTGTTGTGAGCGGTGAGGGGATTCTTCTGTTAGTGTGACCCACACATGATGTCTCACAGCTCTGAACACTGCAGCTTCTGGTGACTTGGCCAAGGTTCTGTGTGAAAGGCAGAACTGATTATGTCAACAGGTTTGATATCACTGTGTTCTAAGGAGGGGGATTAATTCATGTGCTACCTCCATGGACCATAGAAGCTGCTGTGAATATTATTAATTTAACTTTGAGGAATTTTCTCATGGATTAATAGCCTTTTGCAAGGTAAAAGAAGACATTGTTTTCCTGAAAGTGCCAAACAGTATGTTTCTTGTTGGCATTTGTGGAGCTTTTAAGGAACTCAAACCGTGCAGTGTTCTTCAATTAACTTTGATTATACTTCTGTATAATTTATTTTGAACAATAACTGGAAAATTAGTTTTCATTCAGGAAACAATTGGAGCTCACCATGTCTTGACCTCCTATACACTTCTGTAATTTTAAAGAAGACGGGATTGAATTTTATTAGGGATGAGATGAATACACTAGGAAACAGAATCTGTCTGTCCTACCCAAAAATGGCAGAAAGAATGATGGTGATGAAACTAGACAAAACCAATGGAAAATTAATATTTTCATTATTATAGGATTTTATGTAAGAGTGAGCAATCAGATGTTAATAGAAATAGAAGCCTTTGGAGGCATCTGCACTATATGATATTTTATCACATATCACATTTTCTTTTATGCCTGATAGACAGCATTAGTTTCTGTGCTGTTGGAGAAGAGGAAGGACAGCTGTAATGGCAAATAATATGAGAAGGGATGGTATTTATTCAGGGTCTGGATGCTCAGTGCAACACATATGGTCCACTGAGGTAATTCAGAGATATATTTAATAAAAGTCTATAGAATATACACAGTTTTCAGAAGATGTTTCCATTCACTGTTTTATTGCAGTTACTGTTACTCCTGTTTTGATTCTTAGGGAAACTTTGGATTCTTTGAGTTCCACTAGAGCTTCTCTGGTCTTGTGAGTGCTGTAGGGGCTGATGTTCATCACAGTCAGCTAGCATTTGCATACCCAAAATTTCTCTAAAATACATTTTTTGGGGTCTTTTTGTCCCCTCAGATTAGGAAGACTATAAGACATAAGGAATGAACTTCTCATCAGAGGCAGTATAAATCTTTAAAAATATCTGGATGTTTGCTATGTGGAAAGCAACAGACTAGTGAAATAGATGTCATAGTGTGTTTGCTACATGGACTTTGGGGACATAGCTGTGTTTTGATAAGTGATTTGTGGTTTTGAGAGAAGGGAAGAAACAAAGCAGGTTGAAAAAGATGCCATATGTGTCATTCCTGAGAGGGTAAGTAGTGTTCCTATAGTGTGTAAATTTGCTCTAGATCTTTTAGTGCTATTATAATAGGAAAAAAATTAGGCCCCCACTATTGTGCAGGTGTCTAAAATTTTTAAAAACCCTTTACAGTGTCTAATTTCTGAAGGACTCTTTTAGATTTGAGACTGTTATGTTGGTCACAAATTCATTTCAGGTCTAAGCTTCTCTCTTGGGGCCTGTGTTTGTGTTTTTAATTAATTGTACATCATACCTTAACTCATTGATTAAAACTCAGAACAAAGTATGTCACCAGCCTCAGACCTGGCATGTGAAATGGTATTTTAGCTGCACTTTGCTTAGTAGGCAGCTGCAGGTTACCTCTGGACTCACTTCAGGCGAGCTCCTGCAAAGGCCAGGGGCAGTTCCTGGGAAAGTCTAGTGCAGAGGCACAGCATTTATTTCAGTCTGTTGACTCAAAAAAAGAAAAAAAAATTCAATTGTAACAACAAAGATTTTGCATGTGGGGCCCTAGAGAGTGGCGTGGTTAAAAGGTGTGCCACATCTTAATTTCATGGACTGGTTGTGAATTTTGGACCATGCAGCCTGAAAATTTGGTGCTGATATTCTTTCTAAGGAAATATGGGTGCTTTTCCAGGATATGGTATCCAATCATAGATGCACATTTCTCACACTGCATTGGAAGACAAATTTCCAGCAATTTCTTTAAAAACTACACATCAGAACTAGTTTGCTGTGGATGTCGGACTGCTGTTCTTTATCAACAGTCCATAAATCTGGTGGCCTGTAAGCCTCTTGGAATGCAGGCTTTGTGGGTTAGAGATCCTCCAGGTGTTTTGCAGCAGTGACTGTGGTTGCCTCAGGAACTTGCCTGCAGTGCATCAGGTTAATTAGAAGAAAGCAGAATGTCCAGCTGGAGAGCAGAGGTGATGCCTGAGGCTCATGGCCTTTTGCAGCAGTGTGCTACTGTTTAAAGACTGTGTAGTCTTTGTGGACAGTTGATTTCTGTTATAAATGTGATCACTTATAAAGATAATTAGTTGTTTGGTATGGTCTTGCAATTGTCCCCACCTTTGGGGAGAAGAGTGATTATTATAGTCTTTAGTTTGGACAGCTTCCTACCTTATTTTCCCTTACTCTAACATGTGCTCCCTCTCAATCACTGCAAGCACAAATGGGAGAGAGACTCAGAATCCTTTTTCCTGTGTTTCAGAATGTTTTAATAGAAGGAACTGAGGAAGAGGACAACGGTCAATGCAAGAAGAGCATTTTCCCCTCCTTGAAAAAAATTGCCTCTTTTCTGTCAGCATGCATGAGGCATTTGGATAACTCCTCTTAACTTGAATTGCCCAGACCAGGTCAAGCTGGACAAAATGATTACTTGCAGGTCCCTTCCAACTAAAATAGCAATAGCTTTTCTTTCTTCTCAGTAGCAATATATTTATTTTGCATTCCTATTGCAAAAAATGTTATTTATTTACTTAAACTTAATGAATCAAGACACATCTCAGTAACAACTCTAAACAAAATCTGGATTTATCCAGTGGTAGGAATATGGTTTGCTCTTGTCTCTACTCCTCCTACCTGACTCTAAGGTATAGCAGATAGTCAACTTTTTGAAACAGTTCTTTTAAGCCAGATGGGTTTTTAGATTCAGTTTCCTTTGGCTAAGCAAATGATTCTTGCCTGCTTGGTATCTCCCTTTAATTTAGATTTCTTGTTTTTTGCAAAATGGAGTGACAGAATACAGGCCAGTGGAAAATTTAGTTTCTGAAACTGTCTCAAGCTGTTCCTTTGCTCACCCTGCCTACCAAAGAACCCAGAATGATTTGGGATGGAAGGGACTGTAAAGGTCATCTCATTCCAGCCCCTCTACCATGGCAGGGACATCTTTCAACCAGATCAGGCTGCTCCAAGCACCATCCAACCTGACCTTGAATACCCCTTACATATCCCATGTCCATGGGATATGGGGCTATATTTGTTATTATTGTTAAGGCGTATGTTTACAAAAAAGCCTTGTAGGAAGGTACAGCTACAGGCTGGATGGTAGGATGTCGGTTGGGGGTGAGAGGCAGTTATGACAAGAAACAGCTGGACATCATATGAAAGGGAAGCTGATTGGATGATGATGTGTGGACAGCAGACTGCAGCTGAGCCAGCCAATGCGTGCCCTTCTTCTGTTAAGTTTTGGTTATGTCCAGCGGAAGTTAAAAGTATAAAAAGGGGGTGACTTCCACAATAAAGTGATTTCTTTTGGATACAAAAGGGGGTCTGTGTCTTTGTTCCCCATTGCTACACCCTTCAAAGGGAGATATGTCCTAAAGAGGCTGGGAGAGGGACCATGGCTGGGACAGCTGTCCTGAACTGCCTGGAGGATACTATGTACCACAGAAAATCCTGCCCAATATAGAAAATGTGGGAAGCTGGCTGAGGGGGGCCAGTGACAGGGTGACAAGAGCCAGCCAGGATGTCCTACACAGAGGGTTGGTGGCTTTAGAGGTAAGAAATTTCCCTGTGGCAAATGAAAAATCCCTATGGCAGCACTTGGGGCATTTCAACATCCCCAACAGAACCATCCCAGTGTTCGATCTCATCCATTCTCAGACAAGGAAAGGTCTCCCTGCTTGGGGCAGGTCCCTCTTTCCCTGTCCTCTGGCAGCAAAGCCAAGTGGGAAGCTCACCATGTGCCCAGCACCGCAATTCCTACTTCTGGTGACTCTGTGGTGCCTGTCCTGCTGCTTGGTGCTCTGAGGACTCTTACCAATGTGGTTTTCCCCACAGATGCCCAGCGCCTGGAGCAATGTCCCCATAGCCATCCTCTTGGTCACCATTCCCAGCCCAGCCTGGCCCCATATGGGGTGGGTACAGGGCTGCCCTTAGGCATCACCCCACTTCCACTGTGACTATGACCCCCAAAAGACAGATGAGTTGCAAAACAAGTCTTTAATGACTTAACGGGAATGAGGAGTGTAGGAGAGAGCTGCAGCTGGGGGTCTGGATGTAGGTCACCGGCTCAGGGTGGCTTCTGGCCTGGCTGCTGCATCACCGTCGTCGTCTTTTTCTTGCTGGCTGGGCCATGGTCCTGCGGGAAGGTCTCTTAGCTCGTGCAGGTGCTGGCTGGCATAGAGTTCTCGGCCTGGCTGCTGCTAGCTCTCTTGTTTTGGGGCGTACACGGATAGTGATGATGCCTGGTGGCTGCGTCTGCAGTGCCTCCTCCTCCATCTCAGCCGTATGGGGAGAGTGAGGCCGGGAGGCAGTGGGTGAGCTTGTAGAGGGGTTCAGGTTGAGGATGGCAGGCATGGCATCCTGGCTGTTCCTTTGCTGTGCCTCCACCACCGGCTTCTTGGGATAGTCATCTTCCAGCAGGCATTCGCAGAATTCAAGGAACTCATCAAGGTCCTCAGCCATCAGACTGGGGACATTGGCAGCCAAGATGGTGTCCTCATTTTCCTCTTGCTGTGCCAACTCCACTTGCTTGTCAAGGCAGCCACTGTCCTCCAGGTACTCAGATAGTTCTTCCAGTAGAGCATCCAAGGTGGAGCTGTTGGGGCTGTCAAGGGTGGTGTCCTCACTCACTGTGGTGTCAGGCCAGGCAAATAGAGGGGTGTTGGTGCTGTCCCCTGCCTGCTCAGGAGTGGCCTCTGTGGTGGCAGCTGGTCCCTCCCCAGGCAGATCTGTGGTCACCACTTCTGAAAATGGAACCCCAAGAGACTGAAGTTTTCCACAGCTTGCCTGCCCGTGCATGGGCTTTGCCACTCCCCAAAACTTACCTTCAGGTTCCATTGTAATTGTGTCAGCTAGTAGAGCCAGGGCAGGTTGATGGTGGATGTGGAACACGCTAGAGCCTACGGGGTAAAGGGCCTCTTCCTGGACCACAGCTCTTGGCTGGTGAGGCAGCAATGTCCCCATCACCACCTGCTGTACCCAACCATAGGCAGGGGGACAGAGAGCAGCCCCGAGGGGCATCTGCACCAGCTGAGGAAGATGCACCACCTGCCCCAGGGTCCCTGGGACCCCCCGCCTGGTGGTGACTGGGACCAGCTGGTGGGAGCCAGTAGGGAGCTGGACAGGCCCAGAGGACAGTGGCAGCCTAGGGACAGAAGGCAGCTCCCAGGCAGCTCCCAGGGCAGGGAAGCTCACGCCAGGCACCTTCACCACTGTCACCTGGAGAGGGAACCTCTCTGTTGGGGGAAGCAGAGAGGGGTGATGGGGTGAGATACTGGCAGGCAGAGCAAGCTAGGGATACCTGGAGGGCAGGAGCCTCAGGAAGAGCAGGACTATGCTGCTGTACCTGCCATGGTGATTGGGCAGTCTGGGGGTTGCTTGGGACAAACACCACTTGGGAGGGTTCTGTCGCCAAGGCTACCGTTGGGGCAAACAGTGTTCTGGGCGTTCCATTGCCATAGTTGTTGCTCCCATCAATACCTGCTCCAGCCAGTATGGGGATGGAATGACTCTATGGGGTTGCTGCCTGCAGGAGGGCTATAATCTTCTCGGTGGTGAGCACAGGGGCTAGCCTGGTCTTGCTCTCTGTTTCCCATCATGCTTCACATGTCAGTTTTTAAGCGAATCATCTGTGTTGGCTTGCAATGCAGGATGTAACCAAAAGCATGCATTCTATCACCATCTGTTGAAGCCAGGTAGGGCAGTGACCTTTATATCCGTGGGGGGATGGGGGATATTTTCTGTTAATGGGCCATCTGTTAAAACCAGGTGGGGGAGTACTTTATCTTTTCCACAACCCATCCTTCCTCCAGGGAGGCACCTTCTGTTAATGGGCCATTGAGTCCCACTGCATGACTGATAAAATTACATCATCCCATTGGGAGATGCCCCATTCAGGATGGGGAGACAAGCATTTCCTAGCTAGATAAAATCTGAGATTTGGGGCATCAGAGCACCCTTCTTCCACTGGATTCCCAGAGGAAAACCAGACTCCTCTAACATCATCACTGAACCTTCGGAGGAAAACTACACACTTCTACAGGGCCACTGCTTTAACTGAACTACATCTGTCACTCCAGGAGGACTGCAGCCACCATTTAATGGGACTGCTACCACCACCCTAACTGATGAGGTGTCAGGTTGTATTCTGACTGTCAGTGGTCTTTTTTTTTGTATTACTGTATTGTTTTAATTTTCCCAGTAAAGAACTGTTATAACTATTCCCATATCTTTGCCTGAGAGCTCCTTAATTTTAAAAATTGAAATAATTTGGAGGGAGGGAGTTCACATTTTCCATTTCAAGGGAGGCTCCTGCCTTCCTTAGCAGACACCTGTCTTTCAAACCAGGACATCACCTTAACACTTCTCTCTGTTCATCTTCTCAACAGACACTTGTAATTCTCATCTATTTACAACAGGACAGTTGTTGCAGCGTGAGCAGATGGTCCTGAATCATCCCCATGAGGAGAGCACTCTAGCAAGCACACAACAAACACCCCACTCACACGCAGCAGCTGGTTATCTAAAATGGCGGAGGCAGACGGGTTTCCAGTGGTAGTTTATTTCACCTACACACTGAAAGCGTCCACGGACAAAAGAGAAGAAGAGGTAGAGGGTCCCGACTATATACTGGTACAAGGGAGTGGAGCCAACAGCAACAACCAATCACCTGAAGGTGTGGGCGGGAATACAGTGACCAGTAGGGAAACACAGAGGTAAACAGACAGGGGTACAGATCAATGAGGGTACAAAGAACAAAGAAACTGACAGAATCTTCACCGTATATGGTTAACAGGGGCTAACAGCCAACAGGCCACCAGTGGGAGTGGCACTGGTGTTGACTGACAGCATGTCACAGGAGTCCATGGGAGAGGTTAAAGTCTAGGGGACATTCTTTCAGGCACAGCCCCAGGAAGTCTCCCAGCAGGCCCACAGGCCTCCAAAGACAATTACATTAATGACTAATATAATTCAAATTCTTAGCTTAAAGGGTTACTTAAGCAGCTCTCGAACTGGCTGGTGGAAACTTGACTACTTTTTGGACGCCTTGGGGGCCTCTCTGGTTACGTTTTGGTCTTTGTTAAAAGTCAATCTTCTCTCACCTGTTCTTTCACTGGATTTCTTATTCTAAAGAGGAGAAGCAGCAGACGTCAGGCAATCTTGTCAGCCTGGCCAGAACCGTAATGCTGGCTTATGAAGTATTGCAGGTAGGTGTCCACTGGCTATTAAATCTGGAAGAGACACTGCAGTTATCCTATTTGACCTTACATGGAAAATAAAGCTATTAGCACAAAAAAAACTAAAGTACAATTAGTTTTTCTCTAATAAGCAGGTAGATTTATCTAGACTTATTTCTTGCAGCAGCAAAGCTCAC
The DNA here is from genome assembly GCF_029582105.1 of Oenanthe melanoleuca. Classification (NCBI taxonomy): domain Eukaryota; kingdom Metazoa; phylum Chordata; class Aves; order Passeriformes; family Muscicapidae; genus Oenanthe; species Oenanthe melanoleuca. The sequence goes on from NC_079340.1 coordinate 589,230, forward strand.
TAGCTTACACACACCCCCTCAATCTTTGGTTCTCAGGATCTCCAGTATGTTCTAGGCTTGTCTGTGCTTGAAAGATTTGGATGTCTGCCCCTCTAGGCTGTGGGGGTGTGCCAGTGATATGGACTTCTCCCAAGACAAGAGAAAATGCTGCCGTTTTATGCTGGCAAGTGAAAGGCACAAGCAGCAATTGTCATTGATGTGAGACACTGCTGCATTTACACTGTGGGCTGCACTTAAGGGTTGAAGAGGATGACTTTGTGAGAAAGGTGACAAACGGGACTGGCAGCTACTGAAAAAGGCAAAAGGGGTCTCCTTTTTGGTCAAGGTAGAGTGAATATCTTCAGCAGTTACCCTCTCAATAGCACAGGGACAGTGACTAGAGGAAGACAACACCACATCAGGATTTGCCATCAGCATCTCCCAAAACTTTATGGCTTTAGCAAAAGCTTTTTGGCCACAGCTGCTTGTTCTTCTTGTACCCAGTTGGGTCCTCAGCTGAGCTAGACTGTCCAGTCCTTGGGATCATGGGAAAGGACAGTTCTAAAGAAAAGAGACAAAGGGATACCTCTTTGAGGCCCTTCTTTCTAGGGCAGGCAGCCTTTTGTTGCTTTAACAGTTATAAAAGGGAAAAACAGAGGCAAATTCTTCTTTCTACGAGAACGGAGTGGCTCTTCAGAGACACACACAGAAACACCCAGAAACACACACGTCTGTTCTTCCCAAGTGGGACAGCAGCCGGATGAACAGAGCTGTGTATCTAGAGCCATGTTTCTGGAGTCATGTCTCTGGGCATGCCTAATTTGTGTGTGTACTCAGGGACATGTGCAGAGCTAGTGCACACACACAGGCACCTGCTTACCTGCAGAGAGCCATGCTACTTGCCAGTAGCACACACTTGTATACACACACACACACACACACACACACACACACACACATGGCCATGCTCACCTCTGCAGAGCCTGTGCACACTCATAAGCACAGAGCTGTGCACAAACCCATTCACACTTGAGAGCGTGCAATTCAGTACACATGCACACAGTTCTGTACACTGACACATGTGCACCTCAGCACCTATGCACGCACACAGAGCCATGCACACTGGCACAAATGTGTGCAGCACTCCCTAGAGCTCTCCTGGCCCCAAATTCTTCGTGGGTCTCACCCTGTGGGATTACGACACAGGTGGGGATGGGACAGGAGAAGGGAGTATGGATGGGGCATTGTGGCACAGTCTTCTTCACTTTTTTGTCTTTCCTCATACTACTTCATCAGTTAATTATGTCTGCAGTTAGTTAAAACATGCTACTATAAGTACAAACAAGAAAGGCCAGGCCAGTCTTGACATGAAATGAATCACATCTTAGCCTCACAGACTTGCGCTCCAGCAAGGTCCTGGAAAGAGAATAGTAGCAACCTGTGTGCTTTTGAGGTGGGAACAGACAGTGCTGTCTTAAAGGAAAGGTCAAAGAGAGACCATGCTGGATTCTTGCCTCCTGCCTCTTACTCCATAAGGGCAAGAGGGAAAAAAACTGTTGTGTTTTGTCAAGGAGCACCTCTTAGCCCTTAATTGAGGTGGGGGGTGTACCTGTGGTCTCCATTTTTGTGGGGGGCATCTCACAGTCTCTTGGGGATCAGGCACACATGATAAGGAAACGCTAGGCTTTTCTGAAGGGATGACAGTGACTTTGAAACAGAGTTAACAAAAGTCCCCCTAACAGTGAGAAGAAAAAGAAAGGAAAAAAGGAATTTTGCTTTCCTCTAAGAGAGCAAAGACAAACAACTTGGCGAGGTTTGGAGAACTAGTGAGAGATTAAGGCTCTCTGCCGTGGTCTTATCGCGTACTACTTTCGCCAGACCACTCCCTCCCCACCCCTCTCTTCCTACACACAGCAGTGCCTTCAACGCTGTCCCTCACTGCCTCTCCCACCGCTGCTGCTATTGCACCGCGGTGGCTCCGACAAGGGCGAGCTCCGCCCTAGCAGCTTGCTCTGGGAGCAAGGGGGCTCACAGACAGCCCCCCGCATGGGGACCCCAGGGGCGAGGCCCATTCCTCACCTTACTCTCGCCCTCCCTCTCTCTCGCCCCATCTGCCGAGGGCGCGGCTGCTGCCCTACACTCGGGACTGTGCGGGACTGGGAGCTGCCCTGCATGCTGCCCTACACTCGGGACTGTGCGGGACTGGGAGCTGCCCTGCATGCTGCCCTGTACTCGGGACTGTGCGGGACTGGGAGCTGCCCTGCATGCTGCCCTACACTCGGGACTGTGCGGGACTGGGAGCTGCCCTGCATGCTGCCCTACACTGGGGACTGTGCCGGACTGGGAGCTGCCCTGCATGCTGCCCTACACTGGGGACTGTGCGGGACTGGGAGCTGCCCTGCATGCTGCCCTACACTCGGGACTGTGCGGGACTGGGAGCTGCCCTGCATGCTGCCCTACACTCGGGACTGTGCGGGACTGGGAGCTGCCCTGCATGCTGCCCTACACTGGGGACTGTGCGGGACTGGGAGCTGCCCTGCATGCTGCCCTACACTGGGGACTGTGCGGGACTGGGAGCTGCCCTGCATGCTGCCCTGTACTCGGGACTGTGCGGGACTGGGAGCTGCCCTGCATGCTGCCCTACACTGGGGACTGTGCGGGACTGGGAGCTGCCCTGCATGCTGCCCTGTACTCGGGACTGTGCGGGACTGGGAGCTGCCCTGCATGCTGCCCTACACTCGGGACTGTGCCGGACTGGGAGCTGCCCTGCATGCTGCCCTGTACTCGGGACTGTGCCGGACTGGGAGCTGCCCTGCATGCTGCCCTACACTCGGGACTGTGCCGGACTGGGAGCTGCCCTGCATGCTGCCCTGTACTCGGGACTGTGCCGGAATGGGAGCTGCCCTGCATGCTGCCCTACACTGGGGACTGTGCGGGACTGGGAGCTGCCCTGCATGCTGCCCTACACTGGGGACTGTGCCGGACTGGGAGCTGGCCTGCATGCTGCCCTACACTCGGGACTGTGCCGGAATGGGAGCTGCCCTGCATGCTGCCCTGTACTCGGGACTGTGCCGGACTGGGAGCTGCCCTGCATGCTGCCCTACACTCGGGACTGTGCCGGACTGGGAGCTGCCCTGCATGCTGCCCTGTACTCGGGACTGTGCCGGAATGGGAGCTGCCCTGCATGCTGCCCTACACTGGGGACTGTGCGGGACTGGGAGCTGCCCTGCATGCTGCCCTACACTGGGGACTGTGCCGGACTGGGAGCTGGCCTGCATGCTGCCCTACACTCGGGACTGTGCCGGAATGGGAGCTGCCCTGCATGCTGCCCTGTACTCGGGACTGTGCCGGACTGGGAGCTGCCCTGCATGCTGCCCTGTACTCGGGACTGTGCCGGACTGGGAGCTGCCCTGCATGCTGCCCTACACTCGGGACTGTGCCGGACTGGGAGCTCCCCACCTCTGCGCTGCACCCGCACACATAGGACTGCCGTGCTGCCACCCCACACTCGGGACCACGGCAGGCTGGGAGCCATCGCTGGACTCTGGACTTCGGCAGGCTGGGAGGCGCCCATGCACATAGCTCTGCATTGGGGACTGCAGTGGGCCAGGAGCCTCCTTTGGACTTGGGACTTTACCAGGCTGGGAGTCGCCCCTGGACGCCGCCCTGCTTGTGGTCTGGGAAACACCTGCACAATTGGGCTGGTCCCTGAGAACTGGCAGCACCAGTCTTTACAGCGCCCAGCGTTTCCGGTCATCGCCGCCCATATTGTGCCCCTGTGGTCCCCGCCAGTCCCACCTCAGGCGGCTCTGCGCGCTCGGAAGCCCCGCGTCCATAGCCCGGCCCCCGCTGATTGGCAGTTCTTGGTTTGAAAACGTGGCTCAACTGGGCCAGCCCTGCTGGGCGCTACCGCCCGCAGCGCCCCTCAGCCACCATTGGCAGCCCAGCGCAGGGTCGGCAGAGCTGGAAGTTTGGCAGCGCTTCGCGCAGCTGTGTCCAGCGCTCCCCAAGGCGCCGCCGCCGCCCTTCCCTCAACTGAGTTGGCAGTACTGGAACCTTATCGCTCTGAGCGCGCCTAGAAGCGTATCACGCTAAGTGCCGGTGCGGGCCACCACTGCACTCGGACTCGCTCCCGCCTGCGGCCTGGGGACACCTGCAGCACAGAGCAGGCCCCTGCTGGCGGCAGCACCGTGCACAGTCATGCTCGGCGCATCAAGCCACCGCTGCACCCCCTTCTCGCCGGGCTGGCAGCCCACCGCGCCCAGTGCACACCGGAAGCACACCATGCCAAGCGCCACTGCCCTCTGCTGTTCCATGTGGACTCTCAAAAGTCTCCTGCCTCCCTTGTGCCAGCAGATTACTGCAGGGAAGCCAGCACAGTCCAGTGCCCCAGCAGAGCGTGGTGCAGGCCGCAGGGCCATTCTCTCCGCTGGCGGCCCCTACTGCCCGTGGCCCCGTGCACCTGGAACCTTCTGGTATGTGCATGGCTCTCACCGATCAGTTGTTCTCACTGATCTAACACCCCCTAAATCTGGTAACTCTCAACTTGACGTTCCCAGTTGTTCTTGAGTCCCCCTAAATTTGGTAATTCTCAACCCGGCCTCCCTGGGTGCTCTTGAGTCCCCCTAAATCAGGTAACTCTCAACCTGATGTTCCCAGGTGTTCTTGAGTCCTGACCCGCTTTTATGGTCTTCTCTGCAAGTCCTGCCCAGCAATCCTATTTGTCCTTAAGCTCCAACAGACGCCCACTACGTATCCCATGTGGATCCACTCAAGCTGGGTTAGTACACTCAGATTATAAGCAATCAGTCTGGCCAAATCAATTATGAGGAACAGGCCTTTTCTTCCCAAGTCTCACACACACTCCAGGCACTCTCCCAGACTCTGTCTTGCTCACACGCGCAAGTACTCACAATCCTCTTGGTCATCTGCAATTTTGTCAGGGGACTTTTTCCCTTCATCCCCTTCTTTTTCGTTTTTCAGTTTTCTTTTGTCTTTGGGGTGTCAACCTGCAAATGACCCATGGTCCCAGGAGAAGTTGTTCGAGCACTAAACTGGGCAGGGGTGCACCTCTCATCCAAAATCCCCAGAGACGAGGTTTTTGTCTCCCAGAACAAGCCCTCATTTGTGACAAATGACGCTCACTTTCAGAAATTTCAGAGGTTTATTTAAAAACTTAACAAAATACAACAAAGGAGTGAATAAGGGAAAAAATCAGCGGCCATGAGCTAATCTATAAAATGGCTGCTCTGCCTTTTATACCCCTATGGTTGAATCAGGCAATCCTGGCCTCTCCCGAAGCCTGTCAGTCAACTCTTCTTTACTGTTTGTTGGTGGAAGCTACTTTCTTGCAACTTGATTGGAGGTCAGTTGTCATGCTGCACCTCCTAGTACCAGCCTTCCCTCCTTCTGAATGCCCCATGCAAGGAGCACATGTATGCCCTCCCTCCACGTGTCTCAACTACCAAGGCTGTCCCTTGGCAACCATACAGAAAAGGGGACTGTGGGGAGAACAAAGGACATCTAACCAGCAAATCATAATAACATAACAATATATAAATAAAACTTCCCTCAACATACACATAATATTCATTCCTTAATTGCGAGAGTCAACTATCGCATTACCCATCTATAACAATTTTCAGATTCAAAATCAGGGGTTCTGTCTGCCAGAGTAAGGCTTGCTGCAGATACTAAGCTGAGTAAGCCAACTAAATGCCAGGAAGGAACCTATTACAGGACTGAGATTCGCAACAATAATTTTGGTTCTTGGAAAAAAATCATTGCAACTTACCAAAGTAGTTAGAATTTGTCACACAAGAAAATAACCAGTTCAGAAAAAAGCTAAAGAAAGGCAGATTTTTACAAGGAATCCAGATTTTCTCCTTTTGACAAGGAGTCCAGAACTCTTGTCTGTCTTTCTCAGGCTTGTTGGTGTGTAAGTGAAGTAGGAATGCACAGATGACACCCAAAGCTCTTCAGCAAACATGGAATACATATCCCAGCATCTTGACAAAGTTGTGCTGAAAAGGGTGAGCAAAATGCCTGACACAGCTCGATATTAGAAATTGCAAAAAGTACAGGCAAGGAGAATTATGCTAGCATCAGGAACAGGCTATTAGCTGGATGTTTTGGGGTATTTTTTGCTGCTATTTATTATTTATCTAGGCCACTGCTGCTATTTACAAGGCTTCTGCAGCACTGGTAGTATCTGCACAGGAGGAGAAGAGTATGGTTGGAAGAAGAATACATGGAACCTGCAGCTGGTGAGCTGAGCTTTGGGGTAGGAAGGAACCTTCCAGCAGAACAGAAGGCAGTGGCTGAAAATCTGAGTTCCTTGAGACAGGCTTCTTAACTGAAGACTAAGACATTAAGACTAGCAGTTGAATGTGTTAAGTTTGACTGTTTAAAGAACTAAGTAGGATTCATGAACTAAGTAGGATTCAATCCAGCCAAATGGAATGATTGCTCTGTGTTAGTGGGATGGAAAAGAAAGGAGCTTTTTGCTTTCATATAGAGAGCGGGGGGAAAAAGGATATAAAAACCAACACTTCTTCTTGCCTACCAGGGAAGAAATGGAGAAGAACATTGAGGACAATAATTTTTTGATCAAGGAATCTGGCAAATACTGTTAAAAAAAGAGAAACAAGCCTTTATTTGTGTTCAGTATCTGCCACAAGCTTGTATCTGATAGCCAAACTGGAGCATTAGCATTGCCTGTTAGGCTTTGTCCAGCACTCATGTGTGTCTCCAAATCACATCAGTCATCTTCCAATGGAAATCTAAAAATGTTGATATCTAAAGAGGCTGAACATGGGAATTAGGGACAAGAGCAGGAACAAAGAAATTGATGGATGACTCCAGATTGTCTGGGGAAGAATTGCTGTTACAGAGAAAGAGAGTGAATGAAACAAAAGCTGGAGAACTAAAAAGAGGGTTTATTGTGATATAAGATCTTGCAGGTGGTTTCAGGTTAATAACGTTATTCAGTAGTCAAGAAGGTGACCAAAAGTTATTCACTTGGTAAATGGAGTAGCATTTGTGCAGGTTTGAGTCCTGCTCTGTGAACAAATCTGGAAATATGAAATACTATGTGAGAGTTTTCTAAGAAACTAGCAATTTTCATTCAAGAAATATCAGTCCTGAAGGCAAAAGAATGAAAACCTTCCCAAAGCGCAGCTTGACAGGTGCAGGATATGGGGTTATAATTGTTAAAGTTGTTAAGGCTTATGCTCACCAGAAGGCCCTACGGGAAAGGCACAGCTGCAGGCTGAACGGCTGAAAGCCGGTGGAGGGGTGAGAGGCACTTATGAGTGAGGAGAGTCAGTCGAGTGACAGCCGGAAGTGAGATTGTGATTGGCTGGAGGAACGCGTGGACAGCGTATGAGCCGGAAGCTGATTGGGTGGAAGGATGTGTGGACAGCAGCACTGCAGCTGAGCCAGCCAATGGGTGCCCTTGTTCAGTTCAGTTCTGTTAGGCTTTGGTTTGGTTTCAGTTGTGTCAGATGGAGATTAAGGGTATAAAAGGGGGGTGGTCTCTGCAATAAACAATCTCCTTTGTATGCATAAGGGGGTCCGTGTGGCTTTGTTCCCCATTGATCCAGGCAAAGTGTTACCTACATTTCCTGTATCACAGAGTAGCCAGTATCTGTCCTTGCCAACAGTAGGCTTAGCGAGAACCTTTGTTCTAACCTGGCTCTGCATTCACCCCAGCAGAATATCAGGGTAGCCTGGAATAATGTAATTACTGGTAACCCTTGTGTCTTGGTGCAGAATGTTCCAGAGGAACAGAGGTTTAATCCAGCTTTGAGAGCTGGTTCAGCTGATGTGTGGGACCCACGTGGTTTGTATACTGTCACGAGTCAGGAGTGATTGATGTGGCTCATTCTAGAGAAGCTGAGAGGAATAGTACCTGTAAATCCATCTCCTTTGGAATGGTACCAAAATGATGTCTCATTCTAATTGTGCAAATGTCGACACCTTGCCATGAGTATTTTACATTGTCAGTGGCAGGTCTGTGGGGTGGGAGCTGAGGGCTGCTCTGCCCTGCCCAGTACTTGGGCAAGGCTGGAGGGACGAGGTAGTGCTGATAATTAGTTTCACTAAAAAGGGTTCTGAATTCTCCACTAGATTATGAAACATAGGGGCTGAAAACCCCCACAAGGCAGTTTTATTGTTTAATCAAATAAAGCCGTGCCCTAAAAAATTGGAAGTGTAATTATTAGTTCTTTTTTGTCTTGGAGAACAAAATTAGAGCAATTTTCTATAGACAGGGCTATTTCAGGCAGTTATAGACAGAATCTTTTGTTAAAGAAAATGTCAAAAAAGAGAAAATAAAGTCACATAAGGACTGTGACATTCTCCCTTCCATTGCTTGTTTGGAGGCACAGTTTAATCAGACTCAAAAGACAGAGAATAAAGGAGGATTAAAATACACTGTCATAGTACAAATTTCACACTTCTATCGAGTGGAGCTAGCACAAAATCTGGATATTTCCAGTTCTTAGGTGGTTCTAAATATCATCTAACTTTTTGTGTTGGACCTTGCTGAAGTACCATAAACTGCTGCTGCCCTCTCCATTCTCTGCTTTTTACATCACCATGGCAATGATGGAATTAGCAACCTGTTAACTTGCTGCCTTTTAAATGTATTTAATTATTCCATTTTGGTACGCTAGTGTTTCATGCTGATGCTTTAAATAGTAGTGGACACATTTTGTGTTGTTTTCCTGCAGGTCATTAATATTCAATCTAACGGCAAGTACATTTGCCATGGCAAATTTAAACTGTAGCTACATTGTTTCTTTTATTAACAAGGACCTAAAATAATCTTAAAAAAATACATAAACCAGTAAAACTTACTGTTAGCAAAGTCTCCCATGAACTTTGACCAGAATATTGTTCTTTATAAAGCAAAGCAACCCATCAAATAATTTGTTTTTGCTTCAGTTTGAAGTGCAGTTAAGTAATGCAGTAAATATTCAATTCATTGATGTATGCTTTACATTTTATCATATTCAAAGTGATCCATGCACAATTAGGTTTGAATTAAAGTCTAAGAATTATAGTGCTCATTTAAAGGCAATTCTTTCTGTTAGGGGAGAAAATCAGAGACAACCTAATGTTTTCTCATTCTTTCAATGTAGTTAATTTAATGCCTAATAAAATTATATGTTTTGCTGATTTTTACAAATAGCAACTTATGATTTAGGCCCTATCTTTGCTCACTGAGCTGAAGCAAGGCTGGAAATGGATCCCTGGAAGTAGATGAGATTTTCTAGAATTTTAAAATGCTTTAAAACCCCAGTTTGTTTGTTTATTTATTTTCTAAACAATCCCCTGAATCAGCTATCTGTAAATTAAGTGAGTAAAACAAGTGACTGTGGTTTGCTGAAGGCTGATGTTTGGGAACATGGGACTAGATGCTTGGGAGCACTGTCTACCAGACCTTGTGACCCCAGGTGCTTATGCAGCCTGGGCTGTGCTGGATTCACAGGACTGAGGATCCCTGGGGCTCAGCAGCAGCAAAGCCGGACCAGGACCTGCCACTGTCGTGGCTGGCAGATACCTGTGGTGGGTCAAACCCCTGCTGTGCTCCAAGGGACTGAACTCCAAACAGAGCCAAGTGTGTGGCGGTTCCATAGCCTGACCAGCTTGCACACACATAGTTCCTTGTAGAAACAACTCAAATTCCAAGGAATGTCTCATTCCCTCCAGGAATACGTGTTTTTCAGAACATTGTACAGGAGATAGCACAGTGCAGCTTTGAACTCTGTGACCAGCGCTCCTAATCACAGGAGAGGAGAGGAAATATAGACAAAGGTAATTCTCTTTTTTTAACTTCGTGGGCTGATCACCAATTCTGTTTCCTCCTCGGTTATTTTACAGTTACTTGAGAAATTGGAAAGGCTGGAGGGACTGCTGTGGGATCAAGGTTTATGCATCAATTTTGTAAGTAATTTTAAGCAGATGAACATGCTGCATATTCCAGTGCTCCCACATGCTGGTTTTAAATTCTTTTGCCTCTCTTTTAGCAGCAACAACTGTTCTGAGAATGGAATTAGGTAGTATTTGGCAAAAATGTAGTAAGAGAGTCTCTTCACCCCTCCTCCCAGTTTGTTTCCTGAGATAGTTCCCTGTTAATCATGGTGCAAGGGAATAAGATTTACCCTTAATAAAAACCAGATTCATTGCCCAGTTCTGTTGGTATCTTCACCACAGATTTAATTTATTCTTTTTCCTACAAAAACAGGAAAAAGAAATAAAACATGTTTTTCTTCTAAAATAGACTGACAAAATAGCTTTCCATAAATAGAAAGGGCATTTAAGGCTGTTCATTTAAACTTACCAGCAAAAGAGATATGAATCCATCAAATCTTTTGGCAATTAAAAATGAATGTTACATTAATAAGAAAAATTTCTCTAATTTTTCTGAAATTGAAATAATGATCTATACTGAAGTATTCCTTTTTAAATGTATGTATTTTTAATTACTTGAAGTATTTTTAACAGACTGAATTCTAAAAAAAATTTACAAAACCAAGCACATAATTTCTGGAAGAATTGAAACATTGCCATTTATTCCCATTTCTCTGCTACAGAATATCTGAGTATTTGTGAGGTGCACTGTGCATTATTTGCCCTGGTTTCAGACATTGCATTTTGATCATTTCTCTATCCCTGGATTCTGGTCCATTCTGAAGGTTGCATCCAAAAGGCGGGGGCAGATGTTATGTTAATTCACAAATTCTAGCACAAATGCTACCAAGAAATCTGGTAAAGGGAGGTAATTTCCCTACATCTAATACTGTCAGGATTTGGTATCTGTAAAGTTCAACTCAACGTGGAAATAACACATTAGCTTGACTAAATCTCTTAATGGAGTCCTTTATTAAAAAAAAAAAAAAAAAAAAAAAAAAAAAAAAAAAAAAAAAAAAAAAAAATAGCATGAGTAACATCATAATTGGGAATTTCTGCACACATTTCTGGAAAGGAAAAATACCTCCATTTAATATATTGTGCTCTTTATGAAGTAAAAAATACTGCTTGAGGCAGCACTACTTAAGGTTCTTCTTAACCTTACATTCAGCCTTTTTTTTTTATTTATGGATGAGGGCCCTGTGAGGGGACACCCCAGAGGTCCCCACATCAGTGTCTCTGGGTGCCCAGAGCAAGGTCTAGGGCCAGCTGAAGAGGGAAGGCTGTGCTCAGGTGCTGCTTGGGAATGTGCCCAGTACTGTCACTGTCATGATTTGTAACTGTGGGTGGATCTCTCCTGTGCCCAATTCCTTGCAAACCCAGTTGTATTTCTGCCTTTCCCCCACCATGCTATGACAAAGATTTTATGATTTTAATTGTGTGGTATGAAAAATGAGTTAATTTTATTTTTGCTCCTGGTGGTTTCAGTGGGTATCTTATAGCTCTTGTATCTTGAAAAATAGCAAATAATGATTTCCTGTTCCCCTTTTGCCCACCACCACAATTTTATTTGCCTTTATAATATTCCTTATTGCATTCATGCTACAGGGTCAAAATTTATGTAGTTGCTCCTAGACCTGCAGTTGTCCCATTCCTGTCCATGTGGGCTGTCTCTACCTTATTTCACCCTTTCTCAGTCTGTTCTGAACACGACAGCAATACCAACCTCATACTTCTCCCTGCAGTGCCAAAAAGAATGGGTTTTCCCAAGGTCGTCTCACTGGAACGGGGCCAGTTTTTCTCAGACAAACGACAAACTTGCTGCAAAAGGAGCTTTCCAATTTACCAAACAACTTGTGGGTTTAAACTGATGCTACCAAATGGTTCCAGCTGGAAGAAAATAGTCTTTCCTGGACTAAAGTATCCAGTTGTAAGTGATTTTTTTTCTTTTGTGAGCTAAATGGATGAAGAGGAGGGACCACAAGGGACCACAAGACTCAGAGAGAGATACCTAATGTTGAGGAAAAATACGTTTATGTGAATTATTTTGAGGGAGAGCCTCTCACTTGCTAATGTTGAGGGCCAGGATTGCAAATCTGTTCATTAACTACAATGGGACCCAGTTTTTTGCTTTGAGGAAAATGTCTGAATCAGTAGCATGTCTTCTCTGATCCTTGGGAACATAAAGCAGAGGGAGTTTGCTCCCGATCCTCATTGATATTTAATATAGCTTTTTCCTAGGACAGTTTTGAGATTGATCTAGTCTGTTAAGGTTTCATTCCATTCTTGTCCAACTTTTTAAAACCCAATCCCTATACTAACCTTAGCCATTAAAGGATCAAAATTTCCAGGACGTAATCCTATTAGACACAGTGAAGTAAAGGCTTGTAGGAAAGTGGCATGGAACAACTATATTTACTCTCTGAGATTATGTGCAATATGCTCTTAGAGTATAGGCTTTACAATAGAAGCCTTTAATGTTGAACAGCCCTTGTAAGAACAGTTTACAGACCTGAAATTATATTTGCTGGAAAATAACTACATAAAAGCTTTTTTCAATATCTTTCTTCCCTCAAAAAGGGAGTGAAAAATGCAATTTCTCCCCCTTCTGCATTTTAAGTCAAATGATAAGTCAAAAGGAACTTAATTAGCAGTAGTACATGTGAGACAGGGACCATAGGCTCAATTTCCATAATTTCCAGACAGTATTATCTGTATGGAAAGAGGTACATCACACTCTTTAGTGGAGCTGGAGCACAAAACAAGGCAAGAAATTTTCTCCTTTTATTCCAACTCCAAAGCCTATTGATCTTCCTCTAAACTCTATAAAATAATTTGATTAAAAAATATGTGTTTTACTTACTTCCTATGCTACCTAAGAAACAAGTAATGCAAATAGCATATATTTTTTTAAATTAAAAGATTAATCTGGAGGGCTGGCTTGATGCTGTGTTGTGTTTCAGCAGCAGTACAGGGCAGTTTTGCCATTCATGGGCAGGTGTGTGGCCATGCAAAGAGTTGAAGAAATTCCTTGGAACCTACAGGTGTGTGGGTCAGAATTTTGAACTCTCAGTTCATATAGAAACTTTTTTGTATTAAACCATTGAGCCTTAAATGATGCACAGAGCATGCAGTGAGATGGAAAAGACTCCTCATGCCCCAGTGGGGACTCAAAGAGACTTTTTAAAGCCTCCTTATTTATACAAAAAAAATATTTTGAGATTTCAGCAATCTGATAGTGCTCTAAATTTTCCAACAGCTGCTGTAATCTCTCATTCTAATGACACATAATCAATTTTCTCTCTAATGCAGAAAAGGAGAATTATCGAGGTGTAAATGCTCATTATTTATAAACAGCTCAGTGCATCACAAAAATGTTCTCTTATTTAACATACTTTTTCACCTTCCCAACTGCTGATCCCTCATCCTTGTCCTTCCTGGCTAGGGATTTGGGAAAGAGGAAAGAATCAGGAGCCATGTCCTATTTCTTTAGTGTTTTCTAAACTTATGTGGTCTCAGCCAGCATTTCTATCCTGATGGACATTTGTCCCCTGTAATCTTCCTCTGAACTTAGTTGTGTCTGTGATATATCCTAATAACATTTAATTAAAGCCTGATCAGCATTCAGTTACTGAACTTTTCATACTTTCCAACAAATGACCATTTTTCCTGTCCTCTTTCTCCCCTCTCTTAAGTTGTCATTCTCAAAATAATTCCTGTGGGTATTTAATATAGATGCTGACCATATCTCTGCTTGCATCCTGACAGGGGAGACTTCATAGGAACATTCTAAACATTTGTATTTTTGTAAGTCCCAGCCTCTAATAATTTGTGGCCTAGTGACTTTCTAAGCCAGAGGCAACAGTTTGATACCTATGAATCCTTGGATAGGTTTTCATTGCACGACTTTAACTAGTGACTTTGTAAAAGGTTCATGGTCCTGAGGTAAGGACCCAGTCACCTGGTGTGACATGGACACATCCTTTTGTTTCTCCTGAACTGTAGCTTAATTGGGTACTTAACTCTTCCTTCTTGCATTGGAAGAGGCTGTGATCAGTAATTCCCCCATATTCTCCACAGTAAATATAGTTTCTCAAATGTAATTAGACATAACTGTAGAATTGGATTTTTTAGTTTGAATATTGTTGGATTTGCCTAATTTTCAGAAGATAATTTTTTAGAGACCTGCTCTCTAAAATTTGCAGTTTGTGAAAACCGATAATTATAATTTCCTTCAAAGGAAAGTAGCTATGCATCTCAAACTAGGAAGTATGGATTTGCTGTGTGATGTTTCAGAAATAAGCACCCAGTTGTTTAGTAAAAATCTGTAAGACAACTTAATAAGCAAAGAAAATGCTGAAATCTGTGAGTCATAGATGTGCATTTCTCTTATGCTGGTGTTACTAAATGAATTTCTGACTTAATATTAGTCTTCATAATGATTATACTCTTTATCTAAACATCAGATAAAATGGAAAAATCTCTTTCTGATTGCAATTTTGGCCTCTCAAATTGCTGACAGTCCTTTGAAAAGAGGAATATGGCATAGTCTCACTTGAAAATTTGCATTCTCTTCCCTAGTTATTACACCCTGGATGATGTTTATACTTCCTGATTTCCTAAGTAGTTTCTAGGTAACTTCATTGTTCCAATTACAAGCTCTTTGTCATATATTCAGATCTAAATGGGAAAAAAGCTGTCAGGGAAGAGAAAAGGGATGACTGGAAGCTGACTAACTTTTTTGTTTATTTTTTCATTACTTATTCAGTAAAGAAGGACTAAGCAAGATAAAAGTGTAATCTTTTTTCATAGGTAATAATTTATCTGATAGGGCTTTGTAGTTCATCCCCTTAAAATATTTTGCTTACAGCTCTTTCCTCACTTTTTTGTACAGGTTTCTGCTGTATTTTAAGTTTGCATTCACTTTCTCAATAAAAATTTTCTGTGTTCCCCAGCAAAACACAGGGAAAAAAGTGGACTTTATGGTTTTTCAAAATGGTAAAATCTTTGCAATCTGAAGTGTGAGCCAAGTCAAATGAACAATATTTTGTTGTTCAAAAAATGGGGGAAAAAATACTCTTACTCTGCATTTATTTCAGTATTTTTGTTTTCTTAAGTGTGGATATTCCTTTTCCTTATAACTAGACGGCCATGTTTTTGTGGGTTTTCTTTTTGTTTTTTTTTTTGGGGGGGGGATGTTTTGTTTGTTTGTTTGTTTGTTTGTTTTGTTTTTTTTTTTTTGTTGTTGTTGTTGTTGGTTTTTTTTGTTTTGTTTTGTTTTGTTGTTTTGTTGTTTTTTTTTAGTAAGTGGAATACGTCTTGGTTTCTATATTCTTCCTTCATAAAACCCCCCTGCTCTTTGATGTATACCTGATTTCAGAAGCAGTACTTGGGAATGGCAGAGTGCAAAGCTGACACACAGAAACAGGGAGCTTCTTGGAGTTTTCTAGAGAAAGCAGCTCTTGAAGTGTCACTCAAATACCCTTCCCTCACCAGCTGCATATGCAAAGCCTGTCACTCCTTATCAACACAGTGCTGAGCCTGTGCTCCTTGGAATAAACCAGAGTGTGTTTACTGAGGTGGGTTAATACTGTTTTGGCACTTTCTCTGTGAGTTGTTAACTGTTCACGATGTTTCTGCAGCATCTTGTAATTGATAGCACGATTTATAGAGTACATTATACCAATTGTAAGGAATTATATTTTTCTTTGATTAAATAAAGTTTTCTGCATATAATTCAGAAGATGTGAAGAATTCCATTCCAGTATTAAAACATTAAAACTTAGTGTAGAATTATCTTTAGGAATTAATTTTAGATAATTTTTCCCTTCAACTGCTCAACCAATGGAAAGATGATGGCATAAAAGAGAGTTATGATTATTGTGTAGCAAAATGGCTTTAAATTGTGGGATTTAAAAAGTGGCAGTTGCAATAACGATCAGAAAATCTCAACGGCTGAGAGCAGTGAAGAGAACCAGGGTAGGAATGAAAATGACTCCTGGCAGAGAGTGGATAACCAGGTCGGCACATGGTGCTGGAGAGGTGCTGGGTATTACATTAGTAGGTAGTGGTTGGAGACAGAGATGACAGTACCCTCAGAAATCCACATGGAAAAAGCTCATTTATTGTTCCTGGACCCTACTTATTTAGAGGGTTTGAATTTCCCAAATATACACATGTGATTGGTTGGGAACTTAACACACCCCTTTCCCTGGCTGATGATACATCTTCACTTAGGGTTCAATGAATTTGCTGGGATTCCTTATATGTACTCAAATCCATCCTGTCATTGCTCACCCAGAAACTTATTTACTTCTAGGCTGGTTGAGGCTGGGGGCTGCAGCTTCAGACTAGCTTAATGTGACACTGGGAAGAGCTGTCAGTGCTGTCGTACTGAGTGTCCTCCAGGAGCAGCATGGACCTGGTGGGCAAGGCCAGCCCTGAGTCCCACCCTTGGGAGCAGGATCAGTTCTGTACTCTCTGCTCAGGGACCACGGTGGTTTTGCCACCTGTGGATGCACAGAGGTGAACAGTGATCTGTGCTGGTGTTAGGTGCTTCCCATTCCTTAGTAGGGGCTTCTGGATTTTGGGAAGGGCTCTGTGCACTGGGGATGCCCCTGGGTGTCAGCCCTTATGCATATCAAGAAAGATATCCACATTTTGCATTCTTCTGTTTGGGTTTCTTCTTCTTGGGTCTGTCTGTTCAATTAGGCCTCAACATTTCTCTTTGGTCTTTGCTAAGAGCCAGCTTAGATTGCAGCAGTACTGTTCTTCTGGGTGTTTGTTCCAAAGTCTTACTGGAGATTCCTAAATAAAACCCAGTTAATATTGGCACTGGTGAGATTCCATGATGAGACCTCTCTCTTGTGACAATTCTTTTGCTCACATTTAATCTACATTAAAATCTGACCAAACTGGCATAAAAGTTCTAAGCAGTACACAGTATCTTGCCGCCTGTTACATGTGCTTTGGTTGTCCCATCAACTATTTTTGTAATAAATTATGAAGTATGATGAGTTGATTTGCCTTCAGCTCTTATTCTCTCTTGCTTTATAACACTTTCTTCCTTAATATTCCCATTTCTCCTTTAAGAAAAGCTCCCGACTTCCCTCAGTTGCCTGATACTCTAATTACATCTTCCAGAATCTTGAGATCTTTAGTAAAAATTTCTGATTTTGGAAATTATTTTTACTTGCTAAAAAGGAGCATTGAATAACAAAGTCAGCAAATACAATATGGAGAGTAAATAAAGTACAAGATGTTGTAAATTGACTTAAGTCCTGATTCTGCAATAACTTACATGTGTACTGTCTAATTTTGTTAGGCCAATTTTTTACAAAAACCTGATGTTAAGATAATCTACTTGGCTGAGAAATTACTGGCAACAAAGTTCTCTCTGTTAATGCTTCTTTTAAAAAAGTTTTTAATCTAAAAGAAAAAGCAGCGTTGCCAAGGTAACATTTCTCACTGAGTGTCTGTGCATCCCATTTACTCAGGACAGTTCAATAAAATAGCTAAAATACAGTATTTGAATATTGTCACTGTCTGATTAGGAACAGCAAATAATGCAGCAACACACACATGACTTCTTCAAAGCAGTAGGAAGAAGTGATTTATTGAAAACCTATAGTATTTATATAAGATAGATCGTACAAAACAAAATAGAAAAGACTTTGGTCCAAGAAGGCAACACTTCTTTGAAAACATGCTTTCTGCAAGACATCACAAGACATTCACACGGCTCTGTGATCAACACCAGGTGTTTATCTGTGTTATTCTTTCTTTCTTCTCTTATTTGTCTCTGAGAAAAATCCCCAACCTGGGAAGGGTCCAAGCTGGAGCTGAGAAAGCCAACAGCCTGGGAAAAAATCCAGGTTGGATTTTCCCACAAGCTGTCATCAATGTCTACAGAGTATTATCCTTTCCATGACCTATTTCTCACAATGAAATTTAGTAACTTCAGATCCCGAAGTAAGGCCAGAAGTTGAGGTAATTAAATTAAAATACACACTTCATTATGAAACTAGGCTATTTCCTGGTCTTTTTAAAGTGTTTTCTGTAACTGAGGTGCTCTGGCCTTCCACTTCAGGATGATTTTAGTGCAGTTATAGAAAATTACAGGCATAGAGACTCACTAGGAGTTTTGCTGTAAATTGGGAGTTTTAGTAATTTTCAGATTTCCTTTAAATCTCTGACTTGTATTTAATTGATATCTCTTGATTTTTCTTGGACTGTTTGTGGTCTGAAAAGCATAAGCTTTAGAAGGTAGGCTTGGGAGGGAAAAGCACTACTGTTTCTTTAAAGCAAGCAAGGAAACCCATTCAGCTGAAAAATCAATACATATTTTTCTTATTATAAAATCTTTATATAGGTGATGCATGTATTCTAAAGGGGTAGCAACTGGAGTTAATATACTTTAGAATTTGCTGGTAAAGTTCCACCCAGAAAACAGCTGTTATTCAGCAACAAAACAAACTGCGTTTTTCTGTATGAGAAAGAGAATTTAGTAGCTGTAATAGAAAAAGAAAGCAATATTGAGAAAACAAAAACATTTCCAAAGCCAAAAATTTCATTTACAGGAATATCTTTCCAATTTTAAGCCCACATTTAAGTCTCTGGATTATCCTAAGAAAAGGCTCTATTACCAAATTTTGGCTTCTCCACATCTTTGCAAGCTCCTCCTTTCGTGGTGGTGATTGTTAAGCCAGAGTATTTGAAAATCTGAGTTCAGCACTGGGAAAACACTCACAGAACCACTCAAGGAAGCAGCTGTCAGGCTGCTTTGGGGTTGGATTAAGCAGAATGTTGCAGCTTCTGAATAAGCTTGTTAAAATGGACCATTTTTTTTCTTGATACATTCACATTTCTCTTGCTTCGTTGTCTGAGTTTTTTTTAAAGAATATTCACATGGTACCAGTGTTTGCAAAATCAGGTCAGAATGGGGACCAAATTCTGCTAGAAGATGTAAAAACATGTAGAAAAAAAATCTTTCTACAGAATGCTCATCGTTTTTATAATATACATTGATAAACATTTCTTCTGAGTACCATGTTCCAAAATAAAAACACAGCTTCAACAAAATCAAGTCCAGAGTTACTGGTCCTATCTGTTTTAATAATGACAGACATCCTTGAAGGGTTCTCAGGCAAAGTGGATTCCCTGGTGAGAGGTCTGACAGTCTGTACTGAGGGAGAGCAGTGTGTACACAACATCCCTGAAATGTTAAACCATGGCATTTCCAGCTGTAACTTGGACTGGAACAAGACCTGTTTGGCTTGGGTTTTTCGTCTTCAAAGTCCCACTATTTTTCTCTAAAGATGTCTCTGGTTTAGCAGTTACTGCTAAGCAAAACAAAAAAAAAAGGGAACTGTGGTATATGCAAATGATTTGTCATAGCTATTAATCAGAAACAGTGGAAACTATTGTAATTGAGTTGTTTTTTTTTTTTTTTTTGATTGGTTGAAATCCAAACTGAGGTAAGAAATTTAATCCCTGTGAGAACAATATGTGATTTCTTTGGGAAAGCTCAGTTAGAGACAGCTGCTGTTTAATAGTCTACTCTGATATTTCAGTGGTGAAAAGATGAGGCCTTTATCTGCTATTAAACTGTGATCCCAAGACTGAAAGTACATTGATGCAAGATGAGAAGTGATAGAACAGCAGGATTAAAGGGTGACTTCAAGAGCAGTTGGGATTCATAATATCAGCTTCAGCCTCTGGTGATGTATCATCATATACACATGCATGGTTTGTGTTCTGCACATGGCCAAGTCTCAGAGTGTTTTTATTTGAATGCCAGTTTAGCTAATCTTGGTTTAGTGTTGCAGTGCTTCTTCTGCAGTTCCTGACATTTTCCAGAATTGCAAATCCTGTGTCTATTTGGATCAGAGACTGGGTTACTGATTCTTTTTCAGGGATGCTTTTTAGGATTTCCTGCAATGATTGAGCTTTGCAACTCCTTTTCTGAAACAGTTCCTGCAAGTAGTGGGTTTGGGGGCTTTTGTTTGTTTGTTTTTTAGTTAGTTGTTTTTGGGGGGTTGCTTTTGGTTTTGTTTTCGGTTTTGTTTTCTGCTGTTGTTCATCCAAACACTGTGAAATGGCCTTTCTCTTTCTTAGAGTGCTAAAAACCCTGACAGATCCCAGTGTTGGGCCTTTAACAATTTTTTTGACATGTTGTTGAAGTTGTGCTATGTAAACTGCCCTGAGCTATGACTGAAATAAATGTTTAAAGGATACACACAATGATGGTGATGGTTTTTTGTTTGAGCAGACATGATAGGCTAATTTATTGATTTATTTGGTTTAAGTCTCCTTGTATGTTGCTAACTATTTCAGGACTTCAGGCTAATGCTATATAAGTCCACTGTAAAGAAAGTGTTATTTAAACTTTGCGTGTGGAGGTAGCAGTAGTTGCCAAGGCCCTTTTGCACTCCTCATGGATCAGAAATCATATTGAGAGGAACACGTTTACTGTCAGCTTAGGTTGTCTCTTGAGGAAATCAATATTGGCTGTATATGTAAGCTAAATGCAAAAGGAAATTACTTTATGGAAAACGAAGGCTGAAATTTTCAGGGAATAGAGTTCCTCTCTCTTTACAGTAAAATGATGTGTTGGGTATCATGCCCTTTTGAAGGAAATTATGACTGTAGACAAGAAACTACAGGAAAAAAGATGTTAAAAGAAATAATAGAAAATAGAAATAAATATAAGCACAGGCATAACAAAGGAAAGTAAAATGTCCATTGTATTCAAACATGATAAATATTTTTAAGATTTAAGAAATATTCCTATTCAAGAAAATATTGTAAACAGAAGGAGGAACAAAAATTGGACTGTGGTATTATTTTCATAGTTTTCTTGTATAGGGTTTTAGATGCATCCTCCAAAAGTGGCATGGATAATTTTTCTGTCTAGATGCAGAGATTACATATCACAGGTTTGTAGGGGTGGATATTTCCAAGCGGAAGGTGTTTCCAAGGGGGAATGGTCCTAAGATGAAGAAGGGCAGGTTTAGATTAGATATAGAGAAGAAATTGTTCCCTGTGAGGGTGGGCAGGCCCTGGCACAGGGTGCCCAGAGAAGCTGTGGCTGCCCTTGGATCCCTGGAAGTGTCCAAGACCAGGCTGGACAGGGCTGGACAGGGCCAGGTTGGACTATCTGAGCACCCTCAGATAGTGGAAGGTGTCCCATCTAGGGCAGGGGGTGGCACTGAACGGACTTTAAGGTCCCTTCCAACCCAAACCATTCTAGGATTCTGTGACAGTGCAGAAAATGTGGCTGCCAGAAGTGACTTTTAACTGGGATCCATATCTCTGTGCATTACCAGGTGTGATTGCAGATGGCGAAGCGTTATTGTTTTTAAACAGGTTTAGAAAGATTTTGGTCTTTCGGGCTCTGAAGAGTTAGTTATCAAAAGATTCTTTGACAAACAGGCCAGATCCATGTTTCTGTTCACCACTGTTTGATTGCACAGCAACTCTGATGTGGTTTCTGTACAAGAGTTTCTGATTGGAAAATCATCTTGCTGAAGTCAGTCAAATCCAGAGTTCTTCCACAAAACCCACATCAACAGAAGAGCTGATAAAGTTAGCACAGTATTTATAGTGTCTGTAGAAATGACCAAAGGCAGGAGTTAAAATTTCTGTCATTAAGTTTTGTCATATACTTGTGAGAATGTTTGTGGTGAGGGGCATTATGCTAGAGGGAGCAGAAAATACCTTGGAATTGTCACACAAATCGCAAAAGGCAGATTCTGTGTCAGAGCTGTGGAATGAAATTGGTTGCGTAGGAGCCAGAGGGGCGTCAGAGAAGAGGACTGGCAGGCACAAAATGTGGCCATGGCCTGCTTGGAGTTCTTGCCCTCGCTGCCTTAGAGTAGCTGGAGTTCATATCGCGTTAATGATCCAATAAACTGGAATAAGCATCAAGAAAGTATAAGATCTAAATTCCATCTCCAATAACATAATGTTGGCATGAACCAGTAGGCATTCAGTAGTTGGCTGTGATATCCTGACAAAGTGGACTAGGAACTTCCCTATTCATTGGCATGTTAGGAACCTCCTGAAATAATGAAAACTGCTTCTCCATTAGAAACTTGCCCTTGTGTTTTATGTAGTTGTTCTCTAGAACACTCTGAACATTTGCTTCCAGAGTAGTGTGAGGGGTCCAGCAGCATAAGCTGTGTGAGTCCCCCATGTCCTGCTGTGGGATGTTGGTGAGGAGGAGGAGGAGGAGGAGGACTGCCTTTTGTTGCATTTTGCCACATGTCATCTACAGGAGTTCTATTTTAGTAATGAGGGCAGTTTTCTTGCATTCATAAATACAAAGATGAAAGGTCAGATATGGAATAAATCCCTACCGATCCAGCAAAAGTAACCTTTATTTTATTATTATGTTCACACTTTCTCAAATTAGCTGTCTCAATACCATGAATTTTTTAATCTCATTGTAAATTATTTCTCATTGAGAACCTGAGCAAAAATCCTTATTACAAAGCCAAATATTCCTCCAGGATGGAACAAACCAATCTGAACCAACCATGAAAAACTTGCATTTTGGTGAAGGACACACTATTTTCCTGACTGAGTGTGATAATTCCTTCTTAAGTCACTGGGAAGACCAGGCTTAAAATGACCCCAATATCTGTAACCAGAGACATCGTTTTCCCCTCAAAATTATGTAATATTTGTCTGCACTGGAGTTTTAATAATGTGACAAGTAACAAACCCAGCTGGATGTTGATGGGCGTTATAGGATTTAAAATTAGAAAGAGCACTCTCACTTGTAACCCAAACAATTTCTCAATGTTTAAGAGAGAAATATGGAATCTACCAGACTAATGTCTAGAAAGTCATTCTTTAGAGAAGAAATGTACTTTAAATATGGAAAAAAGCCCTGGTCTTACTCTAATTATCACATAAATGGAAACATTTCCTATCTTGCCTACCCAACTGAGAGGCCAGCAGCAGTTAATAAGCTATATGTAGATGTAAATTAGTAATACAATTCAAATTAAATTGTATTTCTTTCACTTTTAATAGGCAATGTCATTTTATGGAATAATCATGTTTTATAGTTAGCAAATTGGAGACATGTCAGATTGAACACGCTGTAAAGTAATATTGAAACTAAGTATTCTCATTAAATAGAGCAGTGGGGAGGTGGCTCAGGGTCTGAGACACTCTCTAAAGTAATGTCTGAGTTAAACAAAACAAGTGAGAGCACAAGTTTAGTTCTTCACACATTTCAATATTTTATGAAAATGTAATGTGGGAGCATCTACTTCAAATATATAAGAAAGCCTCCTGATAACTGCAGCTGCAATTAAGTTGAAATACACAGTCCATTTTCAGTATTTCAGACAGATAAACAAAATAAATGTTCCGCTGAACTAGAACTGCTTGAATGCAAAATAAAATCGTTGTCAAGTGTTTTCTGCATTTAGTCCATTATTTATGGAGTCATGGGAATAATGTAACGTATACAGTGGAATATGTTATGGGATGTCCTCAGGACAGAGAGAGGTTTGACTGTTGCTGTCAGAGTGTGCTCCAAGTTGTCTATTTTGCTACAGCTGGATTCTCTTGAAGCAATACCAGAAATTCGAGCTTGGAACCATTGGTTCTCATGCAGTTGGTCCAGGAAATGAGTAGTGCAGGGGTGACCTCCTTTGTCTGTCGCCTCCAGAGCTCCTCTCCAGTTTCACACAGTGAAACACGTGAGACTGCTGAAGGCTTTCTTTGTTGCTTTGTTTCTTTCTTTGGTAAGATCTTGAGGGCTGTGGGCTGCGGGCTGCGTAAATCCCAAATAAATGCTCCAGTGCTCCTCATATAGGCTGAAAAAATGCTGCTCTCAGATGGTTCTTCAGGTATTTCTTTTTGAAAAGCACAGAGAACCAGTTGGGAAACTGCAACATGATGTCCAGGTGAGGCAGGCCTCCATCCACCCATCATCCATCCATCCATCCATCCATCCATCCATCCATCCATCCATCCAAGATATCTATGATGTTAAAGACTGAGTGATTACAAAAGACTAAATCAGGAATTCTTGCTCAGTTGTCACTTGGTCTCTCATAGACAAAACTCAGAACAATCATTATAGGCAGCAGATTAATTGCAGAATTTATTGCAAGTTATTATATTTGTCTTGTTTTGTGAATAGACCAGTGTTTAGACAGAGCAGGTGGTGTAGCTGCAGTTTGGTTTGAGATGGATTTTTCAGCTCTGAAATCATGACTGTGTTTGATGAGAGAGACATTTCCTTGGGTAAGGTTCACTTTAGGATATCTGGGCATTTGAGCACAGTTGCTGTGGATTAAGTTGCTATTCCTTGTTCTGTTCTTGAGTGTAGGAGGGCTGTTTATGTCCTCTGGAGCGCTGCAAGAGCTCAATGTCCTGTTTTCAAAGTTTTAACTTAAAATATTAATTGAAAAAGTTCTTGGAATCTTTAATTATCTTGTGCATTTTTTCACTTTCTTTTTCTTTGTAGGGTGAGGGAGAAGCCAGCAGTATAACTGGAGGTTAAGGACAGTCTGGCTTTGTTTGAAGCAGAAGACTGCACACGATTGCTGTCATTGATGCAAACACATAAAGTCTAAGATCTTTGTTGCAGTGTAATTGCTTAGTAGGCCTGACTCATAACCCTACTGAAGGAAAACCTTATTTTCAAGTCTTGCTTCCTTTTGCTGTGGCCACTGAGTTCCAGCAGTGTGTTGAAAGAACCCAAACCCTTTTGCTGTCAAATTTAATCAGTGACATTCAATTTGTTGTTTTTTTTCCATTGTTGGCAGACTTGCCAGAATAAATTTTTAAGTGTTAAGTCATAGCGCTAATGTTAGCATTGGAGATCCAGAGCTGTGATACACCATATATTATAATATATAAAAGCATATAGAGAATGCAAGTGTAAGTGTTAATTCCTGTTTCTTGTTTTAAATACTGGACGGTTTTTAGAGGGATAAGTCATTCTGTGATGGCAGCAGTGCTTGCCTTAATTTGGCTCAGTGAATGTCTATATTAGCTTTTTTACTACTATGTTTTCCAGTTGAATTGCTCAACTCATTTTTAACAGATAAATTGTACATTTTAAAGTAAAATTATGGCATGGAACTTAGTGATTTACACTGGGGAGTACTTGGTCTCGCATGGGAGAAACTGTAAAACTAAGCTGCCATGCTTCACAAAATTATTTTCAACCTTGTGTACTGCACAGAATTATTTTCCTCAAGAATTTGCATTTTTAAATCTTTGGTTTAATCACAAATACTTCCTGCAAATATTAGAAAGCCTTCTAGCTACTTTGGTTTAGTAATTTCCCAGAGTATTTTCAGGATCTGTATCAGAAATGGTTTTCAAGTATATATGTTGTATTGAGCTTCTGTGATAGAAAAAGCCCCCACTCAGAAGGGGAATTTTAACCCAAAGGTAACCTCAGTTTGAGAAAAAAAATCCTCCTTTGGGTTGTGGAGAAGCAGAACATGCAGTAAGTTGCTGTGGTATGTGGAGGCCCAGTGGGCTGGTCTGGCCAGACAGCCAGCCATAGCCAGGATTGACCAGAGGCCATGGAAAGCAGCACCCTAAGTTCGGGGACACTGTTTTAAGTTATGGCTGCATTCCTGAGCATTCCTGTCTTACATAGAAGAAGAATAAAGGACCCTTGGATTTTCCACCCAAGACCCGGAGCCTGCTCTTTTCTTCCATGCCAAACCATTGCAATTGCTGCCTGTCCTCATGGGCGTGGGCAAGCAATGTGACAGTGGTACTCATCTCCTTGCAAGAAATAAATGTTACAAAGTCTGACAGTAGCATCAGATTGAAATACAGTTGGAGCAAGGGCACACATGTTCACAATTCAATTGAACCAAAAAAAAGCTGAGTTGTTCAAATGAACCATTTTATAAGTTGTTTTTCCCTGTGTCTAAATATTTGTGCATGAACTGGCAATCTGCTGTTCCTTTGTAGCTGGTGATCAGAAGGAGCTCCTTCAGGGACCTGATGCAATACTCATGCTCTGCTGCCAGGCAGATGCTACAGCAACAGTGCCACAAAATGCTGTACTTCTCATAAGCTGTGCTGACCTCTTTTATTGTGTGCCACAGTTTTTGTTTATCCTTAGTGACTAGGTGATAGGCCTTTATTTGGTCCAATTGGATGATTAATTCTTTCTTAATAAGCAAATATTTGTTTGCTACCTTAAAGCATCATTTTTAGCAGAGCCATGAGGACTAGATCTATAATTTGATGTGATATTTTTATACAATTATTTTAATAGCTCGAGTAAAACAGAAGCTCATGCTTATTTTTGTACATTTTCAGGACTCTTATTAATTAAAAATACTAATTACTTTTTCCATTACAGTAATGGATTGTACAATAATGGTATCAAATGGCATTTCATTTAACACAATTACAACTGTGTGAATCAAGACCAGGGAGGTTAAATATTATCTTCACATGGTTGCTAGGGCTTCTAATACATTAAAAATTTCTGTTAGTTTAGGAAATTTTTTTATGTTAAGGGCGTAAATATTAAAAGCAGTATGTTTAGCATTACGAATTTTCTTAGTTCTGTCGTTTTAGACCTAGCCAAGTTCCTACTCAGCTTGGAGAAATAATTTTTGAGAACCAGTCACTCCTTTGGACAAGTGGACACCAACATCCCACAGCTGACACTATTTTGCATTTAAGTCTTGGTCCTTGGTTTTTCCTGGTTGCAGCTGGGGTGGCTGACAGTGGTGGAGGTCCACTGCTATTAACTATTTTAGTCAGAGGAAGACAGCCTCATTTCTTCCCCAAAAGCCCTGCAAAAGTGTGTTCCTGGTGAGGAAAATAATAAAGGCTAATATTTCATAGCCTATATTGTAGTATGGAGGAGTAGATGACATATCATCTTCCTCCAGGGGAAAGAGGACAGCATTTGAATGGCCTCCTTCCTTTTAAAGGTGGCAAGATCTTGGGAGGAGAGGGACTCCCAGGCCAGGAACACAGATAGGACTGACATTCTGGCATGTGGGAGAGTGCCAGGATTAGATCTGTTTTGGGGGGGTTATTTTGGTCTACCACTGCTCTGAGCTCTTGTTGTAGATGAGTAGTGGAATGATTAGCTCTTGCAATCTAGGGATGAATATTGCGTGTATGTTCAGAGAAGCGTTATTGATGTATAGTTATATTGTAGTTTGTTGTTTAGATGTCCTCTGTTCCTCCCATAGCCCTCTTCCAGTCCCCCCCCCATATATCTATATCTAGATATATCTAGATATATCTATATATATGTGTACATATAGATAAATGCATACATGTATGTGCATACATACATACATACATACATACATATATATATACATATATATATATACTTCTCCAGACAAGGGACAACTTTTTAAACTCTTAGTTGCCAGCAGAAATTTCATGGCAGAAAGATTGCTTCTGAACTGCTTCCAATTCTTCTTTTAAAGTTTTCTGTATTTAAGCAGTTGCACTTTTAGCTGAGCTGGATGGAAGCAAGTTAAGCGGCCTAGTGGGAAAAGCAGTGCAGAACTGCAGACTGGAACAGCAAGCAAAGGAAAACCTGTGTCAAGTGAGATCACAGGAGTGATCCTGGCTGGGTTTACTGTACAACAGACTTTAGAAACTGGACAAAAGAGAGGCAAGGACAGATAAGTGTATCAATTGTAGATTCTGAAAATAGCTGTCATACAGGATGTGCTGTATGCTTAATCAGAGCTTAAACTCTCCTTTGAACCAAAGCCTAGCAAAGACATGGGTGGTATCTAATGACTGTTGACTTCTTAAGAGTTGCCCTTTGCTATTATCCCTTAAGTGTTTTTGTGGGCATGGAGTGTGAAAACTAAAAAACAGTGCTGCTTCCTGGTCTCCTGCCTTCCTGTGAACCCAAGTACGGTAACACAGGATTTACAGCTACCTACATTCTTCTGGAAAAGACTGGGAAAGGGCCTTATTGACTTCTGACCCACAGCTAATTACTGAGAACCATCAGAGCTAATTAGCCCAAAGGTGGTACTCTGACTACTAAATTACAACTTACTTGGCACGAGAAGAATACTTAGGTATTGTTGCACTAAGCAGTTGGAGTAAGAGCCTTTGCTGTGTAAGTTTGGGTGCCTGGTGCCTGGTGCTCTGGTGCCTAGTTTATATACTGTGTTTCACTCCACCTCGTACAAATGGGGATTAATTAGAAGAGAAATGTAGGAGATGTCAATGGCTCTAGAAGACGAAATAGTCAGTCTGTTTATTAATTTGCCTTCCTAAAAAATAATTGACGTGCTTGGTGTTTGCTCTTCCCTGGACTGGCATGCCACTTTAGGACTCCATAAAGTGAAAGCTTGTATGTGACAAGGAGTGACAGTCTTTAGTGACTGATGGGTGGGGCTGGAGATGCAGAGATCAAAGCCCTTCTTGGCCACAGACTCCTGCCTGGCTTTACTTTCTGTTGGAATCCATTCCGTCCCAGTCAATAGTAATGGATCTCACTTAACTGCAGCAGTGTTAAAAGCTGGCTCTCTGACTTAAACTGCCCATATGGGTCCTCTTTATAGTCGACCAGGAGAGATTGGTGCATGCCTAGAGTGATGAGTCGTACTTGAAGATAATAGCTTTGGATCGTGGAGGTCCCTGCAACCAACTTAGAGCAGACAAGTTATAAATCTTTGCAGTTAGGAGACATGAGTGTTTCCCATGGTCTTTCTGTGGACTTCAAAGCAGTTTAGAGCAGGTACCTGCACTCTTTTCTCTGTTTTGGCATGATGTTCTTATCACAGAAATTTACTGAGAATAAGCTAAAACAAATACAAATTGTTCAGCTAGGCTTCTTTTGGTTTCTAAAACTAATAAGTAAATAAGAAAACATGGGAAACAGCCAGCTTTGCTGGTATCCTGGTTATTGCAGAAGTACTATAATGTATGTGAGAACACAAAGCAGTGAGAAAATACAGCTGGTGAAGGCTAAGAAATACATGAACTCATAACAGACCCTACCAGGTTCCTTTTGTACACAGACAGCCCAAGACACCTCAGAATGTCTATCCAAGCTTTTTTTTTTTCTTTTTTTTTGCTCACTTCAGTATCAGTTTTCAGCACTAAGCTAAGTTCCCCTGAGCTTGCATTTTAAACTATAATAATTTCACTCTCATGCCATTTTTCAGGTGTGAAATGGATTAAAATCTCTGTAGAGCTTAGCACTAGAACAGCAGCTCTGCTAGGAAATCTGTAGAGGATTCAAAAGCTTTTTTTCAGGTTAGTGTTAATGGTTGCACACTTCGGGATCATTTCTCACAAACTCATCCTTATTAAATAAAGCCTTGTTCTTGTTGCTGGCTTTTCTAACTTTTCCTCAAGTCATTCCATTATAAAGAACAAATGCTAACATTCTGTCAGTTCGGAAAACAAGGGCTAAATTTGAAAGGAGAGACCACGATGAAACTTTTCCTTAACCTGCTTAGTGATGGTTTTATTCCACTGTGCACTGAGTTTAAGGGTTTTTAAATTGATTTTTAAATAACTTCATCCTGTTTCTTATTCTTGTCCTATTCATATATATTAGTGGCCTAGCTCAGAAGAAAATAATTCAAGTTTTTAATGATATTTTTAGACAAAATGAGGGAATTTAATTAGATTAGCATGCCAATGATACTTCTGTGATGGAACATGTCAAAATATGGACGTACAGAAATTTGCTGGCCCTACCTGGAAGGGAAGGAACATCTCTATCAAAGCACATATTAAACTGTAGTGCACCAAGAAAAAGGTCTGCTGAAATACTTCTACATGGATAGATAAGACATAAATTCTCCAATTTTTTTTTTTTTTTTCCTGCAAATCCATAGTTGTATTTTACATCACATCTGTAGTCAGTGAAGATTACAATAGAAATAGTGGTGAGGGAAAGAACTACTTTTGCTTATTAGGAATGGGGTACAAGGGTAAAATAGATTGATTTGATCTTGGAATTGCTATCCTGTCTGGGATGTGTTGGAAATCCAAAGGGCTTTTTAAATGGAACTGGAAGTCTCAGTTTTGCTGTGGAGAAAATGAGAGCATGAGGCAGATTGGACAATAAGGTATCACTCAAAGAAAACTCTGAGAAAATGGAGAGTTTGAAAACTCTAGTGGATTTCTTAATTTTTTTTTTCTGAGTGAGATAGGAAATAAAGTAGATAGATTACTGGCTTACAGGCTGATAATAAAACAGCCAAAGCAGATGGTACGAATGATAAAGAAAAGGAGAATGTTTATGCATAGCTCATTAACCATAGTTTGTAATTTGCTTGCAGATTTTTATGAGAAACTCTGCAACAAATAAAAGTCCAAGTTAAAAAATTAGGCAGAATTTAAGAAGGCTAAAATAAGCCCAATTAAGACAAATATATAATACACTGTTGACTCAGAAATTTATTTTTTACAGTAAATGCAAATATTTATCAGTTTCTTGCAAGTCTCAAAGGTAATAAAATTTTTTAGTTGCTTGCTCTTTGATATATAAAATAAAACCCAGTGGTTCTTTTAGAAAGTTTTAATGACTAAAGTAAATGTGTGAACTAAAGGGAAAGCAATTTTATTTTACAGAATTTCAAAGCAGATTTATTTCCTTTGTTGTCATTCATTCTTACAGCAGTGTAATTCCCTAACACTCACAGACACGTGAATATCTGTGCCCCAGAACAAGTCTGCCTGGGACTATTTGTGATACAGAGAGGAAGGGATGCTGGAGCAGCTCCTTTTTGTGTCTCTGGGGCTCTTCTAGACTGGGGAAAATGGTGTTTTATGTTTCTTGTGAGTCAGAAGTTGATGGTTGGTGCTTTGCTTCAGGGTTTGCTTCTGCAGAAATTCTGCAGTTACTCTGCCTGAAGGAGATGACAGGAAAGATGAAATGTTGGAGGTTAGGATTCCCCCCCCCCACCCTTTTTTTTTTTCCCCCCAAGGGAATTTTCTCCCATTTGTTGTGACAAAAGCTGTGGCTGAGAGGAGGAGCACAAGGAAGGATGCAGCTTGCTGCAGTCTCCTAGCTCGGGGGCCTTCTCTTGGGAAGTACAGAGATACTGCAAGATTTTGGCTGGGGCTGAGTGACTGGGTTCAGCTCCTCCCTTGCTCTTGCTCTTGCTCTCAGATTGGAGGGGAGATGTCCAGGCTGTAGTTGTTGTGGGAAGAATTTGTTGCCACCACTGAGTTCTGTTTTTACTGCTTCTCCTGCTGTGGGTAAGAGTGGCTGTTGGACCTTTTCACTTCCCAGTCTCACTGAAAAGGACCCTCACCATCTACTCAGGTGCCTCAGAGGAAAACCCGAGACCCTTCCCCTGTACCCCCTCTGTCAGAGCTTCTTCCAGCTGGTTCTGGGAGTGTGGCCGCTGCTACTCAGCCCCGCTGTTTTCTGCCGCTGCTTTGTGCTTTTTGCTACACTGTGATAATTGATAAAAGATTCGCGTTAACCATAAAAGTATTGGGGTTTGTATAAACCAGAATACTTAGGTCTGAAATGAAGCATGACACTAGAGAAAGGAAAATATATGATGAAATCACTCTGTTTTAAATCCCCCTGTTATGAATATTATGTTTTCTAAATAAGTTGTATCTAATAGCAGTTTGCAAAACAAGGCTTTCCCACAGCCCAATAGATTCCACAAAATCAGATTTCCTGCCTTTGTGTAAACGATTGCAGCCTATCTACTAAGAACAGACTTTCCAACTTCTGCCATTCTTTATCTACCAAGACCAGATGGTTATCTATGAGACTTAACAAATCACTCAGAGACTTCACATCACCTGGAAACTTCACAGATGTTTTTTGACCACCACCGCTCTCCTGGCAAAATTATGACAGAAAAAAAATAACAATTATTGTTTACTACAAGAAAAACATACTATAAAAAGGAGCTGCAAACCAAAGTTCGACGGAGCGTGGAGTGGGTGGCGATCTTTCATGTTTTCTCCAGCACTGCATTGCTCTGTCTATATAAAATAAAGCAATCTAAATTTTGCTGAATATTGAGACTTTTGTTTCTCATTTATAACATACACTTTAACCCAACATCCTGCATCCACTGGGACCCCCCACTGCTTCTGCCTCTGCCGCTGCTTGGGGCTTAGTGCTACACTTAGATTTGCCTCCCCAAGGGGTCTGCTCCCCTCTGCCATTCCAACCGGTGCTCAGCTCATTTCCCTCACTATCTGGAGGGGCACCAGGATAGGCTGCCCCATGGGTTTGTAAAGGAAGCCCCTTCTCCATCCCTTCCACCTGTCCCCTGCAGCCATGGGGGAATCATCGCACCCTGCCTGGCCAGGAGCCAACAGCGCCTGAAACCCCTTAATTAAAAAGGTTATGATAATTAGGAGAAAGGGTGGGGGGGCATTCCAAGGCATGTTCTGGCCTATCTTGGCAGACACCTGTCCTTTAAACCAGGATGTGGAGAAAGGTGTTTTAGAAGGGTCTAGTGTGGCAGGGGGAATGGCTTCTCACTGCCAGAGAGCAGGGTTAGATGGGGATATTGGGGGGGAATCATTTCTGGGAGGGTGGGCAGGCCCTGGCACAGGGTGCCCAGAGAAGCTGTGGCTGCCCCTGGGTCCCTGGCAGTGTCCAAGGCCATGCTGGGCAGGGCTTGGAGCTCCCTGGAACAGTGGAAGTTGACCCTGCCTGTGGTAGGGAGTAGAACAAGGTGAGCTTTAAGGTCGCTTCCAACCCAAACTATTCCATAATTCTGTGAATTTATAGACGTACAAAATAGGATAAAAGTCTAAGACTCTTCCTCAAGGAGAGGGTTTTCTTCATGTATTATCTTTGTTCAGCATAAATTAATCAAAAAATTCCCTTTCTGTAGCAAAAATTCTCATTTCTTTGCCAAAGCGCTCTGTCCAGGCTTCCCTGTTACAATGATTATATGTCCTGTTACTTCCCAGAAGTTACTGCAGCCTCTGTTATTCTTGGGTGTGTGTCTAAAGGCCAAGTCAAACCCTGTATGGTTTTTCTGCAGCTGAGGGATTTACATGCAGCTCACTCTGAAGCTGTGCAAACACCTGCCTTAGCAGCTCACCTGCTACAGAAAGAAGCCTGGGAAATGAACCACCCTGTGCTCAGCTGGCAGCTTTCCAGAGACAGGCTGGATATTAATCAAACATAAGTAAGAGGTGAAGCATGCTGGTAGGAGATTCTAGGAGCTGGGAGCTGCTACCCTTAAGAAAGATGGATGGCGATATGTGGTGTTTGTTTGGAAACCAGGGCTCCCTTCTGGGGGGCTGTGCCTCTCATGCAGCCTTGCACCAGCCCCACAGTGGCCTGCACTTGCTCCAGTATACCTCTGCAAAGCCTGAAACAACCCACTCACAAGGGTTTTTGAATGGGCTGATGGCTGTTCATACACTCTGGGTTAGATACACAGCAGAAATACACACAAGATATTCTTAAGAGGTTGAAACAAACTGGCGACTTCAAAAAAAAAAACAAACCAGAGAACTTTTGCAAAAGGTTTAGTGCAATATTTAATCAACATCAAACATTTCTCAAAGCATTAACTTGCCCCATCCAACTTAGCAAACTCTAAGCCAAATTAAGCTACTAAAAAAGTTCTGAGAAGACGGAGTTAGAAGAAAAAGACAGAAAAGGTAAAGCAAAGGACACATACAGCTACCAGCTCCAGGGTTCTAGCAGTGTTCAGCTCACAGAAATTCCAGGAGGAGACTGGGTCGACATCTGATTGCCTTGTGTTTGGCCCTAAATACTTACTGCTTTGTGCGCCCTTTCCCCATATGGGACTTCCAGTCATCTGGCCACTCAGGAGCTGGCTTAGGGGGATTATCTCTGGTGTGCCAGGGGCTGGCAGCTCAGTCAGGCTGGAATACAGGCTCTAGGGGGCTGGGCGTTACAGACCAAGGCACTGTTTTGCTAGGGCATGACCTGGCCTGCCCCTTCCCACACACACTTTCACCCCAAAGTGTCTCAAGATCAACATTTCTGGCCTCTCACAGCTCTCACAGTCTTGAGCTCATCCTGGGACCTGTGTAACATGGAAACAGGGTCATCATGGTGAGAAGAGATCTTCAAGATGATCCAGTCAATCACTCCCCCAGCACTGCCATCATCACCCCTAAACCGTATTCCAAAACCCACATACAGATGCCTCTTGAACACTTCCAGAGAGGGTGACTCCACCACCTCCCTGGGCAACTTATTCCAGTCCCTGACTATTCTTTCAGGGAAAAATTGTTTCTAACATCTACCCAGATCTTCTCTTGGTGCAAATTAAGGCCATTTCCTCTCATCCTTTCACCTGAGACAGAAGAGACCAACCCCAATGCAATGGATAAAAGGAACACCTGATGTGACACTGCTGATTTTTGAACCTAACACTGACTATTTATTTTTTGTCACCTAAAATTCACTCTGTGTGAATTCAGTTTAAATATGACCGAAGGTTTGTTTTGCTGAACACTTCACAAAAACCTTTGCTCCTCAATTGTCCCATAATATTGTACCTGATATCTCGGCTGGGGAGTAGGAGTCTTCCTGCTTTATTCAAATGGATAAGAAGAGTTTGAATCTCAGAGCAGAATTCTACTTTTTTTCCTACTTTTTTTTCTACTTTTGTTCTTGTCTGATTAATACTGCACTTAGATCTCCTTCCATGCAAATGCGTAAAGATATTAAAGTCTTTATAGTGGTGCCAAAAAAATGAAGGGCATGTGATAAGCTATCCAGTTTAGTCTTAATTTAGAAGAAAACATTGGGCCAGAATGTGCAACATATGCACTTTATGTGGAGAAGGGTTAATTTATGTGTCTGTAAGGAACAAGAAAGTGATGGGGGTACTTCTGGCTTGTATTTCCAGTGCCTCTAGTTGCTCTCAGAGTCCAAAGTAAGGGGTTAAAAAAATTGATTTGAATCAAGTACTTGATTGAAATGGGGAAAAAAAAAGACATTTTGGTTAAATAGGAATGTGTAGGAATTTGTGTCCAAATTGGTTGGTTTGAAGCTCTCAAACTCATAAGCAATGTCACAGGAGTATTGTAAAAATTGTGTGACTACCACACAGAACTCTGGGAGCAGTAATTAAAATCTTCAACCCCCAAAAGCCAGAAACTTTTTTAGATTTAATTAAAAAGAAAACATATTCACTACTTTTTTTTTCTTTTGGTGGAGACAAATTTGTCATCCTCTTGTTATTTTTCTATTGATAGCATCTCCCATAGTAACATGTTTTTTGGACCAGAGTGTATAAATTCCCAGTATTCTGTGGCAAGGAATATTACAGGAGCTTGGAAATGGGGCAATGCAGAGGAAGGCATCTTTCAGCTGTCACCTGATAAACCTTTCTATATTTACCATCAAAACTATAGATTATTTAGTGCCATAAATGTATACTGTTGGCATTTTAGCTGCTTTCATTGCTTTTTGAAAGCAAATCAGTGTAAAATATCTGCAGTATTTTGCATGAGAGGTTTTCTGACAAAAAAATCAAATATTGATAAAATCCTTGATAAAATCAGTGAGGACTGATAATTCCCTCTAATGCTCTCTTAATTTTGCAGGAGAGAAAATACAATTTGCTCTTTATGAAACTTGACAACAGTCTGCTAAATAGTTGTTTAATCAAGATGACACAAAATCATGTTCAATTACCTTGATTAGAAGAGGTATCATCTTTCTCCAGTGATTTATTTTTTCCTCAAAAACACTTTTAAATATTGAGTACCTACAGGATTTGTATCATATAGCTTAAATTCAGGAGCATGTACAAGGTCAGATAACTGACTCTATATTTCTTATATGAGTATGTAATTCTGCAGAGATTAAATGTAAAGCATTACAGAGCTTTGTGGGCTGCTGTAATGGTTTCTTCTTTGTTCTTCATCACACCTATGAATATCTTCCCATTTCTAATTGCCAGGAGGTTTAGGTTCTGTAAAGAGTCATTTTCTCTTACTTTTTTTTTTTTTTTTTTTTTTTTCCTGAAGATATATTAAGCCTCCAGCTCTTGAAGTTGACTTCAATTTATACTTTGGTTCCCGTGACAGTGCTAGATAAATTGTCCACAGATGTTGTCTGCATTAATTGCCTAATTTTCCAACTAATGCATCGAAATTTGAATAGCCGTACTGGTTTTTAACAAAATCAGAAAAGAAAAAGTAGGCACAGGGTAGCTGAAGTCAGCTTGTGGCAGGATTTAGAGTACTCTCCTTTCTAATTAGTATCTGCAGGTCCCTGGGGGATGAAGCCTTGAAAGGTATTTAGAAAGGCAAAATGTGAGCAGCAAAACCTGAGGGATGGGAAAGGATCAAGTAGAAGATGCTTGGTTCTAGAATAGTTTGAAAGTTACCTAACTGGAACTGATCAAACATCTTGAATCCTTGGTAAAATGGCTGAAGCCCTCCTGCAGTGCCCTGGGTTACTAAAGAGATTCCAGGGCCCTCTCTTATGGCCCACAATGTTTGACCCACAGTTTCTTTTCTGACTTTGTTATTTTGGTAAAGTATAAGGCTACATGGTCTGGTAGCTACATTTCCAGGCAAGAAATGCTCATTCAAGCCTGAGTTACCTTAAAACCCATTGCCTCATATCACACTGTCTTTCTGGATATAATTCATTATCAATTTTTTTAGCTTTGTCTTCCTTTTCCTCCATATTTTATGGGGTTAGGTCTACATGAAAAATTCAATGAATAGTTTAGCAAGTGCTTTTCTCTGTCCTCACTCACCCTTGTGGTAATCCTTGCTCAGGTGATTGCAAATTAAAGATACTTTCTGAGCTTGCCAAAACTGAAACATGAACCTCTGAAAGCTCTCATAGCTCATGGCTCCAGGAGAACTAAACTCTTTCATGTTGCCATCTGCTTTCCTCTTGTCAATTCTCATTGGAAACCATGGAGGCACATGTATTTCCTTGCAGCTATTTTGAAGAGATTTGCATTTATCAGTGTAATCTAATTAGGTCCTTTTATTAAAGTTGAACATTTAAATGCTTAAAGAAATGGGATTAACAATTATCTTTTTTTTTTATTCAAATGCATTGTAATAGGTGCAATCTATTAACAAAACCATTCCAGGTCACGTATGTACTTCTGTGTCCTGGAGCAGCAAATGATGTAATTACTATTCTTTACCTTTTGTGATGAATCCAACCAATAAAGAGTTCTTTGCTAGTATTTTTTTTGACCTGTGTATTTTTCTTTTCTGGTCAGAAATTTTCTATGAACAGTTCCATTTTACTAACTTTATCCACTACATAAAGTATTTCCCCAGTGATTTCTGCAAACAATATTTAGCTCCTAATTATTTCATGCATAGCTGAACAATTTCAATAACATGTTTTCCATGTGCCAAACTGTGCCAGCATGCCAGAGGGCTGGGGGTGCTCATCCTCTCCTTCAGCTAAAGTTAGCAGAGTGCAAATGGTATTGTGATGTTACAGTCTCTGCAGCAAGACTGGATGAAGGAGCCTTACTGTTCCTAAAATGAATTAATTTCTCAGAATCTGGGGATTTTTAAGTTTTTCCTGTCTAAGTGGAAAAAGAAAAGAAAAGTAGATATTATTACTTAAAACAAAAAATCTTTAAAGCTTGCATTCATAGCCAGGATATGATCCATAGGAAATCTGGTTAAAAAGGGCAATTATTCAAATTATTTTAGAAAAGAAGAGGAAACTGAGGAGGTAAAGAACAACTGCTGAATTGGGTTAACTCTACTATCTTCTTAAATTATATTGACTTTTGCATAATTTCAGTTTAGTGTTGCCATTTTTAACAAGGAAAAATACCTTCAAATTACTTACAACAGATTAGAGAAAAAAAGTGTGTTTTTTCCTCATTATCCAAACTTTGTTCATATCCATAGCCCATTAAGAGAGCAACAGTACTTTGGATATTTCTGTGACAAAAGCTGTATTGAACAATAAAAAAAAGAAATAAGTACTTCAGAAGTACAGAGTATTGTTCATCAGCTGAGTGTATTTGCAGTTACATTGGATCAGTCAGAATAACACAATAGTTTTTAAATCATATTTAATGCAAAAGACTTGGGTGATCAAAGTATCAAGAACATTGCAAGAGATCATTCCTCTCAGTTTATTAAAATATGAAAGCCCTGTTGAGCATTTAGCTTACTTATAAAGGTTTGCATTTTTTGCCAAGAATATCTGTACAATTTTATTTTCTGTGTGAAGAATTTTGCAGTGACTGTGTGACCAGAGAGTTGAAAATAAAAGAATAGTAAAAAGTAGATTATTAGGAAGGCAGAGAAGCAGTGGTGAGATTGGGTTCAACAGGGTGTGCTCTTTTCCCACAGATAGTGCTGTCAAACAGACCAAAATAACTATTATCTTTGGGAGGAAATTAAATGATTCAAAGGCTGGATGAACAGGGGCTAAGATAAATTATAACAATATTTATGAAAAGATATGCCCTTTGCAATTTTTTAAATTTTAAAATATGCATTATACTTCAACTAGGTGTTATGCAGAGCTCTGGGAATGTTCAGCTCCCCATTTCAATACTTACTTTTTTTTGGTGTACATCTGTGGGAATATTTAACAGTAAATTTTCATTACCTGGAGACAGACGGAAATAAAGAAATATTTATCATAATTTAAAAAAAAATCTCATTCCACTTCAGTGTTTGCAATTGATGAAGACTCATTTTTTCAAAATAATTTACTTTTCTATGAAATTCTATAGTCCTAAGGAGCTGATTTTTTTCCTACTAGATTTCATCCTGTTTCCTTGTAACAGCAAAGATTTCCAGTACCTGCAAAATATTTCTTAGAATATTTCTAAGGATGATCTCCGAGTTTATGTCACACTAGATTTAAGTAACCCTCCTCTTAGGCTATAATAATTAATGAAAATAATTATTAGGAGAATTTTAAGGACTCAATTCAAGGACTCAGTTAAGCCTCTGGTCAGTTTCCATGTACATGACAGTTCCTAATTAAGGAGGATTTTTTGTCTGTCTATAATTCTACTATGTTTTTATGTTCCTGTGTTACATCTGATCTTTTTAGTTATAACAAAAATTCTGCAAGGCTCTGGGTAAGCAAATCTGTTTGGTTTTTAGTGACATGCAACAGAGTAAATGTTACCTAGAGTAATTTTATATGTGTCTTTCTGACTATAAATATTTCTTTAAAAACATACATTTAATCTTCCCTTGTTCAGTCTAAGGAAATTGGAAGCCATATGTCCTGCTTTCTTGGAAGTTACAGGTCGCAAAGGCTTCCTGGCAAAGGAACTCAACAAGGACTTCCAAAGTTGAAGTCCTGTCCAGAGACCACAAGGATATTCTGGGTGGGGCTTCTACCTGCAAAACAGGGATGAGAGAGCAGGAGAAGCTGTCTTGTCTTCCAGATAGCACTCCTGGTACATCTACCTGGAAAACTCAGTAGTCAGCCTGAAAATAGCTGCTGGAATCCAATGCTCTGTCCTAGTACTTTTCTGTAGACTTCTCCAGGTAAGAAGCCAGATGACAGCGCAGTATTTTGGAACAGAAGCTTTTCAGAGAGACTTCTGGGCTCTGGATCAGAACACATGGAGGTGTGTTGTGCTTGGGCAGTGCCTGACATGGTGTAGGTGCCTTCTGTCTAGTGCTCAGGGGTTTTGGATTCTCCTTGTGAGAAAATATTGCAGTCTGGCTCTTAGAGTCTGTTCTAAAAATGGGGCATCTCATTGGGTTTCACTCATTTGATACCATATCACTAAGCTCCTTTGCTTGTTCAAAAGCTGAAGTGATTTCCTGGCCATATAACTAAGGTAAAAAAGTGTGGGTTTGATTTTTTTGCTTTTTTTATTTTGTTTGTTTGTTTTGTTTCTTAAATGGAGGATTATTTGAAAATCAGTTTTAGTTAAACATCAGCATTCAGTTGCAATACCTGACTGACAACATGAGATTCTTGAACACTGGAAATAGCCTGCAGAAAGAGCAAGGGGATATGGTTTTAGAGCAAGTGTTTGTGATGCTGTTGCTGAAATATATTGTTTAATTTTAAAATACGGACTTGGAAAGGCCTACCAGAATGAGTAAACGTTTAAGAAACTCAAGCTATGAAGTTCACCCAAAGTGAAAATTGAAATAATGTGTGTTAGTTTGAAAGAAAACCAGCGGGAGGAATCAACTCCACAAAAATACCTTGCAAGAGATTTCAAGTCAGAACCACAGTTTAATAGGAAAAATTACAATAAAGAGAAACAATGGCTTAAACTGACAAAGTCACAATATGAGATGACACCCTGTTGGTCACGGTGGTGGCAGCAGTCTGATAGGAGTGATGGATGTGGTCTTGTGGAAGCAGTGATCCTGTGGAAAGGTCTGGTCCTTCTCTGGAGGTACAGTGGTGGTTACTGAGAGCTCTTGTCTTCTGGGAATCCAGTGGTGGTGTCATGGTGTCTCAAGCCCCAGATTATATACAGGTTCCTCCCTCAGGGCAGGGCATTTCACATCAGGATGATGCAATTCTATGAGTCATGCTGGGGAGTCCTGGATGGGCCATTACTGGAGGTAGTCCTCCAGGGTGGCTGCTGCTTCCCCAGAGAAATTTATTATGGTTGAGTCATGAAGAAGATAAAGTACACTGCTCCACCCATTCTAACAGCTCATGCAGGTGGTAGAATACATACTTTTTGTTGCACCTTACATTGCAACCCAAGACATAATGCAATCATGGCCTCATATCTCTGTACATAGGTAAGACTTCTGACAGAGGCTTGTTAGATAATGGCAGAAGGCAATTGAGAACAAAATCCAGACAACTGGACTGGCGGTAAGACATGTCTTTTTATCAGTGAGAATAATAAGAGAATCACAGAATCACTGAGGCTGAGAAAGCCCTCCCAGCCCATGGAGCCCAAGCTGTGCCCAATGTCCACCTTGTCCCCAGCCCAGAGCCCTGAGTGCCACCTCCAGCCCTTCCTTGGACACCTCCAGGGATGGGCACTCCAAACCTCCCTGGGCAGCCCCTGCCAAGGCCTGAGCACCCTTTCCATGCAGAAATTCCTCCTGCTGTCCAACCTGAGCCTCTCCTGGCACAGCTTGAGGCCATTTCCCCTTGTCCTGTCCCTGTTCCCTGGCAGCACAGCCCGACCCCCTCAGCTGTCCTCTCCTGTCAGGGAGTTGTGCAGAGCCACAAGGTCCCCCTGAGCCTCCTTTTCTCCAGGCTGAGCCCCTTTCCCAGCTCTCTCAGCCTCTCCTGGGGCTCCAGCCCCTTCCCCAGCTCCGTTCTCTGCCCTGGACACACTCCAGCCCCTCCAGGGCTCTCTGGCCACAGCCCTCGAGGTCCCTCAGCAGGGCCAGCCCAGGGGACAGCCCTGCCCTGGCTCTGTGGCCACCCCATGGCTGGCACAGCCCAGGGGCCATTGGCCTCGTGCCCCCTGGGCTCCCCTGGGCTCCTGTCCAGCCCTGGCACAGCACCCCCAGGGTCTTTCCCCAGGGCCCTTTCCAGCCCCTCTGCCCCAGGCTGGAGCTGCAGGGCTTGGGGTGACCCCAGGGAAGGACCTGGCGATTTGCCTTGCTGAATCAGTAGTTGCAGCTTACCTGAGAAATTAGGTTGGTTCTCCACCATGTAGATTCTTTCAGTCAAACGTGGATTTCCCTCTCGGAAGAGCCGTTGTTCCACAGCAAGTTGTAGCTTTGATACACAAATTAGTGGCAAAATTGGCTTATTTTAAACAGGACTTGACACTAAATCATTACAATTATTGCTTTTGGAAACATGATAAAAGTTTGATTTATTAAAACTCAATCTTGTTTTCTACAGCGAGAGTGTTTCTTGGCTTGTATGACCTTTTGCAATGTTGCTTTTCTACAGAAAGAAGAAAATCTTCAAGAATCTATAACGAATGTTCACTTCGGATTCCCTTCTACTGTATTCAAAGGGGTTTTCTCTTATGTAGTTCCAATTTAATTTTTTTTTTTACATTTATTTTTTAGTTTCATCACATAATTTCCTGCCACAGGTCTTACTCTTAGCAGTGCTTGGAAAGTTGGTTTTATTATGAATTGTTCTCTTCCCTTGCTGTGTATTGAGACAACACCTAATCAAAAGCTTGGGTGTCTTTCTGAGGATCAGAGTATAATTTTTCTTATGTCAATCTCTGCGTGACTCGAAGCCATTCTATCAATAACTTTAATAGTAGGAAGGAGTACGCTGAAATCACGAAGTATCCCTCTTCACAGTGGTGCTTTACACTGCATCTGGTTGAGCAGCCACATGGACTTTAGGATATAATAAACTATTAACAATCACTATGTCACTGGAGAAAACAAAGCAACTGAATTAAGAGAAAAGTAAATGTTATATATGTCTTTGGAGGAAAGATTTTATATTTTTAGTGTATTTTTTTCTTTGTGGGTTGTGATTTTTTTTTCGTTTTAAGTGAGCTCTGTGCCACTTCTGCACTTAGGCTGGTGCATTATCTAACTAAGCCTGTGATATCCTTAAATACTGGCAACTGCAAGGCAACATTTTACTTGCTTGCACAAACAACTCATTGTCAAATGTATCTTTTTTTTTAAATTTTGTTTTCCCTTACTAGCAATCCCACTTCTGTTTTGGCTTCATTTAGCAGCATTATGCCTTGCTGACTTGCACTTCAGCATAGGAACCACTGTTGGACATTATTACTTCCATGAATTCTGTGTCAGCATCTGCAGCTTCAGAAACTTGTTCCAACAGGGCAGTAGCTCTTGCTACCATAACACGGTCATGTGCTGCCCTGTTAGTGAAGAGTACTCAGAAGGTGGGAAGGTCATTTCCCTTTTACCACCCTGCCGAAGTCCTGCTGAAAAGATATTCTCTATATTTAGATATGGAAATTCCTAAAGTATCTCTAGGAAAACTATGGAGCAGATAAAATCTCTCAACAACTGTATTTCTGCATCAGCATTAACAAATGATACAGAGAAGTCATTGTCCATATCCAGCGTTAAAAGCAAAGCTGTTTCCTGGCTCAGATAAGTGTCCCCAGAGGCTGGGTTTCCTTATTTCTGGGTTCTTACCTCATGGAGGCTGCTGGGGGTGCTGCACAGGGCCTTTGTGAGCAGGTGGCAGTGTGTGATGTGACACATACCTGTTAATTGGTGTCTTATCACAGGTTCTGGGTATGATTGTGTGAGATATTAATGTCCACATGCACACTGGGTGTGGATGGGTGGCTCTGGAGTACCCTTCAG
Organism: Oenanthe melanoleuca; assembly: GCF_029582105.1. Lineage (NCBI taxonomy): Eukaryota > Metazoa > Chordata > Aves > Passeriformes > Muscicapidae > Oenanthe > Oenanthe melanoleuca. Next base: position 632,286 of record NC_079340.1, read on the forward strand.
AGGTCAGCTGAGTACACACAACCATTTGTGTTGTGTTTCTTGGTACCAATTTCCTTTGCATACTAAAGAAAGCAGCCAAATATAATTGCATTAATAAGTGAAGACAGCAGCTTCTTGGAGTGCTTGAGGAAGTTGCCACATCTGGCAATGCCTGTTGAGAGGGAAGGCTGAATAGTAATGAAGGAAATGGATTCAAAATGTTTCCTGATAGGGAATGTCTGTGAGTGAAATGCTGACAGCAGACACGTGCATGCAGTCACTTCTGACGCTAAGGAGAGCTGCAGGCAGGCATCTGAGGCCAGAGCTGACTCAATACTTCTCCTCATGGTGTATGTGTGAGCTTGTCACTATTTATCCCGTTAACCCTTTGGCCAGATGATTGCAGAAGTACTGTGTCCTGTCAATATCTGACAGCAGGCAGGCTTTGAATCATATATACACAGTTAGCTTTTGAACTGGTAGCCTCTCTGATTTATTTGCTGCTGCCTCAAGAGTTTCTGTCTGTTTTAAAATCATGCCTGAGTTATATTGCTACTGGGAGATATATAATGGCTGATTGGTTCTGTGGCTTTATGTTTTCTTTCAGTTACGGCTTACCTTAATCATTCAGCTTCACTAATGTGTGAGTCACCATTTTGGGTTCATTTTCATTAAACTTGTGCCCATGTTATTAAATAAGGTGGAAATTTTCTGCTAAGCCAGATGCTAGGCAGAGTCAGCTGTACTTGTTTAGAATGAAACTGTAACCTCATTAAATCACAGCATTCATTTTCTTGCTGCCAGCTACAACATGCAATGAGGAATCCATCATCTACTTTTCAGCCATAGCCCTCATATGGCTGATTTGCAAATGCTCAAGTGAAGTTCCAGAGCAAACGAGCAAATGAGCTCTTGACAGAAATGTGAAATATGTCTGCTCACTACTCGGACTCCATGATGGGACCACAAGTCAAACATCACCTGGTTTTCTTTTGGTGTGGGATAGACTGGGCATTGGAACTTTATTTGACTAAAGGTAAGTGAGGAAATAGTTCAGCTGGAACCATAAGTAATTCCCTAACTGGAGTTGACATTTTTAAGTGCAGAAAAACACATGGTTAAAGAGCAGTGCTCATGAAATAATTTCTGTGGACTGGTGCTAAGTTCAGCGCCTGATAGATGAGACATTCTGGTTTTCATCCCACTTCTTGAATGCTGGAAACATTGGGCCATTTTTATATTGATTCTCTATATCTTCCAAAGGAGAAAAGCCTTGGGCTACAGTGACTCTGACTTCCTGGGCTTTGAGACATAGAAAACAGCTACTGTTGTACTGCATTATTTTAGCAGGAATAGCTGAGGTTTAAGTATGTTGTTTTTAACTGGGATCATGGGTGGGATAATAGATAGGTTTCTGTGTTGCTGGGAGCCTTTGGGCATAGAAGATAGGGGGAACTTGTGCTTCCTCTGTACTGTGTTCCATACGTACCTGAAAACCAAAACTCTGTTTCAAATGTTGAAAATGTTGGGTGTTCCCACATCTCTCATGGCACAGCTTTACTGAATAGATGCTGATTCTGTGTGTGTATCAATGACTGGCACTGGTGGCAACCTGTGGCAGTTTGATAGAAGGAGTCAATGTTAGGCAAGTGTCACTCTGCATTTCCACGGGCTACTTGCAGTATTCTGGTCACAGGGCAGAAACAGGAAAAATGCAGCAAAGGCTAAGAAAAAATGTAACAGCTTCTACACAGGGGAAAAGCTAATCTAGATTGTCACCCTGGAAAAAACAGTGAGTAAGAGGAGAGATGAAAACGGTCTATAAAGTTATTATGAGAGGGAGGAGATGATTTATTTGAAGATGGTTGCTCACTGTTGCTTGGAGCTAATACATGCGGGCAACCTGGTAAAATTATTAAGCACATGGTTTAAAGCAAATGAAACCCAATCTTATTTTGGCATGTTGTAGTTACATCATGTAATTCATGTCCATGGGATGAGGCCTAAATATAAACAAAAAAGGAGGCCAAACATGCTCAGGTGTGAGATGTTTGTAGAGAACATATGCAGTTGAATATTAAGCACAGTGGTCTGGCTTCCTATGTCTTCAGCTTCAGAAATCTTCAGGCAACAGATTGCAGGGAACAGTAATTCTGTCCATGTACTTGTCTTTGTTTTCCCTGGGTGGTCACTGCTGGCCGGTGCACAGTTGGCAGAATAGCTTTATTCAGTATGACAGGTCTCACTGGACCCATGTGGAAATGTACTGCTGCTTTAGGATCTTCCCACCTAAACATACTAACCACAAGGCGAGGGAATGTAGAGGGAAAGTGCTGTGTAATGGTTGTACAAGAAACAAGCTCCATGTCTATTTGGAGAAATGTCTGTGGGTCTATGAGATTGGTTTTGACTTTATGTATAGGAATCTGGTCTAACAGAGAGCAGGAATATCTTACAAACCCATGGGGTTTTATCTCTGCAGATGAAATGAGAATAATTTGGGAGAGTTTCTCTTGTGAGAAATGACTTGATAAAGCCACTTTTCCTTTCAGTGATGAGTTTTCAGTTTAGATGTGTACAAACAGTAATTTTGGAATTACAACTGATGCTCTTTAATAAAATCAAGTCCCACTTCTCAAGCTCATTATTCTGCTTGGCTTTAGGATATGTCCCTTTTGAGTGGGTTAGTTTTAATGTTATGCACCTCTCCGGCCTTAGGCCACCAGATCACAGTAATTTTGAGTGGGGGCCTTGAGAGCTCTGCTGTGGTGTTTGATTTAAATTAAATGCATTAAAATAATTATTCTTTCTTTCTAAAAGGAGAAAAGTCTTGATGTCAATTGATAAATTGAATTGAGAAAGTGAATTGCTGACAGCTGGTGATGAATTGTTATTATAGAAATGACAGAAACATAATCATGGGCAGCGCTGCAGACACCTCTCCTCCTGCTGCAGTTTTTCCTCAATTTGATTACTTCTTAATCTTTTGTATGAAAAATTATAAAGACAATGACAGTAAAACATAATTACGAGTCAGTAGCCTTATTCATAACACTTCTACAGTTTTCTGCCTGCCAAAGCCAGTGGATTATTCCTCAGATGTCACCAAACTAGAAAATAACTGAGCTACACTAGCCAGTGAATGAATGTCCTCAATACAAAGCTGGACATATGTTGCATGTATGAGCTTGCTGTAAGAAGGTCTTCATGAGATTAGATGTTTTTATACAGCAAACTCTCTCACAGTAAATTCCCAGTAATCTTATGATATAAGCAAGTACCGGAACATGTAAAGAATAAAATAATGTTCTGTTGTACAAGCTATTGGCTGTTTGTTAATTGTGTTGCCCTCTAAAACTTTCAAGACCATGCATGCCAGATAAATTTTCTCATTATAAAATCTAATTTTAGGTCTAAAAATGAGTGCTAATGTTGTAATGGAAATGGCTTAATGACAAGTTTCTTAATTTTGTGTCTGGTTTTCTTTGCTTGTTGTGTCCTGCCCTGCACATTTCCAGGAGAAAGCAGGAATGTCTCTTCACCAATTCAGCTTTCATAAGGGATGTGTGCATATGGAATTTCAGCCACTTGTTTCATCAGTATGGATCTGACCCTGTGTTATACAGTGATAAAGACAAATAATTACTTTATCTCTCTTCTGTGGCAAGACCCCCACACACTGCTCTGAAGGACCAGCAAGGCAGGTCTTAAAGATATGGATCTGGGCTCATTTTGTGCCAGGCATTTTAGGATTTCCTTACAGGAATTTTCAATACAGAGCAAGTTCACTCACATACAACCACTGATGAGTTTGCAAAGTCCTCATAATGCTGTAAAGTATATATAGCCAGTTGGGAAATCCTGTCTGGGAGAGACTGCAGGTCCTGATGCATGTTTTCATTCTGTTGTTGATTCTTTCCTCTCCAAATGGTTCATCATCCTCAGCTATTTAATAGATAATCCTAAGTGTAGTTTAAATAATTGCCTCATGGCTGTTGAAAGCTCACAGTGAGACAACCACCACAGTGTGAGATTTTTTATTGATCAGAGAGTATTGTTTAGAACAGAAGGACTTGAACTAAGAGGGTTCTTTTCAGTAGAACAAATTCCCAGAAGTAATCTCTCATATAAAGGGAGTACTTATTTTGGAATCTGGTTCAATGCATTTTTCATGTTGTCAGTGAAACGTCTGTTATGTGATTCTGATGATTTTAGCTTTCAGAAGACATCAGAAACCAAAAAGATTGGATTTGGGGGCTCTATGCTTGAAAGAAATAGAATATTTTGCTTTAATTTCCAGATCAATTGTATATTTCTGGGTTGTATCTGCTCTGGTAAATGGTTGTAGTTAATATGTCTGAAAACTCTAAATTAAACTGGGACTGTGTATGTGCAATTGTGCCAGGTTATCTGAGGTTTTTTGCTCTTCTTCCTCACACTAGGACAGATTCAATTTGATGGTAGTCCTCACCTTTCTCTTGCTCTTTTAAGTGCAACCATTCTCACCTGCCTCCTTCAGTCCCAAAAATGTCTTGTATTTCAGCCAGGACTTGTCTTACCTTTTCCTTTAGAGGAAGTTCACACAAATCTATTCACACTAAGGTTTTTCCAGTGACAGATTTCATAAACAGATAGCAGAACATTCTTCAGGATGCTCTGGGGTGTCCTGTGTCCCAGGATTTTAATGTGAAGGTCAGTGCAGAGCATCTTGGCTTTTCCCATTTAAGACAAGCAAAGAGGTAAACAGCTCTAGAAGAAAGGAACCGTGCAATAATACTGGCTGCTTCTTCTATGTCAGCCCTGGTTTGTCAGGAAAAAGAAAAGCTGTACACTGCAGGCCTCTGCTTTTGTAATTATGAGTATTACGCAGTGAGGTGGCCAGTCCAGCAAAAATAACCCTGCAATTATTTGATTTCTTCCATTGCTGCTATGTTCTGGAAGCAAAGGTCTGTTTCCCCAGACTCCCAAGGGCTTAGAGAGTCAGTATGTTGTCTTGGAAGAGTTAACCCAATCTACTTGCTTGAACCAACCACCAAAATACTACAACAGTAACTTTGAACTTCCTGTATTTTTTTGTGGAGGCACTGAACTGATGCCTGGAAAGGCTGACCTGGAACAGAGACCAAACAGAGCAAAAGGAATAAAATAGGTATTTATTGAAAAGATACACCTTGGGCAGTGCAAGAGCCTAGCTGGTGCTACACCCAAGTCAAATCCAAGATGGATCTCGGTCACAAGTTTTTACACTTTTATAAGTTTTGGTTCATCTACATATTGGGGTCAATTGTCCAACCACTGCCCAAGGTTATGAAGTCTCAGCCCCCTGGTTTTCCCCCCTCCCTTTGCCGCTGTTTATGCTTTTTGGTTAATGGTTGTCCTTGATTCTCTAGCTAGGAAGGGATTGTTTTGTCTAACTACCCTATGAAGTGAACTTACTAACATCTAATATGAAGTTTCAGAGTTACACACCAAGCAGCAAGAATCTGAAAAATGTAAAAAACTAAAACCCAAGGCATCAGTGTCTGCTGTCCTTTGGTACATCCTGCCTACTGTCTTCTTTACTGCCCCACTGCACTGCAGACAGGCATGGGAACATCTCTCCTATTACCAGGTTGTTGATGAGCTTGTTCTCAATGTGCTCTTAGCTGTAGGCAGGGAAAAAGAACAGTATTCTTGGCTTCCAGTTTAAAGCTGAAAAAATTGAGTTTCAGCTGTTCCTCACAAGCTCTGTACAACAAACTGAACAGAAGACATGAGGACTGCTTTGTATGCATAAGCCTAGAGGGTCTTGTTCATTGCAGCTGAAATTTGTGGTGAACGCATCTCTACAACACGAATTCTAATGTCATAGCTTTACACTGATTGGTTTAATTTCATGCCAGCTTTAGATAAGGATTTTTTTTGTTTCATTCCTGTGGTTATTTAATAGCCTGTTATTAAAAGTCAGCACTCAGGTTTATGTCCATTGCAAGCCAGATGCAGAAAACAATCCAGTAGTGTTACAGCAATAAAAAAGTTATCCTAATCTGAATTAAGATACACACAACATTTGATGGGCACTCTGGTTATCATTCCATACCCTCCCAGCTTGTGTGCTTTCCTGTGACAGGAATTTATATACAGGGTTTAGAACTAAGAAATAATATTTAACTCTTTGTGGTAATCCTTTCTAGAATCACACTTAGTAGAGAATGAATATTGTTACTGTTTCTCTTTCCTTCATCCATGTCAATATCTTAAAATAGGAATTACCACGGAAGTTTCCATCCAGCTATGATAGCTGAACTGCAGCTGTGGTAATACCTCTTTAGAACATACATATTTCTTTTTATTAACGCACTCTTTGTGAATTTCAGGAGTCCTAAAGTTGTGGAGTCCTAAAGTTGTAAATAAAGACTATTTTGGAACCAGTCTACACATTATCAAACATAAATTTTGCTACCAAGGATACAAGTAGATGGATATTTACATAGATAATTTTCCACAAAAGAATCTTGCATATCTTTCTTATTCATGGAAAGTTCATTGCTGTGATTAGTGCACCTGCCTGGTGGCCCACAAAGTCTGGAATTACTTGATATGCACAGCAAGGAGGAAAAGTGGAGCTGTTTATCCACCAGTATGTGTGTTTGCATATATATCAGCAAAGGCAGGAGGCTCAGAAAACTAAGGAAAGCAACAGGACGTGCTCTGAGCCATGTTTTGAGGCATGGTAGGGAATTAAGAAGATTTTCGTCAGGATCTAAGGTCTCTCCTCCCAGTGTAAGAGCCTGAGTACATCTTAAGAAGATTGTACAGATAGTCCTGATGACAGGAACAAGGAGGTTGGAGGAGATCAGGCAAAGCTGACTCTGTGTTCAGCTCTCTGAGTGAGCAGTGGCTGACTCCTTGATTCCCCAGGGAGCTGGAGCACACCTTGCTAGGGATGGAGGACTGACTAGTGAGGAGGAGGGGTTAATGAAGGGAGAGAGGGAAAGAGCTGTGAGTCCCTAGGCCCTGGTAGGCCCTGACATCCTTCCTACCTTTCCTTCCCTGGTCACTGATACCCCCCCAGAACTCCTGGTGAACATCAGCACTCACTATTTCTTTGTTACTCTGCCAATTGGAGATAATCCAAAATTGCTTATGATATAAGGAATTTTGGGAGCTATCCTAAAACACAGTCCCATAGTTACCTGCCCACTGCACAGCTGTTTCAAGACATTTCAGAGAGTGGGCTTGAAGTTTTTTTTTTCACCTTGCCTGGAAGGTCAGTGGCCAGAACCCTCAAAGGTGGGGTTCCTATCTTGCATATCAAATACCATTAATAAAGCTTTGCTGCATGCTTTTCTAGAAAGGCTTGGCTCATGAACTTTGTCTAGTCTAAGTTACCATTTGGGAAATTGGTGGTTTAGGATTTAGCTATTATTTAATTCCAGAAACCTTTGCATTGTAAGAAATAGCATGCTGGATTTATGGGGGGCTTTTGGTTCCCAACAGTGTATTAGTATTTTCAGTTAAGTAAGATTTAATTGTAAATGTGAAGCTGCTCATTAGCAGTAGACTGCTCTTGTAATGGAATAAGTAGTCCAGCTGCATGAAATTGCTCTCCATTACTTGCTTTACTCTCTTAAAAGTTTCAATTTGTCTCTATAACCTAAATTATAACTTTTATGTCTTTGGAAGCAGTCCCTTCAAATAGCAGTTACCCTTCCTCACATCATGATTTGGAGGTTAAAAGTGCAGTTCCTGTTGCAAGATGCTAAGTACAGAAAATGGGGATCACAAATCATCTGTTCTTTCTTTCCTAATATGTCCCTGCACATTCGATTTCTGCCCTTCTAAATTTTCCCAAAGTGTAAATCGAGTCAGCTTGCAACAGTGATGTTGTTGATATTGTGCATTTAATCTGATAATAAGGAACTTCAAGTGTTAAGAAAGTGAAATTATATTCCTTCACCCAGCTAAAGCTAAAGCAGTCCAAGCCTTAAACTGAAGCATTGTGAAAAGTTGACCTTTAAAGCTTAAGCTGCAGCAAAACTCTGTTTCTAAGCAGGCCTTAAAGCAGATGGGAGGAGACCAGAGACTTCCAGTTAAGAATATTAACTTTCCTTCTGCCCCACAGAGGATTTTTTCCATGGTCATGGAGCTCTTGAAGTGGCATAACCTCTTGTGTTTTGGAGTTCTCTTTCCTCACTGTCCAGGGGAGAACCATTCCTGAAGAAGTTTGAGAATGAAGGTGCTTCTGTGGCAGCTATCATGGAATTTTCAGAAATTTCCTGTAGCTTTCTCTCTTTTGGAGCAAGTTGTATATCCCAAATCCTACTGGAAGCTATAGTTTCAGCAGATTTAGTACTTTTATGGAAAATATTTAACTATTTTTTTCCCTTCACTGTAGCTACATCTTGGTGGGTGAGATGAATACAGAAAATGAGAAAGTCCATTGGAAGCCAAGCTGCTGGGAATACTCTGGCTTCTGTGAGGAAATCTGATGCCAAAGGCTGGCTGTACCAGGTAGGAAAAGGTATCCCTGAGCCTCCAGTATTGCTGGAGCTGCCACCTTTCCATTCCTGCAACTGACATGACTTTGGGCGCTTAGATCTGAAAATTATTTGAGAGCTGTGCTTTGGTACAATTTTGATTACCAGGCTGGAAGTATGTAATCTACCACCAAACTGTACAGATTTAAGAATTTAAAATTTTATGTTATGGTCTGAAAATAAAGGTAAATTCCCAGGAATTAATTCCCAGGTGTTATTTCAATATTCTGCTTGTTTTCTTTCTCCATGGGTTAAATGCCTGTTAGAAGCAGGTGCCATTGCCTGGTTGTGGTAATTATTGTCAGGGACGGTCGTCAGGACAAACGCAGGAGCTCTCTATACTCTGATCTTGAAGTTTGTAGTTTATTTTAAGGGCGTGGGTATACAGGGTCCTGCTAAGAGCTGCTAGACACAACTCAGAGCAGGACAGAGAGAGAAAGGCATGAGAGAGAGTAAGAACGAGAGAGAGAATAATAGAGAATAAGAGAGCGATTTCCCGTTTACAATACAATAAGTCTTCTTCTATGTTGAATATTCTAATTTCCACTAACCAATCTACTACAAGATACACATTTCCTAATATTTGCATGCAACCTATAGGAATTGCTATATTACCATGTTTTATTGCTTTCTTACCTATAAACCTTATCTCTAAACTTTTCCTGCCATACTTGGAATACGATGTCTGCTGGCTCTTTGGTATTTGTGGCATTTGGCATTACCTAAACAAAGGAAAGAGGCCTCAAACCTTCACTTTGATGTTCTCAGCCCCACAGTCGAAAACTGTTATCATTTCTATTTCGCTTATGGTTTCAAAATCTTTTGCTAAGCACTTATAAATATAAGGTTTTCCTATTTCCTCATTCCCAACACCCGGTTGTTGACAGACAACACCAAAGGTAGGAATGGCTGTTCTTTAGGATTGCTGAGTTCTGTGGGGCAATTTGGATTAAGGTATTCAGGGAGTTAATGCTGTAGATCCCATTGATTTAAAATTTGAGATACAATGGAGACCTGCCATTCACTAACTCATCCCGCTGCAGTTTTTCACACAACATAGTCAGGAATGGCAGCTACCCTTTTCCTTCAAAAACCTCTGAATCACAAGAAAGAAGAGACAGTGAGCAGTGAGCATTATTTGCTCTGCTCAACATGATTTTAGAGGCCTCCAACCTCTCCCACTTCAGTTTCTGTTTCCCGGCAGAAAGATGCTAATCGTGATCTGAAATAGTTTCTTATCTCTGATCATTCTAGTCACCCTCTCCATTCTTTTCCAATTCTGCTATACTCATTCAAGGTTAGAGGGTCAGAACTATAAGTACTGACTGATGGGAAATCCTTCCTTTTCTAAGTTTTAAAACATTTATTCATTTTGCATTTTTGACTCTTGAGGTTTGACTCATATTGAACAGGCAGTTTCCAACACATCTGTTATAATCTTACAATCTCATTCTCTTTGTTTTAAAGAACACATTTTCAAAATAAATTTACAAGTTTTCTTGAAGAGTGGTTTGCTTTTAAGTTTTACTTTTTGGACTGTTCAATAGGATGCCAGTGCATCATTTCCTGCAGGTAGATGTTACCTGTGGCATCTTTAAACCAATCTCAGGAGAGAACATTTACAGGAATTTCTCAAATCAGAATTTTTGTTCTTTTGAATAATGTATCACAAATGGGAATAAGGACACAGAAGCTGGTTAGAAGAATGGGTGAAATTTGATGTGCTGTCGTTCTAAAATAAATCACTGATGTTGGCTAAAGAAAACAACCCACACCTACAAGTTTATTTTCCAGCTCCATTGCTATCTGCCTATGTTTTAGTCATGCTAGAAATATGATTGCTTTTCTGCTTAAATTCCACTATTCCATTGAACACTTCTGTCCATACTTCTTTTCTGTATGGACACCATTCTTTATTTCTCTGTTCATTTCAACATAAGCCTGGACTTTGTAATTGAGATTATTGACTCAAGGAGCAGGTTTATTGCTGGCAGGTGAGGTCTGATCTGAAGCACTTGTGTGGGGAGAGGAGGAACAGAGAGGGAAGAGCTTGGATCAGGCAAAAAATGAGACCAGGAATGTTTGTGTTGGCCATGTTTGGATGCTATGGAAGGTTCTGCAGTGCTGGCTGCAGGAGAGGAAATGCTCCCAGAGCTGCAATGGGCTGCTCTTGTGTACTGTGTGCAGTGACCTGAACAGAGCCTGGCCATCCTGTTCTCTGTTCCTAGATTTGTAATGGGAACTCTATGCAATCCCATTAAAGCCAGGGTGTTCAAAGAAACAGAAAAAAGAACAAAACAAAGGCCAGGTGCAGTCAGATGAACTATTAGGATATGCTGGAGGAAATAAATGCTGATGTCTAGCAATGAAGTTTCAGTGAACAGCTCTCTATCCATTATTTCCAGAAACCAAGCTGAGCGGAATTTGGAACTTTGGTTGCAGACAGCAATACAGAGAACCTGGAGGTAATTGGATACTCCTCCTGTTAGGAAATGCAGATTGTGTTTTGCTCTGTGAAATGGTCCAGCCAGTGACCCTAGTGGATTTGCTTTGCTTTTCTAGGAACAGAACTGGACCAGTGGGAGCTCAGCAGAAGGATACAGCCACAGAGAACAGTATTGCCCACGGCTTAAAATCTGTTCAAGGGAAATAATGTCCAAAGAAAACCAATCAAAGAACTTTATATTGCTTAGGTCTATTAGGACTAATTAGCAGCACTGAATGATAAAGTTTTGAAAGCCATGTTAGCCCATAGCTAATATTTGACAGCTGGCACAGGGAATATGGCAGGAGCTGTTCTCCCTTTCTGTAAGGGGAGGGAGTCCATAAAGTTGAGGTGTTTAGTAAGCAACTACATTAATTATTTGCCTCTGACTCTTGTAAGTAAAAAAAACTTGGTATTTTCTCATCTCTGAGGAGGTATTATCTCTTCTCTGAGGAGAAGAGCATGGACAAATGAAGATTGTCTGGACAGTTGCAATTTTGTTTAAAGCTCTCTGCATGGAGCAGATGTTTGGACCAGCTGAGAATTTTCATCTGAGCTTTCCTGAGGGGACTTTGTAGACCAGTGCTGCAAATCTGTGGGGATGTATTTGCAGCATGGCTTGAAATTTTTCACTTGCCTCTGTACGTACCAAAAGAATGATAAAACAAAAACTAAAATTTGTATTTAGTTTAAAACTTCCCCTTTATATGTTGCACATTTGTTTTTTAGAATCTATCTCACTACTTTCTGAATGTGAGTTCTGGTAATCTATTTTTGTAGGGAGATGTATTTCTGATGTTTCTGCAACACAGAGTGCATCATCACACTAGTTAAATGAGCTTGTACAGGTGAAAGCAGCCAGCATTTCACAGGAAAGCAAATACTTCTGTCCAGCCACAGCTCAGGGCTGTGTCTGTCACTGGGACTCCTGTCTGGTTTGATATGGACTGTTACTCCATATTTGTTCACTGAATCTCTTCACTTCATGACTGCAGTTCACAAAAATAGAAAGAGTTATTTTGTATGTCAAGGAAAATGTCCTCTAAGTACAGATTTTGTCTAGTTTTAAGGCATGGCTACACTGCATAACTCGTTACTCTTTCTTCAGGGTAGACAATTTGTGGGGTTTTTTGAGTGTTTTTCCACTTCTCTGTCATTTTAAGCTCTTTGGCCAAGTGCGTGTCAGCTCTGTATCTAGAAAGAAAAGTGTAAGCTATTGTGACTTTACAAAAAATAGAAAAAAAGATAAGTATATGCACAGTAACTGGCATTAACATCCATCACTGTAGTTGAGGATCCTCTCAGTGATTGTAAGCAAGTCTCAGATTTTCAAGTATTTTAAAATAAATAAATAATATTTGAGTTATGCAATGATGTGATTTTTGCTGACATTTTTCTTAGCCTGGATGCCTTCTTGATTTATTTTTTAATGTCTTTCATGGTTATTTTTAAAGTAGCATAATACAGAAATATCTTAGTATTTTAAAGTTCCGTTATGTTTTAAATGCCATATAGAACTTATGCAGCATTACACAACTGAATCATGCACTCTACAGATACTGTTTTTATCAGCTGCATGTGGTATTACATCTGTATGTCATCTTTCACAATAATGCCTTTGTTTGAAGGCTGAGGATGGCTATTCAATTTTCCTAACTCAGTTTCCTAAGCCACACTGCAAAGACACAATCCTGGCAGATGTGGTTTATAAATACCTTCCATCCCTACAGGCAGAGGGTGCTGCCATAGATCAGCACAGCAGAGAAAAGGATTGGCACAAACCAGCATCTGAGCACCTTGGGGGAGTCAGAACCTGGCTTGTTGCATGGAAGGCTACAGTGGTGTACTCAGCCTCACAACTCTTGTGTTTCTGTGGAGACAAAATGTCAAACTGGAGATATTTGCCCATATTATACTGCGTTCCATATACCAAGGCACAGCTAATGACACTAGGCACTGATTTCTTCCCTCTGGTGGCCAGGGACAGTACCCAGAAAATGGATGAAGCAGTGCTTGAGTGTCAGGGGGAGCTGCCCAGGCTCCCCAGGGAATAGTCATGGCCCCAAGGCTGCCAGAACTCTGGGAGACTTTGGACAATGCTCCCAGGGACACACAGGGTGGGATTGTTGTGGTGTCTGTGCAGGGACAGGAGTTGAACTCAATGGTCCTTGTGGGTACCTTCCTATTCAGTACATTCTATATAGGTGTAGTGGTTTTGGTTCACCAATTTGAAATTTTCCTGCTGTTGAGATAGGATTGGGAGGAAGGCAAAACAGGCTTAACTTTAAATGGTACAAAGATAAACTTTATTACTAGAAACTGTAAGAAAAAAACCCAAAAAACTCAGAATAAAACTTTAGACCACTTTTCCTCCCTCCACACACTTCTTTTCTTTTACACTAAAAATGAACAGAAAACAACTCAGTCAGTTTACTATCTTTAAAACAGCCTTTCACCAATTCACTTGGGAGAGGAGAATTCCCTCTTCCGCCTATGGAGATTTCTCCACAAGAAACAGTTTTCTTGTGGCCTTGATGTCACAGTGATCAGCCACCCAGGAAAATGGAATTCTGATCACTGAGCCAAAAATCCCTTTCCTTAACTAACAGTTTTTCTATAACTATTATTGAAGACCATATTAACTTAGGAGGCACTCTTTAAGGATTGTAAGAGTTCAAACAAACGTTTACCTTATCTATGAAAAGAGGTTTTTCTTCTTCCCTGGGGACCAGCAGGCATTTTTTCACTATTTACACCTAGGGCATCACAGCAATTTTAATATCTGCTTACTTTAAAACTAATCCCTCTGCTCATATCTACAGTTAAAACAATCATATACACCCCATAATATTTTTATGTGTTATAGGGAAACAAGTCTCTTCTCCATAGCTTAAAAAAAGAGAAATTTCATTCCATGACTCTCCTCCTTCCCTCAACTGGGACCTGATTCTTTTTTCTGTCCGACCTCGGTGCTTTCATGCTGTTTCTGTGTGTATCATCATCTTGGTCCTTTTCTTTTGCTCAGGAGGGAGAACAAAGTATGTGTAAAGTCTTATTCTGGGCATTGAAAGAGCTAATACCTTGCCGAGGCTGCAGAAGGTCCTGTGATCTCTCCCAGGTGGGGTGGCCAGAGCTACTTATGATAAAGAGTCTTTCAAGGCCATGCTGGGGCTGGGCTAGAATTGCAGGGCCCAGCCAGAAAGCAGTGATGAATTTTCTAGCTCCATGGCTGTTTTCTGGCTTTTGCTGCATTCAATTCCAGCCACAGGCTGAGGAGCTTCCCTGCACTCTGCCTACCAGGCAAGATTGTGGGGAGGCCTTGCCAGAATGGGGCCCAGCTGTCTTTCCCCCAGGCCACAAGGGTGGTGGGGAGGGCCCAACCACCCTGGAGCCCCTCTGGGCCAGCAGCAGAGGTTAAGTGTGAAAAATTTCCAGCTTGGCTGAGTGGCTCTGGTAAGTGGAGCCCTGGGAACAGGATGCGGACGTGGAGGGCGAGCTGCAGGAGCTCAGGGGCCTCATGGAGTGTGAGCAAGGCTGCGGCACAGGCACTGCCCCACACCGAGTGCCCCTACTGCAGCAGGAGATGCTTTCCTGCAGCTCTGCAGCCCAGAATGTGAGGGGCATACAGCAAACAAAAGGCACTGAGTGCCCAGGCACTGACAGTGCCCGAGGCATCTGGTTCTGCAGTTATGGGTGAATATCACAAATATTGCTTGGTGATGCAGAGCTCTGTGCAATGTGAATTTGAATGCATCAGCTACAGAGATGTCCAGAAAAGCTGTTGGCTCAATGTAGAAGATAAAACAAGGTGTGGTAAATAAATGCTGGACTAGTTACTCAGGGTTTTTGGGCTGTGTGGAATTTGTAGGAGTGCCCCTTGTGAATAGAAAAGGACTATTAAAATACTCAGATTGCAATACAAATGTTCTAATTTCCAGTATATTTTCTTTATCTTGACTGGATATCTGATTTTATATGCCTGTGAGAGCAAAACTGTAACACTGCTCCTGAAAATGGTGACAGATCACCTGAGTTGTCTTGGAAGACCTTCAAGCTAACTTTGTTTCCAGCTTGGAAGGGACTCTGAAAGATCATCTGATCCAAACTTTATTCTTCACCAGGTTGTCAGGGCTCTACCTCTTTTCAAAAGAAAGGAGGGAAATGCTGTAGTAGTTTAAGCTTGCTATGAGGAGGAAAAGTAGGGCAAGAAGGGCATATAAGTGGGGATTCATTATACTCCTTTCCACTCTGCATGGCCAAGGCCCAGTGAGAAGTGAGTGGAAGGTTAAAGCTGGTCTTTGCAGCAGCAGCCCCTGTGTGAATTATGGGCTCTGCAGTTGTGAGCCCCAACCTTGCTAGGAGCTTTACCTGCTCACTCTGAGAGAAGAGTCTGGAGCACCTGCCTCCTGTCTGAGGAACTGCAGATAAATATCTTTAAGCCTGAAGTATTTTCTGAGCTATGGCTTTCTGTTTTTTGCTTTCTTGCAGACTTGGAGTGGTACTGCTGGAAGCCAGGAGCTGTAACAGGCTCAGCAAAAGCAGTGGGGCAGCACTTCCTGTCTATTGAGATCCCAGATGGTATCTGAGAGTATCACACCAACATCACATGGTTCTGGGTTTTCTTCAGACTGGCATCCTAACATGTTTTTAAACAACAGATGCAGACTCACAGAACCTACAGGTCACTGACTCTGTATATCCTCGACCAATCCCTTTCTATTCTGCTTTATATCATCTACAGAGAGATTGCATCCCATTTGCAGCTGTGCTAATGCAAAAGTCAGCTCTCAGGAAGTGATATGTAAACCGCTGAAGTATTGGTTCAAATCAGTTAATGTAGCAGGCAACTCTTAAGAAATAACGGGAACACAAAACTGGAAGAAGTAGCACACCACAAGTCTCTGACACTGCACTTACTGTATCTTTGAACGGATTTCTCTGCCTCCACTGGCCTGGCCACTCAGTCATACGTGCATTTACAACAATGAACTTGTGCAAGTTACACAATTCACAAAGTGTTCAAATCACACAATTCCTAGAAATATTAGAAAAATAAGATAACACTTGAGTTAATTTTTTAGGAAAGTGGCTGTTTCAATCAGACATTATGATTTGTGTAGCACAGCATTTTTAATTGCAATGATCTTGGGGCTCATAAGTAGTAACAACAAAGTCAGGAGGATGTCTTGTGCATGTTTTATTTCTAGAGTCATTTAGCTTGGAAGAGACCTTTAAGATCATTGAGTCCAACTGGTTCATGGTACTTTTCATGATGCTTCAGTTGGCTGAGCAATAAGCCGAGCGGTAACGCCTTTCTAAATAGTAGGTGAATGGAAAAACAGGAATTGTGTCTGTGGCTGCTTCAGGGAGCAGCAATGCTGAAAATCCCATTTCTTTTCAGCATTATTTGTGCTCTTTCGGCTATGTTCATATCCAAGTAAGAGAGAGTCAAGCCTTGGTGTGCTTACAAGGGAAACCAGTGCTTCCATAGGAGGGAAAGCTTGAACCACTGAAGGGTGAGTGGGACTCCAAAATCTATACTTAGTTCACTTTCAAAATACAGGTCTTCTTTCAGTCCCATGTGGGTCAGGAAAAACTTATGTTTGCCACAATACCATCAGTTCCTCTGATACCAGCACCAGTCAGGTTTCTCCATCTACCTGAAGTTCTCCATGTGGGTAAAAATGAGATGAGAAGAAAGGGATGTCTTCTATCCTGAATGATCAGACTAAAAGGGAAAATTATCTGCAGGAATTACTCCTGTCCCACTCTGGGAGGACTAGTATTTTATAGGGTGGAGGCAGTGCTTAAGGGTGCACTATTAATGCTCTGTATATTAGACAGCAAATGGAAAAAACTGCTCTATCACTGTAGATAAAAAAAATATTTGAAAATATGAATAATGCAGAAAGAGAGGCAATTTTGAAGTCAGGTCTGCCATGTTGCACAGGAAGCATCTCATTTTGTATATGACTGTATATTACTTCTTTTCACACAGTCACCTGTAATATTTACCTTTCACTTTTCTTTCTAGATTTGCTTTCTGTATAATACTCCATTTTCCCCAGCATGTTTTGAAAGCCCAACCTCTTAATTTAATGGACTCAAAAAGCTGCTTCCCTGAAGCAGCCTTTTTAATTCCTGTTTACTTCAGTCTTTTCATGCTTCAGTTTACATTAGCTCTTTCTGTCCCATCCCCCACAGGCTCCCCATCTTTTTCTTTCCCAGCTTGCCATGTTTTATTTCATGGGAAATAAAGTACGCATCTGTTGTGATTGGGTCCATTCAGGTGTTTCTAGACCATATATAAATTTTAAGTTGTGCCAAATAGAAAGTTCATGCAAAATTGTTCAGTTTGGGTGCATTTTGCCAGCACCTTTTTCTTCTTTCTTAAATTGTTTAAATCCATTGAATGTTCTAGAGGTTTAAAGCTTAAAATGTTTTAATATAGGTTAGAAATGTAAAAGCTTAAAGCAAATCTTCTCCAGGTTTATAAGCATAGCAAGAAATTAATTAAAGTCAACCAAGAAAATATAAATGCTAGGAAAAAAATCCACATTATGAATAAATGCAAATTCAGGATTTGTAAGTGTGAGTTTCCATGAGTGAGGTTGGAACAGATCCAAGTTTAAGTTTTTGCCTTACCCTTCAAAGCAGGTATTTTGAGATCACAGAAATGATGTGACTTTGCAACACACCACAACTCCTCTTTGCCTTAGAGTCCTTTGAATCTGAGCCCCACTCAGAAGGTTTTACTGCGTGTCCAGTCCGTGGTGCTGGAAAGGGCAGTTTGTGTCAGTTCAAGGTTTTTGTTCAAGCAGAAGTGTTATGGCACACCTGTTTTGATGTTGCTTTATTTCTGTCTATTATGCCTGTTTTATGTCTTCTGGCTCCGCCAAGCAGTTTTATTTCACTCCTGATGCCTGCAGAAAGAGGGGTACTCTGAATTCCCAAAAAGATGGCTGAGAATATGTAAAGCTGGTGTGATACATCCCCAGTGTGACATATACATCTTTCTGTTTAATGAGGTTATGTACTGTAAATGCAGTTTTTAAGAGGAAAAACCTGGAAATTCTAACAGTAAATGTAAATATTCATTTTAATGCCTCTGTTTTAATCATTCATTGAAGTTATTTGTGCTAATTAACCATACCCACATAAATAGGCAGTCATTTGAGGCTCTTGGCAATCCCATATTGAAGTCTGAGCAATTTACAGAGCCAAAGCCTGGATGTTCAGCTGTGTAGACTACAAGATTTTCAGAGTTTGCTGTGGGTTGTGTGTGGATCCCAGGTGCTGGAACACTACTGACTCTTTATATGCATCACAGGGAATCAAAATGGAATAAGGCATCTATTGTAATCCTAAGTGAAAATGCATGAATGTCTTAATTTAGTACCTGGGAACTTGCGTATGATCATCTAGGAACTGCTAATCTGCATGATGAAACTCTCTCAGAGAGGTCTTTTATCACTAATGCACAGAACCCTCATCCTAAATCATGGAATCATACAAATTTTTTACTTCTTCATAGTTGGTTGGGATGAAATTGCTCTAGGGACAAGAATGTAATGTTCAGTTCAGAAACCTTCTCCCAAAGTTTACAATAGATCTCAAAGTACTTTTTCTATGTTTCTATAATTTTTAGAACCAGCACCCAGAAACATATCAAAAAAGGAGCACATTTTGATAAAGGCAGTAAGTCTAGAAATACATTCAATGCAACTTCAAACCCGTTGTAACTTGTACTGTGAGCCACTTGAGTGTGTGTGGGCTGGTCCAGCAGCTGGGTTGCAGCGAATTGCCATCCCTGATGTTGAACAGATTTGAGAGGGGGACAGGCCATGTTTGAATTCTTCCCAAGTAGAGGTAACTATACTGTAACTTGTTTCTGAGCAGTTCTAGCTTGCATGAACACTATTACACCACTTAAAGGCAAAAATCAAACTGCTGAATTCCAAATCCTGATCCCAGGTTTCAGGTTTGACTATGCAGTGGAGCTGCCTTCAAATATACCTGAACAGTTAGAACCAAGAAGCTTTTAGGAAATTGCTTGATCACTTCTCACCTTGTGAATTACTTGAACTGAAATGGGCCAATAGCAAATAGGCGATCTTGACATTGCTACCCTTTTTTCCCCCTTGTCTTTACCCTGGAAGAGCAGCAGGTCTGAAGTATTCTGCCAAAGGCAGTCTGGGAAGACACCTCCCTTTGCTGGTAATTACATCTCCCAGCTGAGACACCATGGTGGTGTTTAAGCATTATCATGCAAAATCAGACAGGAGAGTGAGTCACTCACACAGACCCTCCCAGTGCTGCAGCAAGCTGAGTTAGATTCAGTTTATGATGGATTAGATAATCTTCTAAAGAATTGTGCCAGCCCAGTTGTTCTTGTCCCTGTATTTTGCATCGTGACTTATTTCTGTCCCAAGAGTGGTTCTCTTCCCTTATCCTTACTTGAGTGATTTTTGGGATCTTTGAGTTTAAATCATGTCAGGAGCAACAGTGGTCTGCTGAGTCACTGCCAGCATTGCATTAGATTTAATATGCAAATACACATTACAGTATATACTGATGCAGTGATACACAGATACTTGCTTCAGAATTTCTTCTCTTGGATGAAGTTGTAGCAGTTGTCCCCTAAATAACAGTTTCAAAATCTTGGAGCTGTGCTAGACTAGAAACAATTAGGAGTTGTTGCATTATCCAGAAAGGCCTTTTCTGTATTGCCAGGGTTTACCAGCTTACTGTGATTTTGTACAGAGCAGTGGGAAAAGAGGGAAGCTGCTGTGGCCATAATAAGCAATAATAAATGCAGTATTTTGGTGCTTTGAGGCTGACTGGCTTGGAAAGCACTAGATAATTCTATCTCATAAAGTTCTTCTCAATTAACTTTTAAAATAAGCAGTGGTTTATAAATGTCAGTTGCCCATCTTTAATTTGCTGTTAATAGTGGAAAGTTATTGCCTATGATCAAGATTGGTTGTGCTTAACTTCCTAACCAGTGACCAGTTACACTGTCGTAGATATTGTCATTTTCCAGACCTCTAAAGATTCAGGTTTTGTGCATGTGATTTTATAAGCCACAAAGGCATCTTACAATTGAGTTTAAAATTGATTGATACAGAATTAAAAGATAGAGGAGGAGGAAAAATAATGCCCAGAGACTCTGTGAAAAGACAGAAAACTTCTGCTTTAGGAAATACCAAATTGAAAATGATTTGGTATTTAAATAGAAAAAGATGGGGGTGTGTTTGTGTGTAAAATAGCTTGAAATCGGGGTACATATACTGCCTCAGATGAGCATAGTTTAGGATGAAGAGATGTGAAAAACTTAGCAGGATATTTCTAGTCCTAAATAAGAATGCAACCCTTCTCATTGTCCTTCTTAATAAAGAAGATGCTGAAGCCTTCCGATAAAATCCCAAGTTTTTTAATTGAACAGAATATAGGATTAGATGACATGATTAGTCTTTCTCTACTTTTTCAGTAAGATGTTGATTTTGAGTATTTGAATCTATCTTTAAAGACAGGCTTCCTGGGACCCTAGAAATGCTAGTCAGGGATACCCTGTAAACATAAACCATAGGTTATTAGGAAGGGATTAAATAATTTCCAATACAAAATACGAATCACTTGGCAGAAAGAAGCAGCTCTCAAGACAACTGCATGAAAAGCCTTGAGACATATTAGAGACTAAATCCCTGGCATTTTAATCAAGTATGGCTGTAGTTTGGAATTTGATGAAAGGGGAGATTGGTATCTGAGATGGTTTTCGCTCCTGACCCCAGCTTCAAGCAGCCCAGGACAAATACTTCCCAAGGAGATACAAGTTGTGCTCGGACTGCCAGGGATTGATGTGCTTCATGTCAGATGTTGAGAGAGAACCTGTATTAAAATTACCAGGGGAACAGGTACTCAACCGAGGTTGTTTTTTTTTTTTTTTACCCTGTAGATCACAAAAGGCACATTTACAATGAATGTTACCCTTGTGGCTGATTCCAAGATTCCAGGCTGCAGCCTGAGCCTCAAGGTCCTGCAATGTCTGCCTGGCAAGCGGAGACTTGTCTTAGATTTCTGTGCAGTATAAACAGATTTGATGGGCTGATCTGAGGCAGTTTCATGTACCTGTGATTTTAGATCATTATAGGCTGCTTTTTCAGGTTCTCTGATTTCTTGCAGCAGTTCTTGCCAGTTCTTGCCTCTCAAGTTGTCAAACTGACTACACAGGCAGTCAACCCCACCCATTCTTGCCTAAGTTTTAAATTATTTATTGCTAACCTCTCACTGAAAATTAAGCTCTTTGTGTCTGTATGGAGGAGAATGAAAATTGACTCTTTACTGATTGCCAAAGAAGGCTTGAAATACAGATAGGAATTCCTGTTAGTTATGTACAGAAGAACATGGCACAATATAGACTTAATATTACCTTTTTCCCTCCCAATCAGTGCCATTTCCCTGGCTACCATTCTCTTCTTGCCACAGTTCCATTGTCTCAGGCCTTATCACAGTCCTGCTTCACTGCTGCTACCAGTGTGCTTCTCTTAGGTGTCTCTATATGAGAAATAGAATTAATTGTGCACAACATAAAAATACTTACCACGTACAGTCACGGTAATGGAGATTCTCTGCATGGGGGAGGTGGCAATATAGGAAAATGACTGTCCTGCATTTTAAGGACCACAGAACAAATTAGAAAGGAAAATTTTCCTGTAGTACTTCAGAAGGTATTTAAGAGTAAGGAAATTACTAAAAAAATCTTATTTTAAATCAAATGGGATTAGATTATAGAATCTGTTCAATTTGGTGGTATGAAGCAGATGTGAAATAATAAAAATTATATGTGTGTGAAATTTTTTAGCTGTAATAGCATTCCACAGGTGTGAGATAGTGGCCATGCATGCCATAGGATGCTGAGGAAACTTGGGAAACTACTTTCTTCCTGGTCCTGCTGTGAATAGACACTCTTTTATTCTTCTTTAGTCATGCAGACATATAGAAATTAAATGGCTGATTTGTGTGGGGGCTATGTCACTAAGTATGTAAATTCATGTGCTTACCTGAGTGTAACTTCTTTAAAGTCCCTAAGTCACACCATTTGTACATGATTGTACAGAAACTGTAAGAGTAATAGGTAGAAAAATAGTGATCATAAAGGATGAATGGCTAATCTCTTAACACTCTTGCATGTTATGGCTGTTCCTGGTCTTTGTGGGTAGTGCAGAGGCTGAGGGCTTTTATTTAGTGTTTCTTTGTTCTGAAAGCCAGACCATGGACTCATTTACTCTGGGATGGGACTACTCCCTGAATCCTGTTTATGGCCTGTCAACTACTGATTTATTTCCAGGAATCAAAGAATTTACAACTAGAAGGAAATACTACAGGGTTTCAAATACTCCAAGGGTGTGTCTAGAAGCTAGATTTTTAATTTTTTTGAAGTTCACTATTATTTTTAATTAAACAGTGGAGTGTAAGAAAATACAGAGTCTGAAAACTGCATGCCAGGACTTTAACAAATTACATGAACTTCTGTCTGTTGAGATTTCCTGTGAGCTGAGCCTGATCTTTCTCTGGCTTCTCCTGAGTGGAATCCTCCACATGCCCCCTGAGGCAGGAAGTCTTTGTGGGTAGCAGCAGACAGAAATCCTTCTTCCAAGAGGTCACTGTATCCCAAGTGAACTGTTCTTTCAGGAGAAATTATGTCAGAAGTTCCTATCAGATGGTCCTGCTTGAGGTTGCCACGTAATCTGTCTTCCTTCATTTTTTGTCACAATCCTTATCCCTTGGATGTGAGGGGCCAGAGCACTGCAAGTGAGTTAAGGTTGTTCCCATGCACAACCTGGGTGCTCTTGTCAAAGAGAACCATTTTGCAGGGTCAGCTTATGCCACTTTATTCCTTCAGTGCTGATGAGGTACAGGGAGCCCTAAAGCCTCACCATGGTGTTACAGAGACTGGATTCAAAGGCTGGATCAGAAAGCTGGATAATTTAACTGCCTTAGGCCAATTTTTATGGCTTCACCCTTGAGCTATTCCAATTGCTTCCAGTGGACCTAGAGGTGAACTCAGAGTGGCTGCGTGGGGAAGATTTTTTCACAGGGCTGCCAGTGCAAGACTCACTGTGTGTAAAGGCTGGAGACTCAATAAAGGTGACACCTGCCAGGAATTCAGAATGTCAGATCAGGGACTGAGAGAAGTGGAGAGGCAGACTTCTGCTTTTCTTCCCAAGATGTTAATTTAGTTTTATATTTTCTATTTAATACAAATGAATATTTCAGCCTCTTTCAAGCTTCCTATTAGAATATGTTATATAGACTTCCTTATTCATTTCTTTATGGAATTCAAGATATTCTGACCTTGTCATAATTTCTTCTTTTAAAAGTCTGCTTTATTTTTTTAATACAGAAAGAAAGGGTTTTTCTAAATGACAAGGTCAATGAAAGTCCTGTTTCAGACACGTGGGAGCATGAATATTTCTCAGAGGGGTGACTTAAAAAGAGATGTTTTCAAGTACAGTCAAAGGATTTTAAAAAGCACAGAGAAAGAAGAAAATTAATTGCAAAATATATTCTGTGTTAAGTATTTTTCAATTCATGTAATAAGTGCAAGGAAAAATACATTAATTAATCTTGTAATAGGTGTTATGTATCTTTTCTTGGAAGGTTAAAAGTGATCTTCATCTGCAGCTTTGGGTCCAGGGTGCTCTGTAAGGGAGAGACTGGATTAAACCAGATTAGATTGGTGGCCTTTTTGTATTAGGCTGTCTAGAGGGTCGGGCTCGAGGTAATTCCTCAGCAGCCCCTGGAATTAGGAGCAGACCAAAGTGCAGAAATCTCCAAATGAAAGTATGGCAGCAACAAACAATCTCTGAAAATTCTGTTGTGAATGCGGGAGACAGATTAAGAAGTGTGCAAACAGCACTTGATTCTGCCTTAAAATGTAATTGCTTTAATGAAAATATTGGGAGATGGTTTATTTATCTTTCTTGAGTTAGTTTTTCTCACCTTTTAGTAGTTTTCAGCTGACTGGGGGGGGCAGCTCTGAAACTGTGTTGTAGTCTAGATCTAAGAAATGCAGTATTCAAACTAGAAATGAAACTGATCTTATTGGAAAGTAGAATTAAAGAGATGAAAATATAGATATTGTCTGATCTAAGACTGAGCAGACATTATTGCAATTTGTAATTGCTTGTGGGGGAGGATTTGGGAGCTTGCAGCTGACGTCAACAGCAAAACCCTGGGGAGTTTGGGAAAGAATCACAATTAACCTTTTTCAAAGTAATTTGAATTTTGAAGGCAGAGGAAGTTATCTGGCCCAGACTGAAGTTACAAGAATATCAGAAGCTTTTTTTGCCTCCTGTTCCTTTTCCTACTGGTCTTTTATTCTCCGTAGTCTAGAAAACTATGTTTATTTTTTCCCTTAGTCTTTCTCTTCAATAAAAATGCATGTTCCAGGAGCCAAGAAGAGCTAAATTATAGTCGGAGAATGTCACAAATGTGTGGTGCATCAAATCCTTTTGCTCTCCTATGTTTGCATGGGAGTGAACAGAATGCTACATTATTACCTGTAACCACCAGCAATTCCTCAGAGAGATGATATATCTGCAGTAGGTGATGGGACACAGTTGGAGGGCACGACTTTAATTCATCTGTGTTCCTGAGCACGTTGAGACAAGGCTGTATTCCCTGGGTTTTGGCAGCAGGTGTCTGGAAGCTGCTTGATTTTTCTTTTCCTAAGCCACTTCATCCTAATTTACCAGGACAGGCTGCTGTAGTCCTGCACCCACTGGAATGCCTGGAACTTTTAAGATGCTGTGACCCAGAACCAGCTTGCCTGTGCAAACCCTCATCTTGTGCAGATGGATATCTTAATTAGTGCTGTGTATGTGAATTTTAGAAGCTTCAGGAAAATTTCACCCTCAGCAATACCCCATAAGGGAGACTGATTTCATGTTAGAGATGTAACAGGGATGCAGGGATACCAGCCCACAGAAGTGGGATGGCACAGTCTCTAACATGACTGGAAGTCCCAGTCAAAGAACTTTACCACTGCCTTGTTGTTTTATCTTCCAACTCTCCAGCAATTCTCAAAATCTGAGTTGTCTGTTGTTTAATGTGAAGTGTTAAAAATCAGAAAGGATTTTTTCTCCTAATTTTTCAAGATTTTTTTTTTTAATCAAAGGATAATCAGGGGTCATCCAGGTCTACTGTAAATTTGTTAAATACATTCAGTAGATTTGTTCCAGACTTGTTTAATGACGTGATTATATGACCAGCTCCATTAACTTACGTGAAAGAGGATCTACTGTTATTCTTGCTATGTCTAGTTTGTATAATTACAAATATCAAATTGCATTTTTCAGAATGATTATAAAACCTGAAGGAGATTTGCAGGAATTTTATGTTGCTTCATGGAGAGGCTTTAAGCCTGTTCTAAAAAGCAAAGCCACATATGAAGTGCACAGGAATTTCTCTGAGAGGCCATTGTAAGTGGGCAAAAGAAGGGGGTTTTTTGACAGCAGTTTTCCATCTACAGCATTTCAGAAACTCTTACTCTTTCTAAAGTGTCCCTCCCAACCTCCTCCATCTGCACAGCATAAGCCAGGCAAGCCAAGAGTGGGGACTTTTACTTGCTCACATCCTTTGGATGGAGATTAGAGTGCAGGGAGGCTGGGAAACGATACTCATTTATCCCTCAAAGGGCGTGTGGATGTGTCTGGAGGAGAGAGGGAGAACTGCTGAGCTGTACCAGGAAAGGAAAAGGCTATGAGGTAATATTGTCCAGCATGAAATGTGACCAGGGAGATTGTGCCATGCAGCTGTTGATCTCCAAGGGCTGCTTTCCTGGCAAGTAATCAAATTCTCCAGCCCTTTGACAAAGGTGGATGTAAGTGGAAAGAAAATTCCTGTATTTCAGTTTGTCCCTCTATGCCAGAGCCACATGAGTTCAGCGTTAGTGCTCTTAGTCAATCTCGTTTGGCTTGTTAAGGTATCAAGTTATACTGTAGTTCTGTGCTGTTATTGCTGTGCGTGCTTAGTAGTTATTTTCACTGATCATTTTGCTTTATAATTATTATATAATAATTTTTTACTGGATTTAACCTTTTCTAGTCATTTTAGGAAGAAGGGAATCAGGTTGTAGGTTACTGTTTATTATTGTATGTTATTAGAATATGGTTACTCCCTGTTGAAAGCTATTTTCCAGCTATTCAAAATTAGGAACTAAAAAGAAAGTTAATTAAGATAATAGGGTATTTTAGCAAACTTGTAATTTTGTTTAAACTGTTGGTCTCTACTCTCCATTTATCTAAATTCATATTTCCTATGCATATCATTATCTTATTAAAATGGAGAGAAAAACTTTGAAGAAAGAAAATCTATTGTTTGTAGTTCTGCTACATTAAACAATCTATAATTTTCCTGCTGTGATATTTTTCCTTCCTTGCGTGTCTATCACCTTTTTGAAAATAAAGTTTCAGCTCTTCTAAGCTATCATCAAAAGAACTTTTTCCAGGATAGGTATGATGAAGAAATTTCAGCATTACATATTGTTGCTGGAATTGTGGATTTGGTTTTTGGTTTTACTTCACTACGGGTCTGAAAATCTAGGTTTGTTAGCAAAATGCAAATTCCTCTCACAAACAGAAGTTTTTTCTGTGTTGTACTTTAATAATGTATTTTAATGTATTTAATAAATAGTCAATAGTTAAGCAAATCCAGATGCTTACTGGTTTTATGTGAGAGTATTGCTACAATTGATAAATATGTTCTTTTTTGTGTGAGCCTTCTGCTTAGATCTCCTTTGTGATTTTTAGTTGAGTCTCAGCTGCATTTTACTGTAGATGGAGCTATATCACACATAAAACCAAACAAAAAACCCTATTACATTTGTCATTGGTAGTTAAGGGATCTAAATTGCAATGAAGAATATTCTTTGATATTTATCCCCTTGCAGACAGAATAGTGGCAAAGGCAAGGCCAAGAACTCATGTGAATGGCTCCTCTCTGAAGGAATCTGCTTATGTTGGGAAACAGATATTGCAGTGTCAATGCCACCAAATCTGCCTTTCCTGCTAGAAAACAATGGGAATTGTGAAGCGTCCTCCCACAGAAAAAGAGGATGTGTTACTGGAAGAGGTAGAAGTCACTGCAAATTATAGGCTGCCAAGCCCTGTATCATTGTAAAGCCACTGCTAGATTTCCCTATTTGCTTTTTGGATAAGAGAGCTTGGGAGACTGTAAAAGGACTGCATTTTCCTTTGTTTTATTCCTGTCAAGTTGGCCACTTACACTGTGTGTGTGTCGAAGTTAAGCACTGACTCTTCTGATTTCATGTTGCATTTGCACTCACTTTGCAGCAGGGAAACACCCATTGGTGACACCAGATAAACCAGCAGCAAGAAAAGCTGGTTATGCTTCTGAGCAGTGAGGAGTGAGATAGAGGGAGGTGCAAGCCTTGCATGGCTGGTTAGGTGTTCTCTGATGTCAACAGTGTGGACTGATCCTCTCACATGTATCATAAGAATAAAGATGATTTCCTGCTTATATGGTATAACCAAGGCCTTTTTCTCATTCTGTCCCCTCTGAATCTCTGGCATTAAAAAAAAAACAAACAACAAACAAACAAAAACCCAACAGCCCCTCCGCACAGATTTAGAGGAAGCACTTGAAACAAGAAATTCTGGTGTTTGGCTTGGGCATTGAGGACAGAAGGTCCAATACAGAGGAGGTAGAGTGGGGTAATAAAATCACATCTAATGCTGCTGTGTAAAGAGTGTTAAAGAGTTGGAAAGAATTATTTTGTGGGTATAGATTGAAAAGAGTAGAGAACTCCCCTGCACTGTGCTGAGCCCCCAGTGTGGGCAGCAGTGGAGGGGAGGATTCTGCCCCTCTGTCCCTGTGCCCAGGAGAGACCTCAACTGCAGAGCTGCCCCAGCCCTGGGGCTCAGCACATGAAAGGACCAGGAGCTGCTGGAGAGAGTCCAGAGGAGGCACCAGGATGGTCAGAGAGACGGAGCAGCTCTGCTGGGAGGAAAGGCTGGGAGAGCTGGGATTGTTTTGCATGGAGAGGAGAAGCTTCGGGATGACCTCATTGTGGCCTTCCAGTGCCTGAAGAAGTCAACATGAAAGATAGAGAGAAATTGTTTGGAGGGGTCTGGAGTGGCAGGACAAGGGGCATTGGCTTCCTACTGCCAGAGCTAGATGAGATACTGGGGAAGAAGTTCTTCCCTGTGAGGATGGGGAGGCCCTGGCACAGCGTGCCCAGAGCAGCTGTGGCTGCCCCTGGATCCCTGGAAGTGTCCAAGGCCAGGTTGGACTTTGGGGCTTGGAGCAGCCTGGTATAGAGAAAGGTGTCCCTGCCCAGGGCAGAGGGTGGCACTGGATGGACTTTAAGGTCCCTTTCAACCTAAACCCATGTGCTATTCTATGATTATGCACTGAGAGGTCAAATCATCAGGCTGTCATCCTACCCCCTTGATATATCTGTATCTGTTTGCCCCTTTTGGAGTCAGACAAGATTTTTTCCTCATCTTTATCCTCATTCTCCAATTTTACACTTGGATTCTATGATCACAAATGATGTGTTCACTTTAAGTGTAGTTTAGTTTTATAAATATTTCCTAGTTCACATTACCTTTTCAAAATCTTGTAACTTAAATGGTTTAACTTTCAGATGCTGAAAATTCCTCAGGTAGGAGAGTTGAGCTTTTGTTTGCAGTTCTTGCAGAATGGGCCATCTGTCTCTCTCAACCATTTCCCTCTAGAAAGTATGATATTAAAGCTCCTGCATCTACACTGGCACAGAAGGCAAAGAAGATTTTTCTTTCTAAGACTTAGGTTTTCTAAAAATACTGAAGGCAAGGAATAAAAATGGAGAGTAGAAACGGCTTGAGAAAAAAACATGTTCTAAATATTTAAGCCTTGTGTTATTCAGAGCAGAAGCAGGGACTTTAATTCCCTCTTAGTTAAAACCATACAAAGGTCCCTGCTTGCTTAACACAATCCTGATATATAGTTGTTTAATAGCTGTAAAAAGGAAAATTCTCCTGGGTGTCTTAAGAATCAGGAGAGTTCAGTGGTCCAGAAATCTCTGAGCTTCTTAATTTAAATCTGCTCTCTTTTTTTGTTAATAAAATGAATACAACACCAGGAAATGAGCTACCCCATGGGTTTCCAGGTGTCCTGCTTCCAGCTACCAGCCACTTTGTTGTTACAGAAGGGCATTGCATGGTAGTCAATTTATTACTTGAAGACTTAGCTCTCTGGATTACTCCTTAAAAGTTTATGTCAATGCCAGGACCCTGTGAACTGGTGGCTGTGTCCTAGTTCTTTTTTCTGTTTATTCTGGAATCCTAGACCAGGTTGTTCCAAGCCCCGTCTAACCTGGCCTTGTACACTGTCAGGGATCCAGGGGCATCCATAGCTTCTCTGGGCACCCTGTGCCAGGGCCTCACCACTGTCACAGCCAAGAATTTCTTCCTAATAAGGGTGTTTGTCAAATCTGTTTTTAGAATCCTGCAGCAAAGAAAGTCTTATCACCTTTCTGGATTGAGAGATTCACCATTTGGATTAAACAAGGTTCTCTTAGCTCATATTTAAGTATTTTGAGACTTTTTCTCTCTTCTTAGCAGAGTCATCACAGAGGACTGGTGATTGCCAGCATACTCGTAATCTTCTAAGCATTTGAAGAAGGCAGTGCTCATATAAATTTTCTTTTATTATGCTTTTATTGTCATGCATGATGCTTCTTAATAATTTTGTTATTCTAGATGGTTCCTTTGTTCCAGTTGGTGTATATTTTTATGGCAGTGTAGTGCTCCAAAATGGCTTTTTGAAGCCGTAATAGAGCAAGGGAAAGAGAATCCAGCTTTTTGGTGAGTGCATCGTAGTCTGAGCATTGTCTTTATCAACATCATGTTGCATTCATTTGCTTGGTGGTATAATTATTGCATATTGTTTTGAGATTCACCATCTAGTCCTTAGTTTATTTGGGCACTCCCCAAATGGGATATTCTCATGAGAAATTTAGCGGTTTGGTTGTTCTGCTTTGTTTCACATTGAATTTAGTTTCTCTGATTTGAGACTACTTTCCTCATCTGTGATTTTGAATTCTGTTCTCATACCCCGGAGTTTTCACAGCCCATCCTAGCTTGGAGTCATCCATAGATTTAGGAATACATTCTGTATTCCAACATTGAAGCTTTTGGCAAAACTAAGAACAGAAGTAGGGCTCTGTTTGAAATGGCTTTCCTTATTAAGGCAGCTTAGGTGGCATTGAATGTCTTGGAACTGGTTGCCCCATGGGAAGCAGAGGGAATTTTGGTGCAAGGCTGGAAAATGTTGATTTGTCCCTCAATAAACTTGGACCAATGATCAACTTGACTGGTGGTATTACCTCTTTCTTATCTTTTTGCCCACGTAGG
The DNA here is from genome assembly GCF_029582105.1 of Oenanthe melanoleuca. NCBI lineage: Eukaryota > Metazoa > Chordata > Aves > Passeriformes > Muscicapidae > Oenanthe > Oenanthe melanoleuca. The sequence goes on from NC_079340.1 coordinate 662,690, forward strand.
TGGAGAATAATTCATTGTTTATCAGAATTTGACATTTTGAAGACACTTTCCCCACAGTGAAAGTGGTCAGAAAAAACTACACCACTGATGGAGTTTCACGAAGCTGAGTGAGCAGCATTGCTGCCAGAGCAGTGCCCTGTGCCAACGCCAATCAGGCCTTGCCAATGGCAGGACCTGGCTCTTCACACCTGAAGTCCTTTTTTCTGGCATCTACTGATACATCTGGTGAATCATATAGGTGGGAAGCGACATTTTATTTTTAAAATACATGAGACTATAGCTAAGCTCTTAAAAAGGGCACTGAGTTAATTTAAGTCAGCCCAAGTTCAGTGTTAACATTTTTCCTTCTGCAGTGATTCACAGAGTGGATTTTTCTCTAACACATCAAATTTTGAACTATTAATTTATGCACACATAAGTTAAATGCTTCCAATATTTTTTGTTGCCTGGTTTTATTTGTGCCATTGGGTTTTGCTCTTTCCCTGTCAAGCATGCTGGGCAATCTGCAGGCACTGGAATTACTTGGATGGCACAAATTCAGGACTGGAATGATTTGAACAGCACAAGCTCAGTGCTGCTCTGAATTGAGTGTGCAGATGCTGCCTGCTGGTACCTGAACACGGGGATGAATGTGTCCATTACATGTTCTGCACAGACTGTTTCTGTGTGTCCTGCTCAATGAGGCTGAGGTACAGCGAGGAACTTGTTTTCATAAAGTCAGACAATGGGTTTTTCCTGTAGTGATATGAAATGACCAGATAGAATGTCTTTGTGGGAGAAAAAATTACTTGAGATTATTGGACTAGTTCTTGCAGCTGCATATTTATGAGATTGATGAATTATTTTAAAACCTTGTATAATGTTATAATTAAAGATTTACTGCAAACTTGTATATTTACTTCTAGTCCTAATACCTTATGACACTGTTTCCTTCAACTTTCTCTTAGAGTAGATTTTGGTCTTTTATTAAAATACCATTGTATTTTGACACTTCCAAGGAAGAACCCATCATTTTATTTTATTTTTTTTATACTGAACAGTTGCAAAATACTTAATTATACATTTTTAATGGCTTCCCCAGTTCTAACAGAAAATGTCTTTTGTTCTGTCTCTTTCATTACAAAAATGCAACTAAGATTATTCAAATAACCCTATTCACTGGAATGACTATGATAAGAAATGTGATGAGAATCCAATTTTAAGAAATATGCTAATGTTTAATTTATTTTTACTGAGCTACTTTGAGGATCTAAAAGGCAATTTAGATGCATTAGTAATAATAATTATGAATTAATAGATAAATTCATTATGAATTTATAGATAGATATATTATAGTTGTTTCCAAAAGTTCTCTTTGGCAGTGGAGGTGGATTGTGCTTTGAGCTGTATCAGTGCTCATGATACATTTTCATAGATTTAGGTGCCAGTTAAGTGAGTAAACATAACTAAGCTTTGATTTTCCAGATGACCAGCTCTGTTCCTATTTTAGACCCCTCTCTGGGAAGGTGATATCTCTATCCTGCTGCCAACCAGTGCCTTCCATGGTGAGTATTTGCAGTTTCCTGTTCGTGTCTTGATGTGGAGGGGAAGGAGCAGAGAGCCCGGAGAGCAAGAGCTCAGAGCATCCAAGCACAGGATCCCAGGCTAGGGAGGCAAAAAGTAGAAGACACAGAATATAAAGCTGGATCCTATGTTCAGGGTGCACAGTGGGAAGAAAGGCTGTGATGCTGAGGTGCCCTATTTTGGAAAGGAATGATGAAAGATTCATCTCTCTGTGTAACCCCACTAATTCAGAAGGCACTTTAAACATTTGATCTTCATTGCAAACACAGAAAAATGTTACCAATATGAGTTTGTTCTATTGCTTGATTAATTCACAAATACTTCCTGTGATGTATGATAGAGGAGATAGAAATCTAAAATGTATCCAGGTAAACAGCTACAACATTTCAGATGGTGTCAGTCACGTGATTGGAAGGCCTGAACTTTTGTACTTTATGTCAGAAATAAACTCTGAGCTATAGAAGCCTCAGGCGGGGTTTGGGTGGCTTTGGGAGAAGCTGTTAACATCTTTCCTGATCTTGCTCAGGATGTGCACACATATGCACAGAGAAACACCTGTGCACACATCCCCATTTTTAAACGTGTTTGCATTCTTTTCCTAAAACTCTGTCCTCCTCTTGTCTGGAAGCTCTGCTTGATGAAGTTCTCAGTCTCTCCAGGTTAATTCTTTCCAAAAGCTGTGCTGAGAGAGTCATTACATATGTCGATAGAAATTGTGAAATACTTCAGGAATGAAAAATTGGCATTTGGCCCTCTAGATTTTCTGCACAATCTGGGAGAATATGGTGAGAAGAGACCAGACCTTGAGCTGCTTCCTGGCTTGGGAGCCCAGGGAAAGGGGTGTTTATCAGATGACCTACATCTTTTTGAGATCTAGAGGAGTGACTTTCAGGAAGTGGACCTAGTTGGTGGTCCCTGAGATACCTGCCATCAAAGCTGTCTAAGATACCATGCCAGGAGTGAGTATGTCCAAGGTTGAGGGGTTTCTGTTTTCCCGGCAGATTCCGGGGATATCACTGTTTGTGTTTATTCGAGCGGGGTGTGCTAAAGAGGAGCTCACATGATGGCATTTCTTTTAGTCTTGAGATGGAGCACATCCTGATGTTTTCTGAAAAATTTGTAAGAGGACTGCCATATATCTAGTGGAAGTGAGCAATCAGCTTTTGTGTTTCAGACTTGTTTCCACCTTGGTGTAAATGAAGATGGTATGAAGTAGCTGATCATATGTAGGACTATGGAGGTCTTCTGGTTGGAAGTGGTCTGAACTGGTAGGAATAAGCTGTTTCGTGTGAAACAACAGGGAAGATAAAAGCACTGAAAAAGATAACTCCCATTGGGAAGACTATATCCCACTACAATAGTGTTGCTTCCTTTGGGTGCAGGAACTGATGCCTTAAGTTTTAGCTTTCATATTTTCCATATTCTGTACTGCATTGCATATTGCACCCTGAACTTCATATAAAGAGTTAGCAAGTTCTCTTCATAATTTAGTTAGACAAAACAATCATTTTCCAGCCTAAGAACCAAGGACACCATTGCAGCTTCAGGCCCAAAAGGTGTAAACAACAGTGAATTGAGGAGAGCAATCTGAGAGATGGCACTTCAAAACCTAGAGCTGTAATTGGACAATTGACCCCAATACGTAAATGGACCAAAACTTTAAAAGGTGTGAAAACTCATGACCCAGGACCCTTCTTGGGTGGAGCCATAGCAAGGGTCTTGTGCTGCCCAAGGTGCATCCTTTGAAGGCCTTTTTAATAAATGGCTACTTATCCCTTTAACAGTGTCTAGCCTCAGTTCTGAGTACCCTGTCAAGGCATCAGAACCACTGATGCAGCTGCCGCTGAACAGGCAGCCCAGAACTCCTCCTAAACAGGTTTCCCAGAATTTTTGCCTTGCTGCGGCACTTATCTGTCTTAGGAAAGCTGACTGAGGTAATATTTGCCATAGCTCCTTTTTTTGTTGTTTTAGTTCACAAAAGCAATCTCTAGAAAAATGGAACAGCTCCTTTGGCAAGAGGGTGTGTTTGGAGCTGCTAGGAAGGAGGCACACACCTTTATCATCTGCTCCTTATCAGCATTGGCCATTATATTGGCTTAAACTTACTGTTAAATTGTGCACTTGTGATGTTCCTGTGCTTATGTGTTTTTGATTCCCCTGTTGGTTCTCTCAGATGCAGCCTGTGATGATTCCACTGCAGCCCTGCTGGAAGGGCTATGTGGAGTTTCTCAAGTAACTGCACTGTAGGAAGGAAATCACAGAGTCATGGAATGGTTTGGCTGGGAAGGGATCTTAAAGCCCACCTTATCCCACTTGTTGCCATGGGCAGGGACATTTCCCACTATCCCAAGTTGCTCCAAGCCCTGTCCAGCCTGATCTTGGACACTTCCAGGGATCCAGGAGCAGACACAGCTTCTCTGGGCACTCTGTGCCAGGGTCTCCCCACCCTCCCAGGGAGCAATTCCTTCCCAATATCCCATCTATCCCTGCTCTCTGGTACTGGGAAATCATTCCCCCTTGTCCTGGCAATCCATCCCTGATCCAAGTCCCTCTCCAAGCTCTCTTGGATCCCTCTGGGTTGGAAGGGGCTCTGCAGTCTCCCTGAGCCTTCTTCAGACTGAGCACCCCCAGCTCTCCCAGCCTGTCAAATGCTGGAACGTCTCAGAGATGGTATTTGTCATCTCTGTGTTCTCGGGACATTCGGATGCCTGTTAGTCTGGCCTGAGTTGAGTATTTTGTGTTTTGCTCTATGTTCCATCAGCATGAATCCTTGAAGAAGACCGTCCTTGTTTGTAAGAACTGAGGTTTTAATATATGTCCAGGTAGAAGTGTCCAGTTAATTCTGGAGCAGGTCAGGTATTACAGGTCTTGCACAGAAGGAATGGAATAAATATTTTATTACTGGGATTACTCTCAGATTGCTGAGCAGAAAAACAAGCATAAGCCTTCACACTGGGATTGTTGACTAAATACCAGGAAGGAAGAGGCCAGAAGCAGACATATATATATCAGAATTTCAGTAATATTTCACTTGCCAAATTATTATATCTCATTAAATTCACCTTCATTTCCCCCCTCCTCCCTGGCTATTCCCCCGTGTTTGCTGATAGATGATGGGGTAGCAGACTGTTTGCACTTTACAGATATTTGTGTTAGTGAGCCTGAGACTTGTCTGAAAACTTTGTGGGTTTTTTTTTTGTTTGTTTGTTTGTTTGTTTGTTTTTTTTGTTGTTGTTGTTGTTTGCTTGTTTACTAGTTTGTTGGTTTTTTTTTTTTTTATTTGATTGATAGTCAGAATCTCCTGAGAATTTTCTGGGATTTCTAGTACTTTCAGAACTGCTTCTGTCTCCTTGCTCGGGCTGCTGAGCCTGCCTTGCCTCAATTGCCTGACATGAGAGGCAGCTCAGGATTTTAATACCAGCTGTCAGCAAGAGGCTGGAAAACAGCATGTTGGAGCACTGAGAAATGTGGATTCTTCAAATGTCTTTTCATTACAAGTTCTTCAAATGGATTCTCTGACCTTCAGGGAGAGAGGGGGAAGAAAGAGTCACCTGCCAGTACAGATATGGAAATCTGAAGAACCAGTCAAAAAGGACACTTGGGAAAAACTGAATATGTAACTGTCAGAGGTAATTGTGGGCAGGACATGTATATACATTGAAGGAGTGGGCTTAGAGTCAACCACTTTTTCAGTGCTTTCCTATCTTTAAAGTCATGTTGTGACAGAAACACACATAACAGAAAAATACGGATTTTTAAAAATGTGTCTAGAACTGATATATAAGCTTAATTTTATCTGACTGAGTGTCCTGTTAGAGTTAGTGGCTGAATTTCGGCTTTTAAAATCCCTACATGTTGTGCTATCCCCAAATGGCTAAAAGCTGCTGTTTTTATTAATTCTCTGACTTGTGTAGCTCTTGGTGGCTGAACTTGACCATGGTTTTTGTCTTGTCTCTGAGGTGCTCCATTCCTGGCTTAGCATCATATTTTTATTTTAAATTATGGAAGCTGTACTTGATGAGGGATTCAGTGTTCTTCAACAAACAGGTACTAAATTAATTACAGCCTTTTTCAGAAGAAGTGGCAGAGTTATGTGGTTCCACATATAAGGAGACAAAGCCCTTGTGTTGATGTATTTACAAAAACAATCTGGAGGGAAGAGGGAAAGTTTAGGCCTTTAACAGATAACACCAGACATTTGCATGATTAAAAATTTCAAATCCTATGCACATTTAGAAAAAAATAATTCCATTTGAAGGGAAAAACTATGTGTTTTAAAGTTCTACCTTATAGTCCTCTAGGTGTAGAGCAGCCACAGAGGCACAGTTTTTCAATATGCTGTGCTGCTGTGAATAATTTTATGGCTGTTGTGACTATGTCACGTGTCCATGAATTCCTGGGAGCTGTGCTTGGGCTGGGTTCAGTGGGATGACTCTCTTTGCCTGAATGCTGGGTCTACTCTGGCAAAGTCCAAGCCAAAATGGACAACTATATCCCACTGAGAGTGAAATTGCCCTAAAGCTTCACAGAGGCTGTGAGAGATGACTGAGAGTCACAGAAGTTGGCTTCAATAAATGCTGGTTTTAGAAACACACACAAAAAAACCAAAAACAGTCTCTAATTTGTGATGCTGATTATCACATGAATATTCACATGAGCCATGTTCATCCTGCTACTGAGTCTGTGAGAGCCCAGCACCAAGCAGGAAAGTCCTGTCAGCTGGTGTTCCACAGGAATTCATCAGCAGAGTTCTGGCACTCTGCTGTCACACATAGATCCTAACACTCCCAGAGTGCTGCTGAGTATGTGTTTGGGATTTAGCAGTCCTGAATATCATCACAGTGTCACAGCCAAGGCTTGGTAGCATGACTTCTAGCAGGAAAGGACAGAAGGGGTCTTTAAAGCAAAATGAGATGAAAATGAGATGAAATCTCCTATAGTTCTTCACTTCTGTGTGTTATTCCGGAGTAATGTGCATGAACATAGGATAAACTTTTCATAAACAAATTCTTCTGTTCTTGTATGTGGCTTCAACTTCTTTTCTGCTTGGGTAGGAAGTAAGATGGTAGCAAGTATGTTTTCTGTTACTGTGGAAAGGGCCAAAAGAATATTTTTTGCATGCCAAGAGAGTATGTTCAGTGACTTAATCAAGGTTTCAGTTCAGCCTCTGGAGTGTCTCTGTAGAGGCCTATGCAGCCCCTCCCAGCACAGGATAATACATCATTAACATCCTAAAAAGAAATCCTAAAAGAAGAGAAAGAAACAAAAAGCCCACCACCAACAACCCCTGAAGTCATGAGGCACCAATTTTGGTATCTCATGATGTTTTTTTCTCCCTCTGCACTGCTGCTCCTGATCCTTTCCCACAGTAGGACACAGTTCTCACTGTGTCCCAGCTGAAGCCTCAGTTTCCAGCACACAAATGCATGTTCCTTGAAGTTCCTGCATGGCATCTTCATTCCAGACTGTGAGGCAGGGAAGGGCAATATCTTGTACTTGGCATTCCACTTCCCTGGCCAAAGCTTTTGCCTCTCTCCCACCGAATGCTGCAGCAGTTCACAGGAATGGGGCAGGAAATGGATTTGCAATCCTTGGAGGGGTAGTGGGAGGATTTGTGTGAGAGTAGACAGGAAGAGGATGAGGAGGATATCTTTATCTGAGTTGTAAAAAGTGGAGAAGCAGCACCTGTTGTGGCAGCTCCAGCAGAGAAAGATCTTAATCTCTTTTGTGAAACAGGAGATCAGTGAGGGACAGAGACTATTGAAAGAAAAGGAAAAAGTTATGACTCTTCCCAAAAGATATTATCCCTGTGATTCACCATGATTTCAGCACCCTTTTGTGGCTGGCTCTAAGACACATGTCTCTTGAGTAGTACGTGCAGATAGAAGAGTCTGATCCCATGCCTGCTGTTCATTTAGTTTCCAGATAAGAACTGTGCCTGGTAGAAGCAAAGCTTTGCTGTGGAAGGGCCTTTCCCCACCATCTCCCTCTTACCTCACACACATAACAAAGCAGAATTTGGGTCAAGTGTTTCTGAAGTCAGTAATCCATATGGATTGGATGTCTGGGGTAACATGAATGTTTAATCGGACATTTGTCAGCAAGATAAAGAGGCAACGTTGTGCCAAGCACTGAGCTGTTGGAACATTCCCTGCCTGCTGTCACTATGGCAACAGCCAACAAATGCCTGCTTGGGTTATGTCAGCTTTGGAGCTGAAGAAAAACCTCCAAGCCATAAATTCTGATTATCACTGACTGGGCTGGAACCAAATTTTTTTTTTTTTTTTGTCTGCCTGGCTGATAGGTTTCTTCAGGAGCTCTGTCAGTCATCAAGGAGCAGAAATGGATAGCATGTCCATCAACCACATGGACTGAATTTTAATTGCAGTTGCTGGGCAAAAATATTAAGCTTTTCTCGAGTTGGCCCAAATATGTTCATTAAAAATTTAGTGGAGCATATATATATTTCAAATAGCAAAATACTCTGCTACTCTTATACAACTGCTGCTTCTGAGAAATGCATCACTTTCAATATTAATTTGGCTGGCTCTGCTGCTAGAGAGAATAACAGCCAGGCTTCCCACTGTAGAAAGTCTGTTCCTGCTGGGCTCCTTGAGAATTCCCTCATTTTCAGAATGGCAGTATTTCATGGCATGTCCCAACAGGCTTTGGGACAGGCTTGTCTTAGGGATTCCTCTGGCAGAGCCCTACTTTCTCTAAGAGAGCCTTATTTCCCCTATAACCCAGCTCCCAGTTTAAAATCACACAGGGGATCATGCACTAGTGCCTTTCCAGACAATGCCTTTTTATTTTCTGCCTCATCCTCTGAGTAATTCTTTAGAAGCAGCTCAGGCAGAACATTTCTGAGGAGGTATTAGAGAAAGAAGAGAATTCCCAGTGGCCTCCCTGTCCTCCTTCCTCACCAAAGATCTGTGCTGAGTAAGAAACTGAAACTTGATTAATGTTTCAATCACCCCCCACTCGCATCTGCAATCTGCCTTCCCACTTCATTCTTGGGAAGAATCTAGGAAAACACACAGCCTTTGGGAGCCTTATCTCTCTGAGATGAGGGGGCAGTTGAAGTATCAGAGCCAGCTGGGTAAGCACTGCTGGGACTAGTGTAAAGCTGGCAGGTGAAGCAGTCACCTGGGCCACCAGCAGATGTTGTGCTTTTGGACTCTGTCTCTAAGTCTCCGTCTCTCACTGTGGCTTGTGAAGCTCTGAATGATTGGCATAACCTGCAGCACACACAATTTCAAAAATTGTCTCAAATTATTTTCAAATTTATATTGTCTATGGATTAATGAGACTGAGGAATCTGGCAGAGATACCTAAAGACTTTAAACTATTTTTTCTTAAACAAGTCTGAAGATTTATTCCTCTGGTTGTACCTTAGTAGACGGAACTCTGTCCCTGGAAGGAAATTAATGGATAGTATTTTATTGCCAGATTATTATACTGTTTTAGAAAATTCTGTGTCAAAACCTGTCCTGTCAGGATTCTGAGGCCAAGTGGCTACTTTCTTATGAGTAGGATATGTAAGCAGAAGATCTTGGAGCCCTGTAGTCTTAGAGGATGACTGGTGCACTGGTAGGAGAAGTTGTAATTACATTAAAGTGCCATACATATTTTATATCCTCTGTCTTGGAAACTTTGGGTTAGTTGAATATTAGTTATATTCGTGGATTGTACTCCAACCCTCATTCTTTCAACAAAACTGCCCTGTAGATTTGGACAGTATCAAACTGTTCAAAATCTGTTTGGAAAAACAGAAGATGAGATTAAATGGAAGTGCGGTTGTGTGGCTGTTACAGGCCCAGGGAAAATCTTGGGGATTTTTCCAGTCTAGCTTTCTCAGGCTTAGCTAGGGCTTTTTCCTGAGCTAGAGACGTGTCTCTAATGTAAACGTAAGAGAAAGAATTATAACAAAAGACAAACACTGTTGGATCCATGAGAAAGCCTGGGACAAGGGATGTTTCCTTCTCTGACCAGTGAATCTTTTCTATTTTGTTTTGCACGAACTCTATTATTTAAAGCCATGGCTTTCTTCAATAAATTGCTCTGAGCTCTCTTTCTTGCACCATGCAAAAGAGTGCCATGTTACTGTGTCCTCTCGCCACTCCTTAACCCTATACAGTAATAGGGTTGTGCAGACAATGTATCAAATACTCCCTGCACAGTCTCTTGCCAAGGTCCTATGCAGCTGAGAGGATCCTGTATAGCAGCCTGATGGTGACTGCAGGTTACATGCACTGCTGTAATCCTGTGGCTTTTAAATGGTCAAGAGGCAGCTCTGGTCCTTACTTGGTATTAGGCTGGTGCAGAAAGACTCGTGGAAGTAAAGACATGAAGGAACTGGAAAGTAATTTTGGTATAAGTGAAGTGAAAAATACATATATTTCATCTGTAAAGCCAAGCTAAACCGCCCTTTTAAGTAAATGAAAATTAAAAAGCCCACTGTTGAGTACTACTGATTGCATAGTTGACACAGTTTAAAATTACTGCATCCTCTTTAAAATGTCTATTAAAAAAGAAAAACTTCTGGAAAATTAATTTAATGGCGCTTTAAGTACTTTTTTTTGCCAGGGGATAACAATGTTCAGCCACAGATAGCAATGTTCAGTTACAATGTTAAAATGCATGTAGTTTTATTAATACCTGTTCTGTTTCCATGGGAGTAAAATGACTTTTTATTTCATTGCTATGACCTGAAATTGCCACATTTTTCAGAAGTAACTTGAAAAAGAGTTGCTGGTATATAGCCTATTGAAAAATAAGGCTGATTACTTGATTGCCTACATTTTGGCATCCGTATTGAACACCCCTGCTACATTATTCTATCCACTAAGACAATTATTCCCAGAGGACATGATCAAGCCAGTACAAAGCAATTAAGCAATTCAAAGCTGCATCTCAGGGGAAAACAATTTATTGTTATTTTTATGAAAACTTGATGATGATAGTGAGTGATTTGTGAAAACATTTTACAGTGTTCTCACCAAAAATTTGAAAAGTTCTGATCTATGGCCAGTGTAGCAAGTTCCAACATCCTTTTGTTATGGCAGTGTAATGGTTTGAAAGCAAAACCAATGAGAGACTCCAAGTCAGAAATACAATTTAATAGAAAAAAAGAGAAAAGTAAAATACATGCAATAGTACAAAAGTAAAACCACTGACTAAGTCAGAATACAACCTGACACTCCACTTAGTGGGATGGTGATAGCAGTCCAGATGAAGTGGTCTTGTTGAAGTAGTGATCCTGTAGAAAGGTCTGGTAGCTCTTGTCCTCTGGAAACTAGTGGGTAAGGGTTGCTTTGGTGTTCCAAATCTCAGTTTTATCTAGGTAGGAAAGGCTTAGCTCCTCCCCCTGGATGGAGCATTTCACCATGGGATGATGTAATTTTATCAGTCATGCAGTGGGACTCAATGGCCCATTAACAGAAGATATCTTCCTGGAGGAAGGATGGGTCGTGGAAAAGATAAAGAACATTGCCCCATTTGGTTTTTAACAGATGGCCCATTAGCAGAGAATATCTCCCACTGAGATAGAATCACTGCCCCACCTGGATTCAGCAGATGGTGATAGAATACATACTTTTGGGCATATCTTTACATTGTAACCTAGGACAGGCAGTTTGAATGCTGAAGTGAGCAAAGAGGAGTTCTTTTATTTGTATCTGCATGTTCGTGTGAAATTATTGTACCTCTTCAGGAAAGGTGGAAAATAAAATGGCTATATTGTTGGTTTTGGAAGACATAACTGAAAATATTTTTGTGCTTTTCAGGTGGATAAGGCTCAAACCCTTGTGCTGTGTTTTTTAAATCGGTATCTTTCTGTTTCAAGAGATTGGAAAACCCTTAGATTAACTTGTTCCATGCTGGTCAGACCACGGCTCTACTGGTTCTTGTGTTGATGGAGTTATCCAGCTGGGGTGCAGCCACTGCTGTCCCTCTGAATTTGGGGTTAATGGAACAGAGAACCCCCTCAACCATCATAAATAACCCAGTGTAAAGAACCTGATTTTAAGGAAGTGCCCCTAGCTGTGGTTTGGCCTGGCACCCAGAGAGTATGTTTTAGGAGGGAAGCAGAGTCCAATCAAATCTGTCTGAAGGTGTCCCATGGATCTGGTGGCATTAAACCCCTTGCAGAAGTTCAGGGAAGTTTATTGTTGGTGCCTCACAGAAGAGTGGTGATAACCAGGCACAAAACCCCTTGATGCTTCATAACATCCTCATGTGAATTCCTGTACATAGAGGAAACACAGGGAGAAGTAAGTAACTGTAGTTATATGATTTGTGGACTTAACATTTTTGACAGACATGAGAGATTTACGTGAAAAATACATTTGGCAGTTTGTTTGGGAACATGAGATGTGTCTATTCTACGGCACACAACTCTTACGTGATAGCGATGTACTTGTACTCTGATGGCTATGACAACATTAAAATGGAACAGTGAAGGAGGATTAGAAGCATCTGTTTTTTCACCCCAATCCAAGCAACGAATAAACCAGAAATTGGTGCATCATTTCTCTGCTGTGGAGTTCTGTTGTATTTCTATTGGTTACTCTGCGGGTGCTGTGGTCCAGCCTGGCCTTCCCTCCTGACTATGACCCAGGGCTGAATTGGTGTTTTTTGACTGACACTTTGGTACCCTCTGCCTTATCCGTAATCCTAGAACATTGTGGTTACTTTGTCCTGACGTGACGCTCAGTCTGTTTGAGAGACAAAACATAAGGCATCAGGAAAAAGGAAGAGTAGACAAGGAGCAGAGGCAGGAGATGAAGGAGAGGAAGCAAAGGGTTTTAGCACAATTACCAGGGATCTGGAAAACTCTTGTTGAGAAATTCACCATCAAAACCACAGACGGAGGCAACAGCCTAATGTTGGGGTTGAGTGCTTTTCTATTACTGTGTCAATTTAAAGATTTTTTTCCATTATCATGCCAATGGACTGCCCGGGTTACACCCAGGACCTTTGACGACTCTAGACAAAAGGGGTAGGTGGGAGCTGGGCTTCAGGAGGGGCACCAGAGGCGCTGTCATGCTTGTGGAGGAGACTCGAGTTTCAGAGGAGCTTGGAGGAGACTCCCCCCATCAGCAGCAAGAGAGCCAGACCCTCACCTACCCTGCATCTGCCCCGCTGCAGCCTCCTGCCTCTGCGGACACAGCGAATCACCTGGACACAAACGGTGAACGAGGAGCTGCCCTCTCCAGCCTGTTCCCACCCGAGACCGGCATGGCCGCTGCCGCCCCCTCCCGCCTCTGCTGCCGCCTGCTCTCTGCAGCTGCCGGTCTTTGTTCTGTATTGAGCACCAGGACCGAGTGCAGAGAGAGCGTGCCTGCAGCTGAAGAAAGGACTGGAACCAAGTTAGCTGTTCTGTTTTGTTGGTAATTTTAACAACTGCTGTTGTTTCTGCTTGTATGGTTAGATATATTAGTAAAAGAGCTGTTATTCCTACTCCCTTATCTCTGCCTCAAAGTCCTTAATTCAAACAATTATAATACTTGGGGGAGTGGAATTAAGGTCTCTATTTCAAAGGAAAACTTCTGCCTTTATCGGCAGACACCTGTCCTTCAAACCAGGACACCTAACTAACAGCTTTGTCTAGGAATAAAACTTCCAAGAGCACGTGTCTTACGTCCCTAAGCTTCTGAGACAAATTGCAGTTGTAAATGGAAAGTAAATTGATCAAGTAACTTTAATTGCTCTTTAGTTGTTATGTTTTGGGGCCCTTTCAATTTACGATGAAAATTTTCATGGAATCCTGGTGTGATATAACTACTGTGTTAGTTATTAGTTCTACTTAATACCAAAAGTCACACATCACCAAAGTAGACATTGAAGTGGATATTGAAAATGTTTCTTACACTCTGTGTTTGTCATATTTCATAATTCTGGATTATTTATTGTAATACCTAGTGCAGAGTTTGTGTTTTCATTAAGCTCCTGTTCCTGCCAGTGTGTTACTGCTGCTTTTACATCTTGCTGCACAGTTCAGAGTGATGGCTGGAGAACACTTGCAACCTTTTATATTTCATCAAATTGTTAATGAATTCTGTTCAGATGGCTGACCACTCCATCACAGGCAAATGACAGCATTCTCCAAAGCCTTTTAAAGTTAAGTAGCATTGATTAGTGACAGGGCAAAATGTAAATGCCTGTTACGAATTTTTTAAGTGTAGTACACTTAAACTTAGTGTCTGACTGGAATAAGAACAAAAATTATAGAAGTGACTTGAGCCATCGTTAACTATTTCTATTAGTTATTAAAATAACTAGTAAGCAGTACTCAATCATTTTATGTAATAGACACTTCAACCATTTGTTTTGGTGCATCTTCTGTGTTTTATAAAACCATTTTCCTGCATTTACATGCCACTCACAAATAAATGAGGTATGTCTCTAGGAAACCTAAGAAGGAGGCTGAGAGATCATGACTTGTTATTACACTTTAAGGAGACAGTTCTACTGGGGTGAATCAGCCTTGTGTAGGGTGTGTGAGAAACTCCAGTGGGTGGGGGGTGAGGTGTTTCAGGTCCTTTCTCTTGTTTGCAGGTGTTTCATTCACCATGTTTGTAGGGGTGATTCTTCCCAATGGAAAGAGTTAAGTGCTTTTCTGCTATGGCCTAGCTTGTTTGTAGACACTGAGTATTCTACTCATTCCCTTCCCTAGTACAATTGCTTTATATCCATGTGAATCTGTTTTTATTAAGGTTCTTCTTTTCCTTTATATAACTGAACATAGTTTAATGTGCTCTGGTGTTTCGTGTCATTTCAGTTAAGCACTCACTATTCAAGAAGCTTCCTTTGTGGCCCTCAATCCTCTGTCTCCACATGGGTACCTGTCGGTTTGTGGATTGATCTGCATTTACACCACATAAAGAAAGGTATCCAGCTGATGATGTTTGGTTTGTTTTACTCTCCCTTTTGTATCACTTCCCAGGAAGCTTCTCAAATCTGTTTTTTTAATCTGCTGTTGTTCTTAAATTCTAGTTTCAGAGATATATGTATGGCTTCAGCTGAGAGCCATCAAAACCTACCACATGCATCAGACACTGAGAGTCGAGCCTAGGAGGGGTCCTTTTGAAGCTGTTTCATTGACACACTTTTTGTAGTGTTCAACCAGAATGCAAACAATACCACTGAACAGACATGTGGCCAGTGCTGCATAGACTTCCTGGGTCAGTCTTACTGGTGCCAGCATCTAGAGAGCTGAGAACAAAAAGGTCTCCTTCATAGGAAGTAGTTAAATGTAATTTTGTTTGTAAGTTCTCTAAATGCTTAAAAGACAGTGGAACAAAATGAAATGGTCAGAAGATGTTTTTATTCCTGTAGAATCATGCACAGGGACATTGGGAAATTATATGACTCAGAAATCCTAGGAAAGCTGCTTCTTTTGAGAGTTTTCCAGTAACAAGGATGATTATTGGGTGTGATGCTGTAATCACATTTCCTGCTATAAGCCAAAGTTCCACTACTTTTATTCTTCATCTAATGTAAGGTCTGTTGGGACACCAGGCTGATCTTTCCCCTTTTCACTTTTTCCTAGGGGGTTGTGATATGACCACACACATCTCTATATGTGAAGTATTGACATGCAGTCTATGGCATATAATAAATTTTAAAAGATGCTTTCAACTGTTGAACCACACCAAAGTTTCTCTTAGCAGACTCTGACTCTTGTAATATAGTGGGAGAACTGACCTGAAGAGGAGTTGCACAGTTGCAGCAGAGAATGGGAAATGTATGTAGTGAGGGGAATCACTGGTGATCCAAGGAACCCTAAACTAACTCAGTGTAATTGTGTCTGGGGACAGGCAAGAGCACCTTCTTTGGTAGAGGATGTATGTGGATTTATCCTGCAAGTGGTGACTGCAAATAACAGTGAAGTCTGGTTTTAGGATCACATTACTTTATTCGCTAATACATTTTAAAATGCTTAGACAGATTGAACCCATTCTAAGTATCAGGATACAAGGATGGATCCCTGGGGCACAAGGAGATTAAGGGTTTCTTTTCCTGACTAAGAGTCAAAATACGAATGCAACACAATGAAAACTTGTTTAGCTCACAAAAGGATTACAGAGTGTTCCAGATATTTTAATCCATAGAGAATTCCTAATTACTGTAGTAATGATTTTTCTTGCAATAGTTCATAAGTCTTAGCTGAGCAAAAAGGGCAAGTGTCTTGTATGCAAAGAAATTCAAAGGATTTACTTTTAGGTTACTTCATAATTACCCTGTAAGTGACCACACAGTTGCTAAAATCCTGCATCTTGCAGATAAGTCAGTAAATGTAGGAAAGGAAATTTGTGGAACTACCTTTTTGGTAGTTTTAGTGCAGACTCAGTGACTGGGGGTAAATTCTGACTTGCACAGAATGTGGAGTGTTGCAGGGGCTGCATTCTATAGACCAGCCTTTTCTATTTTCCTGTTAATACACTTTAAGGTACAGTTCATAAGTGACTTTAAGTGATAATGCCGCCAGGTTCTGCAGTTCCTGTTGATTCATGTGAAAACCCCAGACAAAATTTGAATCAGCTTACAAGGGTGACATGCATTTTGGTTTTTTTGTTTGGTTTTTAAAACAAAACAAAACAAAACAAAACAAAACAAAACAAAACAAAACAAAACAAAACAAAACAAAACAAAACAAAACACCTATACCACTGACTATACAGTATCTCCAAAACACTGATAGAGATGTAGACCCCCCGACTGAGTTAATCTAACATCAGAAGGAGTGATGCCATTGCCTGTTATGCCACTTTCCCAGATAGAATGTCCCTTTTATTGTTTCTATCCGCTTCAGCCTCTTGTGTATCTTGTACTACAGATCTTCCCATATGCTTTTTGATACTACCTATTGAATGATGAAATCCTTTTGTTATGAGAAAAAAACAACTAAAGGAATAGAAATACATAACATTATCAGTTTTTACCGAGACTAAGTACTGGAATGTGAGATGAGAAGTATTTCTTGTTTCTGAAGATTAGCCAGCCTCTAATTATTTGACTTGGAGAAGAAAGATCTTTAGGAAGTAGGTAATTTTAAAACTGCATGATTTTCTGTGCCTTTGATACTGCCTGCATTTGGAGAGGATATGTGAATTGCATTGAAAATTTCTATGTAACTTCTTTTCTAACATTTTGTAACTTCAGAATATTATTTCAATTCAAGATTTAATCTGTGCAGTTATTTGAATGAAGTATCTGCCCTATAATAGGTAGATTATTTTAATATTTAATTTTTTAGATAGAAATAGTTTTTATGTGGGTTTAACATACATACTAATATTTTTTATTTATATTTTTGTGAGCAACTTATAGGTAAGAGATTGTTGTAGACATGAGAATCAATTACAAAATTCAGCTTTGCACCTATTTCCTGTAGATTTCCACTTGTTTTGAGTATTCAGGCATAAATAATAATCACACACCTTAAAGCAGCCTGCTAGAAAGATGGAGAGAGACTGTTTACGGTAAAGGGATGCAGTGCCAGGACAAAGGGAGTGGCTCCCCACTGCCAGAGGGCAGGGAGAGATGGGATATTTGGAAGGAATTGTTCCCTAGGAAGGTGGTGAGGTCCTGGCACAGGGTGTCCAGAGAAGCTGTGGTTGTCCCTAGATTCCTGAAAGTGTCCAAGGCCAGGTTGAACACTGGGGCTTGGAGCACTCTGGGACAGTGGAAGGTGTCCCTGCCCATGGCAGGGGGTGTGAAGGATATGGTTTTAACATCCCTTCCAACTCAAACTCTCTGGGATTGCTGGAACCTGATTCTATAATTTTATTTCTTAGAAGGATTTGTTTATATTTTAAATCTGAGCATAGTTCAGATTTAGGTTCAAATGGAGTAATGGAATATAATTTCATAGTCATTGATTTTCTTCCTACCTCCATTTTTTGACCTACACAGCACTGTCCTGTTGTCTGGTTCTGCCCTTTGCCTCCATCCTAGGGAGTCCCTGGCCGTGTGGATTCAGCCAGCAGCTTTGTGGGAGAGCCTCAGGCTTCAGCTGTGATAGACCTATAGTGAATTGTAGCACAATGCTGAAAGTATTTATCAGGTTCTTTGTAAACTTCTTTGTAAATGGCCACAAATAGTGAGTTTGCCCTCTGTCTCAGGGCAGGGATCTGCACAGAAGGAGCTGCTCTGTCCAAAGGGAGGGGCTGGCAGACTCAGCAGGGCTTCAGGCCAGGCCACAAACACTTACAATCATGCTGTAAGGAAATTTTTCATGGTGAATTCAGATGCCATTATTTGTTGGCAAAAATGGACATTTTACATGAGTAATGAGATGTGTAGATTGACAGACAGACTCCTGCCTCAAATTCTTATGCTTTCTGATATATATCTAGAGATGATGTTCCTGGTGTTCATTTTTAGTTTGTTTGTTCATGCTGATTATTTATTGCTAAGCTGGATGCCAATTTTTCTTTCAGGTTTTAAGTTGTAACTTAGGAATCACCTCAAAGTGATCTAAGGGTTTCTCATTTAATTTCCTCCCCAGCCCAGCCCCAGCCCAGCCCCAGAAAGGACCAAGTGCTTCCGGCCCTTCTTGTAGGTGACCTCAGCAGCAGGAAACCCACAAAATTGCTATTTACATCAAAACATCATGGGATCAGAACCAAAGATGGCATGTATGCATGTCACACTGAACAATGTGTGAGCCTGTCTCTCCAGGCCTGGCCATTCCAGCCTCATTCAATTTCAGGTGATTTTATTTAAAAAGCAGTGTGTCTCTTCAATGAGGAGATTTAATATCACTATTCTAACTTATGAAACAAGAACTGTTTTGCCATGGCTCTTTTTTTAATTATTTTTTTTTAATTTGGCAGTTGTTTTTCTTTTAGCAAATGTGATCAGCCTTTGTACTGTAATCTCCCTACTGTCAGCCAGATGAAGGTCTAGGGAGTTTTGTGAGTGATCTTGAATGTTAGAAGAATGAGATTTATTTGTTTTATTCTCTTTTCTGTACAGCTTAGAATGGAAGTTATCTTTTTTGTGCTGTATGAATGCCAGTGTGGCGGCATTTGCTTCTAATTGTGAAAAATATATATCTACTTTTCCTCCTGACTCAAAAGACATCACGTTATTGCCCTATATGAGTGATAAATGCTTGTCTCCTCGTGTTACAACTCAATTTTCCTTTTCAGTTTCCTTTTTGTCACCTCCTAGATGTCTTTAATATATTCCAAGGATTTTGAAGATTATGTTAATTCAGTTCACCCATGGGGTGTCTGTTGTTGGTTTATTCTGGAAAGCCTCTTAGTGTGAGCAACACCTCTCTTGGTGTGAACAACAGTCTGGTCCTCTGGTGTTCTTGGTAAGGAGGTTTCCACATCACTTTTGTAGCTTGCCTTTTTTGAAAAAAAAAAAAAAAAAAAAAAAAAAAAGTTAGAAAGGTTTTGTCAATGATAATTTATTGTCACTTTCTGACTGAGGACACACAACAGACACCATGAATGGTTTCAAGCATCAGCACTTTATTATTCCCCAGTACAACCTTATATACCCTTCTCACATGCATAACACCAGTGTGCCCTTTTACTCTTTTGTGATTGGTCACAACACATCAGAATTCTGTGCTTCTTTTCCTTGAATACTCTTCACCTGTCTTATACAGCTGCAACTTATCAGGGGCAAGATTGCCTGTAGTACTATCTCTATTCTTTCACAATCCATTCTCCCACAGCCTTCCTCCATCTGACTGCATACAATCATTTGGGTAATTTGCACGTGCCTTTTCCCCTTTGGCTGCTGTTGGTATCTCTGGCTTACATTCCCAAGCCCTTTTACAGCCTGTCAAGGTAAACTCTTGCAGAAACAAACTTCAGTGAGGGCAGAAAGGTGGTTTGTTCCAGTACTGGAATTAAGAAAAAAAGTTGGGCCATGAGTTCAGTATCTCTGGTGTTCAAAGTCATCAAACTCCTTCTCAGCCCTTGGCAGTGAGTGGCTGTGTCATACCCAAAATACAAGGATTTATATATTTTACAAGTGTTAATGATGTCAGAAGAACCATGGAAATTCTTAGCCTGTATGAATGGCTAATCCTTTTAGGTCTGGCAAAGCTGTTGACCTCACTGATCCTTTAAGTCAGTGAGCAGCTCGGGTTAATTACAAGTAGTGTTAAAACCATGCTACCCTGAAGTTTCAATTTTCAACTTTTGTCTTTAATACTATGTATCTTTTCCTGTGTAAGATGCCTAGAAGAAGATAAACTGACAACAACCACATTTGGTTTATAGACTGAAGAATCCTTAATTTTTTTTTTTTTTATTTACAGGATTTGTAGATTTTTCAGGAAACCCTTAACTGGAAGTGAGAAAGGGAGGGAGAAAGATGCCACTGAACTAGAAAGATTACCTCATTTTGTCCTCTAGAATATAATTTGTGATTTTCCTGATAAAGAAATAGTTACAAAGCATTTTATTTCAGTGTCAACTTTGTATTTCTGGAAAATCTGGGGATTGCCAGAATTGCTACTACATTGGTGGGCATTAAAAGATCTGGGGTTCCATGGAAATTGCTCCAGCACATTCAGCAGCAGCTGAAGATGTGGCAGACAGTCTGCAGCAACACAAGGGTGAGACCTCTTGGCTGATTGAAGACATTGATTCTAGCTTTCAGTTCATTTGGTAGTTAAAAAGTCCTTTGCGTAACTGGGATTTGGATCAGTTGTATTCTCAGGATCTCTCTTATCCTTTATTAGCGTTAGTGTCTCATATTTTGTGAAATTTTTACTGCCTGTGAGGAGATTGTCATTGATTTCACATAAAAATAGTTGGTCATCTTTGCTGACTCATTTGCAAGCAAGGAAACAGCAGCAACAGAATAGAGTTTTTGTCCCTCAGTCACTGGTTAACTTCATTCAGTGACCTTGCGTATCTTGGCTAATGGGTACATGAACAGATTTTTATTGCAATAACATTTCTTTCTGCTAGAGTGAGACAAAAAAATAGAGTAATCAATTGGAATTACATCCCCCCCAAGAGCACAAAAACCATCTAGATCTTGAGAGACAAATTCATTTTCTTACTGTGGGCATGAGAGGAGAAAAGAGAGACAGGAGAGAGAAGACGTACAAACCTGATGGTGATTTGGGGAAAAACATTTTGCTTTTCCTGAAAAAATGATTTTGTTCCCTCCAACTCCACTTGCACACAGCACATAGAAATCACTGGTGGCAGCCCTCCATCAGGGGTCCAAAGCATCTCAGTCAGGTCACAAAATCTAAGTGATGTCTGAAGGTAATAAAGTTCAGTCCCTTTCTCAGAGGATAGCTAATTTCAAATGTAGACTGGGCTTCAAATGTTGTTCTGGGCTTTGTCCAGCTGAGTTTTGAGTATTTTCAGAGTTGGATACTCCTCTGTGACCCTGTAGTCCCTGTGCCCCCACTGGAGGGTTTTTTTTTCCTTTATACTCAAACCACAAATTCCTTTTCTACTATTAATTCCCTGCCCCACCATGAGGGAAGTCTTCCTCTGTCTGCTCGACTGGGGAGCTGAAAACAGCATTTAGAGCTCCCTTAGTTTTCTCCGCATAGTCCCTGAGTTACTCCAGGCAGCTCAAGACTGTATTAATTCCTTCCTGTCACCCAGCATTTGTTGCAGTGTTGGTTTGGAAGGGCACTGAGTCCTCTGTGTTTGCCTGCTCTCACAGGGCAGTGTGGACTCCCTCTTTGGTGTGCTTGCACAAATGAACATCAGAAAATGTTTATGTGAGAGAGAGGCTGAGCAGAGTATTGGGAGCTCAGGAGTGAGCTCCTGTCCAGTCAGAACATGCAGCCTGCAACTGACATGTATTTGTGCCTTGTTGTGTGCTGACTTTTTTTTCTCAATTGCTTCTTATTCTTTTTTTTTTTTTTTTTTTTTTTTTTTTTAATATGTTACCTATCCTGCTTGGAAGGAGTGGGAGCTCACTGAGTGAAAGGGAACACGTCCTGGATTTGATTTGGAGAGAGTCGCTCACCTTTATCTTCGTGGAGTGTGATTTGATTAGGATGATGGAAAAGTTGTCAGAGACATGTTGGGTTGGGGTTGAAAGGTAAATTTTAGCTGGCATTTGAGGCCTACGGGACCTCAAAAAGAGCCTGAAGAGGCTTTATGAAGTTGGGGCCCCTTCCTGCTTGATCAGCAAAGAGGTGATGGTGATTCCACAAAGTCATGGAAGCTTCACACTGAAGGTTTGTGTTTTTCCTGGCAAGTGTAAATAATCATGGGATCAAGGCTTATCATATTGATGGAAGGGAAAAAAATACATATTCACATATGAAGAGGCTTAGCTGCTCTGCCTGGAAAAACCTCTGTAGCTTTTAGCTCCTCCAGGCTCTTGGAGTCTCGGAAGCAATGCTACCTGCAGTGGAGGAAACGGGATGCTATACAGATATACTACATGTAAAGTACCACTAGGATCCTGTCTGGAATGCTCTGTGTTTGGGATAGCCGACAACTCCAGATCCGTTCTGTAGCTTGTTGCATGCATTTCTTGTGCGGAGATTTATTAGCCTGAGAAATCAACTCCTGTGACTCTTTAGCAATGGCAAAAGCAGAACATTTTTATAATTGCGAGTTCATGCTTTATGTGGGATCACTACCTGTGCTTCAGCTTGCTTTCAGAGATGGAAAAGCAACCCTAAAGCTTCACTATATTAAAAATTGGTGTCTGAAGAAGGCTGTTCAAATGTTCCTTTGTAAATATAAACGTTAAGATAAACATTTCCATAACAATGTTTTTCAAAAATATGTTCACTTAGTATCTTGAGTAATTACATCAATCTGCATGCAGTTTATTTCTGTTTATCTTCCAGTAAATTCACCATATTCTTCCATCACAATCCCATGCCAGTGTTTTGGGTCTAATGTTCTGTGGCTTCAAAATGATCACCCACATGTATATTCCAAAATTGCAATTGTACTCTAAAGTCATCCTGCAGGGAGCTCTTGAGGCTTTCATGACCTCATTTACGCAGCAATAAATTCCCAAATCTCATTCAGCCAGTGTTTTCTCTGTGACTAAATATTTCAGTCACCCATCATAGAGGATAATTTTCTGAAGTTAAAGTGGTATGGGAGTAACTGATACAATTAAAGGTATAATAAACTAATAAAGTTGAACAAATGAACTGGTGCTTTGATAAAAAAAGACAGTAAATTGTAAAACCTATTGTTCCTAATTGCAGTAGTGGATGTTTCTCCTGCTTGGACCATATGACTGCTCTGTACAAACCTCAGTGCTGGGGCTAAGCTTGGAATGGCAGCTCCCTTTTCAATTATGGATTCCATTAAAGGCACCAAGCCTTCATTTAAAAGGGGAATTCCATTGAAAACTGCTATTTCTGAAATAAGAGTCCTTGTATTTTTTCTTCTTTTTTCCATGATTTACACTGAAGGCATATCACTGCATGTCTTCTAAAATGTGCATTGTGCACAGGGGCAAGGCAATTTCTGAGAACTATTGAGGCAGATTTTGGTTCTTTCATGGTACTAGCTTACCAGAAAGTTCCCTATTTGAAGAGGAAAGGGAGTTTGCGTGGCTGTTGCTAACAGAAGCTCCTTGTTGGAATTGCTGCCAATGCAGTCATTTGAACGGTAATTGGAAATTAAATAAAACACCCGTGAAAAAGTGACGAGGCTTTTTCTCATGCTAAAATACATTAAGCCAAGTGTAATGGCTGTAGCTTCTAGAATAAACTCATCAAAACCAATGAAAGCATAGTTCAAAGAGATGTGGTTGCTTTAGTTGCAGAACCTGTCTTAATTGTTAGGTAGTCAGTAAATACTTTTTTATTCAAGACAGACAATCTGTTAGAGTCACATTTGATCTAGTCTTTCTTGAGTAACAATTTGTCCTTGGACCCAATGCTCTCTAAAATGTTCATACAGGAAGGAAATACTTGGATTGGAAAATGAAAAGGGTTTTCTTGAGTTTTTGTGACTTTTACAATTGAGGAGTCTTTTACAAATTAAGGGTAAATTCTTCCAGAAAATATACCAAATATTTCAAATTATTTGACATATTGTAGCATTTAAGGTGTTGCTTGGGGTGAAATCAGGAGGAAAGGCCTTTTCAGGGTTATACAAAGATGTTTATTTCAGCCACTGCTCAGCATTGTCCAGCGTTCAGGGAAACAAAGGCCCAGAGGCTCAGAGGGTCCAGGCTAAAGTACATGGGTGGGTAAGGCGAGGAAAAACACCAGGGACCAATTATTAGGTAACACGGGGGTACTACAAGGGAAGGTTTAAAACAGAAGACCAACAGGGGTTTAGGGTGGGAGTGACTAGAAGGCTGGGAGAGGGCACGGGGTTGACTAGGAAACAGAACAGGGGCTGCATTCTTTAACTGAGAATGCTTTTGTCTCCATAACTCCCCTTTTCTTTATTAATTAAGAGGGCTTTTTAAAGGATATTAAAATTAGATGGTTGAGGTAAGTAAAAAGCACAAAATAAAACAATTTTTAAAATGCAAGCTATATTTTTTTGAGTCTTTAGTGTAAAAAGGAATTTTTGAAGCATCTTGAAACTGGTAGGAAGAAACTTGAAGTTTTTTCAGCATGGCTTGTTAGGAAACTGAGGCAGGAAAGGGATTTTTCAGCGTGAACTGGCACTTTGGTGGCTGTTAGCGAAATGGGAGTGCTGTACCTGTTG
The DNA here is from genome assembly GCF_029582105.1 of Oenanthe melanoleuca. Lineage (NCBI taxonomy): Eukaryota > Metazoa > Chordata > Aves > Passeriformes > Muscicapidae > Oenanthe > Oenanthe melanoleuca. The sequence continues at coordinate 686,902 of NC_079340.1, forward strand.
AAACTCTAAAAAGAGATCATTAATTTTGAAGAAAAAACAAAAGTTGTTACTTTAAGAATTTATTTTTTTTTCTTTTTTTTCTTCCCCTCCCTCCACCCCAATCATCCCTCTCTTTGTATAAAGGAATTTTGAGAAAACAAATTGGTGGTAGGGTGGCAAAGGTAGGGAAAAGCATGGCTGTGGGAAAACTTTGGAGGGGAAAGGGGGTTATGAATTTGGGGAAACATAAAAAAAGGGTAATTGGATTTGGGGAAATTTTGAAAAAACTTATTTGGTGGATGGATAAAGGGAAAAGAGGGAGGGAAATAGGAAGGCAAAAGGGATTGGGGGAAGGCACTTATTTGCTTGGCAGGTTTTACAGATGAAGAATTATGGTTGCTGCTGTGATTTGAGGGCTGTTAGCTTTGGTTGTGTAAAGGACAAGGTTTTTTAGTAGCTGAAAAATAATTGCAAATTGGTGCATAAAAGCTTCCTTTTACTGGATATCTATTAGGTCCGGTAACATTTTCTGCTTGGAGACCCTTTTTTCCTTGTTCTATGTCAAATTCCACTAATTCGTTGTTTCTTAACCTGAGGAGACATTTTTTAGGGTTATTTTTCTTAATTGCAGTTTGATGGACAAACACATCTTCATTGGTGTCATTTCGGGTGATAAATCCATATTTATTTTTTACATTGAACCATTTAACTGTTCCTAAAACTTTTTTAACAATGATGTTTTTATTTTTGCTGGTGGATTTGTGTTTGTGGCTGTTTTGCTGGACATGCTGAAATTGGCAGGGTTTGTGTCGCGGGCAGGCAGCTGCAAGGCTGAAAAGATGTGGGCAGCACTGCGCTGGGGGAGCGGAACGCGCCAGCGGCGCTGGGTGCGCGGGGCTGCTCGGCAGGGGGCGGCTCTCGGCGGCGCTGCTTCGGGGCTGTGTGGCGGGCAGGTGGGCCGCTTCTCCTGCTCTCGGCGGCGCTGCTTCGGGGCTGTGTGACGGGCAGGTGGGCCGCTTCTCCTGCTCTCGGCGGCGCTGCTTCGGGGCTGTGTGGCGGGCAGGTGGGCCGCTTCTCCTGCTCTCGGCGGCGCTGCTTCGGGGCTGTGTGGCGGGCAGGTGGGCCGCTTCTCCTGCTCTCGGCGGCGCTGCTTCGGGGCTGTGTGACGGGCAGGTGGGCCGCTTCTCCTGCTCTCGGCGGCGCTGCTTCGGGGCTGTGTGGCGGGCAGGTGGGCCGCTTCTCCTGCTCTCGGCGGCGCAAACGAGAGGACAGAGCGGCGAGAGCGCTGGCCATGCGGCGCGCTGCTGCAGCTGGGGGCGTGGGTTGGCTTTGGGACGGCCCGGGCGGCGGCGGCCTCGGCGCGGGCGGCAGCAGGGGGGCCCCGGGCTCTCTGTAGCGGCAGCAGCTCCGCACGGCTGCTCAGGGGATGGACTGTTCTCGGGGGCAGGGTCTCCAACAGGTGGGGAGGGGCGCGGCTCGGAGAGGGGAGAGAAGGAGGGGGAGTCCAGGCGCCCTTCCATGCGGTCATCGCCGTTTTGTGCAGTCTCGGGGAACGGAAAACGTAAAGAAGAAAACTTTTCTTGCAAAAGTAGAGAGGCTGTCTGGGGTTCAGTAGTTTCTGAACATTGATTAGAAAGCTGAACATTTAGACTGATTGCAATAAACAAACGTAGAGTTTTTGCTATTGGAAAGTCTTCACTTTGCAATTTTTCCACAGCTTCATTTAAAAAGTTATTATTTAAAAATTATTTTTGTGAAACGTCAGGAAAATTGTCACACAGCCAACAAACTAAAAGCTTCAAATCCCCCTTTAAAAACTGAAAATTGCTGCGACAAAGAATGTTTTTAAATTGAAGGTAAATTTCCCGCTGTGAGCAGATGTATTTTACTGGCATTTTTCACCCCAAGTTTGTTCCCAGCACGCGAAAGTAAAAAAGAGCAAAGAGTGATGCAAAGTTTGAAACTCACCACAGTAAAATTAAAAGACAGTCTCGTGCTGGTTGATGTAAATGCAGCCACGAAGAAGTGTCCCAGTTCGGTGCGCCATTTGTGGCATTTAAGGTGTTGCTTGGGGTGAAATCAGGAGGAAAGGCCTTTGCAGGGCTATACAAAGATGTTTATTTCAGCCACTGCTCAGCATTGTCCAGCGTTCAGGGAAACAAAGGCCCAGAGGCTCAGAGGGTCCAGGCTAAAGTACATGGGTGGGTAAGGCGAGGAAAAGCACCAGGGACCAATTATTAGGTAACACGGGGGTACTACAAGGGAAGGTTTAAAACAGAAGACCAACAGGGGTTTAGGGTGGGAGTGACTAGAAGGCTGGGAGAGGGCACGGGGTTGACTAGGAAACAGGACAGGGGCTGCATTCTTTAGCTGGGAATGCTTTTGTCTCCATAACATATCATATATTTGTTTTTCTGTTGGTTGTTCTTTTAATTATTTATTTGTCCTCCTCAATACTGTTCTCTTGAGTGGGTTAATACCAAGACTGTTGAGTATCATAGAATTGTTGATGCTGAAAAAACCTTTATGATCACAGTGTGAACACTGAAAAAGGAGGAGGAGGAGAGAATAATGATTAGTGCAAGATATTGTCTTCATGATGTATGCATTAAATTTTGGTTAGATAATTAAGCTGAAGGTTAAAATTTAGCAAGTGTTCCTATTTCTACAGTTGCTGCACAATGCCAACACAAACTTTGACACAGAATTCACTTATTTTTAGAGCCAAGACAAGAGAGCTTGGACATGTTTTGCTCATCACAGTATTTTAGCAGTAGCTTTTTAATAAAAATTATTTAAACACTTAATAAAGTTCATTGAGTGAAAATTGTTTAGGCTTTGTATGGTTTGTTTTGGCAATGTAGGATGTTTGCAATCTGCCATGGTTGTAGAAGAGGTGAAGTAGCTGGGGGGAGAAATTCATCCACTAGATTCAGCATTTGACTTGAGAAATGACATAATAACCCATCAGCTCTTCAGGCATCAAAAATGGTGTGATGATTCCAGCATCAGTGTCCCTGAGGAAGTCCAGTTAACTGACAAGTTTTGTTTCTTTCTTGTGAACAATCAAATATTAACTTGAGTATTTTTAAGAAACCTGAGCTTGAAAACAATCTTGGAATGATGTCTGTGTTTTTTCCTGATTAGTTAGGTTTGGTGTAAGGGTTATGAGGGCCCTGAAAAAGAGGGTTGTTGGGATTTTTGTTGCAATGTCTCAAAGTGAATTCTCCCATGGAAGCAGATGTTCTCCAGTAAGAATGTCAAAGCTGTGCAGTGAATATCCCCTTGGCATTGTATCCTGTACTAGCTGTCATTGCTTCAATTGAAGTTTTGGAAAGGTGTTTTCTTTAGAGTTCACAAAAGCTGTATTTATTTTCAGCACTCAGATTAAGATTGTCCCTGAAACTTGTCCCCTATCTTTTAGGAGAGTGCTTAGCCAGATTACACTCTTCCATCTTCAGCATTTTCTCGGGCAGAGAATATGAAAACACTGAACCTCTGGGCTGAGCATGGGGTCAATACCTGAGAGATGTGTCAGAGCTGCCTTTAACAGGGATTTAAGACCACGAGTGACCCCTGTGGAACCCTGTGAGGGACCCTTTCCCCCTCATTGAATGGTCACAGGGACAGGGCACAGCCATGCCTCTCAGCCCTTCCATTTTCCAAGTGCTGGACCCATCATCTGAATTCAGGATTTGAGAATACAAAGTTGAATGAGGCCTGGGTTTGCTGCTCTTCATTCAAGGAGAGACCTTCAGAATCTGGATATGTTTATGAGCAGGTTTTCCTTTCCCATCCGTTGCTAGAAGTGGAGGGAACCAACGCCTGGATCAGAACACTGATCATTTCCTGAGCTTCATGGAACCATTGTAGGTCAGAATTCCTTTGGTTACCAGTAAAGCATTTTGCTGATCCAAATGTTGTCAAGACCTTTGGCATTCACTAACCCTTCAGATCTCTTCTTCAGTAGTATTTTGTTCATTGATTTTATTCAGGCTGTGTCAGTTTCTATGGTGTTTGGGATACTTTTTCCTGCCATCTCAAGCTCTAGTTTTATTGTTCACCAGCACTCAGCAATGAGTTGAATCTCCTGATTGCCATTGAGATGTCACTTTGATTTTGACTGGCATTGTACTAAGCCCCTAATAAATTTCTTGATTCTGTCAAAGCAGCATTGCCTGTGCACAGTGAGGCACAGTTTAAAATGTTATTAATATAACAGCACAAAGAAACTAATCTTTCAATGCAACACTTCATTTAATTCCCTATACCTTAGTCAAAAGCTGTAAATTTTGTTTTGGTTTACAGATCTCATGAGAAAATTACTTGCCTTGCGTTCTTTGGTTTTTTTCCTTTTTTTTTTTTTTTTTTTTTTTTTTTTTTGAGACATTATGTTTCCATTTTTTCAAGATATGTTAGTCTTTCAACTAACTTAATATTATATTTTACATTGTTGTATGTTGGAATGACTTCTTTAGTTTTAAAAAATCTTTGAGGCATGAGGGTACTGTGACATCTTTTCTTCCAAAGCTTTGCCCTGAGCAGTTTAGTAACCTACAGGAGAGCACAGGGTGCTTGAAGGCAGGGAAGCACAGTATTCCTTTTATCCTTGTTGCTAACTCCCTGCTCACAGTGCTGTCATTCCTATACTCCAGGGGTTTAAATAGACTTCTGAGAGTTGGATAGGTTAGTCTCTCTGTCTTTTCTGGGAAAGAAATGTTAAAAAAACCTCAGTACCCCAAACCCACCACATTTTTCTTGTTTCCTTTACAATTTATTTTTAAACACTGTGATTTAAACCTGTTCAATTTAGTGATGTATATGCATTAGTGGGAATAATATTAATTTGTTTTAAAGTGTAAAATGTTTTTGTGGGAAGCAGTAATATTGTTAGCCAGTAATTTACAACAACAGCACCTTGCTCTGCTATCTCTCTCTGGCATTCCTGAAGTCACCATAATGGAACAATGTAGGAAGAAATATCTTTGATTATTTGTGAATTATTTGTGGGAAGTTTGGCTTTCCCTGTGCTTAATGATTCTCCAGTCTTCGTTGAGACGATCATATAGAGAAATACTTGGGCAGCTTCATCACAAACCTGTGGCAAAATCGGGATGATCTCACACTCCACTGCATGGTCTGGTTTGTAAGCAAACGCAGAATTTGGGAAAACAAATCTTATTGGGAGAGAACACATCAGTGTGGGGTAATCCCAAATTTGGGGTTGGTTTGGCTGTTGGGTTATTTGGAACTTCATTTTCCTGAATAGTTCTCTGTGAACTCTCTGTGTTCAATTTCTGGGGGAAAGAGTTTTGAGGAAAAAGAGAAAAATTTAGTTCAAAGCCACCTGTCCACCTGCTGGCTGCCCTGTGGTTGGTGTGGCCCAGCTCAGCACTTCACATTGCTTCACAGCAATGAGGGAATGGCACCTGCCTCTGTGCTTGTGTTCTGTGGTGTCACTTGGGTGGATCTGAAACTGACCTGAATAGCCACTGTGCTCAGAATTGGAAATCTCCCAATTGCACACTGAACGTTAAGCAGCAGCTGCTGTGAGTGCTGTCAAAGGCAGGGCAGGAACAGCTCTGCTCTGGGGATGGGTTTTCCAGTGCTGCACATGGCCCAAGAACTGAAGCTGATTAACAGGCCTGCTCTAACTGGACTCATCTGTGGTTTTGCTGTGCTTGGGTCATGTTCAGTTCTTTGGTAAAGCAAATTGTTAAGTGTTTCATTTCTAGTTTTATCCCTTTCAGTTGCATCACACTGAGAATTGGCTGATGACAGCTGTTGATCAGAAATCTTAGTGTACTCTCATCCTTTCTTTGACACAGAGACACAGAACTTAAAATAACAAAGAATACTATGTTCTCAGTCATATAAAGTGGCAGTGGTATCCTGCCTATAAGTGTCAATGCCTTTACCCAAGCCAAAGAAATAAGAATTTCCCCCCTCTGTCATTCTCAAAGTTATCTTAAAATCTTTCATTGATTCATTACATATTTGTGTGGTACTTATTCTACTATCCCTTCACGGCTTATTTTTTCAATTACAGAAGAGCTCTTGTATAGATAATGCTGCACACAGTTTCCCTAACAAGCTATGCAAGCCACCGTGAAAGGATTTTGCAGAATCATCCTATAAATCCCTTGAATAGGTGCTATTGATTTCTGAAGAGGACTTGCTGAAAAAGAAATGTGCAGTTCAGGTCTCCAGAGGTGTTACTAAAAGGACAATAGCACTGGAGAAGCAGCAGCGGGAGAAAATCGATTCCCTGGCTATTTTTTGTTTGTTTGTTCTCAGTGAGATTATACGGGGGACAGGAGATGGATTGAGCTATATTATTTCAGCTGGGCTGAAAGTTGCTTTCTTTTTATGTTGAGTTATTTGACGTGCCTGAAATCTGTGAGAGCTGAAGTCTGTTGCTGGGTATATGTGGCAAACAGACTGCTTGTCAGGCTGTTTACCTGGAGTGTGTGAGCAGTGGTTCTTACACAGTGAGCACACCTTGCCTTCACCAAAGGAATTACCCAGCCATGTGCCAGAGTTACTCCAGGGAGAAAGGAGTTTGTCTTATTCTGCCACCACATCTTGGTTTAAGACCAGGCTCGTGTATTCTTCTGCTGTCAGATAATGATTTTTTTTAAAAAAATGAAAGAATAGGAAAGGAATTGTGTTTGTAGAAAGTAGCTATACTATTCAGAGTTATCCTTCCACCAGACTATCCACTGGCTTGTATTCACACTCGCATGCTGACAAATGGCAGGAGGAAAGGAAAAAAGAAATTGCTGGAAGAGAAAATGGAGGAAGAACCCAGCCAGAAAAACTAGGCTAGAAACTCACCATAATGTTGTTTAAATATATCCCTGATGTGCTGTTGACTGGAGCTGGTTTCCATTCTTGTGTTTTACAGAGAAGCATTAAGTCCTTGTTCCTCCATGACAGAAACAGTAAGGTTTTTAAATGATTTTTAAATGAAGCTGAAGCTCGCTGCTCTTTTCATTTACCTTTTTCCCAGGTGTTCTCGAGCTCAGTAGTTATTGCACTTCCTCCTTCATCTTTCGAAAAACTGTGTTATCCTCAAGGAATATGTTTTATCAGTGAGATGTGTTCTAGCTGTTTACTTTGTATTGTGTTCTTTATACCATGTATTTGGGCTTGTGTCCATAGGAGCAGATTTTTAAGTGTATTAAAACTTGTGGGGTTTGGGTCTAGTAAGAAAATAGCACCTTTAAAATATTTCTCAAACATCTACAGGATTTTGGAGCCCATTTTCAAAGAATGGGCATTTAAAGTCTTGAGAAACCCTTCTCTCCCCTCAAAGGCAACTGGTGATATTTCTAGGCTGGCTCTTAGGCAGGCTCAACTAGAAGAGCAATGTTCCAATTCACACTGAAAATCCGGTTTAAAATGCTGGTTTTTCACAGATGATTTTGTCCATCTCTAATCCCTGGCTGTAGTAATGTAAGAGGATGGATCTTTTTTTTTTTCTTGTATAAAAAAGCTATCCAGAAAGCTTTTCTCTTATATTAACAGGTGTCCTGTAACAGCTTTCTTGAAAATACCAATCTGCTCTCAGATTTCTATCAGATTTGCCCCCCCAAGATATTTTCTTTCCTTTTCTGTCATCTTAATTTTAGTAGTCTTACTTCAATGCTAGCAAAAATTCACAAAATCTAGGAAAATTGTACATGCATTATGTGGGGTATGCATCTTTGGCATTTTCTGCCTGACAAATTGCACACCTAAGGATTCTTACATAGAAATAACCCCTTTTTATCACCCTAACTATGTCTGGCTCATAATTCTAGGGCCAGAGAAAAAGATGTCACAACTTGACTCCAACCTGTTCTGGAAGGTAGCAGTCCCTTTCCATTGCCTAGTTTCAGGTGCATCTTGGAAAGAGTGAATGAAGGAGTTCAATAAGTTCTTTCTTAGTAATTTTTCCCCCCAACTCTATTAAAATTATAGCCCTGAAAAATAATGGAGGTGGGAAGAGACTTCTGGGGGCTCCTTGTCCAACCCCTTGCTTAGAGCAGTCCTAATACAGCAGGTTGCTCAAGACCTTGTCTAGGTGAACACTGAATATCCAAAGATGGAGATTCCTCTGTTGCTCTGGAGCCCTGCTCCAGTGTAATACCACTCTGAGGTGAAAAAAAGTTCCCTTGTTCTGCTTTGTGCCTCTGGATCCCTGTCCTTTACCTACACACTGAGAGGTGGCTCTGGCTCTGCCTTTTTTTATCCTATGCCAGAAGGCAACTGGTTGCAACAGACAGGCACACACAGTCATTTTGATTAGTTTGACTTCATTAGAACTCAGTGCATTTTTTTCTGAAATTTTCCAGTAGATGTTGGTGGAGGTTTTTTTTGTTTTGTTTGTTTTTGGGGTTTTTTGTTTGTTTGTTTGTTTGTTTTGTTTTTTGTTTTTTGTTTTAATCATTTCTTTCCAGTAGTGTTATAAGTAGCAAACACATGTTTGATAATGAAAGGTCAGTTTCTTATAGAGGTAATGAAAATACAGAGAAGCCCTTGTTTACACAGTGCACCTCCAGACAAGCTGTTAAAGAGGATTTCTCTTGAGGCACCCATTTAACACTACACTGGCACTTAGACAAATATTTAGTAATATTTCAAGGAAGGCCTTTTTCCTTAGTACTGGACTTTGTGACATCCCCAGATTGTTACCTGAGAAAGATGTTGTTGAGTGATAACCAGGTGTGTTGTCAGGTGAACACAACTGAGCGGCTGTGAAGGTGGCTGCATCATACATTTGAGAAGGGGACCTGTAATAAAGAGTTCTAATCAACAAATGGAATAACAGAACACCCAACTTTGATATTCAAAAGGATATAAACTTGCCAAGGAGTAGGAAGGTTGGCAGTCTGTATTTCAGGTTGTCCTTGGGGTGACTGCATGATGCTGGTATCCCCATAATATGTCTTTTTGCTCAGAAATGGGTCTTGTGTCTTTAAGCTAGGCCTAGAGACAGAGAGACAGAGAGAAGGAGGGGGGATGATGGAATTTTTTCGTGCTGTATTCAAAACATAGAGATAGGAGTTCAGCTTTCTCCAAGGTCATGGTAGTGCTCTCCGAGTTCTCTGCTGCAGACAGACAGAGAGAAACAGGGAGGTTTCCTTGGTGTTTTTTTGGGGTGTTTTTGTTTGTTTTTGATTTTGGGGTTTTTTGCTAGTTTTCCTCATTAGCTACAGCAAGAAAGGTTTTTCCAGGACCGTTTCTTTACTGGAACTGTTGGGCTTCTCCCCAGTCCGGAACAGTTTCCCGGGGACTCCTCCACTCTCCAGCCTGGAGTGCCGGAGCAGCTGAAAGGGCCTGAGGGAGCCGAGACCCAGCCCACGAAAGGACTCTCTCTGAAGCACAGAAGGACTTGCTGAATTCGCCATCTCTTCAGAATAGCCAGAGGTTTGATTATTTAATATTCATTTTGTCATGTTTTTGAGTACTTTGCTTGTTAAATAAACAGTTTTTTCCACTTTTTTTTCCAAGGAGATTAACTCTCAAACTGGTCGAGGGAGGGGCCGCTGAGATCTGCTTTCTAGAGAAGACTCCTTCAGAGGTCTCCTCCCAAAATTTGCCCTAAGCCAGGACAGAGGTGTACATAATGCTTCCAAATCCAGCTCATTTTTCCGGCCTTCCCATGGCATGTCACAGTCATCATTCCCATTCTCCCTTACAGGTTGTCCCATGGCATTTCTCATGCTGGCGACCTCCATGCAGGGTCACACAAAATGCAGAGTCTGGATGTGACTGACAAACCCCAGAATTTTGCTGGTATCACTGTCTTTGTACCATAAGAAGCTGCCTCTGGCCTTGATGCCTTTTCAGCCCTAAAATCACGAGCCAAAAAAGATAAAAATGATGAAAAGTGGTTACCATTTATGGTATACTTACAGCAGAATGCACATGTGATATAAGGCTTTTATACATTTAGAAAATTACCATAATTGACAAGAATCCTCAAATTGAAGTACAGTCAATGAAGTAATACCCCCTCTTGATTCAGTCCCCTATTGAAGCATCCCCCTTGATTCTAGCCCCACACTGTTTATGTCTACGTGCATGGGAATGTGGTTGGTTCATTGGAGAAGTAAGATTTGAGTAGGATTTCAGCAATGTGTTTTGTCTAACAAGGTACTGAACTTAGCTTAAGAAACTATGTGACTGTACAATAATAGTCTACAGAGCTAAAATATATAAAAAGCAAACATCTTTTGGCATCAGCCTTGACAATACCTTTGCTCTTCTAACAGGTGCTGCTGCTGCTTGAAAACTCAAGTTTCTTGGCAATGTAATGACAGTCACAGACTGATGAAAATGTACATTTCGTTTTTGTTAAAAATGGGCGGAGGTGAACCCTGGCTCCCTTGCATAGACCCAAGAGCAGGACTCATTTGAGCTTCCTGAGTGGATGTTACCCATGGGGATGGATTTTGTCCTGCAGGTCTGTCTCAGGGGTAGATGCCAAACTGCACTTTAGACTCTAGTTGCAGTGTCTAATGCAGCTTTGGCTAAAGGAATTATATTGGGTTTGTGGACAAAGTTGCATGACACATTTTCCCTCTGCCTGATGTGGCTTGCTCTTTGCATGGTTTGTGAAAGTTTCTGGAATTTTCTGCTACTGCTTCTTCTGATTGCAGGTGGGTATGTGGTAGGAATGTGGTAGGAATGTGTCTGCCTTGGCAAATCAGATCTTGAACCACCCCTCAGCAAGTATCATCAATGGAGCAAATAATCCCATTTGACAGCATAAAAAGCTCTGATTGCATCAAAAATGATTCAAAACTTCCTCAAAGTCAGTGACAGGGAAACATGAGCAATATTTGAAGGGGTTGGAGATTTTTTTCAGATTTTCATCTGGACTAAAATTGTCATGAAACACTCACTCTGGAAAGCAGAGTCAGACTCCATCTACTTTTTAATGAACTTGCGTATCTGCAAAGAAATACAAATAGAATTGTGCGGAAAACCTAATTTTTAATGAGTAAACAGATACATAGGATAGAGATTTGGACTGCAACTGGTTTTAGTTTCATGGGTCACGTAGCTTCAGAAAAAAATTAATTCTGTTGGTGAAGGTCCTTATATTACAACTTTTTTTTTCAAAGGATGGGCTTTAGTCCGGTCAGAAATCTGACATAGGGCCTTAATTACAGAGAGTAAAAAAATAGATTTTTTAAAAATCTAATTTTCATTTGTGATGGAAGGTTTATGTGTAACTCTTGAGAAATAATTATTAAAAACCACCCCAACAACACACAAAGAGCCAAACCAAGGCAACACTTCCTTGGTGGACTGGTTTTATGCATTATGTTAAGTTTTGAAGTTATGCTTTCTTTTCTGGTTATTTGTCTACATGCAGCATCCAGCATATGCCAAGAGCCACACAAAAGCTGCTCCTGATGGCCTCTGATCTGAAAACACTGCAGAAGGAAATCATCTCCTCTGGAGATTTATTTAACAGAATGAGGTGAAAAAGGAGATCTCTTCTTCTGTGTTGGCTCCTGGCAGTAAATTTGTTACCCATGTTATACCTAAACTATGAACTGGATGAGGTTTGAAAACTCAGTGTTGATCCCTGATATGGCAGAGTGAATATGGATGAAAATCATATGGAATCACTGGAATTGGAGAGAATGGCATTTTGGGGAATAGGATTTGTCAGTGACTCCACACTACAACTGATTGCACTGGACATTTTTTTCCAGGCTAGGGATTAATATAACTATGCATGGCTTTATGATATCCAACTGCTGCAGTGCTTGTTGTGGCTGTGTGCTGTAATCATACTGACTGGATCTTCCTCTGGGTGACTGCCACACTGCTGTGTAAAGAATATACCTGCTTCCAAAAGCAAAAAACAGTAGCCAAATAAATAGACATAAATAATGTAAATATATAGAAATATATTATTTTTATTTATATAGGTATTGCTTATAGCTGGTACCTTTACAGAAATCGTGAAAAAAAAGAAAAAAAAAAAAAAAGGAGATAATGGAATTAATAAGTAATTGTTAATCTGTTTTAGTTTGTACATACCCTTTACGTGATTTGTACATATTCTTCCACACCTTTTCTCCAAACACTGCTTGCTTTTCTCAGCTATTTTTTAAAGGTTTGATGAATCCTTTGAAAACAGTCAAGTGAATCCCAGTGATCGGCAAACAGAAGGTTAAAATCCAGTGAGTGTCAGCACAATTGACTTCTTTTATGCCATAAACTCTTCCACGGCTGTATTTGAACCAGAACTTTTCTTTAGACACTTCAAATCCTCCATCTGGTACCTTGTATTCAGAAGGGACAGAGGAAAGACTGAATTTGATCTTCTGTGTTTAATGGGTGTGATTGGGATTGTACATCTCTGTTGCTTCACTCCAGTAAAGAACACTTCTCTGTATCTCTCTGGTTTCAGAATTCGGATGGAAATTGATAGTGGTATCACAAAAAGGAAAATACTATTAGGAACTAACACTCAAGAAAAATGACACAGCCTGGGTTTGAAAATGGGACTAATTTATTCACCTGCTCCTTTGGCGGCAAAGGAGAAATGAGTGGAAAAGATAAGAAGTTATAACAGTGATGAAAACTGTGTCATTCTCCTGTGGGCAGGCACTAATGCTGTTTTAAAAATGTATAGTCAGTTTTCTTATGCAGAGTCACCATCTTCTGAGAAAGGTCTGGATTTCTAAAATTAGGCTTAAGGCTCAAGAAAAAAAAGAATTATATCTCTTCTGCCCACTACTCACTTGTGTTTTGTATTCTGCTACTTGGCTTTGGCTGTCAGCAACAGAATCACATTAGATGGATGGGGATCCCTATAAAATCCCTCATTCCAGCTCTCCAGCTGAAAAACAGCAAAACCTCAGGGCTGGAGGGTACTCTGGGAGCACTTACACAGGTGGGCTTTGTGTTGGTGCTTGGTGTGCAGCAACCAGAGCTCAGACTGGGGTCAGTTCTGTGACTGCTTGAGCTCAGCTTGTGCCTAGAAATCCGAGGAAAAGGAACCCCTTGTCCCTGACAATGAGTTCATCTGCTGTGCTTGCATGCTCAAAATAACTTGGCAAAAAGATTT